>NC_045802.1:42091573-42778671 GCF_009873245.2 Balaenoptera musculus
CGAGGCCTGGAGATCGGAGTCCACTGTGTCCCTTTGTCTCTGCATGGCCCAACAAACATTTGTTTATAAAACTTTTCCGTTTCCATCTCCAAATGAATTGCCTTCATCCCCTTCGAAGACCCAAACCACTAACCCCAAAATCCACTTTTGTCTTTAACTAAGGATGGTATTTATGGTGAGGGTTTTGGCCATTTTGGCAAGTTACTTAGTTCTCCTTCATCTCTCCCATGTATATACGTTATTAAAGTTTTGTTTGATTGTCTCCTTTTAATCTGTCTCATGTCAATTTAAGTCTTAGACCAGCCAAGAGAACCTAGAAAGATAGAGGAAATTTCTTCCTCCCTGACAATATCATCTAAGACTTCAGTGAGTCAAAATCGTTTTGCTGGTGGAGGGTCTTGTCATGTTGATGGCTGCTGACTGATCAGAGTGGTGGTTGCTGAAGGCTGGGGTGGTAATTTCTGAAAATAAGACAACAATGACGTCTGCTGCATCAATATACTCTTCCTTTCACAGATGATTTCTCTGTAGCATGCAATGCTGTTTAATAACATTTTAGTCAAAGTCGTGTTACCAAATAAGTAGCCTGGACCCACGCACATCCCGAGCCAAGACCCCTTGTCTCAGCCAAGGAGGTTCTTTTACTGCTCGGATTCACACAGACAATAAGGAAACTGATGCTGAGACTGGAAAAGCACAAGTTTTATTCAGTGGCCAAAGAATGGAGAAATGGGAACTTATTCACAAATCAACTTCTCAACCTGATTTGGGTAGAGACTATATATATATATATATATGGGTCGGGGTAAAAGGAAAGGATTTGGAAAGAGTGAGGGTAATATTCATGAGTTATCTGAGAACAGGGGTGTGGTTTGGACCTGGAACTTAGGTAACACTCCTTTTCAGTCCTTGTATGGGCTTTTCTGGTTGTTGTCATGGCAATTGTCAACTGTCATGGTGAGGGTAGCTGTGTAATTTAGCGTGCTAATGTATTACAATGAGTGTATAATGTGGTTCAAAGTCTACTGAAAGTCAAGTCTTCCACCATCTTGGGACTAGAAAGTGCTAACCAGTTCTTGTGTCTTCCTCTTTGCAGCTTCCTCCTGAAACTTAAATAAGATCAATTGGTTTCCAATGGAGGGAGGAGCAGGGGTATGATTCTGGAGCAACAGCCTTGGTAATAGTAGAACTTATTTCAAACTTGAAGTAAATCCTTTCAAACCCTTCCACTGCTTTATCAACGAAGTTCATGTAATATTCTAAATCCTTTGTTGTCATTTCAACAATCTTCACAGCATCTTCACCAGGAGTAGCTTCCATCTCAAGAAACCACTTTCTTTGCTCATCCACAAGAAGCAACTCCTCATCCATGAAAGTTTTATCATGAGATTGGAGCAGTTCAGTCACATCTTCAGGTTTCACTTCTAATTCTAGTTCTCTTGCTATTGGTTACTTCCTCCGCTGAAGTTGTCCATGAGGGTGGAATCAACTCCTTTCAAACTTCTGTTAATATTAATATTTTGACCTCTTCCCATGAATCACAAATGTTCTTCATGGCATCTAGAATAGTGAATCCTTTCCAGAAGCTTTCAAATTTACTTTGCCCATATCCATCAGAGGAATCCCTATTTATGGCAGCTTTAGCTTTACAAAATATACGTCATAAATAATGACTTGAAATTCAAAATTACTCCTTTATCCATGACCCATGGAATGGTTGTGTTAGCAGGCATGAAAACAACATTAATCTCATTGTCCATCTCCGTCAAAGCTCTTTGATGACCAGGTACATTTTCACTGAACAGTAATATTTTGAAATGAATCTGTTTTTTTGAGCAGTATTTGTTAACACTGGGCTTCAAATATTCAGTAAACCATGTGTTAAACAGATGTGCTGTCATCTAGGCTTTATTGTTCCATTTATAGAGCACAAGCAGAGTGGGTTTAGCATCATTCTTAAGGGCCTTAGGATTTTTGAAAATGGTACAAGAGCATTGGCTTCAACTTAAAGTCACCAGCATCATTGGTTCCTAACACAAGTCAAACCATCCTTTGAGTTTTGAAGGCAGACATTGACTCCTCATCTCTAACTATGAAAGTTCTAGATGACATCTTCTTCCAATAGAAAGCTATTTTATCTACATTGAATCTCTCTTGTTTAGTGTAACCACCTTCATTAATCATCTTAGCTAGATCTTCTGGATACGTTGCTGCAGCTTCTACTACATCAGCACTTGCTGCTTCCTTTTGCACTTTTATGTTATGGAGATGGCTTCTTTCCTTCAACCTCATGAACCAACCTCTGTTGGCTTAAGACTTTTCTTCTGCAGCTTCCTCACCTCTCTCAGCCTTCATAGAATTGAAGAGAATTAGAGCCTTGCTCTGGATTAGGTTTTGGCTTAAGGGAATGTTGTAGCTGGTTTGATTTTCTATCCAGACCACTATAACATTCTTAATATCAGCAAAAAGACTGCTTTGCTTTATCATTTGTGTGTTCGCTGGAGTATCACTTTCAATTTCTTTCAAGAACTTTTCCTTTGCATTCACAACTTGATGTGAATGACTAACTCTTTGATGCAAGGGGCCTAGCTTTCAGTCTATCTCAGCTTTTGCCATGCTTTCCTCACTAAACTTGCTCATTTATAGCTTTTGACTTAAAGTGAGGGACCTGTGGCTCTTCCTTTCACTTGGAGGCCATTGTAAGGTTATTAACTGACCTAGTTTTAATTTTTTTTTGTCTTTGGAAATCAGGATTTCTGAGGAGAGTAGAGAGATGGGGAATGGCCAGTCGGTGGAGCTGTTAGAATGTATACATTTAGCAATTAAGTCTGTCTTCTTGTATGGGTGTGATACCTGGCACCTCAAAAAAGTCAAAATAATAACATCAGAGATCGCTGATCACAGATCACCATAACACATACAATAATAACTAAAAGGTTTGAAATATTACAACAATTGCCAAAATGTGACACAGAGATATGAAATGAGAAAATGCTGTTGAAAAAATGGCACCAAGAGACTTGCTCCATTCAGGGTTGCCATAAACCTTCAATTTGTAAAATACACAATATATTGCAAAGCACAATGAAGTAAAGTGCAGTGGAAGGAGGTATTCCTGTACTTGTATTTGTCAGGAGAGTTTCAATTCTAACTGACAGAAATCCAACTAAAATTAGCTTTAAAAAAAATTAATTATGGTCTGCAACTGGCATGTACAAAGAGTGGGACTGGGCTTGGCTACTGTAGAACTGAGGACTTGATGGTGTCATCAGAAGTAGATCTTCTCCTGCATATTTTGCATGTGTTTGCTTCGATTACCTTCATTCTCAGGCAGGCTCTTTCCATGAGGAAACACAATGGTTTCTGGAAGCCTTAAGCCTACAGTGTCCTCGTAAATCTGGTTTCTATGGTTTGTATTAAAGAAATGCAATTTATTTTATTTTCTTTGTCAATGATCTATTTTTTTTTTTTTTACATCTTTGTCTCCAGAAGCTTTTAGAATTTTCTCTTTACCCCTGCTGATCTGCAATTTCACAATGATTTGTATCATTATTGATCTTTTCTTAATTTATTGTGCTGGACTCTCTGTGGACTTTTTTAGTCTGAAAACGTCTATTATTCAGATCTGGGAATCATGTTCATATTATTACATTAATAATAACCTCACTTCCATTTTCCCCTTCTCCTTTCCTGAAATCTGAATTGTTTTAGTCAAGTGTAGTGATAGAATTTTCTTATTTCCATTTCAACCTCACTTTTTTGTTTTTTCTGGGTGAAAATTTCAAGTTTATATTTTATATTTACTCTTTATTTATTCATTTATTTTTAAATTCTAGTGTCATTTTTTCCTTTTTATCTAGTATTACATTTCTTCTGGATGAAATATCTTTTTTGAATGATTTTTAAACTTCTTACTGATTCTTATATTTTTCTCTTTTTCTCTAAATTTCTTTATTTCATAGTTCCTTTTTGTCTGGCTTAAATCTTTAGGAAGTTTCCTTAAATGTCAGGTGACTATTAGGTGTCCTGTCATAGTTATGTGCAATGCACTAAGAAGTTACTAGAAGAATTCTCTGCATGTGGTCAGAACTGTGGTGGATGGGTGAATTTTACTTTGTGTTGATCAGATAAAGGTGCAGTTTTTTTCATTGGGAAATCATGGAAGGTCAGTATTTATTGGTCTTTTCTCTTCCATTTAGTCTTTTCCCTATGTGGAATTCCTCAATCATTTGCCTGTGTATATCTCCTGTTTCCCTCTGTTCTGGAAGACAATGTGAAAAATAGGCTTTCACACAAAGATATTCACTTAATATCACCCTAAGATTTGTATTTGGTGTCCATGAAATCAGAAGCTATCTTGATCAACCCTTTCAGAAAACCAGCCTTCAACAAACTGTAGAGGTTATATGAGTTCTTACTGCTTAAGTTATACCCCAAATTAGTGATTTAAAACAATAATTATCATTTATTACCTTTTATGGTTTTGGTAGATCCAAAATTCAGAAGCAGCTGCTCTGTGCAGTTCTGGCTAAGGGTCTCTCACTGAGGTTGTAATCCTATGGATGCCAGGCTTCGGGCATCTGGTGGCATCACTGGAGCTGGAGAATCTACTTTCCAAGGTGGTTAACTGACATAGTTGACAAGTTGGAACTGGCTGTTCATGGAAATCCTCCATCTCTCTTCAAGAAGGGCATTCCCCCAGGGCTGCTGCAGTGTACTCAGAGCATGTATTTTTCCTATAAATTTATATAAATTATATATATATATATATACACACACACACACACACACACACACACACACATACACAAAATCAGTAAGGCCTCTTAGATAATACTATATTCTTTATATCATTGCCCAGATGGTTCCAGGTTTGGTGTTGGAGCTCTTTCAGTTGGCTCCTTTGTCGTTTTGACATGTCCTCTCCTTTTCTTTCTCTCTTTTTTTCTTTTCTCTTTTTTTTTGAGCATTTCCTTATTTTCTGACATTTCAAATTCTTCATGTTGATATTATATTCCCTGTAACAGCCCTAAAATCAAGCATTCTCCAAAAAGCCCTGGTTCTTTCTATTGGTGAATTCTATTAGAAACCAGGATTGGGTGCTGTGTGTGTTCATTGCTAGTTCATTGCTATTGGTGTGTCATTGCTTCTGGGTCCTTTGGGCAGACAGAACTAGAAGGTATATGCATGTATTCTAATACATGCAGACACACATCTATAATGATTACTTTATCAATCTATCTAGAATTACGCTAATCATGGTTTATAAGGATGCCCCCAAGTAATCCCATACCATATGGCTCATTGAAGCCTTTTCCAGGGCATTCATTTTGTAGTACAGAATCTGAATATAGACCCTGGATTCAAGGCCTGCCTTTGATTAAATAACAGAAGTCAACCAGACAGTTTTGTCTGAGGAAGTCCAAAATCCACCCTCAGGGAAAAAGGTCATTTTGCATATTTTTTGTTTGCTTATTGTTGTTTTCATTTCAGTTTTCTCCTATGCATGGTTTTCTCTAGTTCAGCTATCTCTTTAGAGATTTTGGGGGGAAATGATAACAGGGAATGATTAAGTTTAGTTGAATTTCAGTATTGTCAATCTCAAATGGAATCATTAAAATTAACATGCCCAGTTATATTCTATGTGTTTCAACATCATTGGTACTAAACTGATTAAGATTATTAATATTTTATGAGTTGATATCCCAAGTGTCGGAGTATATTAGAGCTGTTTAACATTATTGTCTCCCGTAGAATTTACCTTTCCCAGCAGTGAACCATTTTAAAATTCAAATCTCTAAACACAAACTTTTGTAAGTACTTTTATATCCACCAGCTATGTGTGTTCCATCACAACAATGATCTAAGCATAAAGCTTGTTTTGTAGTAAGTAGAAGGAACAGCTGCTTTAATTACAGTGGAGTCTCACTGGAAAATTACAGTGGCCCTCACTGGGAAAATAAATAAATAAAGGAACATCATTACCATCCTTATATCTGTACCCTAACAACCTTTATCTGAAATCAGAGAAAAAATTTTAACTTCTTGCATTAAGGTTTAAAATTGTGTTAAAATGTAAATATATATAAGGTGTGCCTTTTTGAATTTTAGTTCATGTATACTCTTAAAAGCACATAATCACTGAATATCATTTGCGGTATTTTCCCTATAGAGTATCTAGTACAACAATATTAAAAATAACCAAACAACCTTGTCTGCTAAAGGAGAAAACAAGTTCAAGAGACACTGAGTAGGTTTAAGCCTCTGATTAACCTAGCATATCTGTTACACAAATTACCTACTGTGTAAAAATGGAAAAATAAAATAATCTCCCTAAGCCTCATTTTCTTTATTGGTAAATTTAGTAATGATTACATGTATATCATGAGATTATTATTAGGATTAAATGAGAAAATATGTGTAAACCTCCTTGGTTAGTGACAGGTATGCATGTTGCTCCACAAAGATTGGTTCCTTTCACTTCCCTAGGTAGCATGAGGAACAGACACTGGATAAAACTTAATCTATTGTCTCTGATTCTTGTGTTAAGAGAGCTTTAAATAATTCCAAAATGCACAAAGCAATAATTCAAATAGCCCCATGGCTTAAGCCCACTCTACTATGAACCCTCCAAGTGGTGTGTTTAATTTATATGTGAAGTAGAAATTGGTGAGTGAATAAGGAAATCCATCCTGCAATACTGTTCTTCCATGCTGCTATTTAATTGTTGATTTACTTGTGAGTGGCCCAGAAAAAGAAAATATTGGGCTCGTCTCATGGATCCAATGGTATCAAGGAAAGGTGTTACACTGGGGCCTTTAATAGCAGTCCTGGAAGTTCATGCACGATGTCTCATTTTCAAACTTCATTAGGCTGCCTGGTCCTGAAGAAGACAGGACCTAAATAGGAGGAAAGTTATATAGCTATATATAATATATATATATATATATATATATATATATATATATATATATATAAAATCTATAAATAAATCTGTATCTCTCTATATCTTATAGAGAGGGAGAGAAAAAGAGATTACAGACTGAGACAAAGTAATTAATAGAACTCCATTATTCTCCACCCTCCAAACCACTGAGCATAAAGATTCCATTCTATAAACTTATAAGTATTTTATTTCTAAACATATTTTCAGAAACATACTCAAAATTAGAAAGCTACCTATAAAGGAATTGTTTGCCATCTCTTTATCTCCATCTAGAGTCTCCTCAGTATGTGGCCATTATTTTAGTTTTTAATTTTTAAAAATACAGATTTTCTGAAACATTTAAAAAGTAGAGTTTAACCAAAGCCTCTCAAATTTACACATTTATGTCATTATAGTCACATAGATATACATTTTCATATGCTCTTACAAAAGTTTTATCAGTAGATAGCTTAAGGCTAAAATGAGATTTCCACTCACATCTTAAATAAAAGTGTGCCTTAGTTATCTTAGAAAGAGTTGTTTTAGAAATGACATAACTGTGCATGTATTCAAAAATATCAATGCATGCAAGCAAATTCATTTGTTTCATTCATTTTTGGAAGACACATTATGATCTTATGCTCCAAATATTTGCAGGTGCAAATATTTAAAAGATCACAAGTACAAGAATTTGATCATAGTGGATTACTCACAGCTGCGAATGATTATATAGCTAGCCCATCATTTATAGCAGCTCCTAAAGCACTAAGAGCATATAAGAAGAAGAATACTGTGATAATGATGTAACAATATGAAAACATTTAGATAATGCTTACATTTTAAACATTACTGTATACGCCCTTGGAAATACTGTATCATCTTTTTCTCTGATTGGCTGTTTCTACTCTTGGTTTTTTTCAACTATTGTCTAAACTAACCTCTCCATTCTCTTACTGCTAGTCACATTGTTGATCAAGTTGCTGTAGATGGGATGTACTATTTCCCCTTGTAATACAGACTGGCACCTAAGTGTTTCCTCTAATAATCAGAAGTAAAATGTCTCACATTATTTCAATACACCTGACCTTTTAAACTTACTGGTAAGCTTCCCATTACTGTATAGAGCAAAATTCTCTGTTCATTTTTGGGCAAGTGTATAACCACTAAATGATAATTACCATATCATTCAATTTCCCCAGATACATACCTCAGCAACTGTTGTATAACATTTCAGTCCATAATCATACCCTTACAGTTTTATACAAACACACACACACACACACACACACACACACACATCTCTTACATGATTTTGCAACTCAGGAGAGAAGTGTAATTCTTCAACTCTGCTCTTGACCTTAGAATTGGAAATTAAAGTAACATTGCTCTTTTCAGCAAACTTCTAGAATGCTTGTCTCAGTTATATGTGGATGTGTAACAAAGTACCCCAAAGCTTAAAAACACAATTTTTTATTTGCTCATAATTTTGTGGGTCAGCACTTTTGGCTGGATTTAGTTGGCGTTTATTCTACTAGTCACTCTAAGGATAACTTATGTGGCTTTGATGTGCTGGTGGCTTCACTGGAAATGAGTGAGTTAATATAACCTCACTCACTCACACGTCTGGGCTGTGTTTGGCTGTTGACTGGGAGACTGGGACATGGAATCCAGCAGACTGAGACAGGCTTCCGCACTTGTTGGGGGAAGAGTTCTAGCCAGCAACATGGGAGGGATCACTCTAATGTGTAAGTATGTTTCAACCTTCAGCTTCTAGTATGTCTGCTAATGTCTTATTGTCCAAAGCAAATAGAAAGGCCAGTTGTCAGTGTGGAAGGGGATTACATGAGAATGTGGTACAAAGAGAATTTATCTATTAGAAGATACTAACATATCAGTGTCCTATATGCATTAGTGTATCAGAGTCCTATATGCTTTCACATAGTCACATGGTTATAAGGTGAAAACTTCAAGGGACAAGATCAGTACGTTATTTTTCTTAAGTTTGCATGTTGCACTTATTGATTTAGCAAATTCAACAAGGTCTAAAATCATCCCTTTGGTATTTTCCTGACAAAAGGTGTTATGAAAACACTGAGGCACTGAATTAGGTTATGTTTTTTTCCTGGGTTGATGCATATTTATTAAAGCCGTAGAATTGATAAAATCAGAATGTCTATTTGGAATTTTATAGAAAGAACCACAGCTGGTTTGAACTAGCCTAATATTAGGTTAAGATTACCATTTTTTAATAGAGATGGCATTCCTTATGGGATCAGACCACTCATATTTGATTGACTAAGGCTCTTCAAACTTCTGGACAGAGTTGGGCTGGGTATGGTTTTGTCTAGGTAAGTGATATCTAAACATTTTTATCTTACACTCTGCTATTAAGAATCATTTTAAAGTATTCACTCCAATATCTATACATTGATTCATGCAATACGGTTCTAATATATTTTAAATATTATAAAGCATACAAATATACTCTAAAACATAGGTTAAAATGAAACAATAATAAATACATATTAGCTGTGATTTTCATCCTGTATTGCACTGGACAGGCATGCTCATTTGCCACATATGAGGACCACTGGCCCAGGTTTCTGATTTTTCCTCAATAGCCCTCTAAGTTTACACAGTTAAAAAAAAGTGTATTAATATATACATAGTTAATAATTAACATATACGTAAGTCCTGTGCTGGCTTAAGCACAGGGGGTTGGTAAGATTGTTATACTTCTTTTAGGTGACGTTGCATAGCTGTACTTGAATCTTGGTATTCATTATGTTTTGATCTCAAAAATTAATTCTAGTACTGTATTTCTCTCATTGCCAAGCAATTGTGACACTTACAATAGCTTATGGCCTATAAGTTACATTTATCACTATTGTAACATTCCCTTAAATATTTTTATAAGTCAAATTACCAGTTTAAGCATGTGTGAAAATGCTCAATTTAAAATTGTAAATGTGCTGAAAACTTGGCACTTATTCCTTCATAACAAAAGAAGTTATTCAGCAGCTACACACAAACCGTCAGTGATGCGGAATATAGCTTTCTAATGTTGATTAATCCATAGAATTCCAAAGTGTAATATGGAAGCACTTTGCAGATTAAATTGTCTTTCACACATATAACAAGGTGTTGATAGAATAAGCATTTTTTTGCCAGTCTAATTTTTAAAATGTGGTATTTGCTGAAGCACAAATGTTTGCAACTCAGAGCTCTGTGAAATATGTAAAACAATTCCAATCTTTTCCCAATTTGCAGAAGGAAAAATTGGTCTAGTCTACTTCTCAAAGTAGCAGTATTTTTTATATGATTAGTTGTTTCAATTTATTTCTGCAAAGAAGGAAACAGCATTATGAGCAGATGTTTTATTAGATCCACATGTTTCAAAACAATATATTTTGTACCATATTCAATATTTATTTCTATATTCTGGCTTTATTTTAAATTAAAAAAGAACAGTGCTGAACAATTGTATCAATTTTGCTAGATTGTCTTGTTAGGAATGATTGCATGATAAATAGATTATTTGACTGTGAACTAATTAACTTTTTCTAATAATTATGAGATTGGGATACAATTTTATCAGGACAGGAAAAGAGACATTTATCTGTAACTTTGGTGGGAGGTTAATATATATACATGTGTATATATTTATAATTGTGAATAAATACAGATTATATATAGTCAATTGGGAATTAATTACTTTATTTACAGTAAAACCAAAAAATAGATGGCAATGACAAAGAAAATTCAGAATCCTTCATCAATGTAAATTTGAAAATGAATGGAAGCACAAATTAAAATCATTGTATATGTCACATTATAAAAATTTCCTCTAAGAAGATCAATTATTTTCAGGGAGGAAGGCAGTCAGATTATATGATGCTTTTTTATAATTCAAAAATTTATATTTCATTAAGACACCTAAACACCAATAACTTTGCTGAGCAATTACATGGTCTAAAAACTGAAATTCCAGAGTAACTATAGATTGGGAAAGTATCTACAAAAGTGATACAAAAGTGTCTTCCCTGATTTGCAATAGGGTTACATCTGGATAAACCCATCACAAATTGAAAATGCATTTAATACAACTAACATACCAAACATCATCGCCTAGCCTAGACTACACTAAATATGCTCAGAACACTTACATTAGCCTACAGTTGGGCAAAACCATCTAACACAAAGCCGATTTTATAATTGTACTCGATATCTCATGTAATTTATTGAATACTGTACTGATAGAAACAAAATTGTTGTATGGGAACAGAATGCTTCTAAGGGTATAGTTTGTTTTCGTTCATAAGTGTATTGGTTGTTGACCCTTGTGATCGCGTGGCTGACTGGGAGCTGTGCTGTCACTGCTGCTGTCCAGCATCATATCGCTAGCATGGAAAAAAAACCAAAATTCAAAATTCTAAGTGCGGTTTCTACTAAATACGTATCACTTTTGCACTTTTGTGAAGTTGAAAAATTGTAAGTTAATTTTTGTAAATCAGGGACCATCACTAGTAGTTTGACTTACACAATATAAGAGAAAAGGTAATACTAAGATATAATAGTTGTTAAAGAATTTAACTCCCATAGTCACAATGAATTTTTAAATAAAATAGAAACATGCATTTTTAGAATAGGTATATAGGTATGCAATTGTTTCTGTTTGGGGGAAAATGCTTTTCTTTTGAAAGGAGGTAGATTTACCAAGAAGCTAATGTAGCTTAATCTTAAGGACCCATCTTTGCCTAGGTTCCTTTTTGACAATACTTTCATAAGGTCACATGCTTTTGTAAAATTTTTAGAAGTAAGATATTCTGACCACAGTTGGTTGGAATAATTGTCTCTTTGTATCGATTTTCTCTCCATCAAAATTCCCCTCTGATGGGTGACACTGAAGACACCTTAGGCATTTTGTGGAGCTAAATAACAGGAAAATGAATGGAGCACTTTTGTGGGTGGGGCAGTGGGTGATATTTACGTGGTTCATAGGCACTTCCATATCTAGTTAATTACTGTCCTCCTTTCCATTGAAGGAATGGCTTCCAGGTATATTTCTATTATTTACTGTGTTGACTGCCCCAGCCTAGTAAATGAATTTGCAGGTTTAGAGGCCCTAGTATAAGAAGAAAATTTCTTATGATATAAATGGTGGAGCATAAACAAGATTAAAAATATATGAAACCAGAAACTAGTCTGTGGTAAAGTTATATGTAACAGCGGGAAATGGACAATTATAATAGCATTTAAAACAGATAACTGCCAAGTATATTATTAATTTAATTTTTAAAATTTTGTGTTGATTTGTCAGTTTTGTAGACTGTCTAACTTTTATCATCTATCTTCTCACTGCAAATAAATATATACTTGAAAATTAGTTTTTGATTTTTTATTTCTCAAAGAGAGACCTCCAAGCTCTATGAAACCTGAATGCCTTCTTTGATATGAAGTATCCTGTACATTTCTTAATTTAGAGAAGTGTCTTCCTTGTAGGCGTTTCAAAATGTGTGGAGACAAGGAGGTTAATTGTCCAACAATGCAGAGATAGTTTCACATAGTTTATTTTTTAAGAATAAACAATATGTGACACAGCACTCTTTCCCAATATAAATTATAAACTGGCCAGTGTGTTATATGCATGTGTATTACCTTCTCCCTAAGCAAAATCAAAACATTTTATTATGGAAAGTTAATATAAACTGTTTCAATTGTGTTTAAGTGTTTCATCTTCTTATATTTATCTAAAAGTAGTTTAATATTATTTAATGTTTAAAATTATTTATATCATGATCAATTATTATGATTTTGTTGCAAATATAGTTTTAGTTTACACATACACATAGACACGTGTGTGGCACGCACATATATACCTTGGGAATTAAACCTAATGAATTATTACTGGGCCTAAATGTAATTTGGGTCAAGAATTTTGATGTTTCTCTTTGATCCATTGCCTTATCATGAAGGCAGAGCTGATTTCCTTATCCATTCTCTATTTTCTAACTCACATAAATTAAAACAATCCACTTGGTAGGTTCATAGTGGTATGGGCTTAAGACATAGTATGTCATATGTTGTTGAATGACATGACCTTTAAAGTATCTTCCAATTTTAACAATCTAAGAGGATAATAGTACTTCCTAGAAACGAGGCAAATAATTAACTTCATTTTACAGATGAGGAAATCGAGGAAAAGTAAGCTGGATTAATTTGCCCACAGGTACATAGCTAGCAAGTTTGGAGTTTCAGATTTGAATCCAAGAGTGGGATTCCAGGGTTTCTGCACAAACCATCAGTCCAGGAGTTCTTGCTTCTGCTCAGACCATACTGCTAATCTAATGTCCATCTTTTTATTGATCAATCATTGTTATTCTTCTTTTCCACCATCACCACCCCTTAATTTGAAAAACACTGTCAATTAATCACAGCCATTGTGTCATTCATTACCTTCCATGGCAGCCGGGTAAATGTTGCTCTCTGATCTTAAACTGTGGGGGCCATAAGTGATCAAACATCCCTGTTACTGCTTTTTGAAATCCATAACCTAGTGTGCTCTGAGGCCACACCTCTCACAGTGACCAACCAATGACTGGTTTAGCAGGGATACCAAGACAGGCTCATTCCTAGGACAGTGGGACTCTTCCAATGGATGACTTTGGCTCAGGATTCCCATTTGGCCTCATCAAAATTGTTAAGATTGCCTTCCCATCTGAGACTTCTTCATCCTGCATTCCTACTTTCCCTCTTTTCTTCACAAGGCTCAGAGCTTGCATCATGGTCCGTCAGCTCTCCGAGTCTCCTTGGGCTCCCTCTTCCTTTCTCCTACAGGTGTTTTCCTTGATAAATTCCTTGGATGTTTAATTCCATATTGATCTCTGCTTCTTGGAGAACCTTAAATAACATGTATTTTTACCAGTTAGCCAACAGCACAAAGAGCAATTTTTTGTTCTTGACTTTCACTAGGCAGCACTTGTCCCAGTTCAAAGGTTGCATGTGTGTGTATTAATCACTAAAATCATTGTTCCCTGTCCATTATGACTTCCAACTATAAAGCCATGTCAAAAACTTATGAGACCTGAAATCTGATTTCTAGAAAAACAAACTATATTTTTAAATAGTTTACATTTCTCATTAAAAAAATATTATTCATGGAAACAATTGCCCAATATTTGTGTTTGAAAAAATAAATTGGATTTTATTTCAAAAATCACTTTTAGGATATCAGTTAATAATTTAATTTAGACTAGGTATTGACTATTTTTACCGGGTAATTTGACACTATTATTACATTACATTTAAGCACATTAAATCAGCAAGCATTCATTGTACATATAATATACCAAAGGCACTGTGTGAGGTAGCAAAATAAAAAGATGAATAGATGATACATGAATAAGAGATATTTCTAATATCCACAGAACTCCCATAGTAGTTAATTATGCAAATGTGTATGTAATTAATGAAAACACAAATTAGTTAGGATAGTGGTGGTAGACAAAAAGGAAATGTGGAAGAGGTAAGAAAAGTTTAAAGTAACATGAATATGAATATAATATTGTTCCCAGGAAGCTATAAGTTTTCTGGAAGATAACTTTTCTAATTTCCTGTGGAAAGTTTCTTTTAATGGCTTGATATTTTAAAAGTTAGAGCCAGTCAGGTTGGAGGAATGGCTTCAGAAAGTATACCTGTTCAATATCATGATATATTTATTTCCTCAATTAAGGACCTTAATTAGAAGCTATGACAAATAGGTGAATGGTCAGAGAATTAATCCTGAACTGAATATTTATGGCCACAAAAGTCTCCCAAGCAAATTGTCTGCTGATGTGTTAACGTTCATCCTTCCTCAAGAGTACAGGATAATTAAAAAATATTGTTGTACTCTTTTATTCTAATTCTTCCCTTGGAAGGCAAAAATGTGGGATCTTTTTAAGGAGTTGGGAGCAGAGAGACCATTGTACAGTATTTATGTTTTTGCCAGTAATTTTCCTTTTCACAAATCCAACTCTTTGTAAATGAAAGGAGTATGGAAGAAAGATTATAGTACAATAGCCAAATTCCTGTGTATAATTTCACATCCCTTTCTCCAAAATCCCCATCACACTCCACTCCCACCCCACCTGCAAAAGACATTTATCTCAACTGTGTCTCCTCATGCCAAATGGAAGATTTAGACCCAATATATCTGTTGGTATTAATTTTCTTACATAAAAGTTTTATGGTATCAAATAAATCCCCAGCTAATAATGTATAGCCATGTTGATATTAATTCTTCTAAGGAGGAGGGATAATTTCCCAAATATTATTTTACTCATTTAAATCAAAAATTTGCCACTTACTATGCATATGAATTTTTGAAAACTTCACTATAGCTAACAGAAAACATAGACTATTTCCATCTTCTATCAAATTTATGCTCTTATGGTCTTGAACCAATACCCATATTCCTAGAAATCCAATTTAACACCAATTTATCTGAATTTGTGATATGTTGGGTCATTCAATCAGTTCCTGTCTTGTTCATACAGAAGCTTTCTTTTTTCGATACAGTGATTTATTCTATCAGCTAATGTACTTTGCATTTTCCATTTTTCTATACTACAGAATTAAAATTAATCATATGAGAAAGATAGAAAGTGAGTCAGAAAGTTCATTTTCTTTATTCTTTTCAATATAAACCTCCAAAATGTCCAATTCCTAAAATCCAATGAGAAAGCTTTCCTTTATTCTGTAACAAGATATCAAATAGTGAATTCCATAGGCATTACAGCAGACACATAAAATGGGTTTAAAGAAAATCTACTGGGGAAATAAAATGCTATATTCTTAAGGAAAAAAATACTTCTATAAAATGGGAACACTGCACATGTTTCTTGTTAATGTCTGAGCTAATGATTATGTTGCTCATTCCCCCTTTCCTTGATCTTGGATATATATTGTTATTGCAGAACCTAGTACCTAAGGAAGGTACATGGAATTCACCTTGATAAACATAAACATAAACCTGACAGCATTACTTAGGACTGTCCTGCCATTGCACAGCCTGGAGAGAAAGAAAGTCATTTCCCTCATTCCATGACCAATCTAACTATAATTTTTAGAGTAATTTCAGGCTATAAAATAGGATTCTTGGTAATCACTATCAAATAGTTCAAAATGTAATATTATAGCTTTCTATTTCTGTTAGTCATGTGAAAACTCCTGTTTAAATGTATGCAGATAGTATATGCATTTCATTTTATTTTCTCAGTATAGCAGTGACCCATATAAGTTTCATATCGTTGTGCTCTAACTTTCCTTCTCTATTTTTCTATTTCATCTTTTCTTAATGTTCTTCCTTCCCTATAATTTCCACAGCCCATCCTGTTACTTTTCTTTCCATCCATCTTTCTTCTTCCTCCCTTTCTTTGTTGCTATATTCTTGGTCATTCTGGCTTTTCCTATAATTCTTCATTCTCCTCCACATCTTTCATTCCTTTTTTCCCCTGACTTTCCATTTTTTCTCTATCCATATCTTACATATTTCTAGTGGCAACACGATTTCTCTTTTATCAAAGTGTAAGTACCACATTAAAACTCTATTACTGGTAATAGAGTTAATGTGAAAATACAGATTACCTATAATTTATGACAAAGTAATTCTATGTCTTAGTCACTATAATGAGTTGCCAATTTAATTTAAACATATTAGATATTCACCAAATGGATACTGAGCTCATTTTATGCATTTAGTGTAGAACTGATCATTACTGAATACCTAAAAAGTCATCCTGCAAGATTTTTAGCATAATAAATTTATTTTGGGCCCTAAACCACAAGAAGAAGACAGAATTATTAAGAGCAAAGTCTTTATACTAGATATTGTTTTATCTCCTTTCCTTTTTTAATTCTTAGAAATGAATTCATTTGTTTTTCTATTTCAACTATTTTTGATAGAGTAGTATTGAGATTCTTATAAAAAGATTATAATAAAGGAAGTTTAATAGGCAGTTTTTGAATTACCTGTGTAACAGTCACATATGCCCTTGGGATACTCAATCATTCATTCAACACTTAGCACTTGCTAAATGACAAAGCTCTATATGGCACTGGAGATGTATTAATGAATAAGATATCATCACTTTTCTGGAAGGGTTTATAAGCTAGCTGAGGAAGATGAGCAAGTGAACAGAAAACCATAACATAGCTTCATGTGATAATGAGAAGCCACAGAGCTCTCTGAGAACGTGATGTTCTTGGAACCCAGAATGTTAGAAAGTTCCTGTAAAACTTCCGGAGGAAGTGACGCTTTCATTAATTTTTCAGGATTAAACAATGTTGACGAAATGAAGAGACAAAATGAGGTGAAGGTGTAAGTGAGGAACACTCCAGAAAAAAATGGCATTTTCAAAAGCTGAGAGGCAAGAGAAATTCCAGGTAATGTTTATAATATAAATAGTTCAGTAATTCTGAGACATGAGTTGTGGAGTATGTGTGTAAGGTAGGGAGAAAAATAGCGGTAACATGGAAAGGCCTGGAAGTAACCAGGGATCAGATAGTGAAGGGCTTTGCATGGCATTGTAAGGAGTCTGGACTTCACCTTGAAAATCTATAAAGCCAGTGTGGAGTCCTAAGCAAAGTAATGCTCTGATCAAATCTGATATTTTAAAACAACAAAATGTGGAGAATGGATTGTAGAGGCAACATTTAAGACACAAAGGCCATTTAGAGGGTGTTGCAAACTACTGAATGGTCATGTTGAATGAGTCACATGGTGCATGATGTAATAAAGAATATTGATTCCCTAAGGTAGTAGGGATTTCAGACAGATTTATGATGGAGAAGAGAGAGAGTTTGGCTTTTACTTGGATGAGGGAATAAATAAAACAAGAGTCAAAGATAACAAATGGATCTCTGCTTTAGGCAACCGGGTGTATCACAGTGCTCATCCTGAAATGGGAACAAATCTGTTTTGCCTTAATAGGCAGGGTTGGTGCTGTGTGAGGAATTCTTTTAGATTCTGCTGATTTTATGGAACTCTTGACTCTTAACAGTGGACCTATCCAGCAATGAGATAGGTGTGGCAGATTTCATTGTTGCTGTGTTATAACTTCCTACGTTCTTCCTAAGATCCCACTCCCTTTCCAGCTCAATTTATTACTTTGCTCCAGGAGAGATTTCTGTCAGAGTCTAAAGCAGAGCTAGGTATGTAAGAAAATTTATGTGAAGGGGTTGTTGGAAGAAGCGAGATGGAGAGAGGGACCTTCAAGATGGGAAAAGAGTCAGTAATCTGCTGATCCCAGATCTTGGTGGGAGTCTGACTTGCAGTCTTACTCTGAGAGCTGGCAGGACATCAAAGGGAAATGATATTATATTACCTTAGGAAGCTCTTTCAAAATTTGCTTTGCTCAAGAGTGGCAAGAAAGTCACTTAACCTCCTCATTTAAAGAACTATTTGAGCTTCAAATACAGGTACCAGTGACTAAATGCTAGCAATCTTTCCTCCATTTCCAAATAAATGTCTTATATTCTTGTGAGTCCCCAGAAAGATGCTCCCATCCTCCAAATGTCACCAGATCATAAATCTGATAACAAATACTCTAAGATTCAGATAGGATGAGCCTTGAGTCTGATTTAAATTGTTTTTTAAAACTGAAGTACTATGATCTCTATTACACTCCTAAATTTAGAGTAGGATTTATACTCAGTACATGTGGATGTGAATGTCGGGAAAAGGTTTTTGCTAAAAAATAACAGAGTTTGTGAAAAGGTGATGGAATTAGGAAAACGAGTGACTGAATTTTAAGAGTCCAGATCAATAGCAGATATTTGCTTTGTTTAATTTTCGTGGAATAAAAACTTCCCAAATTCCATGGCCACACGAAATGCTCAGGTCTTCCACATCTAGAGGCATGACCTTAGCTCCTCTGGCCCTCTCTCCATTTCTGAGTGTGGGTTTCCCCAATCTGTGCAACTTAGAGGTGCTGTCTCAAGATGCATTAATTTCCTAGGGCTGCCATAACCAAGCACTTAAACAACAGAAATTAATTGTCTCACAGTTCTGGAGGCTAAAATGCTGAGATTTCAGGGTTGGTTCCTTCTGAGCACTGTGAGGGAGAATCTGTTCTCCTCCTCTCTTCTAGTTTCTGGTGGTCCATCACAACTTTTAGTGTTCCTTGGCTGTAAGTGCATCACCCCAATGTGCTTTTGTGCTCACATGGCATCCTCCCTATGTGTGCATGTCTGTCTCTGTGTCCAAATTTCCCTCCTGCCCTTTTAAGGACACCAACCCTATTGGTTTAGAATCTACCCTAATGACTTTATTTTAGTTTGATTACCTCTGCAAAAACCTTACTTCAAAATAAGGTCGCATTCTGAGTTACTGTGAGTTAGGACTTCAACACATCTTTTTTGGGTACCACATAATTCAACCCATAACACAAAGGTATCATCAGAAGATGAGAGGAAAATCTCTCTGATGTTGAGTTACTTTCTTTCTCCCAACGTATTTTCTTTTGATTCTCCCTCCCCCCACCCAAAAAGGGGAAAGAAGATAAGAATCTTGGGCAGTTACCCCTTTTAATAAATTGCTGTCTCTACCTTTTGTTTTTTCTGGCTGTGCTATGTGGCATGCAGGATCTTAGTTCCCTGACCAGGGATCTAACCCATGTCCCTTGCAGTGGAAGCATGGAGTCTCAACCACTGGACTGCCAGGAAAGTCGTTGTCTCTACCATTTTAATGATGATTTTTTTTTTTTATGCCATGGGAGTCTGAAGACAGAGGGAAAAAAACACAAATTAAGAAAAGAAAATCATTATCACTACTCTAACTCTACATTTACTAATCTTCTCCCCCTTTAACAGACAATGAGGGTGTTCTTTCTTTATGAATCTTGGAACTAGGTGGTCTAGATGGTTTGAATTCCATCTCTGCTATCTACTAGCTGTATGAATTTAGTCAACTTGTTTAACATTTGTGCCTTGGTTTCCTCATCTGTAAAATGACAATAATACCAACATATACCACATAGGGCAGCCTTGAGAAGTAAATGAATTCATACATGAAAAAGAATTTAGGATTACACACAGCACAGAATTCCACCACCTGTGTATTAGTTATTGTTCTAAGAAATGCTAAAGCCGTTATTGGAAACTTCTATCAGTGAAAGTGCTATGTGACTAGAATACATACTTTGCTAACCTGTAAGGGGTGATATATAAGACCCTCCAAAGAAGGAGTGCTTTAGTAACAAAGCTTAATCTAAACAGCCTTCTAGGGAATTCATTTGCTAAGTGGGACAGCAATTTCAAGACAAAACTGAGTCATACTGGACAATATGGAAGAAAGCCAAAGATGCCATCAGCAGTCTTTCCTCTCTGCCTTTTCTCACAAGTGCTCAATCTTCTCTCTAAATTTGGGAGAAATTGTTAAAGAATATTTCTTTAAGGGATTACCAATGTATTAACTTGTGTAGAACCCACATTTCTAAGTCTGCTAGAACTTTGTCTTAACTCTGCCCTCCAACCAAAGTGATTCTTATCCCTGAAACTTTGATATTTCTTAATCCAAATATTTAAGATCCACTATGGGTTATATAAACTACTGACACTTGGGTGTTAACCTGCTATAACCTTGTTCCTATGACTAAAATAATTTTTAAAATATGTTGGGCTTCCCTGGTGGTGCAGTGGTTGAGAGTCCGCCTGCCAGTGCAGGGGACAAGGGTTCGAGCCCTGGTCTGGGAGGATCCCGCATGCCGCGGAGCGGCTGGGCCCGTGAGCCACAGCTGCTGAGCCTGCGCGTCTGGAGCCTGTGCTCTGCAAAGGGAGAGGCCGCGATAGTGAGAGGCCTGCGCACCGCGATGAAGAGTGGCACCCGCTCGCCGCAACTAGAGAAAGCCCTCGCACAGAAACGAACACCCAACACAGCCAAAAATAAATAAATAAATAAATAAATTTATAAAAAAAAATATATATATATATGTTGCAAAATAGAAATCTGGAACTCACCTCATTCCCTCATTGGTAAGTTAGGGATTAATTACACAAACTTATGCAAACAATCGGTGCCTCAAAAGATGAACAAAGCACTTTATCAAATGACTGAGGCATCTTAAAGGATTGAAATAAGAACCTCACAACATCATAATTTTTTTTTCCTTCCTCCTTCTCTCCCTTCTTTCTTCCCATCCTTGCTTCTTCCTTTCTCACTCACTCCCTGACTCTTTCATTTTTTCTCTTTCCTTTCCTCATTCCCTTTCTTTCTGTCATCTTACTTATTTAATCTTTTAATTTTCATTTAAATCTAAACTGTTATCTTAAAAAAAAAAATAACTTTGAAAACAACCTCTGGGGGAGAAAACAGTTGAGCTTGTCAGGTCATAGTCATCTCTCTGCCACTTACTAGATGTCTGACCTTGGGTGAGGTATATAATCTCTCAGACTTCTGTTTCTTCATCTGTAAAATAAAGTGGGTCGAACTAGGTGATCTTTAATGTCCTTTTTTCTCCTTTAAAAAGTCAGAGTCTAAGTATGGTAACACTGATTCCTGAACTAGTGCCAATTAGCTATTCCATAATTCTATTTAAATGGTGGAAGATATTTGGAAGACTAGAGCCTAAATATAGATGCTGTGAATTGAAATATATTTTGTAATTTTCTATGAAAATAGGTTTTTAATAAAAATGGATTATTAAAAGCCAGAAAATATAAAAATGTATAAGAGAAAAAATAGTTCTTTCTGTAAAAAATTCATTCTGAACCTGTGAGCTTCACTGAAGTGAAATGTTTCTACCAAGGAAATTCCAATCTTGTATTTGATTTTTATTCGATTTTAAGACCTTGATAGCTGGAGCCAGAATGTAAATTATTAATACCAGAATTAATAGACATCTGTTGCAGAGAGAGGATCAGAATAAAATGATTTATATTTAATTGTGTTGATGTGAGTGTACTTAGATCTTTCTTCTCTTTCAATTATAGCTCTTTTATTTCTCTGTAGCCAAGTTTAAATCTTACTGTATGTGACACACTGATATTCGAGAGGCATTAAAGGGTGGCATATCTCTCACACAAATAGTTGAGTGGGGGGAGGACATTTAAATGTGTATAACTATTACCCTCAATAAGTGTGTATTACATCCTATTAGCCTTAGTGAGATATTATAATCTAACAGTTCTGCACCGTGTTCACATTAATATACAAATGGAATTAGAATACAAAATTAAATGAAAATGAAATTTGGAAGCTAATTGACATTTTTGTCACAAAAGCTCAGAGAAACACTATTTATAGTTTAACGGTAAAAGGCTAATATGTCATCCTGGAGAGGGGGCCACATCAATCTCAGCTACAGTTATTTCCCCAAGTACAGTGTTAAGTACTGTTTGTGTATGCAAGTTGCCAGCCTCCCTCACGTAGGTGGTCCCATCACTGTAAACCTGCACTAAATTGCTACCATCCATTATACACAGTGGCTGCCTGGATGGCTGTCTGGCACTAACTTACACAGGCCATCTATTCCTGTCAGAAATATGATATGTCACTGACAAAAGCTTAATTACACCATTAATTAATAGGACAATTTTCAAAATGCCTTGAAATGCAGCTTGACACTCATTAGTGTCATTTATGAATAATTTCTCCTAGGAAATAGTACTCTGAAGAGCACTTTAACACAAAATACAGTTTTAAAGTGAAGGTATCTATAAAACAAAATAAATATGTGGTTGGAAGCTGTTTTTCTTCCCCCTGTCTCTCTCAAATGTGACCTATCTGTTCGGCAGTGGCGAAGATATTTTTTTAAATACTGAAATTATTATTACAGTTTTGCCACAAAATGCCCCATTTTGCTTATTTTGTGCACACTTTAGAAATATAGGCACTTGTTTTCACCTTTTTAGAATCTTAATTACTTTTTTAAAACACACCATGTTTTAAACTTTAAATAGTAATAAAAATGCATTAACCTCAAAATAAAGTTCTAAATATTTATTGGCATGAAATATATCTTTTTGCTTCCCTCATTTTTCTGTATCTTAGTAATTCCGTGTGTGGCAGGAAGGAAAATCAAATATGTGAATTCAGTGGGGATCACAATTTCACAATTTATTCTTACTTATCCAGCTTGTGGATTCTTTGATTTCCTAAAATTTTGTCATATTTCTTTTAGGTCAGCAACTTACCAACTCAGGGCACTTTACCATAATCCGTGATAAAAATATAAGACATTATTTAATATTAAAACATCATCCTCCCCCCAAAAAATTCCTTTTGACAGTAAAGCCAGCATGACTAAGTTGTTTAAAGCCACAGCATACTGTGCATAACTAATGCCCTCTTTGTTACTATTTGTTATTTGGCTATGGTAGTTCTATGATTGTTGCACTATATTATGGCAAACTGGAAGAGATCGCAAGGTTAAAGCCAAATTGGTCTCTCCCAAAGGATAGAGGACAGAATTAAATATCTCAGATAAGAAACTGCAACTGGAAATCAGAGATGGGTGACAGAATGAGAATAAGACCTTCTTTATCTAGATGTAGAAAATGTCAGTGTGTCCAGATGTGACCGAGTTATTGACTGTTAGATTACTCTGCTCCTTTAAATTCCGTATCCTACTACCTTTCAAATCTATTGCTCTTCCAATATCTTAGTTCATTCTTTTAAAATCTCTCAATTGGATTACTGAAACAGACTCTTTTCTGATTTTCTTGTTGCCAGTTATGCTTCTATTCAGCCTATTTCTACATTACAGCAACAACTAATTTTCTCAGATAAACTGGAAAACAATAATTCTTGACAATAGTAATCTTGAAAAAGAATGGAGAAGTTCATGATCAAATGAGTTTGAAAAACACTGCATAATAAATCTCCCTCTGTGACATCGGTAATGAATGTCAACATATTAATGACCCCATGAAGTTATGAATTAAAGAATTCCATTTAATTGTATTTAACCCAGTGGCTGATTTACATATTTGATGGAAGAAAGGTTTGCTTTTTGCTCTAAGAAATAAATTTGGTGATGACATTGTGATGCTTAGCTACAAAGGCTACCAGTTGATTACAGAATAAATTCCCAACTCCTTGGCATTTTATTCAGGTTTCTTTAGTATTTAATTTCTTATTACTTGTTCATCCCCACTTCACACTTTCTCTTCCTTCACGTTCTTTGTTCAACCGATATTGAACAAATACTAATACATTGATCTTCTCATCTCCCTTTTAAGCCTGCATATTTGTTGCTCTCTCTGTGTGGAAAGTTCTTCCCATCCTTTTCCCAACTACCTTCAGGTTTCAAAAAGCCTACACCAACCAGCAAGACTATGGTACAGTCCTCTTGTATGTGGTCTCATAATATTTTTTACTTACTGCTATATTTTTTACCTTTTAAGTACACTAGAAAGGTAGCCATTTGAGGGCAGGGACTATAGTTTGCTCTACATTGTGTCTTTATAATCCCACACGGTGATAGGTAGGTTAGCTTATGGATAAATTTATTTGAATAAATCATGTAAAAAATTGTTTTTGCAAGATTGAGATTGAGATCAGTAACATACGAAGTTAGTTCAAAGAAGAGGGAAGGCTGAAAAAAAAATTTTCTCAAATTTAGAAGACCTTGTGTTTTGTGCTGGTCAGCTAATAAATAACAAACCTACTGAGTTATCTTCGGAAAGTCACTTAACGTCTCATTCTCAATGTTGTAGAGAGAACTTAGAATATGGAAGGAAAGGGAGGCAGAGTAAGGAAGAACAATAAAGAATACTTTGAGTTTACAGACATGGAAAATCAGATTTCTTCACTTCTATTTTTATGACTTTTTCTGTCTTCAAATTTAACATAGGTCTTGTTTGCAGGTTAATGTCTATTGTTTGTTGTTGTTATTCTTGCAGTCTTAAACACAGGGACCAAAAGAAGGCAAAATTGTGATGTATTAGTAGCAGAAAGGAGTTACATCACCTGTCCTAAGATCTACTCACTCCTTTCACCAGGAGGATGTCCCCAGGGAAAAGGAAAGATGGTAAGTGGTTAAGTTTAATCTCCTTGTAAACAGGACTCCCTTATAAGTAGACAAATAATGATATTTGCTTGGAGAAAGAGAATTTATCTATGAAATGTCCTTGGCAAGATGACCCTCCATGGATCAATTATAGTAAATAGAACCCAGAATCTATGAAGCTGATTTTCTGTAGAATGTCACATAAGCTATTCAGAATTCTGGAGTATAAGATGGAGATGTTTAGTAACAGAAAGCTCCCCACTATACGAGGGTCCTCACTAGACAACTCATTTAGAGATCTTACCTATTCTGAGCCAGAGGGGCTCGTCCTGTGCAGGGAGAGGAAACTTGAAGACCTGGCCTTGAAGTTCCTGTCCTGTCTAGGCTTCATCTGAGCCTCCTTCTTGATCATCTTTATTCTTGAAAGTGTTTATACTAAGATCTCCAATTCCTCTGAGTCTGACAACTTTTCTGATCCTGTGTGTTTTCTCAATAAGGTGAATCGTTTTGGTTTCCTTAAGCCTCCCAATTGTGGTTTGTTACTGTTGTTGTTTTGAGGTTTTTTTGTTTTGTTTTGTTTTGTTTTGTTTTGTTTTTGCCTCTCCATGATGCTGCCTCTTTCCTCCCTCTTATCCTCTCATGCCTTAAACTCTGAAATGTTTCAAAGTTAAAACAACTGATACTAATATAACTGGGCTATTCACATTTTTAAAATAGCTATTAAAGCACTGAGCCTAAGGGAACAATATTGATAGTAGAATGTGAATGGCTTTATTAGTATATATTTTGTTGTTCCGTTATTATATCAACTAAACTAAAACTGTTGCTGACTTCTCTGCAGTTCTTAAGGTGTGTATGGAATAATTCTCCATACCCAAACCAAATTTTGGGTGGGAGCCATCTGTCACAGCAGGGGACCAAAATATTAGACTACCTCATGTCTATATTAGCATGCTAATTTTATATTGGCCAGCTTACCAATTATCCTTTTAAATTAAATAACAATGAAGTCCAGTTAGTCTGTAATTTCTAACTCTAGAAAGTAGTGCTAGCCATCAGAATTTGGGAATCAGCTACTTTAGAATAGAGTGTTTTTTAAATTTCTTTCTTTATTCATATATTTATTGGTGGACGTGCTTTTATTTATTTTTATTTTTTAATTTTTAGTGAAATATAGTTAATTTACAATGTTGTGTTAACGTCAGATGTACACTAAAGTGAGTAGAGTGTTTTAGTGTGTTTCAAATAACATTTCATAGAAACCCCTTCCTGTTTACATACTGCATCCCTTTGGGACTTCCCAGACATTTTCCTTCAATCCTTGAAATAGGGTCATAAAATCATTACTAATTTTAAAAAAAGGAATAAAATTATTTATTTTATAATTTATTTTTTTTAATAAAAATTATTTATTTTTGTATTTAAATAAAAATTATTTATTATCTCTTCCTCTGTAGGAAGAGATACTGATAAGCAAGATAATTAGCTAAAAAATGGCTAAGAGTTGGAAGAAACAATGTTACAATAAATGATTGCTGGGCATTGCTATGTCCTAAGGAATTAAAGAGGATAAAAATATAACCAACACTTACTGTACATGTATAAGCACCACACAGTGGGATGAATTCTTTATAAACATTAGCTAATTCATCCTTGAGTTGACCTTTGAGATGATTGTTTTTATCGTTATATTATAGATAAGAAATTTGAAACCCAGAGAATTTAAATTCCTTCAACAAGTCATCACAGTTGGCAAGTGATAGAGATGGGATTCAGATCCAAATCTTTCTAAATGCAAAACACATGCACATAACCATTAAATTCTTCAACTGCATTACATTGTGCATTAAAAATAACAATACTTTCTAGCCCACAATTTTATTTTAGATGTGGCTTGTTTGAGTACAGGATAACAGAAAGCTCTGTAGTTAAGAGTAAAGTCTGGATCTTCTTAAACCAAAGCCCATGTTCTTTTGACCATTTTATGTTTCTCTCAACTCAGAATCATAATCACAGATTTGGAAGGGGCTTAAAGGATCAGCTAATATGTACAGACTCTTCCCTGAGCATGTGTGATATAAAGCATCCTCCAAGACCTGTTTTCCGTCTAGATACTCTGCATCTCCATTTTGCAAACAAATGAGGCTTGCTCTAGGCTGAAAAACATGACCAAAAACAAAACAAAACAAAAGTCAAACTTAACCAAATTTTACAAATAAACTCATGTGTTGTTTTCTAAGCAAATAATTCATAGATTTAATATATTTGACTAAAAGTTTTATGATTTACAGGAATTCATTATCCTAATCACACTGTTCACTGTCCTAGACAATTTTCCTCCCCTTTTGTTGTGTTACAATTACTTTTCTTTATCATATGTTATCTGTTACTTTTCTTTATCATATGTTATCTGTTAGTAAATCATTGCTGCCTGTTTATCAACTTTAAGGGAGAAAAAAAATGGCTTGCTATTATAATTTGAGGAAATATAACTTTGTCATGTGGTGTAAATTTGAGGGATAAGGGGTATCATACAAGTCCCTGAGTTAGTCTCTCCTCTCTCTGTCTCTTCCTGGTTTTATTTTATTTTATTTTATTTTATTTTATTTTATTTTATTTTATTTTATTTTATTTTATTTTATTTTATTTTATTTTATTATTTTATTTGTGTCTTGGCTGGGGTTAACTAGAAAAGGTCCTTTAGACAATTAAGAAGATGCAAATGGCACATTTTACACCATTGGCAGAGTCTTCACAGATGGACTAATTAAAAATACATGTATATTTTTATATCTGGTTAAAGACTAAATTCACCACATAATTATTCATATTTCTGCTGTACATTGTGAAGCTATAGAGAATTGATCAATATTGCCCTGCTGCACTTTGATCTTCAGCAGCAATTTGTCTATTGTAAATTGCTCTCATTTCCTTTCAGTTAATTTTGTACAACAGGAACCAATTCATTTTGACCTTAGACTTCAGTGAGGGATGCATGAAGATTGATAATGTGCATAACATTTTCTCTAGACACTTACACGTGCTAGTCTTAATTACCAAATAGAAGAAAAGAAAGAAAACAAGGAAATATAATGTAAATATGATATTTCTTAAAGCTCACCAGATATCTGGTAGGATATAATTGATGATATCTCTAACAACCAAGTTACACTAGACAGTTCCATATCTATTTTAATGGCATGTCTACATTATGGTATTATGTTACCTTTCATATAAAATTTCATTGTACTAGAAGGAAATGCCACCAGTTTGGGGGTTCATTTTTGAGTTACTGGTTTTGATTAATTTATGGTTTTGTTACAATGCATTAAATTTAATGAGTTGCATAATGGGGAAGAATGCTTAACTTGAAACTAGTATCAGCCATGTAACTAGTTAACTTTGAATTTGATCAAGATACTTTCCATTTTACTTTCCTGATATTTAGAATCAGATCAATAGGCTTGCCCTGGTAGACACAATGGAATACTATAGGAAATAGTTACATAACACCTGTTGTTAGTTGTAAAGTTATCAGAGGTAGTATAGGAGGAGTTTATGGAGTTTGAAAGATAGGAAGGAAGTGAATACTGAGGAAGAGTATAATTAAAATCTAGCACAATGGATGTATTTTAGCCCTGTGGATAGAGATTTAGACCCTGTGATATCAAAGTTTGCTAGATCCTTAATGTCCTACCATGGTTGAGTTGTAAACTGAGATAAAATCATGAAAAGCAAGAAACAAAAGCTAGTTAGAGCCTGTAGACCTGCTTTTATTTTACTTACCAAGTAATTTAATATTTAGAACCTCCTTCACATATATTTCATGGGAGAAGCTAGGATGGCAGGGTGGGAAATGTTGAACAAAATCACAGTGGTCACCCAATTAACAGGGGAGTCTACAATAAACTGTGTGTGACTGGTGGTCCTGTCAAGTCCTGTTCCATGAAGGTTAGTTATTGTTTACCCTGAGAATATGTATGTTACAGGCCTTATCTGCTTGGCTCTAAAGAGATGAGATTTCTTTTCACATTTGCAATCTTTTAGGGTATTGCCTGTGATGTACAGCACATTCTGGTGTAATGCTTATTAAAAAATAAAACTGTTCTTTTTCTCTACTACCTTTACAGAGAGGTTTTCTGAGTTGGGAGAAGATTTTGGTTTTAACTGTATTTCCCCAACAAATAGAAATGTGTGCGTGTGTGTGCACATGTGTTCATGTGCTCATTTTGGAAAATATCAAGGGCAAAAATGAGGATGCTTCTACAGTTGACCCTTGAACATGAAGTGGGTGTCAACCCCTGCCCAGTCAAAAGTCCATATATAACTACAATCTGCACTTTGCATCAACGGTTCCAAATCTGTGGACTCAACCAACCAAGGATTGTTTAGTACTGTAGTATTTATTTTAAAAATCCACATATAAGTGGACCCACACATTTGTAGTATTTATTTTTAAAAAATCCACATATAAGTGGACCCACACAACTTAAGGCCATGTCATTCAGAGCTTAACTCTACATTACATTGTATTCAGTCCAAATGGCTAATCTGTTCTATTAACTACTACATACATATAGAACTCATTGCCCATAAATAACTGGTTAACAGTTTGATATTAAACTTCTATTTAAGAGGATGTATAAAATCAAAATTCTCATTATTTTTTAACATGGGATAATGTATATGCCAAATGTAACAAATATTGCCCACAGTCACAGTTATGATAATTCACATTTTAACTAGTCCTGTAACTTATAGCTATCTATTGTTGAAATAAGTTTCTAGGCCCACGATATGGCAGCTCCTGCCCAGAGTGTCACATCAGCAAACTGAAGCTTAGATGACTTTCATGTCAATGTAAATACTCCTCTTGGACAGAAATGCAACATATTCATTCAGTCAGCCAATCCCCAGACACTGAGCCATCTCTGGGCTCTGTATTTATTTCTTTGTTCCTTCTCACCCGAAGCAAGTTTGACTCTGTGGTCCCAGACAATCAGGTATTTTCTATTTATCTCTCTTGTTTTCTATTCTTTATCCTGTAAATCTTCCTGCCTTCTGTCCCATGTTGCAGTTCTACTAAAGGACACTGTCCACTTCATCAAGTGTTAAATGAATTTGTTTGCATCACCTAAATTGTCTTCTTTAATCCATTTTAACACTATTTGAAAAGAAATTCATTATCCATTCTATTGAAGACACATAGATGGGAACTAGGTCAGACCAGAGATTCTGGAAATTAGGTGGCAGTTATTCTTTCTACAGAAAAATAAAGTATATAGGATCGCTATAGGTAAAATTCAAAAATCTAAAAAAAGTTGCCTCAGTTAATTGCAAAAGTTAATATGGGACATAATTAGAATGACTATTGTAAAGTCACCTGATATTATCATCTTGAATGAAATACTCTTTAGAATACATCCCAGTTTTGTGTAATAGTATGAGACTGTAGGTCATGTTTTCTGACTAAAAAAACAAGTTTTGAGGGGACAGTTCAAGAAATAGCCAGTAATGTGTTAAAATTTCTTTCAAACATCTAATATATACATTTTTAAAAGACTGGAAATTTCCAGTTATAAATTGTATATTTACCATATATTTATCTCTTCTTTTCCCCAGAATCCTATTAAAAAGAGGAGTTGGGGCAGATGTATCACTTCTACTGTTTTTGTATAAACCTTTTAAGCTCAACTTATTACCTCTTTCACAATGATTTAAAACATCATTTGCCAAATACTTATTTATTTCAATTTAGAATCCATTTGTTCAAACTTTCAGATATTTTCCCATGACTTTCCTTGCAACCTATAAAAAAATTTTTTTCCTTTGGACTATTTGATCCTTGACTATTTTGGAATAAAAAAAAAATGGACTTTATCATTTGACTAATGATATCACGTTACTTTTTGAGGACTGATACATGACTGAAATAGAGTGATTAAAATCTAACAGAAGAAAATGTCAGCTTACAACATCTTCAAACCTAGAATCATCTTCTTTGTGCTCCCTGGGTCTCAGTTTGATTTCTCTCACACCAAGATTTAAATGTTGCTATAAAAGGAAAGACAAAAGACAGCCTTGGGTGGACTATCTACCATTTGAATTAATCTTGCTAATACTTTTCTCCAGCAGTTTAGGTTTTCAAAGGATGAATGCATTTTCTTTCCAAATAATAGTATGAGAAGAACTATTATGTGTCTGTAAAATCTCACATATATGGCCCCAAATACTGTTTTTATGGAGTTATCATTTGGTTTAATGAGCACAGTTATGCACTGAGGAGTACTTACCTCTGTCATAATGTGTCATATAATCAATTCCAGAATAAATGGATCAGCTAAGGAACTGATATCAGCAGTAGGTTGGTCGTTTTATTATAAAATTAACTTTAGGATCCAAAAAGCTTAGGCCACATGCAAACTGCCTAAATTATTATCTTTAATGAATTTATTTCATTTTGATGTGTTGCTCATCAAAATTTTGTATGTGTTCATTTTGTTCACTTTTTTTGGTGGTTAAAGTTGTTGAAAACAAATATGTTTTTTGAAGTTTTCATTAAATGCTTGTTAACAAAGGCAGAATGTAAGAAGATGTACTTTAAAAACATAATTAGCATTAATTGGATTTGCAAATATAAATCATGAAACACAAGTGTTGTGAAATTTCCCTACAAGCCAATGTCTATAGGAATATTTGGATTTGACTTTAAAAAAAAATTAAATAGAATCACCAATATAAATAGTTTTAAGATATTGAGGTAGGTAAAGAAAATAAAACAATAGCTGTCTCCAGAGCAATCAAGCAATTTCAAAAGCAAAAACTCTGAGTCAGGAAACTAGAAAATTTGGAATGTATTGCATGGTTCCCAAATCAGGTTATTGGTTCAGTCTTGGATGTATTGCATGGTGCCCAAATCAGGTTATTGGTTGAGTCTATCTTTTGGGTTCTTTGACTTTCTCTAATATTTAATTTGAAAACTTTAAATAACCAATAAACCAGTGGTTTGACTGACCACATGTAGGGGATGTGACACTATCCAGACTGGTACTTCAAAAATGTCTATTTGACTAGCTGAGCTGATACTTCAAAATTATACCACATTCCACACTGAAATGTTTATTCCTGGATAGTCACTCCTCTTCAAAGAAGAATGGCTTGATTGGACTGGAAAGGCCAATACAAATTATTTTGTTGCCCCCTGAATATTTTGTACCTTGTAAAAGCAAATGGAGCAGTCTTTTTTTTTTTTTTTTAATTGGGGTATAGTTGCTTTACAATGGTGTGTTAGTTTCAGCTGTAGAGCTAAGTGAATCAGCTATATGTATACATATATCCCCACTTTTTTGGATTTCCTTCCCATTTAGATCACCACAGAGCACTGAGTAGAGTTCCCTGTGCTATACAGTAGGTTCTCATTATCTATTTTATACATAGTAGTGTATATATGTCAATCCCAATCTCCCAATTCATCCCACCCTCCCTTTCCCCCCTTGGTGTCCACACATTTGTTCTCTATGTCTGTGTCTCTATTTCTGCTTTGCAAATAGGTTTCTCTGAACCATTTTTCTAGATTCCACATATATGATTAATATACAATATTTGTTTTTCTCTTTCTGACTTACTTCACTCTCTATGATAGTCTCTAGGTCCATCCACATCTCTACAAATGACCCAATTTTGCTCCTTTTTACACATATTCCATTGGATATATGTACCACCTCTTCTTTATCCATTCAGCTATTGATGGACATTTAGATTGCTTCCATGTCCTGGTTATTTTAAATAGTCCTGCAGTGAACATTGGGGTGCATGTGTCTTTTTGAATTATAGTTTTCTCAGGGTGTATGCCCAGGACTGGGATTGCTGGGTCATATGGTAGTTCTATTTTTAGTTTTTTAAGGAACCTCCATACTGTTCTCCATAGTGGCTGTATCAATTTACATTCCCACCAACAGTGCAAGAGGATTCTCTTCTCCACACCCCCTCCAGCATTTATTGTTTGTAGATTTTTTGATAATGGCCATTCTGACTGGTGTGAGGTGATACCTCATTGTAATAAACAGACATTTCTCCAGGGAAGACATACAGATGGCCAAGAGACACATGAAAAGATGCTCAACATCACTAATTATTAGAGAAATGGAGCAGTCATTTTAATCTTTATTGATATCTGATAGATAATTACACCTTGTTAAATTACATTATGTCATAATGGTAATTAAAAGTTTCTAATTTTAAAATAGATGAACTAAAATAAAACATTTTTATAAATAGAAGAGTATTATGTTGTGAATTATAAACTTTAACAAGTTTCTTAGCAGGTGAATTTAAAATAAGATAGGGAAATTTTTTATTTTGTAATTTATATGTTTGTATGGTATTAATTTTATACAATGAGTATATATTATTTTTACAATTACAGAAAAGAGAAATGTATGAGGAACTATGTGAGTATTGTATTCTTCTATGTAGCACTTTATATAGTAAAGAGCATGAATATATAGTTTTGAAAAAAAATTAGAAGTGAAAAGGCTTTATGGTGAGATCTTGCATGAACGCTGTTTTAGATTTAAGCTATCTGGGAACTCTATTTCATAATTAGAGAAAATGGGGATTGTTCCTGTAGCCTTATTCAGTTGAAGGTCATTCTAAGGATTCAGTTTTATTACAATAATATCTGGGCTTAACCAGGTTGTACCAATGGGAGTGAGATCCATGCCCCAGTGGCAAACAGTGAGGAAAAAAGAAATGAAATTTTTTAAATAAAATTTTAAAAACCAGACCATCTCCAGGAGGGCATGATACATTATGTTTTTGACCTGAGAAAGTTATAGGATGGAGGTTATTTGTTGAAGGGCACATGTAGAAAGAATCCATGGCAAAAATGTTATTTTTCTACCAGAAAATAAACTATCCAGAGACCTAAGAAAACTCAACCAACCACAGGGGGCCATTCAGCCTGAGACAGATTCCTACAGCTAGAGAAGCAGAACTAAAGTCAGTCAAAGGCCAGAGATCCAATCAGAGAAATGTCAGTTTGAAAAATAGTGAGAAAAAGTAGCATGTGAGACGGGAGTTTCAAAAACTCCTTGGCATTTGCCTGGACAAAAAATGTAATGGCTTTAGCAGAGTTTCCATTTTCTTTGTAGATGAATAGATTCAGGGAAGAACTGGCAGATAATGATGGAGCTGGGAGGATAAGTGAAGAGGCAGCCTTTGGTGATTAGAAGGGCAGAGATCCAGAACAAATGTGGAGGACACTGTCTTCATTTTATCAAATGACAAGTTTGAACACACAGAGGAAGACAAGAAATTCACAACTGAAAAATTCTGTTTTTTAAAGAATTATGAGAAAAACAAAGATAGTAAACTAAAGGTGGAGAAGCAATCGTGGGGGAAAGAAAGTACTGAGTAAAAGTGCTAAGTTGAGCAGCACTGAGGAGATGGGGAAACTAGGATTAGTGGAGGAAAGTAGTAATATCACCAGGCGGTGTTGAAAAACCTTGAATTTGCTTTCCAAGTTATGTGTCTCAATACAGAGAAAGAAGCTGCAATTACACAGGAGAGTGTAAAAGAGGGAAAGGGAAGAACAGATTTAAGTATTTATAATAATTAACCTGAAATCTAAAATAGATGGAGAGGAGAATGAGGAAAACTTGCAGCTGAATAATTCAGAAAAAGTTTTTCTACTGCAGTTTAAATTGGCTGTCTTGATTGGGCTGAAGGTTGGAATATTTACCCTAGGGTTTAGAAAAATATCTAACAAGCTCTGTAACTCAATATAGCTTCCCAATAGTTTTAGTGAATTTCCAATTCATGGTGAAAGATGTGGAGCCGCAAGTGAGAACATATTTGATTGAACAGCAAATTAAACCCAAATAAAGTGCTTCATTATTATTATTATTATTATTATTATTATTATTATTATTACTACTACTACTACTACTTCTACTACTACTACTTTTATTATTGGTCCCGCAAATAAACCTGTTTGTAGCTAAATTCCATGCAGAGGTACCACAAACTTCATTAATGTAATAATACAAGCCAGGGGATTTTTGTTTGTTTTTCTTTTTTTTTCAAAATAAGGCATTAACTTTGCCATCAGTTATATGGATTTTAAGCCACATAGATCTTCTTTTAATGTGAAATATAGACCGTATGCTATTCAGTTTCTTGCTAATGATGTCAAATTTGATTTCTCTGCCATTCAAGTACTCTTGAAAGTCTGCTGATACAGCTGATATCTGAGAGCATGAGGAATAAGTTGGCTCTTGTTGCCTCAAAATATTCCAGGATGCATCCTTGTATTAAATTAGCTCATTGGAAATGATATGCCTGAACCACACTCCTCTGCCTGCCCCCACTTCAGATTGTCTCTACTGAAAAAATTGTCATTTATGCTCAGTCTTCACCCAGAGGTACTAGTAAAGCAGTAAAAACAGAAATGCCTCTTACTATAAAGGATGTGATTGATTTTGAACTCACTGCACACTCTGCAAAAGCCTCTATGGCAGATCTCTCTAAGAAGCTCACCACTGGAAGGGATATTTCTCTTCATGATGTAGTCTAGTTTGGGCTACTACATGATGAAAGTTCTCTTACACGTTAGTTTACTCCTTTACCCTGTCTGCTAAGTTCCTGACATTTTCCCCTTGCTTTATCTATTTTTCTTTTCTGTTTTGCTTATTCTCTTTTTTTTCAAGTTGATTTAGTAACCAAGGATATACCTATAAGCAACAGAGTAAACCAGCAGATCATTCCTTGATTCAGATGAACATAGTCAAATTAATTTTATTGGTTTATTTTTGTATCATTAATACTGAAATCATTGTGGGACTTCTGGCACATTTTAAGGGGAATTTCAGGTACTTATTCTCCTAAATACATGAAATAGTAATTCACCAAACATAACCTACTTGTTATTTGCGTTTAAGGTGGAAACTGTGACTTTGCCTTATAGACTTTTAAGTGATTCTGCTCTGTGAAATGAAGAAACACTGGAATTTACCTTATCATGGTACTCACCGTACTTAAACCAGTGCTTTCCATTTTCATCTTGTAATTTCTTTTTATAAGAGTAGATTTAGATGATTCAAGTTTTTATGTACCCATATCTGTATGTGTAGTGGTTTTATAAGAATTTGAAAATTCAAGACCCACTCAATAACAATGTTGATATTGTGCTAAAGTGATAAATATAAATATCATACAAAAATTACATCTGAGGAATGTTTAATTTTATGTGGAATTTAAACAGGCAGGAGATGAGAAATCAGCCAAATATTAATAAAGTTTTTTAAAATTTTTTCAAACTTATATCTGGTCTAAAAGATAATACCACAAGACCAATTCAAAAACAAATCAGGCAAGACTTCCCTGGTGGCGCAGTGGTTATGAATCCATCTGCCAGTGCAGGTAACATGGGTTCGAGTGCTGGTCAGGGAAAATCCCACATGCCGTGGAGCAATGAAGCCCATGTGTCACAAATACTGAGCCTGTGCTCTAGAGCCCGCAAACCACAACTACTGAGCCCGTGAGCCACAACTACAGAGTCCGCATGCCTAGAGCCTTTGCTCTGCAACAAGACAAGCCACCAAAATAGGAAGCCCACACACTGCAATGAAGAGTACCCCCTGCTTGCCACAACTAGAGAAAGCCCGTGCACAGCAACCAAGACTCAACACAGGTAAAAAAATTTAAAAATTAATTAATTAATTTAAAAAAAATCAGGACAGTTTTCTTCAATTCTAAGTCTCATTCCCCATAGGGAACCAATCACAAATATTTTTCATTGTTTTCAGGTTTTTGACTCCAAATTTCTAAGTAAAATGTTCTCCATCCTTCATTCTCTCCCACTCTCCTGTGGGTCTTTATGCCACCTCTCTTTTCTTTTTTTCAGTTTTAGATATTATCACTGTTTATTACTTGTGTCTAATATAGACATTAGAACATTAGTATCAAATACCATCTCTCATATCCAACTCAAAATCACATTTCCCCTTCTGTTATACTCCCATTATAATAGATAAGTATTTGTAGCTAAATCTATATTTGGCTTTCATATTATTACAATTTGCAATTTAGACTACCTGACCTGCACAGTATATTAGCATTTTCAGTTTTGATACAATTCTAGCTTGTTCTTCATCGTTCATTTTTTTTTTTTTTTTTTTTTGTTTAACATCTTTATTGGAGTATAATTGCTTTACAATGGTGTGTTAGTTTCTGCTTTATAACAAAGTGAATCAGCTATATGTATACGTATATCCCCATATCTCCTCCCTCTTGCATCTCCCTCCCACCCTTCCTATCCCACCCCTCTAGGTGGTCACAAAGCACCGAGCTGATCTCCCTGTGCTATGCAGCTGCTTCCTACTAGCTATTGATTTTACATTTGGTAGTGTATATATGTCCATGCCACTCTCCCACTTTGTCCCAGCTTACCCTTACCCCTCCCCGTGTCCTCAAGTCCATTCTCTAGAAGGTCTGCATCTTTATTCCTGTCCTGCCCCTAGGTTCTTCATAATCTTTTTTTTTTTTTTTTTTAGATTCTATATATATGTGTTAGCATATGGTATTTGTTTTTCTCTTTCTGACTTACTTCACTCTGTATGACAGACTCTAGGTCCATCTACGTCACTACAAATAACTCAATTTCATTTCTTTTTATGGCTGAGTAATATTCCATTGTATATATGTGCCACATCTTCTTTATCCATTCATCTGTCGATGGACACTTAGGTTTCTTCCATGTCCTGGCTATTGTAAATAGAGCTGCAATGAATATTTTGGTACATGACTCTTTTTGAATTATGGTTTTCTCAGGGTATATGCCCAGTACGAATAGCTCATATTTTTTACTTCCTAACATTTAGTTCTGTGCACCATGATTATTTCAATCCCTTTTTCACTATTTCCTTGCTTAATATTTTCCCTTTTTAACAGAATCATGGTCCCTTAGAATATTCAAGACTTTGTCTCAATTTTTTCATTTTTTATTTTTTTGTAAGAAGTTCTATGACAGTTTGATTCCTGATTTCTTTCTTTTCTCTTTCTCTCTACATAATTCCCTAGAATATTTTACTCATCACTATTTTTCTTTTAATTTTAATTAATGTGTCTTGGAATGAAGTAATTTAATTTTTTTCCATTTATTCTATTTTATTATTGAATGTTATTTTATTTATTTTTTTATACAGCAGGTTCTTATTAGTTATCTATTTTATACATATTACTGTATATATGTCAATCCCAATCTCCCAATTCATCTCACCACCACCCCATTCCCCTGCTTTCCTGCCTTGGTGTCCATACGTTTGTTCTCTACATCTGTGTCTCTATTTCTGTCTTGCAAACCAGTTCACCTGTACCATTTTTCTAGATTCCACTTATACGCGTTAATACACGATATTTGTTTTTCTCTTTCTGACTTACTTCACTCTGTATGACAGTCTCTAGATCCATCCACGTCTCTACAAATGACTCAATTTCGTTCCTTTTTATGGCTGAGTAATATTCCATTGTATATAGGTAACACATCTTCTTTATACATTCATCTGTCGATGCACATTTAGGTTGTTTCCATGACCTGGCTACTATAAATAGTGCTGCAATGAACATTGGAGTGCATATGGGTATATGCCCAATAGTGGGATTGCTGGGTCATATGGTAGTTCTATTTTTAGTTTTTTAAGGAACCTCCATACTGTTCTCCATAGTGGCTGTATCAATTTACATTCCCACAAACGGTGCAAGAGGGTTCCCTTTTCTCCACACCCTCTCCAACATTTATTGTTTGTAGATTTTTTGATGATGGTCATTCTGACCGGTTTGAGGTGATACCTCATGTAGTTTTAATTTGCATTTCTCTAATAATTAGTGATGTTGAGCAGCTTTTTTTTTTTGCTTTTTTTTTTTAAGGTTTATAGCAGCATTGTTCACAGTAAGACAAATAAAGAAAACAACCCAAATATCCCATAACAGTAGAAATGATAAAATTACAGTATTCATACAATGGAATGCCATACAGCAAACAAAATACAGCCTAGCTTCATACAACATGATGAATCTCACAATATTTAGCAAAGAAGCAAAACCCAAAATAATATATACATCACCATCCCATGTATATAATTTCAAAAGCAAGCAAAATGAAATTACAGAGAATCATACTTAGGTGACAGAGTATAAAACAAAGCAAGAAAATATGTTCCATAGAGTCAGATTACCTCTGGGAAAAAGAGAGGATTTTTATTGGCAAAGGGGGGTCCACTACACAATGGGGATGGGTTGGGATCCTGGCAACATTCCTCATTGGCTGTGGTTATTTGGCTGTGTAATTTCTAATTTGTTCTTTAAGCCATTCATACATGTTTTGCACATCCTTCCAGGTGATAAAATTCACATCAAAAACTAAGTCAAATATGGTTAGTGGGTGAAAGGGAGGGTACTGATGAGCAAGCCCATTGCCATCCAGAGGGCAAGTGTTAGAAACACTGGTACATTATTCTTACGTTAATCCTGATCATTTTCAGAGTTTAAACCCTGAAGGACTTCACAGCTGAGTGGACTGACAGTAGCTGAGTGCTTATTTGTTCACCCTCCAAAGAACCCCAGCCAAGGAATTTGCCTGGGAGCCAAGGCCACGTGGATCCACTGAGCTGGCAGGGGCAGCCAGGTCTGGCTTGGGCAGAGAAGGCCCCTCCTGGGGCTGACAGGCAGGCAGGGTGGGAGGCTGGGTTTATATGAGTGAGGATCAACCTCAGAATCCCAAGGGAGGACCTCTAAGCAGCCAGGGGGTGAGCAAGCCTGGACGGAGATGTCTCTGCCTCATCCCATCAGGAAATGCACTCACCCTGTCTGGACATTCTGGGTTTTTTTGGGGTTTTTTTTGTTTGTTTGTTTTGTTTTTTTTGGCTGCATTGGGTCTTCCTTGCTGCAGGCAGGCTTTCTCTAGTTGCAGCGAGTGGGGTCTACTCTTCATTGCAGTGAGTAAGTTTCTCACTGCAGTGGCTTCTCTTGTTGTGGAGCATGAGCTCTAGGTGTGCGGGCTTCAGTAGTTGTGGTATGCAGGCTCAGTAGTTGTGGCTCACAGGCTTAGTTGCTCCTTGGCATGTGGGATCTTCCCGGACCAGGGATCAAACCCATGTCCCCTGCATTGGCAGGAGGATTGTTAACCACTATGCCACCAGGGAAGTCCTGTCTGGACATTCTTGACCCTAATGCAATGGAAGTGTTATTTTAAAGATGAACTTGACCAGAAATGCCAAGAGGGACTGCTTTCTCCAGGTCCCAGGGGCCACTTGGGGAGGTGGCACTAGATTGAGAGGACCAGTGGATGCTTGACTCGTTCTCCGGATTCCAGGTCAAAGTCTTGAGCAGGTTTTCATGTGCCTCTTGGCCATCTGTATGTCTTCTTTGGAGAAATGTCTATTTAGGTCTTCTGCCCGTTCTTTGATTGGGTTGTTTGTTTTTTTAATATTGAGCTGCATGAGCTTTTGTATATTTTGGAGATTAATCCTTTGCTGATTCATTTGCATATGTTTTCTTGCATTCTGAGGGTTGTCTTTTCATCTTGCTTATAGTTTCCTTTGCTGTGAAAAAGCTTTTAACTTTCATTAGGTCCCATTTGTTTATTTTTGTTTTTATTTCCATTACTCTGGGAGGTGGGTCAAAAAGGTTATTGCTGTGATTTATGTCATAGAGTATCCTTCCTGTGTTTTCCTCTAAGAGTTTTATAGTGTCCGGTCTAACATTTAGGTCTTTAATTCATTTTGAGTTTATTTTTGTGTATGGTGTTAGGGAGTGTTCTAATTTCATTATTTTACATGTAGCTGTCCAGTTTTCCCAGCACAACTTACTGAGGAGACTGTCCTTTCTCCATTGTATATTCTTGCCTCCTTTATCAAAGATAAGGTGACCATATGTGTGTGGGTTTATCTCTGGGCTTTCTATCCTGTTCCATTGATCTATATTTCTGTTTTGCTACCAGTACCATATTGTCTTGATTACTGTACCTTTGCAATATAGTCTGAAGTCAGGGAGTCTGATTCTTCCAGCTCAGTATTCTTCCCTCAATATTTCTTTGGCTATTTGGGGTATTTTGTGTCTCCATACAAATTTTAAATTTTTTGTTCTAGTTCTGTAAAAAATGCCATTGGTAATTTGATAGGAATTGCATTTAATCTGTAGATTACTTTGGGTAGTATAGTCATTTTCACAAAGTTGATTCTTCCAATCCAAGAAAATGGTATATCTCTCCAACTGTTTGTGTCATCTTTGATTTCTTTCATCAGTGTCTTATAGTTTTCTGAGTACAGGTCTTTTACTTCCTTAGGTAGGTTTATTCCTAGGGATTTTATTCTTTTTGTTGCAATGGTGAATAGTATTGTTCCCTTAATTTCTCTTTCTGATCTTTCATTGTTAGTGTATAGGGATGCAAGATATTTCTATGCATTAATTTTGTATCCTGCTACTTTACCAAATTCATTGGTTAGCTCTAGTAGTTTTCTGGTGGAATCTTTAGGATTTTCTATGTATAGTTCCATGTCATCTGCAAACAGTGACACTTTTACTTCTTCTTTTCCAATTTGTATTATTTTATTTCTTTTTCTTCTCTGATTGCCGTGGCTAGGACTTCTGAAACTATGTTGAATAATAATGGTGAGAGTGGACATCCTTGTCTTGTTCCTGATCTTAGAGGAAATGCTTTCAGTTTTTCACCATTGAGAATGATGTTTGCTGTGAGTTTGTCATATATGGCCTTTATTATGTTGAGGTAGGGTAACTCTATGCCCACTTTCTGGAGAGTTTTTATCATAAATGGGTGTTAAATTTTGTCAAAAGCTTTTTCTGCATCTATTGAGATGATCATATGGTTTTTATTCTTCAATTTGTTGATATGGTGTATCACATTGATTGATTTGCATATATTGAAGAATCCTTGCATCCCTGGGATAAATCCCACTTGATCATGGTGTATGATCCTTTTAAAGTGTTGTTGGATTCCGTTTTTTAGTATTTTGTTGAGGATTTTTGAATCTATATTCGTCAGTAATATTGGCCTGTAATTTTCTTTTTTTTGTAGTATCTTTGTCCGGTCTTGTTTCAAGGTGATGGTGGCCTCATAGAATGAGTTTGGGAGTGTTCTTTCCTCTGCAATTTTTTGGAAGAGTTTGAAACTGTTGGGTGTTAACTCTTCTCTAAATGGTTGATAGAATTCACTTGTGAAGCCATCTGGTCCTGGACTTTTGTTTGTTGGAAGATCTTTAATTGAAGTTTCAATTTCATTACTTGTGATGGGTCTGTGCATATTTTCTATTTCTTCTTCGTTCAGTCTTGGAAGGTTATACCTGTGCAAGAATTTGTCCATTTCTTCCAGGTTGTCCATTTTATTGGCATAGAGTTGCTTGTAGCAGTCTCTTATGATGCTTTTTATTTCTACAGTGTCCCTTGTAACTTCTCCTTTTTCATTTCTAACTTTATTGATTTGAGTCCTCTCTCTCTTTTTATTGATGACTCTGCCTAAAAGTTTATCAGTTTTGTTTATCTTCTCAAAGAACCAGCTTTCAGTTTTATTGATCTTTACTATTGTTTTCTTTGTTCCTATTTCATTTATTTCTTCTCTGATCTTTATAATTTCTTTCCTTCTACTAAATTTGGGTTTTGTTTGTTCTTCTTTCTCTAGTTCCTTTAGGGGCAATGTTAGATTGCTTTCTTGAGATTTTTTTTGTTTCTTGAGGTAAGATTGTATTGCTATAAACTGCCCTCCTAGAACTGCTTTTGCTGCATCCCATAGGTTTTGGATCATTGTGTTTTCATTGTCTTTTGTCTCTAGGTATTTTCTGATTTCCTCTTTGATTTCTTCAGTGATTCTTTGTTATTTAGTAACATATTTTTTAGCCTCCATGTGTTTGTATTCTTACTTTTTTTTCCCTGTAACACTTCTAATCTCATAGCATTGTGGTCAGAAAAGATGCTTGATATGACTTCAATTTTCTTAAATTTACTGAGGCTTGATTTGTGACCCAAGATGTGATCTATCATGGAGAATTTTCCATGTCCACTTGAGAAGAAAGTGTATTTTGTTGTTTTTGGGTGGAATAGCCTATAAATATCAATTAAATCTGTCTGGTCTATTTTGTCATTTGAAGCTTGTGTTTCCTTATTAATTTTCTGTCTGGATAATCTGTCCATTGTTGTAAGTGAGGTGTTAAAGTCCCCCAGTATTATTGTGTTACTGTCAATTTCCTTTTTATAGCTGTTAGCATTTGCCTTATGTATTGAGGTGCTTCTGTGTTGGGTGCATATATATTTATAATTGTTATATCTTCTTCTTGGATTGATCCCTTGATCATTATGTAGTGCCCTTCCTTGTCTCTTGTAACATTCTTTATTTTAAAGTCTATTTTATCTGATATGAATATTGCTACTCCAGCTTTCCTTTGATTTCCATTTGCATGGAATATCTTTTTCCATCCCCTCACTTTCAGTCTGTATGTGTCCCTAGGTCTGAAGTGGGTCTCTTGAAGACAGCATATATACCGGTCTTGTTTTTGTATCCATTCAGCAGGGCTGTGTCTTTTGGTTGGAGCATTTAATCCATTCACATTTAAGGTAATTATTGATATATATGTTCCTATTACCATTTCTTAATTGTTTTGGGTTTGCTTTTGTAGGTCATTTTCTTCTCTTGTGTTTCCCACTTAGAGAAGTTCCTTTAGCATTTGTTGTAGAGCTGGTTTTGTGGTGCTAAATTCTCTTAGCTTTTGCTTGTCTGTAAAATATTTGATTTATCTGTTGAATCTGAATGAGATCCTTGCTGGGTAGTGTAACCTTGATTGTAGGTTCTTCACTTTCATCACTTTAAATATATTGTGCCACTCCCTCCTGGCTTGTAGAGTTTCTGCTGAGAAATCAGCTATTAACCTTATGGGAGTTCCATTTTATGTTATTTGTCATTTTTCCCTTGTTGCTTTTAATAATTTTTCTTTGTCTTTAATTTTTGTCAATTTGATTAATGTGTGTCTCGACATGTTTCTCCTTGGGTTTATCCTGCCTAGGACTCTCTGTGCTTCCTGGAATTGGGTGGCTATTTCCTTTCCCATGTTAGGAAAGTTTTCAACTATAATCTCTTCAAATTTTTTCTAGGGTCATTTCTCTCTTCTCCTGTTGGGATCCCTATTATGTGAATATTGGTGCGTTTAATGCAATCCCAGAGGTCTCTTAGGCTGTCTTCATTTCTTTTCATTCTTTTTCTTTATTCTATTCCATGGCCGTGAATTCCACCATTCTGTCTTCCATGTCACTTATCCGTTCTTCTGCCTCAGTTATTCTGCTATTGATTCATTCTAGTGTATTTTTTCATCTCCCTTATTATACTCTTCATCTCTGTTTGTTTGTTCTTTAATTCTTCTAGGTGTTTCTTCTTTAATTCTTCCAGTTCTTTGTTAACCATTTCTTGCATCTTCTCGATCTTTGCCTCCATTCTTTTTCCGAGGTCCTGGATCATCTTCACTATCATTCTTCTGAATTATTTTTCTGGAATGTTTCCTATCTCCACTTCATTTATTTGTTTATCTGGGATTTTATCTTGATCCTTCATCTGGTACATACTCTTCTGCCATTTCATTTTGTCTATCTTTCTGTGAATGTGTTTTTCATTCCACAGGCTGCAGGACTGTAGTTCTTCTTGCTTCTGCTGTGTGTGCTCTGGTGGATGAGGCTATCTAAGAGGCTTGTGAAAGCTTCCTGAGGGAAGAGACTGGTGGTGGGTAGAGCTGGGTGTTGCTCCGGTCGCAGAGCTCAGTAAAACTTTAATCCACTTGTCTGCTAATGGATGGGGCTGAGTTCCCTCCCCGTTGGTTGTTTGGCCTGAGACAACCCAACACTGGAGCCTATAGGCTCTTTGGTTGGGCTAATGGCAGACTCTAGGAGGGTTCATGCCAAGGGGTACTTCCCCAAACTTCTGCTGCCAGTGTCCTTTTCCCCGCAGTGAGCCATAGCCATGCCCCTGTCTCTGAAGGAGACCCTCAAACACTACAAGGTAGGTCTGGTTAGTCTACTCTGGGGCCACTGGTCCTTCCCCCTGGTCCTGATGCACAGAGTACTTTGTGTGCCCTCCAACAGTATAGTCTCTGTTTCCCCCAGTCCTGTCAAAGTCCTGCAATCAAATCCTATTAACCTTCAAAGTCTGGTTCTCTGGGAATTCCTCCCCTTGTTGCCAGACCCCCAGGTTGGGAAGCCTGATGTAGGGCCCAGAACTTTCACTCCAGTGGGTGGACTTCTGTGGTATAATTGTTCCCTAGTTTGTGAGTCACCCATCCAGTGGTTATGGGATTTCTTTTTATTGTGATTGCACTCCCTCCTACCATCTCATTGTTGCTTCTCCTTTGTCTTTTGGTGTGGGGTATCTTTTTTGGTGAGTCACAGTGTCTTTCTGTCAATGATTGTTCAGCAGCTAATTGTGATTCCAGTGCTCTCGCAAGAAGGAGTGACTACATTTCCTTCTACTCCACCATCTTGAACCAATCGCCCTGAAGTATTTTTTAAAATTTTATATTTTAAAATTATTATGGGTGCTGTTTGGGGTTTATTTATCTGGAAAATTTTCTCTTTCCCTTCTGAGACTCTTGTGAATTTTCTTCTCTGTAATTTTTTTATCTTGTTATTTGGATATTGTATCACATTTATTGATTTATATTCCTTGTCTAATCTCTCTCATTATCTCTGTGTTTTTATTCTATTATTGGGAAGATATTCTCAATTATGCATTCCAATATTTATTGTAATTTTTGCTATTATGTTGTTCTCAAGTTATTTTTTTATTCTCTTAGAGTGTTTATTTTGATTATGTGTTTAAAATAGCAATGTGTTTTAAATGTGTTTAAAAATAGCAATGTGTGATTTAGTTCATGAATGAAATACTCACAATTTTTAGTATTTTATATATATTTAAACATATGCTCCCTACATTTTGCCTTTATCTAAGTTTCTTCTTTTCTGTTTGTGTGTCTCAGTCACTCCCTTCCATATTTGGGATTTTTCTTCAGTATTGGGTGATTGTTGGCTCCTTGTTCATTTATGAGAGTGAGACACTAAAATACTGTTTGAAGCTGTGTGTGTGGGTGTGGTGGTAGTGGGGGAGACTTCTTTAATGTGTGGCCTGTCTGTAGGCTAATTGGGCTGCATCCTGGCCATTCCATGGATTACCCTCAGGATTGGCATCTTGAGAATTTTTCTTTCCAGCAAGATAATTTCCCCCAGAGAAAAGTTCTGCATTCTCCTGCAGTGATTGTAAATCTGGCACCCAGGATTTGGGAGGCAAGAAGGGGAAGCAGGACCAGCTGCATAATTTAAGGATGCCTTGCTCAAAAATTATTAGGAATTTTAAGGAAGCAAGAGCAAAGCATTAAACCAAGAGTAGGACCCTTCTGAGTGTGGGTTCTGGGTGACTACACAAGTCCCTTGTCTATGATGTCAACTCTGAGGGGAATCAACAGAGAGGGGCAGGTTTCTCACTGTTGAGTATGTGGACTTCCACATAATCACTGTGGTGACTTGCTTTTCAACAGACCAGAGATTCTGTTTCCATCTCTCTAGAGCTAACCCTCCTGTTCCTTACTGGCAAGTGCCAAGGACCAAATTCTGGCTGTAGAGGCAAAGTGGTGGGAAAATTGTTCTGAAGCCTGGCGCTCCTTATAAAGACTTTCAATAAATTATTCTGCTTTCAGTTCCAGGGAGATGTTTTTAATTCACAGTGCTTAACCAGAAATTAGGCTTTTTCTTTAACTCAGTGTTCAAAAAAACATTTAGAAAATTTGTCTGTAAAAATGTATTCCATATTAGAGAACTATAGGATTTCTTTCTACAAAGCAATTTAACTCTCTCTCTCTGTTCTTTTATCTTCTTTAACGGAAGTAGACTTTAGAGATAATATAAACCATTTCTCTCATTTTATAAATGAATTAATTAAAACTCAGCTAATTGAGAGGCATTCACATTGATATACAACTAGATGGAAGCAAAAGAATGTCACAACTTTTAATGATTATAAAGAGTTTGGTATTTAATGTTTGATTAACTATCATTTAAACATAGAAAGTATACCTTTATTAAAAATTTTAGATATCAGAGTATGTTTGTCTTCTTGAAGGAAAAGCATCCACACACAAAAAGTAATGCCTTTCACACAATAAGAATTCAAAACTCATTTTTGATCAATAATAGGAAGGCAGGATCATTGGTTTAACATTATATTCTGAAGTGATAAAATGAGCATCCTAGAAATTGTTAATGCTTAATTTTTAATATATGAAGAAATTTATTCTATTGGGAAAATAATGAATAAAAGTACATTATTTTAAAATTTATTTTTATATTCACTGTGTATTTGTATCTTTTTTATGAGTATTTTGGATTATTATCTCTAGTTCACAAGTACAGAAAACTCTCATTGTGACATATATTTTCTCTACATTTTTTCCAAAAATTCCAAGTAATGAATATTTATCCCTTTCCAGAATAGAATTACAATAATCATCATAATAATCTCATAATATTAGCTGAATTAAATCATTTTAATTTAGTTTTATGAATATTTTCTTATACCCTTGTAAAGCATGAATGAGCCTACAATAGAAGAATATCATCATCAATTTTATTTGTAGAATACAAATACTTCATTCTTTTAGTAAGTCTTAGATACTGAAAGGTTTTTTTCTAGAACGATTGTTGAGGAAAAGCAACGTGTGCATCTTAAATCTTATTATTTCAGCATTTCAGTTAACTTATATCTGTAATCCAGGTAAGGCAGTCTTATTCTTGAGCCCTTCTTATTGTGTTTCAGTAATAAATAGAATTATTCATTTTGAAGTATTTTTTGAAGTATGAAGACTGAAGTAGAACTTCTTGGCATTTTCTTTCCACTATTTTAGGAAGTTTTTTCCATGTACAGAATGAAATCTAGTGCTTTTTGAAGTCAAGCCTTGAATTGCTATGTTATTTCAGAAAAAATCTCAGCTGGTGTTTGTCCAGTGGGATGATCTGGAATAGCACAGTATTAAAAAAGAACCATGACATGCTATCTTAAATATTGATAGACAAAAAAGACAACTTTTTGTTGTTGATTTATCTTTTATACATATACAACTCAAAACAAGGTTTTCCTTCTCAAATTTAAAATTATTATTTTATCATATATTTGACAATGCTTCCTTTCCCATCTCATCAAAATGAATTATTCTTAATTTAACGTAGCACTACTTTGGGCTTTGAAGTTAAAATATGCTCCATCCTCAGCTCCTTAGTTAGTTGCAAGAATATCCCCTATTCCTCTCTCACCAACACATATGGAATTTATGTTGAGGTAACAAAATATAGCTATGACATTTTAATTAGAAACATAGCTCCTTTTAAATGTTTCTAAATTCTTAGTGTTGCATTTATGGTACTTATAAAAATATGCTGTATGTTATAAATGTTATCCTGAAATTATTCTAATGTTAGAAGTTTAGTTGCATAGATCACCATGAAATGAGGTATAGATAAAAGAAAAGAGGGCTAATATATATTGAATTATTGTTTGGTATTATGCCCTTTACATAGATTATCATATTTAATCTTTATTAAACCACTTTCAGAAAAGTATTATTATTATTATTATAATTATTATTGATAAAGGAAATAGAGGTTCAGGTAAGTTAAATAATGTGCACAAATAAATAGTGGTAGCAAAAATCAGGTCTAGATTACAAATCCAAGCTATTCCAACATTGAAACTTAGCATATCTTCCAGTTAGAATGTTGAAGGACAGTGAAGAATAGAAAAGATGAGGTTGGATGTTAAAGATAAAGAATTAATTAAAATGAATCTAAAGAAGAGACTTGAGATCAGATGGCTAAGAATTAAATGTGATAAGATCTTGCTATATGGTGAAAGTTTTTTTTTTTCTTTTAAATGATGCATTCTTGGGCAATGTGAAGAAAATAAATCTGTTTAAACTCAAAGGAGGTTGTTATGTATTAGGTCAGGCAGGAAGGTAGTTCGTAAAACTTTCAGACTTCTCAGTGGACATCTGCTACCATTATGCCCCTAACACAAATCCTGTAATGAGCTTAAAGGACCAGTTTTTTTTTTTTTTTTTTCTGGAGGACAACAAACATGTTAGACTATACAGAAAAACTAGAGAGAACGGGTTCAGTTATCAGAGAGTATGACAAATTAACCTGATCCAGACATTGGGGGTCCACTAGACTCATCCCAAGTATGAGTTTAACTAGACTCATTCCAACTTTAAGGAATCTATACATTTCACTTATTCAGTGAACAAAATACCAAGTGAATAGTATCTGTAGTTTTATTATTCAGGTTCCAACAAAAGAGCATCACACTCTCATATAAAGATATTTTAAATCATTATTTTTCAAGTAAAGGAACTGATTCAAAGGTACATACATGGTGCATGGGAAAGTTCAGTACTAGTGCTAGGAAACACTTTACCAACCCTAAGTCTAAAGGTCCAAGGGCAAGGAAGGGTTAATGGAAACTAAATGAAGAAAAGTCTATCTTAAAATGAGCATTGAGGTCTTCTTTGGTGGTGCAGTGGTTAAGAATCCTCCTGCCAGTGCAGGAGAAATGGGTTCGAGCCCTAGTCTGGGAAGATCCTACATGTCATGGGGCAACTAAGCCAGTGCTCCACAACTACTGAGCCTGTGCTCTAGAGTCCACAAGCCACAACTACTGAAGCCTGCACGCCAAGAGCCTGTGCTCCACAACAAGAGAAGCTATTGCAATGAGAAACCCATGCACTGCAACAAAGAGTAGCCCCCACTCACCACAACTAGAGAAAGCCTGCATGCAGTAACGAAAACCTCAAATAAATAAATAAATAAATAAATAAATGAGCATTGACTTACTTGAGACACAGCCAACTAAAGGTGTCTCTGAGGGAGGCATATTTTGAGGAATTGATAATTTGACCTAACTTTCCTTTGTTTCTTCAGTATTCTTTAGTGACTTCCCATTAGCTGAACCCAACTGAAAACCTAAAGAAAGAGATAAAATCTATATAAGTAGAGAACATGCTGGAGATGCATGGAGTGCAGGAAGGTAAATAGAAGGTATTTAACACAGTAACTGTGTCTGCCATTGCCATGTCTGCTGTAAATGCTTTTAGAGTTTACATCTCTATATTTTCTGAATAATCCTTTCATATCTTCTTCTCTCTCCAGAACTTCTTGTGCCTTATGTCCAATTCTCATTTTTAGCTGTTTACCTTGATTTCTATTTCACTGATAAAATCAGAGCAATCAGAAGAGAACTTCTAGGGGAGGTGGGATCAAGATGGTGAAGTAAAAAGACCCTGAGCTCATTGAACACATCAAAATGAAAACTACATATAGAAAACTCTCATTGAGAATGACCTGAAGACTAGAAGAACAGTTCTTCTACAACCAAGGCTATAAAGAAAGAAACCCAAGGAGTCTGGTAGAAGGGGAGGAGAAGTAATTTACTCAGGACCCACACATCTAGTGGGTGACCCAGAAGTGGAGGGGTATATCACAGTCTCGGGAATCTTAACTAAGGTATGAGGTATTTGAATCCATTAATATGCATCCAGCCCTGGGGACCAGCACAGGGAAGGCAAGCCCCCTTACCTGACTTGAAAACCATTGGGGTTTACTGGAGGGCTGTAAGAAACCAAGACTCTGTACTTGAAGAGTGCATGCACAGACTTGCTTGCTCTTAGTTCCAGCACAGAGATCGCTGATTGAAAACTGTCTTCTGTTCTGGTCAGTCTTCCAGAAACACCCCAGGCAGCCTCCAGACCACACTGGGCTCCTGTTCCACTGCCTCTTGCTCTGGCACTGCTCCCTTCTAGTGGGGAGACTGCCACTGTTATCATGTGCATGTGCCCTAGGGAAAACGTGGAGCCAGCTCAGAAGTGTGACTCTAAATGCTCAGGCCCCAACCCCACCTCTGACAAAGGTGAAGACTACCATCACAAAAGAGAGAAGCCCCACTCCCTTAAGGCTCCTGCTCCAGCCCCTTGGGCCCTGGCCCTACCCCCCAGTAGGGTAGCAACCACCATGGAGCCTGAGAAAATCTGCTCTCACACTTGGCTGCAGCTCTAGCCCCTCTGACTCCAGCCCTACCTCCCACCAAGGTAGCAGCTGCTAGCATACGCCCAAGAGAAGATGCAACCCATGCTCACTTTAGACCCAGCTCTCCCAACAAAGGCACTGGACACACACAGACTGCTTAGGAATACTCCCACGCAGACACACCTTCAAGACCAGAATAGGAAACTGTTTTGCTTAATTTCATAGAGACAGAGAAAGTTAAATAAAATGAGAAGACAGAGGAGTATGTTTCAAATGAAAGAAAAGATAAAACCTAATGAACTGGAGATAAATAATTTACCTGATAAACACTTCAAAGCAATAGTAATAAAATGTTCACTGAACTCAGGAAAAGGATAGAGGAACACAGTGAGAACTTCAAGAAAGAACTTCAAGAAAGAAAATATTTTATAAAAAGTAGCCAGAGCTGAAGAATAAAATAATTGAAATGAAAAATGCAGTATAAGGAATTAACAGCAGATTAGGTGATACAGGAGAATGCATAAGCAAAATGGAAGCTAGAATAGTAAAAATCATCCAATAAAAACAGCAAAAAGAAAAGAAAACTTTTTTTTAAGCTTTTTATTTATTTATTTATTTATTTTTAATTAATTAATTTTATTTTGGATGCGTTGGGTCTTCGTTGCTCTGCACAGGCTTTCTATAGTTGTGGTGAGCAGGGGTTACTCTTTGTTGTGGTGCATGGGCTTCTCATTGCAGTGGCTTTTCTTGTTGTGGAGCATGGGCTCTAGACACACAGGCTTCAGTAGTTGTGGCTCATGGGCTTAGTTGTGGGATCTTCTAAGATGTGGGATCTTCCCAGACCAGGGATCAAACCCATGTCCCCTGCATTGGCAGGTGGATTCTTAACCACTGCGCCACCAGGGAGGTCCCCCAAAAAAACGTTTTTTTTAAAAAAAGAAGATAGTTTAAGGTAACTCTTGGACAACTATAAGCATACTAACATTGGCATTATAAGGCTGCCAGAAGGAGAAGAGAGAGAGAAAGGAACATAAAAGGTATTTGATGAAATTATGGCTGAAAACCTCCTGAACCTGAGGAAGGAACAGATGTCCAGGTCCAGAATGCATAGCAAGTACCAAACAAGATGAATCCAAAGATAAGCACACCAAGATACATCATAATTAAAATGGCAAAAGTTAAAGACAGAATTTTAAATGCAGCAAGACAAAAATAAAAAGTCACATACAAGGGAACCCCCATAAGGTTATTGGCTGTTTTTTCAGCAGAAACTTTGCAGGCCAGAAGGGAGTGGAATGATATATTCAAAGTGCTGGGAAAAAAAAGCTTACAACCTAAGACACTCTAACTGGAAAGGTTATCATTCAGAACTGAAGGAGAGGGAAAGAATTTCCAAGACAAGCAAAACCTAAGAGTTTATCACAACTAAGCTGACCTTACAAGAAATGAAAAAGAGTCTTATTTAAGCAAAAAGGAAAAGACCAGTATAAGAAATAAGAAAATGTATGAAGTAAAAATTCTCACTGGTAAAGGAAAATATGTGGGAAAGGAATTGTATCAACTACTTAATAAACTAGTATGGAGGTTAAAAGACAAATATTTAAAACCAACTAAAACTGCAATTAAGAGTTAAGGGATAGACATGAAAGTATAGAATATGACATGAAAAGCATAAAATGATGAGAGGGAGTAAAAATATCGATCTTTTAGAATATGTTTAAACTTAAATGATTATCAGCTTAAAACAAGTAGATATAGTTATACATTGATACATATAAACTTCATGGCAACCACAGTTCAAAAAACTACAATAGATACACAAAAATTAAAGAGAAAGTTATCCAAACATAATATTAAATAAAATCATTGAACAACAGGGAAGAGACTAAAAGAAGAAGAATAGAACAGAGCATAACTACAAAAACAACCAGAAAACGAGTAACAAAATAGCAATAAGTACATACTTATCAGTAATCCCTCTAAATGTAAATGGACTGAATTCTCCAATTAAAAGACATAGGATAGGTGAAAGCCATCTATAAGCTACCTACAAGACACTCACTTCAGAGCCAAAGACACACGAACACTTAAAGTGAAGAGATGGAGAAAGATATTTCAGGCTAATGGAAATGAAAAGAAAGCTGAGGTAGGCAAAACTCATATTAGAAAAATAGACTTTAAAACAACATTTATAACAAAAGACAAAGAAGGACGTTCTATATTGATAAAGGTATCAATCCAAGAAGAGGCTATAACATTGGTAAACATAGATATACCTAATATAGGAACACCTAAATATATAAAGCAAAAATAACAGACATAAAGGGAAAAAAATGACAGTAATAGAATAATAGTAGAGGATTATACACTCTGCTTACATCAATGGATAGATCACCCAGAGAGAAAATCAATAAGGAAAGAGTGCCTTAAGTGACACATTAGAAGAGAGGGACTTTAAATATTTACAAGACATTCCAACAAAAAATAGAAGAATACACATTGTCTTCAAGTGTACATGGGATGTTTTTTCTGGATAGATTACATGCTAGGCCACAAAACAAGTTTCAATAAATTTAGGAAAAATGAAATTATATTAAGCCTCTTTTCAGACCACAAATGTATCAAACTAGAAATCAATTAATTAAAGAAATAAAAAGCATATGTAGACTAAATAACTTGCTACTGCAAAATCAGTGAGTCTACGAAGAAATAAAAGAAAAAATAAGAAAATGCATGAAGACAAATGAAAACTTTCCCAAACCTGCATGGTATACAGCAGAAGTAGTTTTAAGAGGGAAGTTTATAATGAAAAAGGCCTGCCTCAGTAAACAAGAAAATTCTCAAATACAAAACATAAATTTTTATCTAAAAGGAATTAGAAAAAGAAGAAAAATCAAAGCCCAAAGTCAGCAGAAGGAAGGAAATAACAAAGACCAGCGTGGAAATAAATAAAATAGACACAACAAAAAAATAAAAAACAAAAAACAAAAAAACATAGAAAATATCAATGAAACTAAGAGCTGTTTTTTGAAAAGATAAAATTGATAAAACTTTAGCAATATTTATTAAGAAAAAAAGAAAGTGGGCACAAATAAATGAAAGCTAGTAATGAAAGAGAAGTTACAATTGATATCACAGAAATACAAACAATCATAAGATTTTGATGAACTATGAACAGTTATATGCCAACAGATTGGACAACCTAGAATAAATGGATACATTTCTAGAAACATACAGTCTTCCAGGACTGAATCAAGAAGAAAGAGAAAATCCAAATAGAGTGATTACTAGTATTTAAATAAAATTGGTAATAAAAAAAAAACCCCAACAAACAAAAGTCCAGGACTGGACACTTTACAGGATAATTCTACTAAACATTTAAAGAGTTAACTCATATCTTTCTCAAACAATTCCAAAAAATTGAAGAGAAGAGAACACTTTCTAACCCATTCTATGAGGCCGGAATTACCCTGATATTAAAACCAGAAAAAGATGCTAAAATAAAGAGGAAATTATTTTCCCATATCCCTTATAAACCTAGATGAAAAATCCTCAACAAAATATTAGTGAACCAAATTCAGCAATACATAAAAACAATCATACACCATGATCAAGTGGGATTTATACCAGGGATGCAGGGATAGTTCAATATCCACAGATCAATCAATGTGATATACAACATTAAAAAAAAAGGATAAAAATCACATGATCATCTCAATAGATGCAGAAAAATCATTTGCAACATTCAATATTTATTCATGATAGAAACTCTCAACAAAGTTGGTATAGAGTGAATATCTCAACATAATAAAGGCCATTTAAGAGAAACCTACCACTAACATCATACTCAATGGTGAAAACCTGAAAGCTTTTCCTCTAAGATCAGGAACAAGACCAGGATACCCACTCTCACCATTTCTATTTAACATATTATTAGAAGTTCTAGCCACAGCAATCGGATACTAAAAAGAAATTAAAAGCATCCAAATTGGAGAAGTAAAACTGTTATTATTTGCAGAATATCCAAATTGGAGAAGTAAAACTGTTATTATTTGCAGAACATGATACTGTATATAGAAATAGAAATTAAGAAAACAACCCCATTTACAATCACACCAAAAATAACAGTATACCTAGGAATAAACTTAAACAAGGAGGTGAAAGATTTATACTCTGAAAAATATAAGACTTTGGTGAAGGAAATTGAAGAAGATATAAATAAATGGAAAGATATTCATGTTTATGGTTTGGAACAATTAATATGGTTAATATGTCCATACCATCCAAAGCAATTCACAACTTTAATGCAACTTCTATCAAAATACCCATGACTTTTTTCACAGAACTAGAACAAAAAATATCATAAAATTTGTATGGAAGCACAAAAGACCATGAATAGACAAAGCATTTGCTTTTAACATCTTTATTGGAGTATAATTGCTTTACAATGTTGTATTAGTTTCTGCTGTATAACAAAGTGAATCAGTTATATGTATACATATATCCCCTCCCTCTTGTGCCTCCCTCCCACACTCCCTATCCCACTTCTCTAGGTGGTCACAAAGCACCTAGCTGATTTCCCTGTGCTGTGCAGCTGCTTCCCACCAGATATCTATTTTTTGTTTTGGTAGTGTATATTTGTCAATGTTACACTCTCACTTCGTCCCAGCTTATCCTTCCACCTCCCTTGTCCTCAAGTACATTCTCTACGTCTGCATCTTTATTCTTGTCCTGCTCCTAGGTTCATCAGAACCATATCTTTTTAGATTCCATGTATATGTGCTAGCATACGGTATTTGTTTTTCTCCTTCTGACTTACTTCACTCTGTATGACAGACTCTATGTCCATCCACCTCACTACAAATAATTCAATTTTTTTCTTTTTATGGCTGAGTAATATTCCATTGTATATATGTACCACATCTTCTTTATCCATTCATCTGTCGATGGACACTTAGGTTTCTTCCATGTCCTGGCTCTTGTAAATAGTGCTGCAATGAATATTGTGGCAAATGACCCTTTTTGAATTATGGTTTTCTCAGGGTATATGCCCAGTAGTGGGATTGCTGGGTCATATGGTGGTTCTATTTTTAGTTTTTTAAGGAACCTTCATACTGTTCTCAATAGTGGCTGTACCAATTTACATTCCCACCAACAATGAAAGACGGTTACCTTTTCTCCACACCCTCTCCAGCACTTATTGTTTGAAGATATTTTGATGATGGTCATTCTGATGGGTGTGAGGTGATATCTCAGTGTGGTTTTGATTTGCATTTCTCTAATGATTAGTGATGTTGGGCATCTTTTCATGTGTTTGTTGGCCATCTGTATATCTTCTTTGGAGAAATGTCTATTTAGGTCTTCTACCCGTTTTTTGATTGGGTTGTTTGCTTTTTGATATTGAGCTGCATGAGCTGCTTGTGTATCTTGGAGATTAATCATTTGTCAGTTGCTTCATTTGCAAACATATTCTCCCATTCTGAGGGTTGTCTTTTCATCTTGTTTATGGTTTCCTTTGCTGTGCAAAAGCTTTTAAGTTTCATTAGGTCCCATTTGTTCATTTTTGTTTTTATTTCCATTTCTCTAGGAGGTCGATCAAAAATAATGTTTCTGTGATTTATGTCATAGAGTGTTCTGCCTATGTTTTCCTCTAAGAGTTTGATAGTGTCTGACCTTACATTTAGGTCTTTAATCCATTTTGAGTTTATGTTTGTGTATGGTGTTAGGGAGTGTTCTAATTTCATTCTTTTACTTGTAACTGTCCAGTTTTCACAGCACCATTTACTGAAGAGGTTGTCTTTTCTCCATTGTATATTCTTGCCTCCTTTATTAAAGATAAGGTGACCATATTTGTGTGGGTTTATCTCTGGGCTTTCTATCCAATGGTAGTTAGGCAGGGATTGCATTGAATCTGTAGATTGCTTTGGGTAGTATAGTCATTTACACAATGTTGATTCTTCCAAACCCAGAACATGGTATATCTCTCCATCTGTTTGTATCATCTTTAATTTCTTTCATCACTGTCTTATAGTTTTCTGCATAAAGGTCTTTTATCTCCTTAGGTAGGTTTATTCCTAGCTATTTTATTGTTTCTGTTGCAATGGTAAATGGGAGTGTTTCTTTATTTTCTCTTTCATATTTTTCATAAATCGTGTATAGGAATGTAAGAGATTTCTGTGCATTAATTTTGTATCCTGCTACTTTACCAAATTCATGATTAGCTCTACTAGTTTTCTGGTAGCATCTTTAGGATTCTCTGTGTATAGTATCATGTCATCTGCAATCAATGACAGCTTTACTTCTTCTTTTCCGATTTGGATTCCTTTTATTTCTTTTTCTTCTCTGATTCCTGTGGCTAAAACTCCCAAACCTATGTTGAATAATAGTGGTGAGAGTTGACAACCTTGTCTTTTTCCTGATCTTAGTGGAAATGGTTTCAGTTTTTCACCATCGAGAATGATGATGGCTGTGAGTTTGTCTTATGTGGCCTTTATTATGTTGAGGTAAGTTCCCTCTATGCCTACTTTCTGGAGGGTTTTTATCATAAATCAGTGTTGAATTTTGTCAAAAGCTTTCTCTGCATCTATTGAGATGATCATATGGTTTTTCTCCTTCAATTTGTTAACATGGTTTATCACATTGATTGATTTTCGTATATTGAAGAATCCTTGCATTCCTGGGATAAACCCCACTTGGTCATGCTGTATGATCCTTTTAATGTGCTGTTGGATTCTGTTTGCTAGTATTTTGTTGAGGATTTTTGCATGTATGTTCATCAGTGATATAGGCCTGTAGTTTTCTATTCTTGTGACATATTTTTCTAGTTTTGGTGTCAGGGTGATGGTGGCCTCATAGAATGAGTTGAGGAGTGTTCCTCCCTCTGCTATATTTTGGAAGAGTTAGAGAAGGATAGGTGTTAGCTCTTCTCTAAATACTTGATAGAATTCACCTGTGAAGCCATCTGGTCCTGGGCTTTTGTTTGTTGGAAGATTTTTAATCACAGTTTCAATTTCAGTGCTTGTTATTGGTCTGTTCATATTTTCTATTTCTTCCTGTTTCAGTCTTGTAAGGTTGTGCTTTTCTAAGAATCTGTCTATTTCTTCCAGGTTGTCCATTTTATTGGCATAGAGTAGCTTGTAGTAATCTCTCATGATCCTTTGTTTTTCTGTAGTGTCAGTTGTTACTTCTCCTTTTTCATTTCTAATACTGTTGATTTTAGTCTTCTCCCTTTTTATCTTGATGAGGCTGATTAATGGTTTATCAGTTTTGTTTTTCTCAAAGAACCAGCTTTTTGTTTTATTGATCTTTGCTCATGTTTCCTTCATTTCTGTTTCATTTATTTCTGATCTGATCTTTATGATTTCTTTCCTTCTGCTAACTCTGGGTATTTTTGTTCTTCTTTCTCTAATTGCTTTAGGTGTAAGGTTACATTGTTTTATTTGAGAGTTTTCTTGTTTCTTGAGATAGGATTGTATTGCTATAAACTTCCCGCCTAGAACTGCCTTTGGTGCATCCCACAGGTTTTGGATCGTCGTTTTTTCATTGTCATTTTTTTCTAGGTATTTTTTGATTTCCTCTTTGATTTCTTCAGTGATCTCTTGGTTATTTAGTAGTGTATTGTTTAGCTTCCATGTGTTTGTATTTTTTACAGTTTTTTTTTTTCTGTAATTGATACTAGTCTCATAGCCTTGTGGTTGGAAAAGGTACTTGATATGATTTTATTTTTCTTAATGTTCTGAGGCTTGATTTGCAACCCAAGATATTATCTATCTTGGAGAATATTCCATGAGCACTTAAGAAGATAGTGTATTCTGTTGTTTTTTGATGGAATATCCTATAAGTATCAATTAAGTCCATCTTTTTTAAGGTATTATTTAGAGCTTGTGTTTCCTTATTTATTTTCATTTTTGATGGTCTGTCTATTGGTGAAAGTCGGGTGTTAAAGTCCCCTGTTATTATAGTGTTACTGTCGATTTCCCCTTTTGTGGGTGTTAGCATTTGCCTTATGTATTGAGGTGCCCTTATGTTGGGTGCATATATATTTACAATTGTTATACCTTCTTCTTAGATGGATCCCTTGATCATTATGTAATGTCCTTCTTTGTCTCTTGTAATAGTCTTTATTTTAAAGTCTATTTTGTCTGATACGAGAATTGCTACTCCAGCTGTCTTTTGATTTCCATTTGCATGGAATATCTTTTTCTAACCCCTCACTTTCAGTCTGTATGTGTCCCTAGGTCTGACGTGAGTCTCTTGTAGACAGCATATATACGGGTCTTGTTTTTGTATCCATTCAGCCAGTTTTTGTCTTTTGGTTGGAGCATTTAATCCATTTACATTTAAGGTTAATTATCGATATGTATGTTCCTATTACCATTTTCTTAATTGTTTTGGGTTTGTATTGTAGGTCTTTTCCTTCTCCTGTGCTTTCTGCCTAGAGAAATTCCTTTAGCATTTGTTATAAAGCTGGTTTGGTGGTACTGAATTCTCTTAGCTTTTGCTTGTCTGTAAAGGTTTTAATTTCTCCATCAAATCTGAATGAGATCCTTGCTGGGTGTGTAACCTTAGTTGTAGGTTTTTCCCTTTCATCACTTTAAATATGTCCTGCCACTCTCTTCTGGCTTGCAGAGTTTCTGCTGAAATATCAGCTGTTAACCTTCTGTGGATTCTCTTGTATGTTATTTGTTGCTTTTCCCTTGCTGCTTTTAATATTTTTTCTTTGTATTTAATTTTTGATAGATTGATTAGTACGTGTCTTGGCATGTTTCTCCTTGGATTTATCTTGTATGGGACTCTCTGTGGTTCCTGGGTTTGACTGACTATTTCCTTTCCCATGTTAGGGAAGTTTTCCACTATAATCTCTTCAAATATTTTCTCAGACCCTTTCTTTTTCTCTTCTTCTTCTGGGACCCCTATAATTCAAATGTTGGTGCATTTAGTCTTGTCCCAGAGGTCTCTGATAGTGTCTTCAATTCTTTTCATTCTTTTTTCTTTATTCTCCTCTGTGGAAGTTATTTCCACTATTTCATCTTCCAGGTCACTTGTCCATTCTTCTGCCTCAGTTATTCTGTTATTGATTCCTGCTAGAGAATTTTAGTTTCATTTATTGTGTTTTTCATCATTGTTTGTTTGCTCTTTAACTCTTCTAGGTCCTTGTTAAATGTTTTTTGTGTTTCCTCCATTCTATTTCCAAGATTTTGGATCATCTTTACTATCATTACTCCATATTTTTTTTAGGTAGATTTCCTATTTCCTCTTCATTTGTTTGGTCTGGTGGGTTTTTACCTTGCTCCTTCATCTGCTGCATATATCTCTGTCTTCCCAGTTCATTTAACTTACTGTGTTTGGGGTCTCCATTTTGCAGGCTGTAGGTTCGTAGTTCCCATTGTTTTTGTTGCCTGCCTCCAGTGGGTGAAGTTGGTTCAGTGGCTTGTGTACGTTTCCTGGTGGAGGGAACTGGTGTCTGTGTTCTGGTGGGTGTGGCTGGATCTTGTCTTTCTGGTGGGCAGGGCCTCCTCCTGTGGTGTGTTTTTGTTTTGTTGTGTCTGTGAACTTAGTATGACTTAGGCAGCCTGTCTGTTAATGAGTGGGGTTGTGTTCTTGTCTTGCTAGTTGGTTGGCATGGGGCATCCATCACTGGAGCTTGCTGGCCATTGGGTGGAGCTGGGTCTTAGCGTTGAGACAGAGATCTCTTGGAGAGCTCTTGTTGATTGATATTATGTGGGGCTCGGAGGTCTCTGGTGGTCCAATGTCCTGGACTCAGCTCTCCCACCTCGGAGGCTCGGGCCTGACACCCGGCTGGAGCACTAAGACCCTGCCAGTCACACGGCTCAGAAGAAAAGTAAGAAAATAAATAAAATTAAAAAAATAAAATTAAATTTACAAAATTTTTTAAAATTCAAAAAAAAAAGAGTGCAACAAAACCAATACACAAATCCATCAGTGATAACAAGCACTAAAACTAGACTAAGATAAACATAAAAATCTGAAGCAAATCGGTCACAGAAATCAAACCCCATGTCTACAGTTGCTACCAAAATCCACTGCCTCAATTTTAGGAACATTCCTTGTCTATTCAGGTATTCCACAGATGTAGGGTTCATCAAGTGGATAGTGGAGATTTAATCTACTGCTCATGAGGCTGCATGGAGAAATTTCCCTTTCTCTACTTTGTTCACCCAGCTCCTGGGGTTCAGCTTTGGTTTTGGCCCTGCCTCTGTGTATGTTTTCCTCAGGCATCTCTTCCCCACCCAGACAGGATGGGATTAAAGCAGCAGCTGATTAGGGCTAGCTTGCTCACTCAGGCCAGGGAGAGGAAGGGATACGGTAGTCATAATTGGAATGCAGGTGTGCCTGTGGTTCCAGAGGCTGGTGTGACATTGCAACAGACTGAGGCATGCTGTGTGTTCTCCTGGGGAAGTTGTCCCTGGTCTCAGGACCCTGGCATACTGCACAGGCTCCCAGGGGGGTGTGGGCAGTGACCTGTGCTTGCAACCAGGATTCTTGGTGGCAGTAGCAACAGCGTTAGTGTTTCATGCCTGTCTCTGGGGTCTGTGCTGATAGCCACAGCTCGTGCCCATCTCTGGAGCTTTCTTAGGCAGTGCTCTGCCTTCTGTGGGCTCATGGGGAAGGAATCTCCTCTCCTCGTGCACCCCGAAACAATGGTCTCTTGCCTCTTAGGCAGGTCCAGACTTTTTCCCGGACTCCCTCTCGGTTAGCTGTGGTGCACTAGCCCCCTTCAGGCTGTCATCATGCAGCCAACCCCAGTCCTCCCCCTGGGATCTGAACTCTGAAGCCCGAGTCTCAGCTCCCAGCTCCCACCCACCCTAGCAGGTGAGTAGAAAAGCATCTCAGGCTGGTGAATGCTGGTCAGCACTGATTCTCTGTGCAGGAATCTCTCCACTTTGCCTTCTACACCCCTGTTGCTGCACTCTCCTCCATGACTCTGAATCTCTCACCCACCCTCCTCCCATCCCTACCAGTGAAGGGGCTCCCTAGTGTGTGGAAACTTTTCCTCCTTCACACCTCTTTCCCAGAGGTGTAGGTCCCATCCCTATTATTTTGTATATGTTTTTTCTTTTTTCTTTTGCCCTACCCAGGTACGTGGGGATTTTCTTGACTTTTAGGAAGTCTGAGGTCTTCTGCCAGTGTTCAATAGGTGTTCTGTAGGAGTTGTTCCACACGTAGATGTATTTTTGATGTATTTGTGGGGAGGAAGATGATCTTCACGTCTTACTCCTCCACCATCTTGAAGGTCTCTGACAAAGCATTCTTGACAAAGAAAAACAAAACTGGAGGTATCACACTCCTGACTTCAGTCTATACTATACAGATAAAGTAATCAGAACAGTATGGTACTGGCATAAAACCAGACACATAGATAAATAGAACTGAATAAAGAGCCCAGAAACAAACCCAGATTTATACAGTCAATTAATCTACAACAAAAGAGGCAAGAATATACAAAGAAGATGGACAGTCACTTCAGTAAGTGATATTGCAAAAACTTGACAGCTACATGCAAAAGAATCAAACTGGACTAGTTTCTCACATCATATACAAAAATAAAATCAATATGGATTACAGACCTAAATGTAAGACTGAAACCATATATCTCCTTGAAGAAAACATGGGCAGTACACTCTTAGACATAGGTCTTAGCAATATTTTTTGCACCTGTCTTCACAGGCAAGGGAAACAAAAGCAGAAGTTTTAAAAATGTGACTTAATCAAACTTAAAACATAGTGCACAGCAAAGGAAATCAGCAAAATGAAAAGTAACCTAGTGAATAGGAGAAGATATTTGTAAATCATACATCCCATAAGGTTTAAAATAAAAAAACCCATAAATATCTTATACAACTCAATATCAAAAAAACAAAACACCCAATTGAAAAATGGGCAGAGGACCTGAATGGGTATTTTTTTTAAAGAAGACCTACATATGGACAACAGGCACATGAAAAACTGCTCAACATTATTAATCATCAGGGAAATGCAAATCAACAGCACAAAAGGGTATTGCCTCACACCTGTCAGACTGGCTACTGTCATGAAAACAAGAAATAAACAGTGTTGGAAAGGATGTGGATAAAAGGGAATCCTAGTATACTTAGGTTGGGAATTAAGTAGATACAGCCACTATGGAAACAGTATGAGGATTCCTCAAAAAACTAAAAATAGAACCATTATATGATCTAGAAATTACACTCCTGGGTATATATCTGAAGAAAATGGAAACACTAATTTGAAAATAAATATGCATCCCAATGTTCATAGCTGCATTATTTACAATAGCCAAGATATGGAAGCAATGCGGTGTCCATCAACAGATGAATGCATAAAGAAGTAGTATAAGACTAGACCATATATGTAATTAAAAAGAATAAAATTTTGCCATTTTTGACAACATGGATAAGCCTGGAGGGTATGTTTAGTGAAAAAAATCAGACAGGGAAGGAGAATTACTGTATGTTCCCACTTGTGTGTGTTATATAAAAATAAAACAAATGAAGGAATATAACAATAGAGAAAGAGACTCACAGATACAAGGAACAAACAAGGCATTACCAGAGAGGAGAGGGGTGCAGGGTAGGGCAAGATAGGTAAAGGACATTAAGAGGTACAAATTACTAAGTATAAAATAAATAACAAGGATGTAATGTACATCTAATGTAATGTAAATATAACCAATATTTTGTAATTTATATGGAGTATAAACTATAAAAATACTGAATCGCCATGTTGTACACCTGAAACGAGAATTATATTGTAAATCAACTATACTTCAATTAAAAAAAAAATAAGAGAACTTTTACCAACTCCCAATGCCACAAATATCCCACTACTAGCATATGTGTATATGTGTTCTGTCATCCTTCCTGTCCTCATGGATGACCTATTGTCTGAGTATCTGAGACCAAATCATTCACTTGTACATTAAATTTCATGTAATTGTATCTGCTCAAGCAGATCACTCTAAAAATTGTCTCTTTTTTCCTGCATCATAAATTTCTCTCTATGTACTGAATCATTTCTATCAACATACAAAGATAGAGTTAATTTTATTCATTAAGGAAAAATCCTCTACTACTTGTTGGGAGACAATTCTCCATTGGTCTATCACAATTGTGTACATCTTGCAAAGTGAAGCACTGAGTGTTCTTTGTTCCAGATTACTTTTTTTTCTAGGATGTTTGTACAGGAATCACCCTTGGAAAATAGATATAATGCCTCCTGCTGGAGCAAAAGGGAGAACTTTCTTGGTCCTTTACATATGACTCAGGTCCCTTAAACCCAGACTATTTCTTCTGTTTTGGGGCTCAGAGGAGAGACCTGTTGAAAATGCTGAAACTACAACTACTGCTATTCTTGTGAGTTATATGCTATCTTTCATCTCTGATCCAGTAGTGGTGGGTCTTCTACTAGTATTTATGAAATTGCAGCAAGCTAAATCGTAAGATTGCAAGGAAGGTAAAATACAGGCTCTTTATTTTTACTGCTATCAATTTCATTCATCTAATACATTACCCTTTGCAACAAAACTCCTTGAAACTGTTGCCTATATCTATGATCTCAAATTCCACTCCTCCCATTCTGATTGTATCACTCCACAGAAAGTGCGATGAAAATTTGACTTAAAATTTGCTTAATCCAATAGTCAGTTCTTAGATCTCATCTTTATTTATAACAAACATTTAACACTTTTGGTCACACTTTTTATCCAGTTTCATGGTCTTTCCTCACTTGGCTTCCAGATCAATACCATTATGTTCTTTGTCCTTCCACGTTAAATGCTCATTTTCAGTATCCTTTGCAGATTTCTCTTCATTTTTCTAGTCTCCTAACATTCCATCCTTTACAATTAATTGGCTTGGTCTCGAAACACTTCTCTTTGTTTTCAACATGCAATTCCTTTAATATCTATCTGTGTTAGCATCATGGCTTTAATTATCTGTAGACACTGACAACTAGCATATTTATATCTACAGGCCAGACCTCTCTCTTGAGATACACATTTACTTCCAACTGCTTGACACATTCACTTGGAAGTAAAATTGGCATATCAAATTTAACACGTCTAAAACTATACTACTGTTTCCCCCATAAGCCTATTCCTTTCACAACCTTTAATTCTGCATAATGTCAACCATATTCTTTAAGTTGTTTAAGGTGAGAACCTTAAAACTTTCCTTAACTTTTCTCTTTTTCTCATGCCATAAATCCAATCTCTTCACAGATTCCTTTGTCTCTCCATTGAGTTACACTTAGACCATACACTCTCTCTCACCTCCACTGTCACATCTGGTCTAAACCATCATACTGTATCTAGATCATTGCAGTAGCTTCCTAAAAGATGTCAATATTTTTGTTCTTCCTCCTAAATGTTATTCTCACCAAAGTAGCCAGAATAACTACTATCCTGTAAAAAGGAAATCTTTACTTCCGGGCTCAAAATCCTCTGTTGGCTTTCCAACTCATGCAAAATATAAAGCATAATCCCTAGAGTAACCAAGAAGACTCTTTATCTCATATTTTATCTCCTTTACTCTCTGACTCACCCTGCCCAATTCATGTTGGTTTCTTTGATGTTCCTCAAACACTCTAGGCACATTCCATCTTTAAGATGTTTAAACTTCCTCCAGATATCCACAGGGCTTACTCCCTTACATCTCTTCTGATATTGGCTCAAATGTCACCTTTTCCCATAAACTTGGAACTTCCTGACCCCTGAAAATTCTGTATGCCTCCCCACTTTTTTCTTCCTTAGCTCTTATATAATTTCACTTCACTTCTATTTTTACTTAAATGATAACAGGTACAATGCTAGGGTCTATGAGGAAATTATTTTCTTTTAAAAAAATCATTCTGTAATCCTGCCATTTAGTATAGTCCCTGGAATATAGCTGGTGCTCAATAAATATTTATTAAAGGAATTATTTACTTAAATATATGCATATATGGATACAGTATCTCAGAAAGCCTCCCATATATTTATAAAAATTCTTTTAGAGTCTATTCTCTAAATGAATAAACATTTTTCTTTTCTTTCAAGTGAAAAGCTTTGATTGATACTACTTTAAGGGCATTGTTGAATAAAATATTTACTTTAATCTAGTTAATAGCTATAAGCAGTTTATCATATTTTGTCAACTTTCACTTGTTCATCAATCTACAGCTTATGTAGAAAAATAATTAATAATCTATATTTCTGCCCTCAAGTTTGGGGTCAGCACTAGTAAATGGTGTCAATTTTTATTTATGCAAACATGTTTTTCTTTATGTTAACAATCAGATGCTCTTTTTTAGAGTTTTTTTTTTTAGAGTTTTTAAAATTCCTTTCTTTTACTCATTATCCAAGTCTAACTTAATTACTCCTTCTTCCATATCCTGTTTTTTGAGGACTTTGAGCTTGTCAAAACAATTATGCAATTATCCATTGAGAGAAAGGGGGAATGTAAAGGGCAGTGCTTTTGAGCACAGGAAGAAGTTTGATCAGATAAAGATTAAGTCTGAATGTTGTTATGGGTTGAATGGTATTCCTCAGAAAGACATGTTAAAGTCCTATCCTCTGGTTTCTGTGAATACAAATGTATTTGGAAATAGTGTCTTTGAAGATGTAATTAAGACAAGGTCATTAGAGTGAGCCTTAATCCAATACCAATGGAATGTAACACTCATGACCAGTGGCTTTATAAGAAGAGAAGAAGAGACATAGCAGGGAGAATATCATATGAAGATAAGACAGAGATTGGAGTGATGTATCTGCAAGCCAGGGAACACCAATGATTGGCAGGCATCACCCGAAACTAAGAGAAGCGTGGAACAGATTCTGAGCCTTCAGAAGGAATCAACACTGCCAACAACTTGATTTCAGATTTCTGGCCTTCAGAACTATGAGAAAATAATTTCTATTGTTTTAATGTACTGGTTTGTGGTATTTTGTTATGAAAGCCCTAGGAAACTAATGTCATCTGCATGTTCAGAAAACAGTGGAGAAACTCACTATGTCCCATTGGCTGAATGAGATACTAAGAGACCAAATGGAGTAGATGTCTAGTCAAGTAAGCTGTATCCGGGGCACTCGTCCTCAGATCTCACCAGACTCCCTGGCTACCTGGGGTGGCATGTGAGCAACACAGCTACTTTACCTGCTTGTATCATAAAGGTTGAGACAATGGGCTTCTTGTGTGTAACACCAGTAGACAAATGAATCTTGATTGATCTCCTAAAGTTTGTCTTTAAATATAACCCTGAGGCCTTGAAAACCTCCTAGAAAAGGGAGAGTTTGAAATTCCCTTATTAATAATGTAGATGAATTTATTCACAACATTGAACACTGAAGGTTGAATGTTTGAATTTGTATTTAAGTTTAAGCATTTTAAAATAAGCTATAAAGTACACACTTCAGGTTGACATCAAGATACTTACTTCTGCATATGTAAAATTATGTATATATTTGGAAATGTATATAACACATAGATTTTTCTCTCAGTTTTCTAGATATTATGAGCAAAATTGTTTTATCTGTATTACTTGTGTTTTTGCTTAAATAACCTCTCCTGAATTTTAATGCCTTTGAAACAACATGGAATTTAGAAATCAAATCTATATATTTAAGACCTCTTTGGGTTACGTACTACCATGTAACATTTAACAACCTGATTTTTTTTGAGTTTCAGTTACTTCTTCTGTAAATATGTGAAGAATAGTACCTACTTATTAAAAATGACTAGGCCAATCATATAAAAGTCATGACAATTAAACAGAAAGTATCATTATAGTCTTAATATAAACAAGAGTCCCCAATCCAGTGAATCTGCAGAGAGTTAATTATCTCTTTCAAGAAATTCTGGGAAAGAGTTTTATTCCTCAAGAGTTTGAATGATTAAACAATGTATTTCAAATCACCAATTGCTGTCTCTGAGTGTAATTATTTTCTTTTATTAAACACCTCCAAATAAAATATTGATTGGGATCCCTCATTTATATGAAATTATGTCCATGCCATTAGTTTTTGTTCTTAGTTTAAAGGTTTCCACTGTGTCTTATCCAAAGGATTTGAAAGTAATACTATTGTTGAAAGTAAATCTGTTAAATTTAATTTGTGTAGAATGACTGCCAGACCAGTAAAACTTGACTGTAAACAATAAAGTCTAATAACATTTTCAGAAGAAAACCTTAAAAAAATAGAAGTGATTAAGTCATCTTTGAAGCATAGGACAAAGGGGAAGTAAAACGATAAATGTTGACAGTGTCCTGGGCACTGCCACAGGAAGAATGTGTCCTCATTTAGAGACAAATCCTTGGATCCACAGCTATATTGGAGTAGTTGTGAATTTTCTACTGTCTTTGGCTGGGTACCATGACCTGAAATAGGGACTCACGTGCAAATGACATGTTTTGAGAATCTGGCAAGAGAGTAGGGGAAGTTTGTCAAGGATGGGGATGAAGCCAGGATAGAGGGAAAGGTCAGGATAAGTCTGATTTCATTGTGATTTCAGCAGGGAAAGTTTACGTTTTCATACTCTGAGACGGAAACCCCCAGGCACTTCTGCTCTCTACATTTGTGGGTAAAAGGTAGGTGCTCCAATGGTTCAAGGGCAGTCCTCCAAGATGAGCCACAGGCATGCATTAGTGGAAGCAAATTCACACGATAGTTAGAGGAGTGGCCCACAGAAACAGAAAAAAGGGATGATCTCAGGTATCTGGGGAGCACTAGACAGTGCCCCTACCTCTTTTATTAACTTCTGGAGAAAAGTTGAACCCTCTGGGTTTTGTAGCAGTTTCAGATCCACCTCAATATATAAGCACATTTCTGCAGAGCTCACTGATTTCAGACAATTATGTGTATATAATATAATCCAAAGGAGAGGATTATATACAGTTTATTTATAGCCTAACTGTGAAATGATTTTTAAGTCCAAATGAAAAGATGGCTATAGTTCTATCTCGAATTCTTTGAGCAATCATTAAGGAGTACCAACTTGCTTGATTTTAGGATTTTAAACCATCCCTTTAATAAAAAGTATTCCTCTTTCTAGAAGAAAGCACACTGCTCTATGAATAATTAATCATTTCTACTTAGATATTCTTAACTGGAAGTGTAACATAATAGGAAGACTATTAGTTTTTAACATATAAATAAGTAGCTCTGGGAACCTAAAATTATCTCAATTATCTCTTCTTGCCCTTGGTCTTTGTGTATTCTTATCTGTAAAATGGGATGATAAGAACTGCCAAATCTATTTCACATAGCTGTACTTAACATATACATTAATGTAAAAATAACACACTTTCTAAAAAATAAAATAAATTATGAACATGTAAAGATGAATCATTATTATAAATAGATCTGACAGAAACATGTCTATGTGGGGATGATGGATTTGTATGCCTGACTAAATTCAAGTGACAGAAAAAGATGTATTAATAAACTAGCAGGAAATAATTTTAATTGGCTGCATGGATCAAATACTTGATTTCTTAATTACTATGTATTCCAAAGTGATTAAAATTTTTCATAAAGTCAAGATTAAACAATTCACTTTCTGATAATAATAGTTTTTTGCATTATTAAGCTCTGGTGTTCCACGTGGAATAAACCTGAAAATTGGCATCTATATTTACAACACAACTATGTTTCAATTAGCCTAAATGTGCACCTTTGCTCAAAAGGTAATATTCTAATAGCTGGAAATATTTGTGAACACTAAATACACAGTAAGCAGTAACTTTCTTTCCCGATAATTTTGAAAAGTCACAGTCATATATATGAAAGATTCATCATTTACTTTTTCTTTTTAGTGAGCATTACAGGAGTAAGTCCAGAGACAGCTACACCTACAACAGCAAGTTAAGCACTTCATCTTCTACAATATATTATTTGAAGTACTAGATTTTTCAACTTCTTTCACGATAAAGTGATAAAATTTCTATATTGGCCTTAAATTTAGCAATTCCACTAAGTTGAATAATTTTATCTTCAGTTTGCAGTTGCTTAGATACCTCTGGGTATTTTCTGGTTTTATCTTTGCTGCCAGAAGTATTTATGCATTAACTGGGACCAGAGATACTTTAACTGACTTGATCTTTATTATACTGGTACATGGTTTACTACTTAGATAGAGATTAACAAGCCAGTGAAAGTACTCTCTGGGGATAGTGAGTCTACTGTGTTGAGAGGGTCAAAAGCATTATCCATTTCAAATTCTAAAGGTTTGAAAACAACTTTAACATGTTCCACATGCCTCTGCAACTGCTGTTATTATGTATACCACTGAGCATGCTGTATTTCCTATCATTATTTAACTTCATGCAATAATAAAAACTTTAAAGTTAAGCTTTTAGCAAAATTCAATAATTTTTAATTGTCTATTGTTTGACTTAAAAAAAGTCCTTGGATTCTACCATAGTTTATATATATATATATATATATATATATATATATATATATATATATATATATATATGTTTTTTCTTTTGCAGGGAAGAAAGCATCAGTCATTTATTTCAATGTGTTGAACGTAAGATATTTTGCAGAAAACAAATCAAGCTGCTTAAATTATTAAGAGGGAATAAATAGACAAGAACTCTTTACCAGTATAAATCCGTTGTAAAATTTTATCATAAATGTAGTTTTTTTGTCCAAATGGCAACATATATGAAACTGAAAAATAAAGTATTTTGGCTATTTGGCAATACATGTAATGGGTAATTAAAAAGAAAAAAACTATGATTAAGATTTGGCATGCTGTTTCTTAGAAAAAAGAATAGTTATATTTCTCTATTGTACATTCTAGTAGAATTTTAGGAGGAATCTAACATTTTCTTAATCCAGTACCTACACTATTATAACCATGATTAAAACTGGAAATATAGATTTAATAGATGATCTATACAGTTTTAAAGTTGTGTTATTGTAGAGCAATATTAAAAATATCAAACTCCTTTCTAATCAGATTTAATCTTTCAAAGAAAAATATTTGGTTATATTCTTAAAGTAAAACAATTTACAGAAACTTTTTGTTCTAAAATATGTTTTTCTTATTTTATTGAAAGAAACTTTATCAATAACAATGATTTTTTCCTTACTATATCTGATTTTTTTCTTTACCATATCTGATTTATTTTATTTATTTCTTTGAACCAAAAATGCAAGAAAACTTGAAATTGTTTCCTGTCAAAACCATGGAATACACAAAATTATAGCATGCTTTGTTGCTTTTCAAAAATATCCTACAGGGATTTAAGATAGTAAACTATACTTTGTAGTTTTTTGCTATGAGATAGACCTCTATTTATAACAAAACAAAATGCCATATATTTTCTTCCTCAAACTATTTATCTTCCTTTTCCCATTCAAAACTTTTCCTTTCCTTTGAGATGTTCTTACTTTTGTTGTCCTTATTATTGAAAAACTGGAAGTTTCTTTTACCTTTTTTTTTTTTTTTGCTTTCTTATTAGAATGTATTATAATTTTTCATATCCAACTGCTATTTTCCTACCATTTTCAGAATTAGCTCTAATTCTACACTTTCACAACACTAAAAGTAAACTCAGTATAATAAATGTGTTTATCCTTTGATAAATATTAAAATATATTAAAATTTATTCAGTTAACTCCGTAGTAACTAACTTTTCATAAAAACTGAAAAATTTACTAATTTTACAGATGGAAAATTTCAGTTAACCTATTTTGTTTCCTATGTAAATGTAAAATAGAAGAGAATTGAAAACGTTTTTGGTTATTTTCCACATGTATTATTTATTTTTTGTATCAGTAAATCTTTAAATGATCTAAACAAGAAAAGCCTGAATTTGAAAAGTTAAATTAATCAAATCTATTTTCATGAAAATAAGTCAGGTTCTACCTTGCAGTGACAGGTTTTTGACACTGTCCACCTGTCTTTCACCTCAACCAGGTCTTCTTAATATCTACCTTCTCACAGCTTATCATTCTGGAATTAGTCTTTCCTCCACAGGTGTCATATAAAAGTATTGAATCTTCTAATTCTATACTATTACTTTATATGAACTTGCCTGTTACTTTACCTTAATCCTTGACTTTGTATTATATATCTTGCTCTTTATTTCCAGTTGTGCAGATATCTTGGCCATTTTTGTCTGTACTTTGGAGGACTGAGTATGGCAATGCTCTTCTTTGTGAATAGTATCTTTGATATTATTTTGTTAACTGATCTACTGAATATGTAGACCTTAATTCTGGTTTTACACTATGGTTTTCCCACCATGTTAGGATGAACAGCCTTGTTATGACTTTTAGTGCTGGAGAGGATTTCTACTCTCAGTTCTGCAGTTGATTTTATCTTTTTCTTGATCATCAGTTTCTTTTTTTTTCTTTCTGGTCCTATACAGATACTGTAATTAACTTTACTTTCAGTCTCAGGTTTATATGAATTCTTTCAAGTTTAGCTCTTTATTTTAAATCTGTAATATAGAATGATTCAAATATCATCAATTACTAATAATCTACTGAATTCTACTTCCAACCATGATGGGGTAACAGAAACTACTAAATGTAATCATCCCACTTTAAACAAACAAACATAAATGTCAAAATGAAATTTTGAAAAGATGCAGCATAAGGCAGTGATCTCTGACAGAACTATTCCTGTGGTTTAGCCAGTTTACTGCCTAGAGAAAGTATCTAGATCACAGTACATGAATGAGAACTCAGAGCCCAGAATACTCCCTCAGCTAAACACAGACAGTTAAGAATTCAAGAAGGCCAAGTTGCCTAGAATTTACAGAACAGAGTACAGAAGGAAAGAAAACATCACTGTGAGGAAAGAAGTGCACAGAAAGAGAGGTCCAGACATCTACACATGATTTCCTTGATATTTAAGCTGAGTCCTGATCAGCACATATGAGACGAAAGCACTTGAGGTCAAGAGAAGAATCACTGAAAACAAGCCAACAGAATAATTGTTAGGGAACACCAAGGCTAGAAATATATCATCTTCCTACCAGTCACAGTGGAAAAACATAATAATAGATGGGCATCAAGTCAAATACTCAGAAGGCAATTGCCTTAGTCATAAATAAAAATTAATCCCACAATAAAGATTGTACTGGTCCATGTAACTTAACTACAGCCTGAAAGAAAGCTCAAGTATGTTTAGGAATACACAAGTATTCATCAACCAATACAGTAAAAATTACCATGTCTAGCATCCAAAAAAATAATATTACACATACAAAAAGGAAAAAAATACAATTCATAATAATAAAAAAAAAGTCTATAGAAAAAGATCCAGGAATAACAGGTAGAATTAGTAGACAAGAAAAATAAGAGTTAATATAATTATGTTTCATGTGTTAAAAAATTATGAATATGTTAAAGAGGGAAATAAAAAGAGGTAGATAAAAGACATGTAAACTTCTTAAGAGGGAAAATAAAATTTCTGGCAGGAAATATACACTTGATCAAATTAACAGTAGATTAGATATTGCAAAAGATAAGATTAATAAGCTTGAAGATGAAGCAATAGAAACTGTCTAAATAGAGAGAAAAACAACTGAAAATAAGAATAAAATATCATGAACTGTAGTCCAATTTCAAATGGCTGACTCTATGTATAATTGTCATAACTGATATAAGGAGATCAATTTGTCTTCAAATCTGGTAAAAAACAAAACCTTCAGAACTAAGAAAGTTAACAAAAACAAATGAAAATAAAAATGAAGAAATCTGCACTAAGTTCCATCATAATTAAAATTATAAAAAATATTAAAAAGTAAAAAAGAGAAAATGTTAACAACAACCAGAGAAAGAATGTCACATTATATACAGAGGAAGAAAAGCATGAATTAGAGCAGATTGTTATGAAAACATTGCAAGCAAGAAAAGTGAAAAAACACATTAAAGTCCTGAAATGGGAAGTGGATGTAGTGGGAGAGTTAATGTAGAATTCTATTATCAACAAAAACATCTTTCCATAATAAAAGGTGAATCAAAGGTAAAGCTTTGGACAGGTACATTTTTATTATTTTTGCATCATTTAAATGATAGTTGACTGCTTAATGGAAAACTAATAATAATATATTGTGGAGCTTATCACATAGTTCTAAGTAAAACAAAAACATAGAGTTTAGGACAGGGAAAATGGAAGTATATGGTTGTAAGGTAAAGTCATACTATTGCTATGCGTTATATGTTATATGCTGTATGTTAAGTGGTATGAGATTATTTGTGATAAGTTAAAGATGTATTCTATAAATTTAAAGTAATCACTAAAAAATGAAGCAGAACTTTGTGATAACTTATAAGGGAAAATAATCAGAAAAAGAATATATATAATTGAATCACTTCGTTACGTACTTGAAACTAACACAACATTGTAAATCAATTAACTGTCAATAAAAAAATAAAAAATAAATAAATGAAACAGAATTGAATCATATTTAATAATTAATCCAATATGAAAAATAGATCAAAAAACAGATAAAATAAATACAAAGCGATCACTTACAAAGACAATTTAAATCCAGCTTTATAAATAATAAAATTAAAATTTCTACACTTTTCAATTAAAAGCAGAATTGTCACACTTTGACTATAAAACCACAGATAGATTAGAAGTAATAGAATGGCAAAAGATATACAATGTTAGTTCTAACCAAGTAACACTAGAAGCCATATGAATATCTGATTATAAAAAACTTTTCAGGAATAATGTTGCTAGGAATAAAGACAATCATTTCATTATACTGATGAGATTAATCAAATGTAAATAAGAAAAAGAAGAAAATGCTAAAGATGAACACCCAAAATGATAACACTGAGAGCAAAATTTATAATAAGAATCAGTGAATCCAAAAGTTATTTCTTTGAAAATAAGAGTAAAATTCTTAAACTATTATTCAAACTAATCAGAAAAAACAAGACAGGAAATGAATTACCAATATCAGAAAGATGAGAGGGTGCATTACTACATGTTAAAAATATTAAAATTATAATAAGAGAATATTATAACAGTAAAATAAGAAAATTTTGTGAAATGCACAAATTTCTTGAAACACAAAAGTACTGAAACTCACTCAAGAAAAAAATAGATAACCTAAATAGACCTATAGCCATTTAGGAATATGAATTTGTAATTACAAAGAAACTTCCAACAAAGAAAACTCCAGGCCCAGATGATATCACTAGTGTATTCTACCAAACATTTAAGGAAGATCAATGCCAATTTTACATAAATGCTTAACATTTTTTCAGAGGAACAGTTTTCATCTTATTCCATTAGGCCAATATTATCCTGACACCAAACCCTGAAAAAGATAGTAATGAACAGATTTTAAGGTGCTCCCATGATCACCATCCACTGGATGCTCACATTCTTATATAATCAATCCCTTCTCCCTGTGTGTGGGAAAGGCCAGTGACTTTCTTCTAAACAATAGAATGAGGCAAATGCTATGGGAAATCACTCTTGTGGTTATATTATGTTACCTAAGACTGTCCTTCTAGAAGTTTTGATCTTTACCCATCTTCCAGTTCCAAAGCCACATTTTTTGGTATCTATTACAGCAGCATCCTACTTCTGGGTACCAATTTCTATCTTAGCCAGTTCCTGCTGCTATAACAAAGTAGCATATATTGGATGGCTTATAAACAGAAATTTATTCCTCACATTTCTGGAGGGTAGAAGTCTGAAATAAGAGTGCCAGCATTGTCAATTCTGGTGAGGTCCCTGTTCCAGGTAGACTGTTGACTACGTCTTTTTGTAGGCTCACATGTCAGAAAGTGTTCTAGAGAGCCCTCTTGGGTTTCTTTCATAAAGGCACTAGTCCCATTTATGAGAATTCCACCCTTATGACCTAATTACTTCCCAAAGGCCCCACCTCCTAACACCATCACATTAGGGGTTAAGATTTCAACATGAATTTGGGGGAGACACAAACATTTAGTTAATTGCTTGCATACTGATTATCTTGAGTTGAAGGTACTTAAGAAAGAGGAGATGCAGGAAGGTCTCTCTGCCCTCCTCTTTCTGCCTAAAAGCAGACCATAAAATTTCTGATGGAAAACTTTCCATCCCTGTACTAGGAAGAGAAAAGCATTCTTATTACCAGAGATTGGGAGTCAACACTTAAATGAACATGTATAAGTAAATCTAATGAAGTAACCCCTATCTTCCATTAGTTTCTCCTATATATTTCCTAGTCATGGTCCTACAATTTATTGCCCTCAGCCCAATCCATCTTTTCTTATCAAATAGCAACAATTTATTACTCTTTGTTTAAAAAGATATATAAGTTTTTGGACCTACTGGCTTCTTCAGATACTTATTTTCCTTTTGAATATTCCTATGTACAAAAAAAAAATATTTAAATTTGTATGCTTTTCTCCTGTTAGCTTGTTTTACGTCAGTTTAGTTCATAGGACTAGACACAGACTCTAAGAGAGTAGAAGAAAATTTATTCACCCTTATACTTGGAATTTCTTTTTTTTCTTAACCTTTCATTTGGAGCAAAATTAGTTGGCCTTGTATTCCTGCTTTGTCTTTATAAAGAGAAGTCTGGTAAGATGAGAAAGAAGGACATTGATATCATGTTGGTTATTTAATAAACAACAATATTTATTCTTACTACTAAGATTTCAAAAGTCCTTATCATCTTTTACCTTCTTCTCCACTTCCCATTTTTCAAGAACTATAAAACAAATTTAAGAAAATACATATTCTTTTATGTAACTAACATTAATCATTCATGAAATACTTATGTTGCAATGTTTTATTTAAAACTCCTAATTTAAAAAGAAAGAGAGTCTTTAGGAGGAAGAATATTACTATTTAACTCTTTTTACAAGCACTGAATGTATGTAGAAATATTTGTGTGCTTGACAGGGATAGAAGGAAGGAATAAATGTTGTATAATTTTCCACAAAAATTTGAAGAAAAATACACTGTAGTTTTAGGAAATAAGTAGTGAAAATGTGGAAAATAAAGAAGGCAGCTGATTCTTGGGGCTGACAAAAAAATCAAAACAACCCACACCTTGTTAAAAAATATGATAGAAATGGCATATACCTGAAGCTGTTTCTGAATATCTTGTTCTTGATTTTCAGTATTAGGCCCTCAGATCACCCCATGATAATCACAAACAATGTTCAATTAACTCCTCCTGTATTCCCAGATCCCACCTTGCAGGAAATTGATTCATATCCTGAAGATAGCCCTTCATAGAGAATTTTCCCCACCAGCAGGAAATCTCCTTATACTTTTTGACAATAGGAAACAGGATCTTGATCTCGCAAGATGGGAATGGAAATGCACTTCCCTCTGGATATGTCATTACACACAGAGGTCAGAGAAGCATCAGGCAGTTGTAGCCATTGCATCCTCTGTTGTTGAAATAAACTTGCTTTTGGCATGATGATCTAATTATCATTTATTATATAATGTCTATGGGAAATATGTTTCCTGTTTTAAATAACATCCTCAAATATTTTAAAACATCAGAGCTTTTTTGTTTCCCCTTTGGAGACTGCTTATACTTTATTCCAAAATATGGACTTCAAATAACCTTTTGGAAAAGGGTATTACCTTTTTCATGCCTCTGTTTTTCATTGCTAAAGTTATGTTGATATAATTTGTTTCTCTGTTTTGCCTTCATCCTGGTTGGCGGCTGCCCAAAAGTTTCCAGTAAATTTATTTTAGTGAATTACTTTTCCTCCCCTTGCACTTCTCTTTTGCTGCCTCTCTGCGTCTGGCTAGATGCCCACTATACCCTGGTATGCTTTACTGTAAGAACAGGTGAAAAAAATCCATTCATTGCATTTGAGACAAGGGTTTTACTTGGTTCATACAGCTGACTGGTTCTTGCAGCTCCTCTCTGTGGCTAGATGGAGCGCATCATCTTTTCAAGTGCTGAGTTGAGCAATTTTAGAAATTTAGATTATTTTTTAAAAGGATACTATGAAATACAGAAAGTCTTTTATGCTTTTTCTTAGATAATCTCCATTGCCCTAGCCATCTTTACTTAACCTTCCGAGTACTGAAGACAAAATAACTTCCTACTTGAAATATATATCTGTGAATTATGCATATATGAAGACACCTAACATAATGAAATTACTGAAGCAGACAATTTAAGGCAGAAACTTATTCAAATATTGAAATTTTTAGGTCTTCAGAGACAGTTAAATCTCATGGATTAATAGGCAATCTTAAATTAAGAATGACGGTGATTTGCTATTTATGTTATATATATGAAGCATGCATGCATCAAAAACATATTCTTATCATTATGTTACAGTAAGGGGTATACACAAATTTGCTGTGTCTTGTGCAGTAGCTTTGCTTTTCAGTGAATCATAACGTTTCAACTCATATAGTTACAACATTTAATGTTACAAGGGCTTGATCTGAAGAGATATAAAAATAATTCAACTCTATTGTGTTTCATTTTATTAAATGAAGATGAATTAAATGAAAATAACTTCATCCAGTTTGATTATTGAGGTTAACTCTATAAGCCTGTACTTTATGTAAATCCTGTAGGAAATAGCAACAGCCAGCATTAAGCTAAATTATATGAAAGTGTATCTGGTCACATTTTATTAGAGACAAAAATATTTTCAAAGAAATAGACAATATATTTGGCATCTTCTGCTTAATGTCAATGTCTAGTAGGTTTTGGAATTAAAACATAAATTATGTGTACTACATACAATTACAAAATAGAACAAGGAGTTGATAAGCTTAAAATAAGACTAGGGAAAAAGTGTAGCTCTAGTCTACATATTAAAACTATATTTTCTGTTTCAGAGTAGAGTGTTTCTATAATAAGGGAAACTTTTTAGGTCCTAGGACAAAGTGGCAGATGTACTCAATATCAAACATAAATCTTTCAATGATCAACCCTGTGACCTTGAGCAAATCATTAAGCTTATGCTCCAATAAATACTAAAAATTACTTTACAAATATTTTGATACGTTTGTTCAAAAAGTCTTAAAATATATAATCTATATCTGCTTCCATATTATTTATTTCTTTTTTACAACTAACTGGTTATTTTAAATTTTCAATGTGACACACTGCAGAAAAATTACTAGGTGGTTTGAGGAAGAAGAGACATTAGGCATTTTGCTATTTGAAGCTTTAGTCATATTTTATATATAGAAAATCTTCAACAGATGTCAGAAGCTATACACTGCTTAGTGGTATACTATTTGACTGGGCATGAGACTAGGAAAAGCAGTCTTATTCTGGGATAAGAACCACAGATGATATGTTTTACTCTCTCACTAATGATTTCATAATTTCAATGTAGATAATCCCTCAACAAATAGCTAACAAAGATAGACAATTACTATTGCTTATATAAGAAGTGTTTAATATTATACTAAAATATGGTTCTCAATTCTTTATTTCTTTAATATAGTGTTAAAGTATGTTTAACTATGCCATGTCATTCTTAAACAGTTTACTTATATAATTTTACATATAATTTGTACTCAGCAAGTTTTATTGAATGGAAAATATTACAGCTTTTATTTTAAGGGTAACAAAATTGAGAGAGGCTGTGGCAAACAGTGCTACATCTAAAATTTTTGAAAATAGTACATTGGGAATTCCCTGGCAATCCAGTGGTTAGGAGTCTGTGCTTCCACTGCCAGGGGCCTGAGTTTGATCCTTGGTCAGGGAACTAAGATCCTACAAGCCGCATGGCGAAAAAAGAAAGAAAGGAAGAAAGAAAGAAAGAAAGAAAGAAAGAAAGAAAGAAAGAAAGAAAGAAAGAAAGAAAGAAAGAAAGAAAGAAAGAAAGAAAGAAAGAAAGAAAGAAAGAAAGAAAGAAAGAAAGAAAGAAAGAAAGAAAGAAAATAGTACCAAAAAAACATTTATTTCTTTTTATTACTACTAAAATTCAATGCAGTGATTTTTTTTATTTGGATATTTTTATGAACCATACTTATCAACTCATTTTCTTTAGGGCAATGGATTTTTAAACTTCCAGCAGCAACACATTTATGAAAGTATGTCTTAAAATGAAATAGAATAGAATAATAGTTTTTAGAGTGCATATCTTTTAAAGAATATTTTGTTTTGTTTATATAATTATGTGTTGGGAGAGAGTATTGTGATGTGCTGTAAAATAAACTTTTTTCTCTGAATCATGATCAAAAAGTTTGAAAACCACTACTTCTGCAAATGTTTGCCTATGAGAGGAGTAGGGGAGAGAGACAGTGGATATCACCATCAGGAAAACACAAAGGGTGCTATTTTAGTTTTCACTGCACACTGCAATGTCTTCCATCTCAGGGAAAAATTGTAAGAGAAGTCAGCTAATGATCTGAGAGAATATTAACAAAATTATGAGAGCTGTCAAATCTAATGCATACCCACATTTGGCATATGAAAATAGTTGTTGTAATTACTAATTATGGGTAAAATTAATACATAATAAATATCATTCATGAAGAGCTTGCAATGTTCTGTGACCTGCACTAAATTATTTACATTTATATTTATTTCTCACAGAGATTCTATGCCAGAATTATAGATTTACTCAATTTACAGAAAGGAAATTGTGGGGATGATTATTCTGGTTAGATTGGTTAAGGAAACTGAAGTCAGAGACATTCAATTGATTGACAAAAATCACACAAGTAGAAAATGGAGAAGACTTGATTAAAACTCATAATCATCTGACTCATCTATATTGATTTCAGAAAGCCCCACATGTTTTCTTCTAGAAGAACTTTTTAATTGGAAAAGGCTCCCTAATGATGTCATAGGCAATAAGGTAACTAAACTTCCTTTCCCTGATAGTCTGTGATGTGTCTCTGGAATCATTGCTAATAGGATGAAATAGAAGACTTTTTCACATGAACTTCTGTTAATTCTAGCTTTCTTTCTCTGAATCTAGTGTTGGTTTCAGGGCTATGCGTACAATCTCCAAAATCTACTATGAATAGATGACAGCTCTAATCTCTGCACCAACTGTTAACCATACTTACACATATGATGTGGGAAAGGTAAGACCTGGCTAAAATTTAAACACTTCTTTCTTTTTTAATACACATTGGAATTCCTATATTTAGAAGCTTTTGACTATTAAGGAAGAATTGATGCTCCTGAGCATTTCTTAGATTGTTTTGGATTGGAGATGGGTATGAATTTGAGATATTAAGGAATCATGTATTGATTCTACCTGATGACTATTTTCATCCTTATCTAGAAACTAAATTTGGTTATCTTTTACATACAATGGAGAGTTTATTAATATAGCCAATTGAATATTGACATCTTTAGACCTTGAGTTCCCAATTTTGACTCCTGATCCTTAGCCTCAGAGTAAACACAACGTTTCTAAAAGTCATAGCTAAAGTCATGGTCTTTTATATATGCATACATGTGTTTATTTATTATTCATTTATTTCAGATAAAGATATGTTTAAGTAAGTCTTGCCCTGCAAGACTGGATTTTACATTTGCTACAATTTTTGGCTTAAATAAACATGTCTTTAAGTACAAGTATAAATGAGGCCTATAAACCAGTAACAGTGGAGACCTCCAGCAAAATAAAAAAAACAATGCCATATAAAATACAGAGCCATTCTCACTCTGTCCATGGAAACAAAGGCTTTTATTTATCCCTTTGCAACTGACTTAAAATTTACTCTCTTTAAAACTTTCAGTTATTTACAGATTCCCAATTCCTTATTTTCAATTTCAAAGCCTGACTATTTCTGAAATCATTTTTTCCTTAAATTTGTGGCATGTGCATTGGTAGCAAAACATAAACTGAACTGATATAAATATATTCATAGTCTTTATATACCTATTTATTGTGAATGCCCACAACTTTTAGTATAGAAAAATCAATATGTTTGAGTACAGAGTGTTGCTCCAGACCTCACACACATCATGGTGAACATATAATACATTACTGTATATTCATATTACCTTTGTAAGATCTGAAAACTTCAGAATTCCAAGGGACATCTTGATCAGAGGGTGTAAGAAATTAGAGGCCAGTACCCATTTCTAAATATCTTTTACATGAAATATAAAATGTGTTTAGTATTTTTATGCTAATGAGCATAATTTTGAAAGAGTACCCCAGAACAGCTAATAGGATTGTGACCCACGCACGTATGGTCACCTTATCTTTGATAAAGAAAGCAAGAATATACAATGGAGAAAAGACAGCCTTTTCAATAAGAGGTGCTGGGAAAACTGGACAGCTACATGTAAAAGAATGAAATTAGAACACTCCCTAATACCATATACAAAAACAAACTCAAAATGGATTGAAGACCTAAATGTAAGGCCAGACACTATCAAACTCTTAGAGGAAAACATAAGCAGAACACTCCATGACACAAATCACAGCAAAATCCTTTTTGACTCACCTCCTAGAGAAATGGAAATAAAAACAAAAATAAACAAATGGGACCTAATGAAACTTCAAAGCTTTGGCACAGCAAAGGAAACCATAAACAAGACAAAAAGACAACCCTCAGAATGGGAGAAAATACTTGCAAATGAAGCAACTGACAACGGATTAACCTCCAAAATTTACAAGCAGCACATGCAGCTCAATATCAAAAAAACAAACAACTGAATCCAAAAATGGGCAGAAGACCTAAATAGACATTTCTCCAAAGAAGATATACAGATTGCCAACAAACACATGAAAGGATGCTCAACATCACTAATCATTAGAGAAATGCAAATCAAAACTACAATGAGGTATCACCTCACAGCGGTCAAAATGGCCATCATGAAAAAATCTACAAACAAATGCTGGAGAGGGTGTGGAGAAAAGGGAACACTCTTGCACTGTTGGTGGGAATGTAATTTGATACAGCCACTATGGGGAACAGTATGGAGGTTCCTTAGAAAATTAAAAATAGAACTACCAAAAGACCCAGCAATCCCACTACTGGGTATATACCCTGAGAAAACCGTAATTCAAAAAAGAGTCATGTGCCACAATGTTCATTGCAGCTCTATTTACAATAGCTAGGACATGGAAGCAACCTAAGTGTCCATCAACAGATGAATGGATAAAGAAGATGTGGCACATATATACAATGCAATATTACTCAGCCATAAAAAGAAATGAAATTGAGTTATTTGTAGTGAGGTGGATGGACCTAGAGTCTGTCATACAGAGTGAAGTAAATCAGAAAGAGAAAAACAAATACCATATGCTAACACATATATATAGAATCTAAAAAAAAAAAAAAAAAAGGTTATGAAGAACCTAGGGGCAGGACAGGAATAAAGACACAGACGTAGAAAATGGACTTGAGGACATGGGGAGGGGGAAGGGTAAGCTGGGACGAAGTGAGAGAGTGGCATGGACATATATACACCACCAAATGTAAAATAGATAGCTAGTGGGAAGCAGGTGCATAACACAGGGTGATCAGCTTGGTGCTTTGTGACCACATAGAGGGGTGAGATAGGAAGGGTGGGAGGGAGATGCAAGAAGGAGGGGATATGGGGATATATGTATACATATAGCTGATTCACTTTGTAATACAGCAGAAACTAACACTCCATTATAAAACAATTATACTCCAATAAAGTTGTTAGGAAAAAAAAAAGAACATTGCTTTGCAATCAAAAAAAGAAATTAAAAAGAAAAAAAAAGAATTCCCTCTCTTTTCTGAATATCTGTAGGAATGTAATAATAATGAAATCAGTCTGATAATTTCATATTAATCATAGCGTAAAACATAATGCGTATGGCATATTAGTTCAAATGTCATTTCTTGGGGATAGACTTTCCTCACTGTTTCCTCAAGGCAGAATTCATGCTGCCTTATCTGGACTCTCATTCCTCTGTTTTATAGGACATAACACATTGCCTGTGAAATGTGTGATTTTGAGATTGTGTTCTTCCTCTCTAGTCAATGAGTGTCTCCATGTTCCAAATGTAGCTCTTTCCACCTTTGAATCCTCAGCACCAATAGATCTTATAGCTCTTAATAAGGACCAAATGATTTTTTTTTCATTTATACACAAACAAGTCTCATAACAACCTATTTTATTTAAATTCACAGATCTGTTGAGTAAGACTGTACCCATCACTTCCTGACTTCATGTGATACACAATTATTTAGTATTTGTTGAAATCTGTATATAGAGTTGAGTGGAATTTTAGATGATTAGCAAACAGTATATGCAGTGATTCTGTTTTTTCCTTTGTATTTCTTTTTTTTTAACTTTTTATTTTATATTGGAGTACAGTTGATTAACAATGTTGCGTTAGTTTCAGGTGTACAGCAAAGCAATTCAGTTATACATATACACGTATCTATTCTTTTTAAAATTATTTTCCCATTTAGGTTGTTACATAATATTGAGCAGAGTCCCTGTGCTATACAGTAGGTCCTTGTTGGTTATCCATTTTAAATATAGCAGTGTGTACATGTCAATCCCAAACTCCCTAAATATCCCTTCCCTCCACCCTTCCCTCCTGGTAACCATAAGTTCATTCTCTAAGTTGGTGAGTCTGTTTCTGTTTTGTAAATAAGTTCATTTGTATCATTTCTCTTAGATTCCACATTTAAGCGATATCATACAATATTTCTCTTTCTCTGTCTGACTTACATCACTCTATATGACATTCTCTAGGTCCATCCATATTGCTGCAAGTGGCATTTTTCATTCTTTTTAATGGCTGAGTAATATTCCATTGTTTATATGTACCACATCTTCTTTATCCATTCCTCTGTTGATGGACATTTAAGTTGCTTCTATATTTGGCTATTGTAAACAGTGCTGCAATGAACATTGAGGTGCATGTATCCTTTCAGATGATGTTTTTCTCCACATATATGCCCAGGAGTGGGATTGCAGGATCATATGGCAGCTCTATTATTAGTGTCTGTTTAGTGCCCTAAATGTCTATTTAGAGCAGAAGAACTAAATAAACATTTCTCCAAAGAGACATACAGATAACCAAGAGCACATGAAAAGATGTTCATCATCACTAATTATTAGATAAATGCAAATCAGAACTACAATGGGATATCCCATTACACCAGTAAGAAAGGCCATCATCAAAAAATACACAAACAATAAATGCTGGGGAGGGTGTGGAGAGAAGGGAACCCTCCTACGCTGTTGGTGGGGATGTAAATTGGTAGAGCCACTATGGAGAACAGTTGGGAGGTTTCTTAAAAAACTAAAAATAAAGGACCCAATGATTTAATTACAGAAATACTAAGCTGATTTTTCAAAACAAAATATCTTCACAAAATGTAAAATAAAACTGCAGCTTTTCACTTTTGAAAAATTTTTTCCCAGTTTTATCGACATATAATTGACATACAGCACCCTATAAGTTTGAGGTGTGCAGCTTAATGGTTTGACTTACATATATTGTGAAATGATTATCAAAATAAATTTAGTTAGTATCAATCATCTCATAGATACAATAAAAAGAGAAGGCATAAAAAGAAAAAAAAGCTTTTTCCTTGTGATGAGAACTCTTAGAATTTATTCCCTTAATGCCTTTCATATATATCATACAGCAGTGTTAACTATACATCCTTCCTACTAATTTATCTTGTAACTGGAAATTTGTACCTTTTGACTACCTTTCTTGGAGAATTTTGTACATATATATGATAAAGTTTCCTTGCTTTATAATTTTCCAAACTGATTTTGCTAAGATTTTACATATTTTCTATAGAATTCTATATAATTTTTATAGAATATCATCAATACAGAACAGAAGAAGTAAAGTAAGTATAATGGTAATTAATGGTCTTTGTCAGTTTGAATATGAAGATATTACAATGTTTATTGTTCTGATTCAAATTTCAAATGTTCATGTTATGGATGTTATTCACCTGCTCCAGGTTGAATTAGGTGTTGTTTCTCTAGGCTTAAATAATACTCTAATATGTGATCAATCTTAGAAAATGTTCCTTTTACCCTTGAGAAGAATGTGTATTCTACTGCTGTTGGGTTGAATGTTACACACAGACACACACTCACACACACACATATATATATATATATATATATATATTTTTTTGCATACATTTTGTCTATAGTGTTTTTCAAGTCCTCTGTTTAATTATCGATCTTCTGTATGGATGTTCTATCCATTATTGAAAGTATTGAAGTGTTCTACTATTACTGCATTACTATTTTTCCTTTAAGTTCTCTTTGCTTTATATATCTAGGTGCTCTGATGTTGAATGAATACACATTTTTAATTCTTATAGTTTTCTGATGAATTGACTCTTTTATTGTTGTATAATGCCCTTCTTTGTTTCCTGTGACAGGTTTTGGCTTAAAGTCTATTTCATGAAGTCTATTTTGTTTGATGTGAGTATAGCAACCCTTGCTCCTTTTTGGTTACTATTTTCATGGAATATATTTTTCCATCCCCTCACTTACAGCCTATGTGTATTCTTAAATCTAAAGTGAGTCACTGGTAGAAAGCCTATAGTGGGACCTTGTTTTTGTATCCATTGTTTCACTCTTTGTCTTTTGATTGGGAAATTTAATCCATTTACATTTAAAGTAATTATTAATAGGAAAAGATTTATTATTGTCATATGTTAGTTGTTTTCTGTTAGTCTTGTATTTCTTTTTTTGTCATTCCCTCTCTTTTTGTCTTCCTTTGTATCTTGCTAGTTTTGTAAATTGGTATGCTTTGATTCTTTTTTTCTTTTGTGTAACTTCTATAAGTAGTTTTCTTTTATGGTTACCTTGGGGCTTACATAAAATATCTTACATTTGTAACAGTTTATTTTAAGCTGATAACAACTTATGGTCAGTGATAAACAAAAATGAAGGGTAGTTTTGCCAGGTGTTATATCCTTGTTTGACAATTTTTTCCCCAGGACTTTGAATATAACCTCCTATTCCCTTCTGGCATGTAAGATTTCTGCTGAAAGAATCCACAGACAGTCTTATGGGTAGGGGGTTTCCCTTGTATGTGATAATTTGCTTTCTCTTGCTGCTTTCAAAATTATCTTTTTGTATTTGACTTTTGACAGTTTGATTCTTGTATGTCTCCATGTGAATTCTTTGGTTTCATATCATTTGGTCTTTCTCAGACATCTTAGATTTGAATGACCCTTCCCTTCTCCAGATTTGGGGAGGTTTCAGCCATTATTTCTTTGAATAAACTTTCTGGTCATTCATCTCTTCAATTTCTAGAACTCCCATAATGTGCATATTGGTCCACTTGATAATGTCTCTTAAGTCCCCTTAAGCTTCCTTCACTCATCTTCATTCTTTTTTCATGTTGTTCCTCTGACTAAATTATTTCCCATGAACTGTCTTTGAGTTTACTGATCCTTTATTCTGCTTGACCTAGTATGCTGTTGAATCCTACTGTAAAATTTTCAGCATAGTTATTGTGCTCTTCACTTCTATTATTTTGGTTTGGTACTTTTAAAATTGTTCTTTTTGTTGAAACGTTCACTTTGTTCATTCATTGTTCTCTTGACCGTTCTCTTGACCTCAGTAAGCACAGTTATGAGAGTTACTTTTAATTGTCTCTTCAGGTAAACCTTCTAACTTTATTTCATTTGGGTCAGTTTCTTATTCCTTCATTTGGAACATCTTTGCCTGACTGTTAATTTTTGTTGACTCTGCGTTGATATCTATACATTCAACAAAAAAGTTCTCTCTCCCAGTCTTCAGGGACTGACCTCATACAGAAGAGGACCCCAACCAATAAGACTGGTGAAAGATTCTAAGGGCCTCTAACAATTCTTTACCTCCCTCAAGAAGAAGCAAGTAGATGTGATTTTTGTCTGCTTACTCTGCACTGAAATGGGGAGGGGGGTAGTAGCTATGGCATATACCAGCCCAAGACACATCATCTCCATCCTGTCCTGGGCAACTAGACTGTGACAGACCCATCAGCACTCCATTACTGGCAAGACAGATGATAGTTTTTTAGGCAGTCCTGGAAAAGTTGTGGCACCTGATATACAAATCAATGCCTTCTTTCCTCAGGGGGAAGGTGAGACTTGGATTTTTTTTTTTTTTTTTAATATGCTTGCTCTATGCTGAAAGGGGGTAGGATCAATGGTGTCTAACAATGAAAGTTACCTCATATATTCTTCCCTGGGTGGTTAGACTGTGCTGGACCCATCAGAGCTCAAAGACTGGCAAGACAGAAGATGATCCTCTGGGGAGCTCCTTCAGAAAGCTGAGGCACTGAATGTGAACCAATCTATTGTCTCCCCAGGTGTAACTGGGATATATGAGTCTCTTTCTGATCAGATGGTATGACACTAGGGACAGGTCTCTGGCGAGAGGATGCCCCATATCTCCCTATCAGCTTTGGAGAGTTGGTTTCACATTATTCCAGGGTGCAGAAGCATTTCAGTTAGTTTCTAATTTCTCATAAAGGGAATTTGTCTTTGATTTATTGCTGTGTCAGTGTGTGTGGGGGTGAAGGAAGGTCTAGGGATTTTTATTCTACCTTCTTGTTGATATCACTTCATGTTTCTTTCTATGTATGAGGAAAGTAGAGGAAAAAGTGGCCAGAGGATTTACCATTATACAGTTGGCTATTGGTTGAAATGGTGCAAAGATAATCACTCCTGATTTCCAACTCAATTCTCTGACAGCAAAAGTCTTGTAAGCCTTGTATACTATTCACAATCCATTCAATACCTCACTATGTAATGCTTCTTCAGGGCTCTATTTGGCTTAAATGAAGGGAATTGTTTGTACATTTAATTTCAGAGTTTTTTTTACAATTTTTTTATATTGACCTTGTAGCCAACTAGAGTGTAATTTGGAGAGAAAAAAAGGATTGAAAAAAAAGTGAAGTATTTCAGCTGGCAATGTAATTTCTGTCACATTATTTTCAATTCACATAGATGTAGGAATGAGCAGAAAATGAAAACAGAACTGAGACATTCAACTAAAACCAACTTAGTTATTACTGTAAGGCAATAGTCATAGTTTTCAATAGTCTTTTTGCTGATAATGCTTTAGTAAAAATAATAATACTTATTAAATTTATGAATGTTATTTAGAAAAGTTTTCTACTGAAATGAGAGAGAACCTGACTTATTGTTCTAATTTTTGTATATAACTATAAGTGTGGGGCAATTCTTTTCTCCACAAATAGAAGAGACTGTGAGAAATTTTTTGATATAGATTGTTGTATACTAAATTTATTCAGTGATAAATTGTTTCCCTATAACTTTAACATAATACACTGATGTTTGAGTAGATTTTTAAAAATCTTATAATTGCGTTAAAATGAAAATTAAATAATATATTGAATCAATTATAAAAGCTATCTACTATTCTTTAAAGCCATAAATAAGATAATGTAATTTAAACATTAATTCATTTATCAATTAAAAATGTTGTCATTTCATTTATCTCTGATTCTAATCTCCAAAATATTACCTTAAAAATAAATTGAGGTTTGCTTTCTGATCTGCTTTTTTTAAAATGAAAGTCAACAAAATGCAAAAAAAAAAAAAAAAAATCACCACGTGTTTTTTTTTTTTTAATCTGTTGCTGAAATGTGATATCAACTAATCCATATGTGTTAAATTGTTGGAAAGAGATTAAAAGACATCCAGTGTACATATAATCTGCATTCTCTAGTCTAATGCTTGAATGCACAATACTACGAGAATGTATCTGTGGTAAATAGGCAACTAGCTTATTTGGATACTAGTTATAGATTACGAAAATACTTTGATTTTAATTAATTGTCATATACTGAAAAGGTAATCATAAATGTTAATTTTAACTTGATTTAAATATTTTGAACAAGATATTACAGGATGTAATTATTTGCATCTGCATAAGCATTTGCAACTTATGGACATATGCTATTCACATTTTCTTTTTCTTTTTTTTTTTTTAACATCTTTATTGGAGTATAATTGCTTTACAATGGTGTGTTAGTTTCTGCTTTATAACAAAGTGAATCAGTTACACATATACATATGTTCCCATATCTCTTCCTTCTTGAATCTCTCTCCCTCCCACCCTCCCTATCCCGCCCCTCTAGGTGGTCACAAAGCACAGAGCTGATCTCCCTATGCTATGCGGTTGCTTCCCACTAACTATCTATTTTATGTTTGGTAGTGTATATATGTCCATGACACTCTCTCACTTTGTAACATCTTACCCTTCCCCCTCCCCATATCCTCAAGTCCATTCTCTAGTAGGTCTGTGTCTTTATTCCTGTCTTGCCACTAGGTTCTTCATGACCTTTTTTTTTTTCCCGTTATATTCCATATATATGTGTTAGCATACTGTATTTGTTTTTCTCTTTCTGACTTACTTCACTCTGTATGACAGACTCTAACTCCATCCACCAGACTACAAATACCTCCATTTTGTTTCTTTTTATGGCTGAGTAATATTCCATTGTATATATGTGCCACATCTTCTTTATCCATTCATCCGATGATGGACATTTAGGTTGTTTCCATGTCCTGGCTATTGTAAATAGAGCTGCAATGAACATTTTGGTACATGACTCTTTTTGAATTATGGTTTTCTCAGGGTATATGCCAAGTAGTGGGATTGCTGGGTCGTATGGTAGTTCTATTTTTAGTTTTTTAAGGAAACTCCATACTGTTCTCCATAGTGGCTGTATCAATTTACATTTGCACCAACAGTGCAAGAGTGTTCCCTTTTCTCCACACCCTCTCCAGCATTTATTGTTTCTAGATTTTTTGATGATGGCCATTCTGACCTGTGTGAGATGATATCTCATTGTACTTTTGATTTGCATTTCTCTAAAGATTAATGATGTTGAGCATTCTTTCATGTGTCTGTTGGCAATCTGTATATCTTCTTTGGAGAAATGTCTGTTTAAGTCTTCTGCCCATTTTTGGATTGGGTTGTTTGATTTTTTGTTATTGAGCTGCATGAGCTGCTTGTAAATCTTGGCGATTAATCCTTTGTCAGTTGCTTCACTTGCAAATATTTTCTCCCATTCTGAGGGTTGTCTTTTGGTCTTGTTTATGGTTTCCTTTGTTGTGCAAAAGCTTTTAAGTTTCATTAGGTCCCATTTGTTTACTTTTGTTTTTATCTCCATTTCTCTAGGAGCTGGGTCAAAAAGGATCTTGCTGTGATTTATGTCATAGAGTGTTCTGCCTATGTTTCCCTCTAAGAGTTTGATAGTGTCTGGCTGTACATTTAGGTCTTTAATCCATTTTGAGTTTATTTTTGTGTATGGAGTTAGAGAGTGTTCTAACTTCATACTTTTACATGTACCTGTCCAGTTTTCCCAGCACCACTTATTGAAGTGGCTGTCTTTTCTCCACTGTATATGCTTGCCTCCTTTATCAAAGATAAGGTGACCATATGTGTGTGGGTATATCTCTGAGATTTCTGTCCTGTTCCAGTGATCTATGTTTCTGTTTTTGTGCCAGTACCATACTGTCTTGATTACTGTAGCTTTGTAGTATCGTCTGAAGTCAGGGAGCCTGATTTCTCCAGCTCCATTTTTCGTTCTCAAGATTGCTTTGGCTCTTCGGGGTCTTTTGTGTTTCCATACAAATTGTGAAATTTTTTGTTCTAGTTCTGTGAAAAATGCCAGTGGTAGTTTGATAGGGATTGCATTGAAGCTGTAGATTGCTTTGGGTAGTAGAGTCATTTTCACAATATTGATTCTTCCAATCCACGAACATGGTATATCTCTCCATCTATTTGTATCATCTTTAATTTCTTTCATCAGTGTCTTATAATTTTCTGCATACAGGTCTTTTGTCTCCTTAGGTAGATTTATTCCTAGATATTTTATTCTTTTTGTTGCAATGGTAAATGGGAGTGTTTCTTAATTTCACTTTCAGATTTTTCATCATTAGTATACAGGAATGCAAGAAATTTCTGTGCATTAATTTTGAATCTTGCTACTTTACCAAATTCATTGATTAGCTCTAGGAGTTTTCTGGTAGCATCTTTAGGATTCTCTATGTATAGTATCATGTCATATGCAAACAGTGACAGCTTTACTTCTTCTTTTCCGATTTGGATTCCTTTTATTTCTTTTTCTTCTCTGATTGCTGTGGCTAAAACATCCAAAACTATGTTGAATAATAGTGGTGAGAGTGGGCAACCTTGTCTTGTTCCTGATCTAAGTGGAAATGGTTTCAGTTTTTCACCATTGAGGACAATGTTGGCTGTGGGTTTGTCATATATGGCCTTTCTTATGTTGAGGTAAGTTTCCTCTATGCCTACTTTCTGCAGGGCTTTTATCATAAATGGGTGTTGAATTTTGTCGAAATCTTTCTCTGCATCTATTGAGATGATCGTATGGTTTTTCTCCTTCAATTTGTTAATGTGGTGTATCACATTGATTGATTGGCGTATATTGAAGAATCCTTGCATTCCTGGAATAAACCCCACTTAGTCATGCTGTATGATCCTTTTAATGTGCTGTTGGATTCTGTTTGCTAGTATTTTGTTGAGGATTTTTGCATCTATGTTCATCAGTGATATTGGCCTGTAGTTTTCTTTCTTTGTGACATCTTTGACTATTTCATCAGGGTGATGGTGGCCTCATAGAATGAGTTGGGGAGTGTTCCTCTCTTTGTAATATTTTGGAAGAATTTGAGAGGGATAAGTGTTAGCTCTTCTCTAAACGTTTGATAGAATTCACCTGTGAAGCCATCTGGTCCTGGGCTTTTCTTTGTTGGAAGATATTCACATTTTCTTGCATGTAAGAAAGCATGTAATTGTCAATACGGTATACGCCATTTCAGGACTATTAAAATTAACAGGGATACTTTATTCACAATTCATATTCTTCTTGAGAAACTTTTCACCACTGTATTATAATGCTTTTATATTATGTAGAGATGAAACCAAAAGAAAAAAGGCAGGGAGTATGTTTTTTCCCAATATGTTGTTGATTTCTTTGTGTCTAGAAGCCAAACACACACACACACACACATGCAAAAGAAAAGGAACATAGTAATAAAGGAGAATAAAGTTGGCTTTTCATGTCTTTTACTGATTTTCTGGTTGAAAAATAAGGCGTGTGAGCAATAATTGCATGGCCTTGTGATAGAGACTGAGCAAAACTGCATTTCGTGGAAGAAAATCAGTTAGAGCACTGTTAAACATAAGCCTTTATTCAGAATGTTGCAGCAGAAGATGACTCCAAGGGAGTATTCTAATTTGGGGGAAAAAAATGGCACAATATTTTTAGAGCTTTAGCAAATGTGTCAAAGTTCAGCTACTTTCAAGGATAGTTGGTCAAAATGGTTCTCCAAAGAAGTAAGAAACATTTTTGTAATTTAACAAGCATTGAGTGGGTAATTCAGGTTTAGCAGGGTGAGGGGAGTGGCACAGTGGCCAGGGCTAAGGTCAAGGGCAAGAGAAGGCTTCAGGAAATAGATGCAGGGACTAAAATCACACAAGAGCCATCATGGAAAACTACAGTCATCGTGTTCTCTTATAGCCCCTCTTCTTGTTTAGTGAGGAAATTGAGTGTCAGTGTTTCACATAAACAAGTTAATTTGAGAAGTGTTCAATCATTCAAGGTCTTTTATAATTTTTATAGGGCATGAAGGGCTGCATCTCTAGCATAAGACAAAATGATTATTTATTTTGTCTATGCTTATTTTCTATATTAAACAATACACATCCCTACTTTAATCACTGCCTTCTTGCTAACTTAAAACATGTGTATCAAGGCTCTAGAAGACATTCTAACTTTGTAGCATTCATTCTCAGAGGAACATAAGGTCCTTCTGACTTTTTAATCTTCTAGCTTAATCTTTATGAAAACTGGAGAGGGAAGAATGGTTTTCCTCTTCTCCATTCTTCCTGCTATGCACCATACCTCCCTCTATCTCAGTCACAATTGTGCTGACATAGGGCTCCCCTAGGTGATGGTTCTATGGCTTCACTTATGAAAAGAGGGTAGGAATCACTAATTCAAACCCTCCACATACTGTAAAAGCATTATAAGCCAGTGGTAAAGATTTTCTCAGGAAAAACATAATGCTTCAAAAGATGTGTTAATAATCTCTGAAATAAACTGTGCTTGCCATTGTTAATTTTTTCAATTCTTCCGACTCAGCTCCAACATCACTTATTCAGAGAATAATACCTGGATTCATTTCCTATCTCTCACAAATACCAGGTCCTGTGTTCTGATTATAGGCTTTCATAGCATTACATTCATCTCCTTCAAATCACATACTTATTAAAATGATTAATTTGTTTAAAGTAGTTTTTCTTTACACATCATGCAATTAATGAACACAAAAGTCATCTTTTCTACATTATCATTGCAGAGCACAGTTTCTGGCACATAACCTATGGAAAATAAGAATCTATGATGAATAATATTTTTTTACTATTTTTTCTTTTCCGTGTCTTTTCCCAGATGACAGCTAATTCATATTCCTATACTTATAGACAATTTTCTTTTCAAATGTCTTAATATTCCCAATATTTAAAGGAATAACAAAGTTATAAGACATGTTAGGCAGGACTTTATTTCCCATTTATCTACACTGCATTTTTATTGCATACTTTTATTCATTGATTTTTTCTCTTTCAACTATAGTTAGTCATTAAAAGTGAACATTACTTGTTCTCACCTTTAGAAACTTTTCCTAATTAGCATTAAAACTGAAAAAAAAAAACCTTTAGCTCAAGTTTAGTATGATATTCATAATAATTTAGGTTATATTTCCTTTGACAAGTTAAGGATACTTCTGCTACTTTCTATTTTTGATACCGAATTATAGAAACTCCTTCTCACTGTAAGTTACACTATTTTATGGTCTTTTTAATTAGGGTTGGGTACAGTTTAAATGGATTTTTTTTTTTTTTTTTTAGTTAATATATTCCTGAACTTATGCAGTGCTTAGCTGAATGTTTTTGTCCAGTGTTTTGTGGTTGACAGTGTTGCTAACTTAGAGAAATACTAATTCTAACTTATAAAGTGTAGAAAGGTTTTCAAATTAAAAAGTAAAAGTTGTCCAAACCGAAGTGAAATTTTGGAGTTACTTCAATTATTCTCTACAGTTAAAACTTTCACTACAAATTTATCAATATTAGAAATAACATTGTGTGTCAGTTTGCATTTCAGTTAAGAAACACAAATAGTTGTATGTAAAACATTTATTCCATGGAATAAAAATGTTTATACATTTTATGTATGCATCACAATATAAGTAAAATTAGCCATAGGAAATTGTTCAAGTGGGAATAAAAACATGAATCATGTCAACATTATGGTCATGACACTGACTACAACATTTTTGATTTACTATTGCTCATGTATATAAATGTTATACAAACTATATAAGCTCTGATTTTTTTTTTTTTTTTTTTTTTAGAATAAGGGAAAGAAGAAATCATTTAAATCTTTCTGGAATTACTGGGAATATTTTTACTGAAGTGATATTTTTTTTGAAGACTATTTCACAGTGTTGTAAAAATGAAATAAGATTACACATACATAAGTTTGAGTACTGTACTTATATAGTAAGCATTCAATAAATATTGACTATCCTTTACTTTTAATTATTAAGCACACATTATCAGAAGTGTTAAAAACATGTGCAAGGTAAGGATCTCCCAGGCCTTATGAAGGTAATCCTGTCAATCAGTGTATACTTCAGTCCCTCCAAATTGAAGGCACTCAGCATTTTCATAGACCTCACTCACACTCTTACTACTTTTCTTGTGTCATTGAGCCTCAGCACATGTTTGTTTGACAACAGTGTTTGGGTATTCCTTCTCTGCCTAACTAGACTGAAAACTCCACAATGACAGGAATTTATTTTAGCTGTTTATTTCACTGCCGAAGGTCCAGTGCCTAAAGCAGCATCTGGCATATATTTGCCTAATCTTTGAAAACTCCTATTACAGAGGCTGTATTATCCTCCTTTATCTGAGAGGTAACTGAGGCAGCAAGAGGTTAAGTGACTTGCACAAGGTCACAAAAATAGTAAGCAATGAAGCCACCAGAAGACTTTTCAAGATGAATTGCATGGTGCTCACATTAAGAAATACTTGCAAAATTAAAATTTTGTTTGTATAAGAAAAATGCCAGATGTGTATGTGTGTGTGTGGGAAGGGGGTTAATAAAAGAGAAAAATAAAAACTCAGGCAGCATGATTAAGATAAAAAATTATCTTTAGAGTCATTTGGAGATGGCAAATAATATGATATAAATGTTTAGAAAAGAATGTGGGTTGACTTCTGTTTCCTGCAATATAGTAGACTGACACTTCTCCAGAAAAAAACTAAACCTCTTGGTTTAAAAACATTTTTAATATCATCTTAAATGCAGCCCCAAGTTGTCAAGAAAGGAAGGGAAACTTAAATGAGTATAAGAACTCAGAAAAGTAAACTGAGCCCTGAAGCTTGTTTTAGTCTTGCAGGCACTTTGATGAACCTATTGAATTTCACACCAGTGTTCAAGACTCACTGTGTTCAAGAGAGATTGGAGACAAAGCCAAGGGCCTGTCCAAGTGCAGCGTTGAAAACTCTACCATAGAGCTAGAATCTCTGATGAGAAAATGGCAGGTTAAAATTGAACTATAAAAAAAAAAAAAAAAAAAATCATGCTCTCCCCAGGAGAAACTAAGAACAAAAAAATCCACTTTAAACCTTGGTGCATGGTAGAGGGCATAACAAGATTCTCTGATCCTTGGGAATCAAGTTGACTTGATTTTTCATCTCAAATTCATATTACCCAATATTACCAAAAAAAAAAAAAAAAAGGCTAGGCTTAGTCATATCTGACTTTAGGAGACCCACATACATGACAGAGGGCAATGCAAACCTATTTTTTAGGAACACACACCATCTCAGTTTTCAAGCTCTAGCACCAAGGAAATTCCATATAATTGGTGTACACATATCATTTTAAAGAAAATGAAAAACTCCCATTCTATCACTAAATATCCAAGAAATCAAGAAATCAAAGAATCAATAAGAGACCACAGGACAAAAAAAAAAAAAACTGGAATCATAAGCGTGAAGACAAGAGATTTTGAAATTAACAAAAAAATATTAAGTAATGTACTATGGTTCAAAAATTAGAGGTGAGAATTGATAAAATGGGTAAATGGCTATCATATGTGTAAAGGAACCCAAACAAAACTACTAGAAACACACACACACAATACACATGTGTGTGTGTCTAGGGGTGTGAGTAGAGGAGTCTTGGTTCCATGATCCAAGGAGACAAAGAGGCTCCCTGAGTTGGGTGCCTCTTGTGGTACATTTCCCGTAGATGCCCCCAGGTTTCTGGTGTCTCTGTGTGAGGGAAGAGGCATTCAAGCCTATCAGGGAAGCAGAGTGCTTTCCAGGTTCATAACTTGTTGTGGCAGGATCCCCCTTGCGGGTCCTGACAGGCCTCCCAATGTCTTTGGGTATTTCCTCTCTCCACCTAGAGACCCTTGGTGACTGGACAGCTCCAGCAGGAAATCACACCACAACAAACAGCCCACACTAAACAGAAAGTGTCTGCATGCCTGTGGCCAGAGAATCCCTTTCCCAACTTAAGATTCGATGACCTGGTGACAGTGACAAATGGGATCCCACTACGGTAAGCTGCCCGGCCCAAGAATACTCTTAGTTATGATGGGCTGAAGGCTTCCTTCTCCACCTACAAGCACATGTGCCAGGTGGTCTGACCTAAGAAACTGTCGTCTGTCCCCACAGGCAGCACCAGCAGGAACAAGTATTATCGATTCCCAGTGGGGTCAGATTGAACAAACTCACCAAAATAGCACGTCAAATTAAGTTTTCTTTGGAGACACAGAACACAAAAACAGGTCAGAATCTACATTTTAAACCTAAAAAGAGTGACTGTCTGAAAAAATAAAAGATTCAAATTGTACCTAGACTATCCTAACGTAATAAACTGTCCATGATTCAGTAAAAAATTACCCATCATACCAAGAATCAGGAAAATAGAAACTTGAATGAGAAAGGAAAATCAACTGACACCAATGGCAATATGAATCAGATACTGGAATTATCTGACAGGGATTTTTAAGCAATGGTCATAAAAATGCTTCAACAAGAAATTACTTTCAAAACAAATAAAAAATAGATAATGTCAGCAAATAAAGAGGAGTTATGAAAAAAATGAAATTCCCACAGAAGAGAAAAATACAACTAAAATTTTTAAAGTTATATATTACTGAATAGGTTCACCAGTGGAGTTAAAATGACAGAGAATAGAAGCTGTGAATTAAGAAAAGATCAGTAGAATTAATCCAATATGAAAAACAGATATTAGAATAAAAAAAATGAAAAGGGACTCTAAGGGACTCTAAGAACAATAACAAAATATCCAATATTTGTATTATCAGAGTCCAAGAAAGAAAGAAAGAAAGAAAGAAAGAAAGAAAGAAAGAAAGAAAGAAAGAAAGAAAGAAAGAAAGAAAGAAAGAAAGATGGAGACAAACGAGTATTTGAAAAAAATAATGGCTGATAACTTCCTAAATTCAGAAAACTACATAAACTTAAAGATTAGAAAATGGAAAAATGACTTGAACAGACATGTTGCCGAAGTTTATACAGATTGCAACATAAAAAGATGTTCGACATCATTAGGCAATAAGGAAATGTAAATTAAAAACACAATGAGATATCACTACAAACCTATCAAATGGCTAAACTTTATTTTTAAATGACAACACGAAATGATGCAGAGGACATGGAGAAACTGGATCACTCATACATTGCTGGTGGAAATGTAAAATGGTAAAACCCCTCTGGAAAAGAGTTTTAAAGTTTCTTATAAATCTTAACATGAAATTACCATTTGACCTAGTAGTGTTATTTTGGCATTTATTGCATACAAGTAAAAACTTATGTTCACACAAAAACCAGTACATGAGTGCTCATAGCAGCTTTATTCATATTATCCTCAATGGAAACAACACAGATGACTTTTTATAAGTGAATGGCTAAACAAATTCTGGTACATTCACAACAATGAAGACATACAGATGATATATAAGCAGCTTGGATGAAACTCCAGGAAATTATTCTGAGTGAAAAGAAGTCAATCCAAAAAGGTTACCTACTATGTGATTCTATTTACTTAATATTTTGAAAATTATAGAAATGGGTAACATTATTAGATTAATGTTTTTTACATGTTAGGCACAGATATAGGGTTAGTAGAGAGATGAGCTGGTTATAAAAAGCAACAAGAGGGACTCTTGTGAACCTACACATGTGAAAAAAATGCATGTAATTAAGTACACACATATGCACACAAATGGGGACAAATAAAACTGGGGAAATCTGAAATAGGTCAGTGGATTTAAAAATGTCAATATCCTGGTGATATTGTACTAGAGTTTTGTAAGATATTACTTGTGGGAAAACTGGGTAAAATTTACATAGCCTCTCTCTGTATTATTACTTACAACTGCATGTGAATCTGTAATTATTATTATATGCCAACTTTAGCTCAATAGAGCTGTTAATATAGTATTAATGTATTAACATATACATATAATACTTCTTGTATTCAATAAATCAGTTTGTAAATACAGAAAACAATATTTACAAAAAGTCAACTGATTCTAAAATCCTGGTTAACAGATGTTTAATGGTTCTAAATTTTGTAGTAATATAATAATGTTTCTGTATTTGTAGTGGTGTAGTGAAGAATTTTTAAAAATACCTTCCTCTGGAGTGGGTAATTTTTTGTCAAGAGCAGAGTCTATCCACCACTTATTTTGGGAATATTCACATAAAACATTTTGAGCAGTATAACAGGCAAAATATTTGAGTACAGTTTTGAAAATACTTTTTAAATGAAAATTTCCTCCTGGCTGCCCTCTGAAAAAGATGAGGGCGTATTATTAAATAATTCAGGAAAGTCACTGCTGTAGATTCAAAGATGATATGGTCCAAATGTGATGTTTTTGGAAAATAAATTCCTGTATAAACAAAGTTTAAGACTTCTGGAACTTAACATCTCAGTTGTGTGAACTATCAAACATTTCAAGCAAGTTTTGGTCAAAGGCTACATGTGTGTCATGGCTGAATTCATTGAGAGCTTTCATTAAATCCAGTATTTTATGCTGTAATTAAAAACAAGTGCATATATTGTATATATCAGGCAAGCTGGTGGCAGAGTTGACAATCTTATTACAATATTTGAAAACCCAATATTCTTCAAAAGAAAAATGGATTACAGTGGTAGGGTGGCACTCATAATTCGATGAAGGGTTTGACTCTTTATTTTTATATAAGATTCAATAAATAAGAAGTAGAATATTTTGATTTAGGGCTGTAATGAAAATGAGTATGTGTACAGAAAATTTAGATGACTTTGTACCAAACATTCCTAAATAAATAGAATATATACTTCTTTGTTTGCTCTATAAATTGCTTACTCTTTGCACAGTAATCTGCTAAGGAGATATTTTGGTATATATCCTATTTTGGTCTTTTTTTATATTTTTAAGGATATTTTATATTAGCAAAATAAGTTGAAGATAAATTAAGACAAACGTATAATTGTTTATTTCAATTAAGTGTATTTTGATTGTTGGAGTAGATGACATTTTAAAGTAATTACATCATTATTTTATATCAGTGACAAACATCTTCAGAATTATCATAACATGACTTTATTAATTCTAATTTAAAATTTGTATATCCGATACACCCTTTTATTTCTAATTTTTTTATTGAGGCAAAAGTCACATATCATAAAATTAACGTTTTAAAGTGTATGATTCTCTTAGTATGTTTAAAAGGTATAAGTCACCACCTCTATAAAAATATTTTCATAGCAACAAAAGAAAAACTCATGCCAATTACCAAGTCACTTCTTATTCTCCCCTCTCTCCAGGCAATCATTAATCTACTTATGAACTTACCTATTCTGGATATTCCATATACATGGAATCTCTCAATATGTGACCTTTTGTGTCTGGCTTCTTTTACTTAGCATATTGCTTTTGAGATTCAACTATTTCATAGCCTGTCCCAGTTCATTCTAAATTATCCAATGCATAAATATACCACGTTTTTGTTTACCCACTCATCAACTGATGAACATTTGCATTGTTTCCACCCTTGATTATTGTAATGAGTAGTACTATAAACACTTGTGCATAAGTTTTTGTTTGAATTCATGTTTTTAACTCTTCCAATTATATAACTAAGAGTAGAATTTCTGGGTCATATGGTAGTTATATGTTTAACATTTTCAGGAACTGCCAAACTCTTTCCACAGAGTTGTGCCATTTTACATCCCCATTAGCAATGTATGATGGTTTCAATTTTTTTACATCCTCCCAACACTTGTTGTTTTCTGTTTTATAGACAATTAGCCATCCTATTGGGTATAAAGTGGTATCTCATTACAGTGTTGGTGTACGGTCCCCTAATGACTAATAAAAATTGACCATTATTCATGTGATTGTTGGCCTTTAACTTCTCTGGAGAAATGACAATTCGTGTATTTTTCCATTTTTTAATTGGGTTTTTTTACTTTTTGTTGCTGAATTGTAAGAGTTCTTTATAGGTTCTGAATAGTAGAGCCTTATCAGATGTATGATTTCCAAATTAATTTTCTTGTATACTATGGGTTATCTTTTCACTTTCTTGACAATATGCTTTGATGCACAAAAGTTTTTAATTTTGATGTCCAGTTTATTAATTTTTCTCTTGTTTCTTGTGTTTTTGGTGTCATATCTAAGAAATTATTGCTAAATCTAAGATCATGAAGCTTTATCCCTTTTATTTCTTCTAAAAGTTTACACCCTTTTTTAAAAATTTTATTATTTTTTAAAGACTTTATTGAATTTGTTACAATATCGCTTCTGTTTTATGTTTTAGTTTTTTGGCCACGAGGCATGTGGGATCCTAGTTCCCAGACCAGGGATCGAACCTGCACCCCTTGCATTGGAAGGCAAAATCTCAACCACTGGACCTCCAGGGAAGTCCCCCCCTTTTATTTTTAATTAAACATCTTACATATCTAAATGCATTGTTACATTTAGAGCAAATATATTTTAAAATTCTTATGAAATTTATATTAGATTTTGTATATTGTCATCTTTGCATTTTCTTCCCTTGATAAATTATCTAATACCTGCTATATATTTATTTACCTTACATTGTACAAAAGTCTTCTTTTAGAACAGAGCAGAGGGCAATGTTCACTCTGAAGAAAAGTTTTAGCGGTTTGTGACCCACCTGGTTTTGACCCAAGGATTTCTGAAGTCCTATGTCTGTTTTTCTGTTATCATAACCTTCTTTTCCTTTCTCAAAATATTGATTAGTAAATTCCAGTTTATGGCTGAGAAAGTGATTCTGAAGCTTTGTGTGGCATATTTTCTGTTTGCCCTTCTACGGTCACTTTCCACCCTTCTCCTCACCCTAGAAGCAACAAAACAGCTTGATAATCCTGTGGTCTCAGGTTGGATTTAATCAATTGAGAGGCCAAGTAAGAGACCAGAGAGTGGGAGAGTGGGAGAAATAGAGTCAGGAATTTCACTCCTACTGATTTCTTACTTCAGGTTATTGAGCTGACTGCTTTTGGGTAAGTTTCTTGTCAAGTGATGCTCTCCACACAAGCCTCTCTCTCTCTGTCTCTCTCTCTTCTCTCTCCCTCTCTGCCTCTCTTCTCTGTTTTGATAAATCACACTTGCCCTTTGCCCTTTTGATAATGTTGGTTCCCTGTTATCACATCTCTTTGTCAGGTGTCTCTGACTGGTAGGACCAGTCAGATTTTCTTATATTAATACCATACCTAGCACATGGGCTGGAACAGTGTCTTTGACATGTAGAGGCATTTCTAATGGAAAAATACCCACCCAAATGACATCACTATTAATAACATAAAGTTATTTTAAAACAATATGACAACAATTTTCTTTATTACATGCTTTGAAATATAAAGGAAAATAAAAGCTAGCACCCAATCTTTCTGAGGCTAAGGGAAACAAATTATTCAGGAATTAGTTGACATTCCTGAATTCTAAAAATAAACATTATACTTACCTCGGAGGATGGTTGTAAGAATTATGTAAGTTATTACATGTTAAGGATTTCACACAAAGGCTGGCATTCAGGAAGCCAACAATAAATATTATATGTCATTGCTATTCTTCTTTCTCCATTAAAGCCTAGCTTTAGAACACTGATTTTTAATCAAGGATTCATGTGAGAATCACCTGTTAAACTTCCTGTGATTACACGTATACCTATTCCTTTATAAGATTTCTTTTGTTACATGAGGAAATACTTAAAATATATTGTAAATAAATAAAAGCAAATTATAATATTGATTGCCTAATTGCATTTTAGACTATGTAGATTTCTTGATAAACATTGAAGATTGAAAACTCATGTCAATGACAAAAAAAGGAATTTCTAAAATAATAAATCCCCCAATCAGAAAAAAAAAATGATTAGTTTTGACCTTTACACATTTGGGCAATATTTTTATAAAAGAATCCCAAACAGGTAGAAAAAGAGTCTTTTAGTAATTAAAACAAAACAAAACAAACAACTCCAGCAAATGGCTGGAAAATTATTGTGTAATAACTTGCATAGATGCAAATAATCTCTTATAGTGAGTTACCAAAGGGAATTTGAAAGTTCATTATGACAGAAACTCCTAGAGTTAGAAACAAACAAATGATCTCAGTTCTGCAATGGTATCATAATAATAGACTCATTCTGAAGTCCTTGCTATTACTGAATTTAAATCTGGTTTGTACTGAACATTCCTTCAATCTAGCATATTAGTAGCTATTTTCTAAAGAGACAATTGATTCTTGTGTACAAATTTACCAGTTAAAAAATTGAAACTTTGAAGCCATTTAATTTTATCCATCTGAACAAATACCATTTGCCAATCTTCTTTGTGAAATTAACAAAGTTGTAGCAGTATCAGATCAACCCAAGTGAAACTTTCTGCCAGTCAATAGTATCAGCTTCCCTTTTCTCAAACAAGTTTCTGTACTGATGTTTTTCCTTATGTTTTGCATTACTTAGTAGTTTTGCACTTTGCACTTATTAATTAGCTTATTTACTTAAATAATATGCCTGTTTGTACCTATTATGTACCAAAAGTAAATAGGATTAAAAAAGAAATAGAAACAGATCCTTTCTTCCAGTCAGTAACATTCTTCTAAGAGAAAACAAAATACAGGAAAATGTGTGCTTGAAAAAAATACAACAATAATATTTGTAAGCTCCAGTCCCCACCCCAAAATATATACCTTATTATAAGTCCTTTGTTTGCTGAGAGGAATGATAGCTATAGTGAAAGAACAAAAGTGCTGAAAGACCCCAATGGGATATCTTGTTTATAAAGACAGGGACCAGAAAAGATGTAGTTGCTTCATTAGGGAAATGTCAGTCCAGAGAGGTGAACCCAGTGGCTGGTGCTTAAGATGAATACTTGAAGAGAAAGTATCTATTGGGGATTTTATGAGCTTCTTTTTTGCTTATTTGTTTTAACTTAGTTTAGATTTGTTTTAATATGTGATTTAAAACTTCTCAGTCATACTACAAATCAAGCGAAATGTATATGGTTCCCAAATTACTTGTGAAGAATAATTAATTGTTCCTATCTCAAGTAGAGCTTATATCTATTACAGACTCAAAGATATTGAAGGAACATACAAGACTGAGTCAGATTTTAAACTACCAGAGTAGCTCCCTGCTTTATTCCCAGCTTTATTCTACACAGTCAAAAGCAGCTGTCCTTCTCAACCAAAACGTTACCAGGCACCCTTGTTACTCAGGAACGAGGGCAGAGACCTTTGGCCAAAGAAAAAAGGCTCTTTCATTAATTTAGGAACTTAGATAGCATTCATTATTTTGGTGGGAAAAGAAGTTGTTAATGTCACAGGAGGAAAAGAAAGATTATAGTAGATAAAAGGGGTGTTAATATGAGAAAATGAGGATGCATCATTAACCGTTTTAGATATATTGCTATGAAAGAGATGAGAGAAATGATATATCCAGTGCAGGATGTGGGATCAAGGTAACTATTGTTTTGTTTTGTTTATTTTTAACTATGTATGCTTTTCTTTTTATGGACATACTTGAACATATTCACTAATCCAATAGGAAAAATCCAGTTATTAGGGTTCACTAAAAAGGAAGAGACAGAAGGGAAAAATCTAGAGTGTGAGAATCTAAAGAAGGTGGGGGAATGAAATTCAAATCATAGGCAGAGGAATTAGGTTTAAATTGGAAGAGGAGCACATTTTCTATCCTAACAGAAAGAAGATTAGAATGGATTAAGTGGTATTCTCCACGACAGTGTCAGTTCCACCTTGGTTCCCAAACTAATTATTATTGAGGGAGGAAGGCTGTAGAACAAAACAAAGCAAAACAAAAAAATGGTCAACATTGTATCTGTCAATGTAGGCGTCTTCAAGAATATTGTCTCTTTCTGTTCTTTTTCTTCATTCCCCCTTACCTTTTTTTCTTCCTTCTTTTCCACATTAATTTCAAACACAATGCATACAATACGCATCTTGAAATTTCCTTTTAAAGACATGCCCCATCTTTCTATCTGTATTTCCAAGCTAAACATAATATCATGGATCACTGTTTCTAGTATCTTAATTCAGATTTTTAGCTCTTTTTCCCCTATAATTGACATCCATTGATACAAATGACCCACAATGATTTATGCCGGTACTATGAATTTCTGTAAATTTCCATTCAGTTTAGAAACTCCAGAGACATCTTCCTAAAACACAAATTTCACTGCTTTCCTAATAACTCCAAAATGATTAATTAAATAAAGATGAAGAATGTACTGCATAGCATTCAATAGTTAGTGTGATGTTTCAGGAATTGCCTTAAATTCTAGATCCAGACTGTCTGTTTGTATAAATACATATATGTATATATATAAACAAATGTACAGCATTATAATTTGGCATCTGAATACATTACAAAATGATCCCCAGAAGTCTAGTTACCAACCATCACCATACAGTTAACCCCCTTCTCCCATTTTGCCTACTGTCCCCCAACCCTGTCTCCTCTGGGTAATATGAACATTTCAACAGTATTAATTCTTCCAATTAATATTCATACAATTAATATTCAGACAATTCATCAGTGTCTTATAGTTTGAAGTACATAGATCTTTCACCTCTGTGGTTAAATTTATGTCCAAATATTTTATTCTTTTTGCTGTAATTATAAATGGGATTTCTTAAAAAAATTATTTTCTTTCTGATAGTTCATTATTAGTGTATAGAAACATCACAGATTTCTGTATATTAATTTCATATCTTGCAACTTTATTGAATTTACTTATTCTAACAGTATTTTGGTGGAGTCATTAGGGTTCTCTCTATAGAGGGTCATGTCTTCTGCAAACAGTGACATTTTTACTTCTTTCTTTTTAACTTGGATGGCTTTTATATTTTTCCCCTGCCCAGTTGCTGTGGCTAAGACTTTCAGTACTATGTTGATTAAAGTGTAAGATGGGTAAACTTGTCTTGTTCTTGATCTTAGAGAAAAATCTTTCAGCTTTTCACTGTTGAGTATGATGTGAGTTTGTCATATATGCTGTTTATAATGTTGAGGTATGTTCCATCTATATCCACTTTGTTGAGAGTTTTTATCACAAATGGATGTTGAATTTTGTCAAATGTTTTTCCTACATCTATTGAAATGATCATATATTTTTATGCTTCATTTTGTTAATTTAGGGTATCACATTGATAGATTTGTGGATATTAAACCATTCATGCATCTCTGGAATAAATTCCCCTTGATCATGGTTTATGATCCTTTTAATGTATTGTTGGTTTCAGTTTGTTAATATTTTGTTGAGTATCTTTACATCTATGTTCATCAAGGATATTGGCCTATAATTTTCTTTTTGGCAGTGTTCTTGTCTGGTTTTGGTATCAGTGTTATGCTGGCTTCATAAAATGTGTTGAAACATTTCCCTCCTCTTCAGTTTTTTGGAAGAGTTTGAGAAGGATAGTTATTAAATATTCTTTTAATGTTTTTAGAGTCTTGCCAGTGAAGTATCTGGTCCCGGGTTTGTTGGGAGATTTTTTATTACCCTTTCAGTTCCCGTACTAGTAATTGATATATTAAGAGTTTTTATATCTTCATTATTCAGTCTTGGAAGATTGTATGTTTCTAGGAATTTATCTATTTCCTCTAAGTTGTACAGTTTGTTGACATATATTTATTTGTAATAGTCTCTTATGATCCTTTGTATTTCTATGGATTCAGTTGTAACTTCTCTTTCATTTCTGATTTTATTTGAGTCCTCTCTCTTTTTCTCTTAGTCTATCTAAAGGTTTATCTATTTTGTTAATCTTTTCAAAGAACCAACTCTCAGTTTCATTGATCTTTTCTATTAATTTTTAGTTTCCATTTCATTTATTTCCACTCTCTTCTTTATGGTTTCTTTTTTCTACTAATTTTGGGCTTAATTTATTCTTATTTTAAAAATGTATTTAGGTGTAAAGTTATACTGTTTATTTGGGATTTGTGTTGTTTTTGTTCCCTTTTTGTTTTTTTTTAACATCTTTATTGAAGTATAATTGCTTTACAATGGTGTGTTAGTTTCTGCTTTATAAAAAAGTGAATCAGTTATACATATACATATGTTCCCATATTTCTTCCCTCTTGCATCTCCCTCCCTCCCACCCTCCGTATCCCACACCTCTAGGTGGTCACAAAGCACAGAGCTGATCTCCCTGTGTTATGCAGTTGCTTCCCACTAGCTATCTATTTGACGTTTGGTTGTGTATATATGTCCATGCCACTATCTCTCTTTGTCACATCTTCCCCTTCCCCCTCCCCATATTCTCAAGTCCATTCTCTAGTAGGTCTTTGTCTTTATTCCCATCTTGCCACTAGGTTCTTCATGACCTTTTTTAAATTTTTTCCTTAGATTCCATATATATGTGTTAGCATACTGTATTTGTTTTTCTCTTTCTGACTTACTTCACTCTGTATGACAGACTCTAGGTTCATCCAACTCAATACAAATAACTCCATTTCATTTCTTTTTATGGCTGAGTAATATTCCATTGTATATATGTGCCACATCTTCTTTATCCATTCATCTGTCAGTGGACACTTAGGTTGCTTCCATGTCCTGGCTATTGTAAACGGAGCTGCAATGAATATTTTGGTACATGATACTTTTGGAATTATGGTTTTCTCAGGGTATATGCCCAGTAGTGGGATTGCTGGGTCGTATGGTAGTTCTATTTGTAGTTTTTAAGGAAGCTCTATACTGTTCTCAATAGTGGCTGTATCAATTTACATTCCCACCAACAGTGCAAGAGTGTTCCCTTTTCTCCACACCCTCTCCAGCATTTATTGTTTCTAGATTTTTTGATGATGGCCATTCTGACCTGTGTGAGATGATATCTCATTGTAGTTTTGATTTGCAATTCTCTAATGATTAATGATGATGAGCATTCTTTCATGTGTTTGTTGGCAATCTGTATATCTTCTTTGGAGAAATGTCTATTTAGGTCTTCTGCCCCTTTTTGGATTGGTTTGTTTGTTTTTTAGTTATTCAGCTGCATGAGCTGCTTGTAAATCTTGGAGATTAATCCTTTGTCATTTGCTTCAGTTGCAAATATTTTCTCCCATTCTGAGGGTTGTCTTTTGGTCTTGTTTATGATTTCCTTTGCAGTGCAAAAGCTTTTAAGTTTCATTAGGTCCCATTTGTTTATTTTTGTTTTTATTTCCATTTCTCTAGGAGCTAAGTCAAAAAGGATCTTGCTGTGATTTATGTCATAGTGTTCTGCCTAAGTTTTCCTCTAAGAGTTTGATAGTGTCTGGCCTTACATTTAGGTCTTTAATCCATTTTGAGTTTATTTTTGTGTATGGTGTTAGGGAGTGTTCTAATTTCATACTTTTACATGTACCTGTCCAGTTTTCCCAGCACCACTTATTGAAGAAGATGTCTTTTCTCCACTGTATATGCTTGCCTCCTTTATCAAAGATAAGGTAACCATGTGTGCGTGTGTTTATCTCTGGGCTTTCTACCCTGTTCCATTGATCTATGTTTCTTGTTTTGTGCCACTACCAAACTGTCTTGATTACTGTAGCTTTGTAGTATAGTCTGAAGTCAGGGAGCCTGATCCCTCCAGCTGAATTTTCCGTTGTCAAGATTGCTTTGGCTATTCGGGGTCTTTTGTGTTTCCATACAAATTGTGAAAGTTTTTGTTCTAGTTCTGTGAAAAATGCCAGTGGTAGTTTGATAGGGATTGCATTGAATCTGTAGGTTGCTTTGGGTAGTAGAGTCATTTTCACAATGTTGATTCTTCCAATCCAAAAACATGGTATATCTCTCTATCTATTTGTATTATATTTAATTTCTTTCATCAGTGTCTTATAATTTTCTGCATACAGGTCTTTTGTCTCCTTAGGTAGGTTTATTCCTAGATATTTTATTCTTTTTGTTGCAATGGTAAACGGAGTGTTTACTTAATTTCACTTTGAGATTTTTCATCATTAGTATATAGGAATGCAAGAGATTTCTGTGCATTAATTTTGTATCCTGCTACTTTACCAAGTTCACTGATTAGCTCTAGGAGTTTTCTGGTAGCATCTTTAGGATTCTCGATGTATAGTATCATGTCATATGCAAACAGTGACAGCTTTACTTCTTTTCCGATTTGGATTCTTTTTATTTCTTTTTCTTCTCTGATTGCTGTGGCTAACACTTCCAAAACCATGTTGAATAATAGTGGTGAGAGTGGGCAACCTTGTCTTGTTCCTGATCTTAGTGCAAATGATTTCAGATTTTTACCATTGAGTACAATGTTGGCTGTGGGTTTATCATATATGGCCTTTATTATGTTGAGGAAAGTTCCCTCTATGCCTACTTTCTGCAGGGCTTTTATCATAAATGGCTGTTGAATTTTGTCGAAATCTTTCTCTGCATCTATTGAGATGATCATATGGTTTTTCTCCTTCAGTTTGTTAATATGGTGTATCACGTTGATTGATTTGCATATATTGAAGAATCCTTGCATTCCTGGAATAAACCCCACTTGATCATGGTGTATGATCGTTTTAATGTGCTGTTGGATTGTGTTTGCTATTACTTTGTTGAGGATTTTTGCATCTATGTTCATCAGTTATATTTGCCTGTAGTTTTCTTTCTTCGTGACATCTTTGGTTTTGGTATCAGGGTGATGGTGGCCTCGTAGAATGAGTTGGGGACTGTTCCTCTCTCTGCAATATTTTGGAAGAGTTTGAGAAGGATAGGTGTTAGCTCTTCTCTAAATGTTTGATAGAATTCGCCTGTGAAGCCATCTGGTCCTGGGCTTTTATTTGTTGGAAGATTTTTAATCACAGTTTCAATTTCAGTGCTTGTGATTGGTCTGTTCATATTTTCTATTTCTTCCTGGTTCAGTCTCGGCAGGTTGTGCATTTCTAAGAATTTGTCCATTTCTTCCAGTTTGTCCATTTTATTGGCATAGATTTGCTTGTAGTAATCTCTCATGATCGTTTGTATTTCTGCAGTGTCAGTGGTTACTTCTCCTTTTTCATTTCTAATTCTATTGATTTAAGACCTCTCCCTTTTTTTCTTGATGAGTCTGGCTAATGGTTTATCAATTTTGTTTATCTTCTTGAAGAACCAGCTTTTAGTTTTGCTGATCTTTGTTATCATTTCCTTCATTTCTTTTTCATTTATTTCTGATCTGATCTTTATGATTTCTTTCCTTCTGCTATCTTTTGGGTTTTTTTGTTCTTCTTTCTCTAATTACTTTAGGTGCAAGGTTAGGCTGTTTATTTGAGATGTTTCCTGTTTCTTGAGGTAGGCTTTTATTGCTATAAACTTCCCTCTTAGAACTGCTTTTGCTGCATCCCATAGGTTTTGGGTCATCGTGTCTCCACTGTCATTTGCTTCTAGGTATTTTTTGATTTCCCCTTTGATTTCTTCAGTGATCATTTCGTTATTAAATAGTGTATTGTGTAGCCTCCATGTGTTGTATTTTTTACAGATCTTTTCCTGTAATTGATATCTAGTCTCATAGTGTTGTGGTTGGAAAAGATACTTGATATGATTTCAATTTTCTTAAATTTACCGAGGCTTGATTTGTGGTCCAAGATATGATCTGTCCTGGAGAATGTTCCATGAGCACTTGAGAAAAATGTGTATTCTGTTGTTTTAGGGTGGAATGTCCTATAAATATCAATTAAGCCCATCATGTTTAATGTATCATTTAAAGTTTGTGTTTCCTTATTTATTTTCATTTTGGATGATCTGTCCATTGGTGAAACTGGGGTGTTAAAGTCCCCTACTATGATTGTGTAACTCTCGATATCCCCTTTTATGGCTGTTAGTATTTGCCTTATGTATTTTGGTGCTCCTATGTTGGGTGCACAAATATTTACAATTGTTACACCTTCTTCTTGGATCGATCCCTTGATCATTATATAGTGTCCTTCTTTGTCTCTTGTAATAGTCTTTATTTTAAAGTCTATTTTGTCTGATATGAGAATTGCTACTCCAGCTTTCTTTTGATTTCCATTTGCATGGAATATCTTTTTCCATCCCCTCACTTTCAGTCTGTATGTGTCTCTAGGTCTGAAGTGGGTCTCTTGTAGACAGCATATATATGGTTCTTGTTTTTGTATCCATTCAGCCAGTCTGTGTCTTTTGGTGGGAGCATTTAATCCATTTACATTTAAGTTAATTATTGATATGTATGTTCCTATTCCCATTTTCTTAAATGTTTTGGGTTTGTTATTGTAGGTGTTTTCCTTCTCTTGTGTTTCTTGCCTAGAGAAGTTCCTTTAGCATTTGTTGTAAAGCTGGTTTGGTGGTGCTGAACTCTCTCAGCTTTTGCTTGTCTGTAAAGGTTTTAATTTCTCCATCAAATCTGAATGAGATCCTTGCTGGGTAGAGTAATCTTGGTTGTAGGTTTTTCTCCTTCATCACTTTAAGTTTATCCTGCCACTCCCTTCTGGCTTGCAGAGTTTCTGCTGAAAGATCAGCTGTTAACCTTATGGGGATTCCCTTGTGTGTTATTTGTTGTTTTTCCCTTGCTGCTTTTAATATGTTTTCTTTATATTTAATTTTTGATAGTTTGATTAATATGTGTCTTGGCTTGTTTCTCCTTGGATTTATCCTGATTGGGACTCTGTGTGCTTCCTGGACTTGATTAACTATTTCCTTTCCCATATTAGGAAAGTTTTCAACTGTAATCTCTTCAAATATTTTCTCAGTCCCTTTCTTTTTCTCTTCTTCTTCTGGGACCCCTATAATTCAAATGTTGGTGCGTTTAATGTTCTTGCAGTTGTCTCTGAGACTGTCCTCAGTTCTTTTCATTCTTTTTTCTTTATTCTGCTCTGCAGTATTTATTTCCACTATTTTATCTTCCAGGTCACTTACCCGTTCTTCTGCCTCAATTATTCTGCTATTGATCCCTTCTAGAGTATTTTTAATTTCATTTATTGTGTTTTTCATCATTGCTTGGTTCCTCTTTAGTTCTTCTACGTCCTTGTTAAATGTTTCTTGCATTTTGTCTATTCTATTTCCAAGATTTTGGATCATCTTTACTATCATTTTTCTGAATTATTTTTCAGGTAGACTGTCTCTTTCCTCTTCATTTGTTAGGTCTGGTGTATTTTTACCTTCCTCCTTCATCTGCAGTGTGTTTTTCTGTCTTCTCATTTTGCTTATCTTACCATGTTTGGGGTCTCCTTTTCACAGGCTGCAGGTTCATAGTTCCTGTTGTTTATGATATCTGTCCCCAGTGGCTAAGGTTGGTTCAGTGTGTTGTGTAGGCTTCCTGGTGAAGGGGACTAGTGCCTGTGTTCTGGTGGATGAGGCTGGATCTCATCTTTCTGGTGGGCAGGTCCATGTCTGGTGGTGTGTTTTGGGGTGTCTATGGCCTTATTATGATTTTAGGCAGCGTCTCTGTTAATGGATGGGGCTTTGTTCCTGTCTTGTTAGTTGTTTGGCATAGGGTGTCCAGCACTATAGCTTGCTGGTCGTTGAGTGAAGCTGGGTCTTGGTGTTGAGATGGAGATCTCTGAGAGATTTTCACCATTTGGTATTATGTGGAGCTGGGAGGTCTCTTGTGGACCAGTGTCCTGAAGTTGGCTCTCCCACCTCAGAGGCACAGCCCTGACACCTGGCTGGAACACCAAGAGCCTTTCATCCACATGGCTCAGAATAAAAGGGAGAAAAAATAGAAAGAAAGAAAGAAAGAGGATAAAAGAAAATAAAATAAAGTAAGATAAAATAAAATAAAGCTGTTAAAATAAAAAATAAGGAAAAAATTATTAAGTGAAAATTTATTAAGAAAAATTTTTTTATTATTTTTTAAATAAATATTTTAATTTTTTAAAATAAATAAGAAAATAATTATTAAGAAAATAATTTATTAAGAAAAAATTAAAATAAAAAATAAAAAAATTATTAAGAAAAACTTTAAGAAAAAATATTTTTTAATTGTTTAAAGTAAAAAGTAAGAAAATCATTATTAAGAAAAAGTTTAAGAAAAATATTTTTAATTTTTTTAAATAAAAAAGAAGAAAAAAATTACTAAAAAAAAATTTATTAAGAAAAAATTTTTTATGTTAAAAAAAAAACAAAAACGCACAGACCAAACCCTAGGACAAAAGGTGAAAGCAAAACTATGCAGATAAAATCTCACACAGAAGCATACACATACACAGTCACAAAAAGAGGAAAATGGGGAAAAAATAATATATCCTGCTCCCAAAGTCCACCTCCTCAATTTGGGATGATTTGTTGTCTATTCAGGAATTCAACAGATGCAGGTACATCAAGTTTTTTGTGGAGCTTTAATCCGCTGCTTCTGAGGCTGCTGGGAGAAATTTCCCATTCTCTTCTTTGTTCGTACAGCTTCCGGGGCTCAGCTTTGAATTTGGACCTGTCTCTGCATGTAGGTCGCCTGAGGGTGTCTGTTCTTCACTCACACAGGACGGGGTTAAAGGAGCAGCTGCTTCGGGGGCTCTGGCTCACTCAGGCCGGGGGAAGGGAGGGGTATGGATGCAGGGCGAGCCTGCGGTGGCAGAGGCTGGCGTGACGTTGAAGCTGCCTGAGGCGTGCAGTGCGTTCTCCCAGGGATGTTGTCCCTAGATCACGGGACCCTTGCAGTGGCGGGCTGCACAGGCTCCCAGGAGGGGAGGTGTGGAGAGTGACCTGTGCTCGCACACAGGCTTCTTATTGGCGGCAGCAGCAGCCTTAGTGTCTCATGCCTGTCTCTGGGGCCCGCGCTGATAGCTGCGGCTCACGCCTGTCTCTGGAGCTCATTTAGGTGGCGCTCTGAATCCCCTCTCCTCGCGCACCAGGAAACAAAGAGGCAAGAAAAAGTCTCTTGCCTGTTCGGCAGCTCCAGACCTTTTCCCGGACTCCCTTCCGGCTAGCTGTGTTGCGCTAAACCCTTCAGGCTGTGTTCATGCCGCCAACCCCAGTTCTCTCCCTGGGATCCAACCTCCGAAGCCCGAGCCTCAGCTCCCAGCCCCTGCCCGCCCCGGAGGTCAGCAGACAAGCCTTTGGGGCTGTTGAGTGCTGCTAGGCACCAATCCTCTGTGCAGCAATCTCTCCGCTTTGCCCTCCACACCCCTGTGGCTGCACTCTCCTCCATGGCTCCGAAGCTTTCCCGCTCTGCCACCCACAGTTTCCGCCCATGAAGGGGCTTCCTAGTGTGTGGAAACCTTTCCTCCTTCACAGGTCCCTCCCACTGGTGCAGGTCCCATCCCTATTCTTTTGTCTCTGTTATTTCTTTTTCCTTTTGCCCTACCCAGGTACGTGGGGAGTTTCTTGCCTTTTGGGGGGTCTGACGTCTTCTGCCAGCGTTCAGTGGGTGTTCTGTAAGAGCAGTTCCACGTGTAGGTGTATTTCTGATGTATCTGTGGGGAGGAAGGTGATCTCTGTGTCTTACTCTTCCGCCATCTTGCCCAGACACCCCTGTTGTTGTTTCTTGAGCTTGTATTTCTATGAGTTTCCCTTTTAGAAACACTTTTGCTGTATCCCATAGATTTTGCTATGTAGCATTTCTGTTTTCAATTGTCTCTAGCTTTTTTTTTTCTTTTACTTTTCCTTTGATTTATTTGATGAGTCATTTTTTTTTCAGTAATATGCTGTTTAATCTTCATGTTTTTGTGTTTTTTCCTTTTTTTAAATTGTGATTTATTTTTAGTTTCATACCATTGTGGTCAGAGAAGACGCTTGATACGATTTAAATATTCTCAAATTTATTGAGACTTGTTTTGTGACCTAATGTTACTGAACTAAACTTGGGTCTGCTCTCCTGCACATAGTAAAGCCAATTTACTGATATCAGGTTTTGGTGAAGGAAAGTGCAGCATTTATTGCAGGGTGACAAGCAAGGAGTTCAGACTTAGTGTGTCATTTAAGTCTGATGCTTCCATATTGATTTTTTCCCTGGATGATCTATACATTTATGTAATGGGGTTTTGTTAAAGTTTTCTACTATTATTGTATTGCTTTCAATTTCTCTCTTTAAGTCCACTAATATTTGCTTTGTGTATCTTGTTGCTCCTCTGTTGGATGAATATACATTTATATATGTTATATCTTGTAGCTGGATTGACCCCTTTATTATTATGGAATGTCCTTTTTTGTCTTTTATTGTGGTCTTTGTTTTAAAGTCTATTTCATCTGATATGAGTATAGCTACCCAGTTTTCTTTTTGTTTCCATTTGCATGAGATATCTTTTCCATCCTTTCACTTTCAGACCGTGTGTATCCTTTCTTCTGAAGTGAGTCTCTTGTAGGTATCATTTAGATGGGTCTTGTTTTTGTTTTTTGGGTTTTTTTTTAATCCATTCAGAGACTTAATGTCTTTTGATCAACAAATTTACATTTAAAGTGATTACTGACACGTATGTACTTACTGGCATTTTGTTAATTGTTCTCTGGCTGTTTTTGTAGTTCCTCTCTGTTCTTTTCTTCTCTTTCTCTCTTCCCTTGCGTATTGCTCATTTTCTTTAGTGTTATGTTTAGATTCCTGTCTCATTTCCTTTTATGTATTAACCATGTCTTTTTTTCATGTGGTTTTCTGTGAGGTTCACCTATGATATCTTATGTAAATAGTAGCCTATTTTAAGTTTGTAGCAATGTAAATTTGAACACATTCTAAAGCTTTACTTCTTATGCCCCGTCCCATGTTTTATAGTTTCAATAAATCTTTGGCATCTTTTTATGTTATGCATCCCTTAATTAATAGTTGTAATTTTAGTTAATTTTAGTACTTTTTTCTTTTAACCTTTATGCTTGCTTTGTGACTGATTGATTCACAACCTTAATGATATATTTACATTTCCAGTGAGATTTTTACTTTTATGTGTCTTCTTATTATTAATTACTGTCAATTATTTTCAGCTTAAAGAAGTAACTTTAACATTTTTTGTAGTACCAGTTTAGTGATAATGAACTCCTTTAGCTTTTACTTATCTGGAAAATTCTTGGTCTCTCAAAAGAGAGTTCTGAATGATAACCTTGCTGGGTAAGTAATTCTTGGTCAGAAGTTTTTTCCTTTCAGCACTTTTAATATGCCATGTCATTCCTTTCTGACCTATAGAATTTCTGCTGAAAAATCTGCTGGTAGCCTTATATGCTTTCCTTTGTATGTAACAAGTTGTTTTTCTCTTGCTGCTTTTAAGATTCTCTTTATCCTTAATTTTTACCATTTTAATTATAATGTGTCTTGGTGTATGTCTCTATGGGTTCATATTATTTGGAATTCTATGTGCTTCCTGAACTTGGATGTCTGTTTCCCTCCCTAGATTAAGGACGTTTTCAGCCACTATTTCTTCAAATAATTTCTCTAGCCCTTTTTCTTCTCCTTTTTCTCTCCACCTTTTGCAACCCTTATAAAGTGAATGTTATTCTGCTTGATGTTGTCCCATGTGTTCTTTAAAGTATCTTTGATTTTTTAAATTCTTTATTCATTTTACTACTCTGTCTAGATGAGTTTCATTGTTTTGTCTTCCTGCTTCAAAATGTGTTATTCTGTCTCATTACATCTGCTCCTGAACCTTGCTAGTGTACTTTTAAGTTCAACCATAACTTCCTTTTGATACTTTCTTATATTTTCTAACTTTGTTTAAGTTCTCACTGCGTTCATTTTTGTCCTGAGTTTGGTTAGCATTTTTAGGACCATTACTTTGAACACGTTATTAGGTAGATTGCTTATCTCCATTTTGCCTAGTTCTTTTCTGAGGTTTTGTCTTGTTTTTTGATTAGAACATATACCTTCTACTCCTCATTTTGCCTAATTCTCTGTGCTTGTTTCTATGTATTAGGTAAATCAGCTATCTCTCTCAGTCTTAAAGGAGTGGTTTTATTATTAGCTGTCCTGTGGGACTCAGAGGTGCAGTGGCAAATGGCCACCAGAGTCGTGCACTCAAGGACTGTCTCTTATGTTGTTTACCTGCACCCTCCTCTTGTGGTGGGGCTGCTGTTGCTGCTTTTGGGTGCTGGAGGGAGGGGCTGATCCCCAGACTGGCTGTGGTTGCTGCTCTGGCTGCTTCAGGCTTTGATAGACAGGGCTGGCACTCAAACCAGCTGTGGGGCCCAGCCAAGGCTCAGGGATGGGCAGGGCTCTCAGCAGGACATGCACACTGGCACTAACAGACTAGATAGAGAATTTCAAACTGACACTTACCAGTGCCGGCATTAGCAAAGTAGCCTGAAATCACACAAATGGTTCCCATCAGTGTCTCAGTCCCTAGGGAGTGTCCCAGCTGGTACCTGCCTCTTCAGCAGATGCTTAAGATTAACAAGTGGGTCTCCTTCAACCATGGTTTATGCACTTTTCCATCTCATGTATTTGTACCAGTTTTCAGGTCAAGTGAGTCTGTATGGGAGCCCTTTAAATTTTTTTTTTTTTATTCCTTGCTGTTTATGGTTTTTCTGGACATATTCTCCATTGGTTTTCAAAACCAGGTGTCTTGGGGGCTCATCTCTCCTGTGTAAGATCAACAGGTTGGAGTGCCTGTTGTGGACCTCGATTTGCTGATTCCTTTGCTCCTCAGGAGAAAGATCTATGCCTCTGTGATCCCTACCAATTGTGGATAGCTGTGTCTGAGACGTGTCTTTCCCCCCCACCCCCACCCCTTGGTGAGACTCTGTCTATGGCTCTCCTACCTATTTCAATGCTGTCTTTTTATTCTGTGTTGTGGAGGATCTGTTTATCCAGTTTTCAGGTCCATTATCCCATATTTAGTTGTAAACTTGTGGTGTCCATGGGAGATGGTGAGTTTAGGATCTTCTAACACCACCATCTTGAACCTTCTCCAGACTGCCTGGGTCTTAATTTTAAATCATCAAATCATTGATCATTAATCATTAAGTAAATCATATAATTTTAAATCATCAAGATCATTGATCATTAATCATTAAGTAAACCATATAACACTGTACAATCTGTTTATCTTTTTTATGCTTCAGTTTTCTTACCTATAAAATGGGAAAATAATAGCACTTACCTGATGAAGACAGATTTAACATCTCCCTTCAACTTGACCAAATTTTAGATAGGTTTCTTCCTGACTATAGGCCCCTGACCTCCATTGTATTAGAGCATTTACTTTAGGAAATGTGCAATTGTCAATTCTTTCTCTGTCCTTCTGAGATGTAGATTTTCTCTTGCTAGTTTTCTCTTGCTAATTTTACAACATAGAAATATCTTTCTCAGGGATCTGGGAGCCACACCTTTGAATCATCAAGAAAAATAATGCCCCTCTGCTCCTAGTCTCTATAGGATGATGGGAGCCAATCTTCAATAAGTGCCAATTAGCAAACACATATCCTAGTCATACTGACCAGTCTCCTCCTTGATGTTCTCCAGTACTTTTCTGCTATCTCACCCAAATGCTTAAAAACTCACCTGTCTTTTGTTTCAGCAGAGTTAAGTTCAATTTCTCTCCCCTACTGCAGGAGTCTTGAATAAAGTCTTCCTTTTTTGACTTCTCCTGTACAATTTTATTTGTTATATTTAGAGCATTTTTGTAAACATTAAGTGTGTTAATCTATGTAAAATGTTTAAAACAGTGTCTGACGTGGTACTATATAAGATTTACCTATATTTACAATCATGCAAAATGTAATGTTAACCTTAATTTTTAGCTGACTTAGCCATCATTCTTCCTCTAAGCATATGTGACACTATGTTAAATTAAATTTCGTATTGTTCCCTGAACACAACCAGCTCATTTACACTTTTTGTTTTTACACATTTTTTTTTGTTTGTTTAACACTTGCCTGGCTGTTCTTCTATCCTTACTGCAAGGCTCAAATCTGTTAGCACCAGCCATAGGAAACCTTACTTTTCTTGAGGAAGAATTCGTTATATGCTACTTCTTTGCTCAGTCAAGTCCCCCTCCCTCACTGGGTTATAATTCCCTTGTAGGTAGGTAGAGTATTGTATTAGTAGATTGTTTGACACATTAAAGGATTTGTTGTATTAATGAGTGCCCATTACTTGCAAATTACTATGTTATTAAATATAGAGTCATGGTTTGTTTCAGTGAGCATTGATTTTTTTTTAAGTGTTAAGATCTTTAGAAATCAAAATATTTATTCACATAATTTTAAACTAAAGTCAAAGGTAATAAATCTTCCGTGGTAATGATCTGAGTGCAAGTGATGCTGGCTTTCTTCACATTCCCGTCCTTGGTTCAGTTGTTCTTGAACAAGTCGATGCAGCTCTGTAGGAGGGGGAGACATTGTTCCTGGCATGCTTTATTCCCAGCTCAGACATTTCAATCAGATTCTTCCTAAATGCTGTCACTATCTTTCGTTTGAAATTGATTAGCTCTCCTTTTGCAGATTCAGAAAGCTGTTCAAATTTTTGGCAGCATTCCTGCTGGTGTGCCTCAGCTAGCCTGACGTCTTTGCTTTTTAACCGGGCCTTATCCAATGCCTTGTTTGAATTCTCATAGTCAATGAGGGCTTTGGTGCGTCCGTATAAGAGATCCTCAGCAGCCTCTATGCAGTGTTTTACTTGTTTCTCTCATTCTCCTAAGCATAAACTTTTTTTTTTTTTTTGGATTTTATTCTTTACTTGAACGGCTCTTTTTAATGCTGTTTCCAATCTAAAATTGGAAAAAATCTAAAACAGCTCTAGCAATATTACTGCATTAGGCTCTAAAAATTCTAATGCTGTGGAGCTATTTGAAGGACACCATTTCTCTCTTGTGGCTAGCATTTTTGAAAGATTTAGAAAAAAAATTCACAAAAGTGCATTGCCTCAGGTGGTTTCTTTCTGTAAAAATTCCTGTGGACATTGAAATTATTAGCTTTGTTCCTATTAGCTTTACTGTGAGGTATTTGGCAGAAACACAGGGAGGTAGATAAAGAGTAGAGTTTGGAACCCACTTTGTGAAAACACCTGCTAAGAGAGGTATTCTCAAATCCCTTGACTATATTTACTTGTAAATTTGCTAGGGTTTTTAACTTTTAGGTGGAAAGATCTCTCTTCAATGACTATATATATATATATATATATATATATATATATATACAAAATAGGATTTCCCATTGATCAGAAAGTAGGAAACAGTTGCCAGGTAGGAAATAGTTAATGCAGCAAAGATCTCGAGTAGGAGGAGCTATAGCATCAAATTCTAAAGACAGCTGACTACATACTATCTGTGGAAAGCAGGAAGATCATGTTTCAGAGTTTCAATATCTAGCACCTATAAAATGAGTTATAAAGTGACACATTTAGGGTCATCCAAAAAGGAAAAAAAGAGTTATGTGTTTGAAAGCATTTGGAATAACATGTGGCATAAAATAGACATTAACTCTCCAATATTTTTTGGGAAAAAGTCTATCCTTGCTTCTCCCTATTTCCTTATTTCCAATTCTCCTTTCAACTACTTGCAATATATTTCCTCCTTTTAAGCTAATTTTCAAATAACACTATAATAACCATGTAATTTGTAGCAATAGAAATTCCTTGGTTTTCACCTTATATTACTTTTTTACTAGTAATGTCATTTTTGTCTTATATGAAGTTTCCATATAGAGTTGAGTCTTGGTATTCTGCTCAATAGTCTAGTTTTGTGCATATAGCAATCTATTTTATTTACATTGGAAAATAACTTTTGCTCTATTATGTGGCAAGTCCTCATAATGCACTGTTCTTCATCAAAAAATGTATTGTTCACTCCTAAACATCTATATTTCTGACAAATTTTAATATTAATTGCCAAATTTTCACTAAAATTAAAAAAAAAAATACAGTTGGGTTTTTGTTGGAATTGTCCTTCCTATATTAGATAATTTGGGAGGATTAATATCCCTATGCTATTAAATATCTTTACCCAATATTTTATACATCCTTTTATTTCATTAAATTTTTAAGTGCCTTTCAATAAACCTTTACAGCTTAATTCTCAATAGTCTACACAGTTGTCTTCTATTTATTCCTCAATATTTTATATTTCTATTTCTTCGGCAATAGATATATTGCTTAACATTATATTTCCTGTTTCTTGTGGTGATATATAGAAGTGAACATAATTTTTATAGATTGATTTCATGATCCAGCAGCTTTGTCAAACTCTTTTGGAAATGTTCATGATTTGTTCATAAATTCCTTTGAAGATAGAAAATATTATCTATGGACAAGTTATTTGAATAGGAACAATGATTGTTCCTTTCTTTCCAACCATTATACCTTTTATTCTATTCATTTTATTCCTAAAAGAGAAATATGTATGTCTGTATATGTATAAAATACTATATCACATCTTTTTGTAAAACATTATTTTCCCATAAAGGCTATTACAGAGTATTGAGTAGAGTTCCCTGTGCTATACAGCAGGTTCTTATTAGTTATTTATTTTATATATAGTAATGTGTTTATCAGTCCCAATCTCCCAATTTATCCCTCCCACCATAAAATACTATATAACAACTTGTTTGAAACACATATGACTCTCTAAAGCAAAAAGTATAACATTGTCTTGTAGGGTTTTGGTATGTAGTTGTCTTACATATAATATCAAACAGAAAAGAATAATGGTAGGTGGGAGCATACATGGACCTAAATGATTGCAAAGTGTCTGAAGTTTATGAGAAAAGGCAAAAAATGAAACCAAATTAATTGTGAAAATGAAATACCTTATATATTGTAACGGCTAGAGAAATGACTAAAATATATAGTGAAAAAGCAAATAAATAAAATGGAATTCTAAAAGCAAATTTCAAATAATACCGAAAAAGGAATGAAAGGGCAAACAGAGGAACAAAATCAAATGGGGGAGGGTGAAAAGGAAAACAAATAAAAAGGTGATAGACAAATTTAATAATCACTAAATTTATTAAATGAAAATGGAGTTTCCAATCAAAAGGCAGAATGGCTATAAAATAAGACTCAACTATATGTTATCTACCAAAGACAACCCTTTGAAAATAGACCAAGAGGTTTAAATTAAATGAATGGTAATGCCGTGAAAACAGTAATTTAGAAGACTAAATCTGATAAATGCAGGATACAATTTTGTCCAGTACATGTGGTATGATCACTAGTAATGACCATATGTAGTACCAAAAAAAACAATAAATTTAAAAGCATATAATCTATACGCACCTAAAAATTCATGAATCAATGAAGAAATACAAATTGAAACTTCTGATAGCTGATTTTATGTGACAAATTGACTGGGCCAAGAGTTGTCCAGAGAGTTGATCAAACATTTTTCTGAATGTTTCTGTGAGAGTGTTTTGGATGATATTAATATTTAACTTAGTAGACCAAGTAAAGCAGATTGTCCTCTTTAAAGTGGGTAAGCCCCATCTAATCAATTGAAGACCTGAATAAAACAAAATACTGACCCTCCTCCAAGTGAAAGAATTCCTCCTGCCTGACAGCCTTCAAACTGGGATATTGACTTTTTCCTACCTTCATTTCTTCCTGGGACTTGAGCCTTCAGACTGGAACTATACCATTAGGTCTCCTGGATCTCAAACATTTGGAATTACTGGAACTACACTATCAGCTCTCTTAAGTCTTCAGCTTGACAACTCACCCTTTAGATCTTGAGAATGTTCAACTTCATAATTATGTGAGCCAATTTCTTATAATTATGTGTATATTCACAAACACACACACACACATCCCACATATATGCATATACATCACAGATACCTTCTATTTGTTCTGTTTCTCTGGAGAATGCTGATTAATAAAAAACTAAAATATATTTCAAACTGAGTAAAAATGAAAATATATCTAAAATGTGAGCAGAGGATAAATCAGTAAAAAGTGAAAACCTTATAGGACTAAATTTATATTAAAAATAAAAAGTCCAAAATCACTTACATAAAGTTCTAATTTCAAAGCTAGCAACAACAACAACAAGAAAATCACAAACTAAAATGAAGGATGAAATTAATAAAGACAAGAAAAGAAACCAAAAGAAAAATTGACAAAAATTAAAATTAACAAAGCCAAAACCTGGATCTTTGAATAGATGATAAACAAAAAACAAAAGAAGGGAAGTAAAAAAAAAAATAATAATAAGCAAACTATTAAACTCTAGCCATATTGATTAAAGGAGAAAGAACACATATGAGGTATATCAATGAAAAAATATTTTTTATTACAGAATCTATAGACATAAAAATAACAATAAAGACATATGCATAACACTATGCCAATGCATTTATATTTAATTATATTTTTAACATAAGCATAAAATAAGATTTAATAAAAGTATCTGAAAAATCTAAAGATTACTTTCAATAATTACTAAATATAAATTCTGAGTGATAAAAGAATATTGGTTTATATTTTATTGACAGTATTTTTAGCTTTATCTTAAAAGCTAGTGGAAATTATAATTAACAGACTCTTAGGGTCAGTAAAGTATTATCTACATTTGTAGGCTTAAGGTTATTATAACTTTCTGGTGAATCATTATCATTCATCACATCATGATCGTAAACTTACTTATATTTTGTGCATTAAAGCTAACTTATCTAAATTAATATAGAATATTATTTTTTGCTTTTATTTACTGATATGTTATATTCAATCTTTCTTTTTCTTAGATTTATGTGTCTTGTAAACACAGATGGATTTTTAATTCAACTTTTTAAAATATCTCTTTCAGAAAAATAGATAAGCCACAGACTCGGAGAAAATATTTGTAAAAGACTTATCTGATGAAGAACTATTATCCAAAATACACAAAGAACTCTTAAGACACAACAATAAGAAGCAAACAACCCAATTAAAAATGGGCAAACACCTCACCAAAGAAGATATACAAACAGCAAATAAGCATAGAAAAAGGTTCTCAGCATCATTTGTCATTGGGAATTGAAAATTAAAACTATAATCAGATTCCAGTACACACCTATCAGAATGACAAAACCCCAAAACACTGACAACACAAAATATTGGTGAGGATATGGAGCAATAGGAACACTCATCCACTGCTGGTGGAAACAGAAATTGGTACACCCAGTTTGAAAGACAGTTTGGCAGGTTCTTACAAAATTAAGTATACTCTTCTATACAATCCAGCAATCACAATTGTATTAGGGTTTTCCAGAGAAACAGAACCAATAGAAAAAAAAAAAAAAAAAAAATATATATATATATATATATATATATATATATGTGTGCGTGTGTATAAATTTATTATAGGGACTGGCACATGTGATCATGGAGACTGAGAGTCCAACAATCTACCATCTGGAAGCTGGAGAACCAGGAAAGCCAGTGGTAAATTCAAAGTCTGAGTGCTTGAGAACCAGGGGAGCCAACGGTGTAAGTCCCAGCACCTCCAGGCCAGAGAACCAGTAGCTCCAATGTCCAAAAGTAGTAAAAGATGGATGACCTAGTTCAAGAAGAAAAGGAATTTGTCCTTCCTTCACCTTTTCATTCCATTCACTGTTCAGTGGGAATAAAATGCTAATTCTTTCCAGAAGCCACCTCACAGACACACCCAGAAATAATGTTTTAACAGCTATTTGAGCATTCTTTAGCCCAGTCAATAAAATGGTCAATAAAATCAACCATCACAATGCTCTTTGAAAACCTGTCCACACAATAACCTATACAGGAATGTTTATAGCAGCTTTATTCATAATTGTCAAAATTTGGAGGCAATCAAGTTGTCCTCAAACAGGTTAGTGGACAAATAAACTGTGGTACATTCAGACACTGAAATATTATTTCAACACTGAAAAGAAATGAGCTATCAAGCCATGAAAAGACATAGAAGAACCTTAAAAGCATATTGCTAAGGGAAAGAAGCCAATCTGAAAAGGCTATATACTGTTTGAATCTAATTATGTGGCATTCCGGAAAAGCAAAACTATGGAGATAAAAGATCAGTGACCGTCAGGGGTTAAAGGGTAGGGAGGGATGAATACGTGGACCACAGATTTTAGAGCAGTGAAACTATTCTGTATGATATTATAATGGTGGATACAAGTCATTATATATTTCCCAAAACTCATAGAACATACAACATCAAGAGTGAACTCTAAAGTATGAACTTTGTGTGATGATGTGTCAATGTGCTTTCATTAATTATAACAAATGTACCACTCTGTTGCAAGATATTCATAGTGGGGAGCTGTGTATTTTATTGTGGAGAGAGAGAGACAGAGAGAGGGAGAAATGTTTTTCAGTAAGTATTTAGGATTATAATCCTATATTGAACTTAAATAAAATCACTCAGTAACAGTAGCTTAAACAAGATCAAAGTATAGATCTCAGTCAGGAGGTCTTCTGGAGGCATGTAGTCCAGGGTTGATATGACAGCTCTATCCTATAAAGTAGGCAAGGACCCTGGCTCTTTCTCCCTCACTACTCCATAATTTTTAGGTTATGGCCTTTGTTTTTATGAGTTGAGATGACAGCATTCATTTTCCAAGTAGTAGGATAGAGGAGTGAAGAAGAAGCAAAGGGTCCTCAAGGATATTCTCTTCCAGAAATATCTCAATAAGCTATCTTATCACATTCACTTGAATTTCATGGCTACATCTAACTGGCAATGAGGCTAGGAAAAAATATAATATTGATTCTGGCAGGAAAGATTCTATTCATATAGATGAAAGATGAACATGTATTGGGGTATCACTCTCAATTTCTCCCACAATCTACGTGTATTCATACTTTCCATGCTTCTTAAATGCCAACATAAAGGTGAAGGCATATTTAGTTATGTGATTTACACTCTGGATAAAGGAAATATAAGCCAAGTGTTTGCAATGAATATAATTACTCCTTGTTATTAAAAGGATCTATCTCTAGCAAGCTAACTAGCTATCAATCCATCCATAATGTCTTTCAGCTAACCACATTTAAAGATTGGCATTTTATTATTATAACTAAGCTATTTTTAAATGGAAGAGAGGAAACTGATCATATAACAGAACCTTGGTGCAATTTGGTTTCCTAAGAAATCTGTATTCAAATTCGTTCAAGAACAACACCTACTATAGAATGTAGTGATTATGAGCAAAAGTCTGGAATTAAATAGAACTGATTTCACATCCCAGGTCAAATACTTACAATTTGGAAACTGAGTAAAATAATTAATCTAAGTATTTTTGACCATAAATATTATAATTTCTAGAAATAGATTAATATAAATTAGAGATGCTATGAAGATATAGGGTTATCAGTCAGAATAAACATTTCCAAATAAGCGAAACCACATTTGCAAAAAAAGTTTAAACCAAAAGAACTGTATTATATATTAGTTAATTCATAGGAACTTTAGCACGACAAGAGAATTAGAGCTATAGACTATAAACACAAATAACATTTAAAACAATAGGCTTAATTCTCTATGTTGAAAATAATACAAGAGACTTCTCCCCCTCCCTTTTTCTTAGAGAATTTACCTTAGAGACATGTAATTATAAAGTACTTTCTCCTCCTTTGAAATGGACATAAATTCTTTTGAAACTAGATGGTCATTTAATCAGCTTTATTATGGCAGGTATACCATTTTAGGGACTCAGGAACCATCTAATTGAAATGTAAGCATTAAGGAAGATAGTACCCCTATCCCCCAGTTTCTGTGGGAGAATAAAAACTTAATTTCAGTGGGTGCCTTGCTCTGGGTTGCAAAAATACTTTCTGTGGTTAAGATATGGGAAATTTGTTTTTCCTCTGGATGAAGTCAAGTAGCTAAAACTGATAGCACCTCAATTCAGGTGTAGCTAAGATGAACTATGTGTGACAAATGGTGCCCTCAAGTCCTCTGACTTGAGGACTGGTCATTGTTTATCATGAGAATAAATAAGTAATGAGTTGTATCTGCTTGGGTATATAAAAGTGTGAGATTTCTTTCTGTCTTTACAACTTCTTAGTGAATTGCCTGTGATGTTGCCTCGCATTCTGGTTTAATGCTTATTCAATCATAAAATGTCTTCTTTCTCTGCTACCTTTGTGGAGAGGTTTTCTGGCATGGGAAAAGATTTTCTTTTTAATTCTCTTTCCCCAACAATTTTAAAACATAATTTCATCAAATACACATGAACTGCTTCAAAATATTTGTCTGGCTAAGTGAGGGAGCAAGGATTTTCAGCTTGTACCACTAAGTGGGCTACAAACTCTGACATTACTGCCTCTGAAAGAAGAATGCCTCCCCAACATGCTTTACCACCCTTACAAGAAGGAAACTGTTGAACATCTTTTTATGTGACTATTTTACACATAAACCTTGAACAGGTGCATCTGATTGGTAAAATTTCAGTCATATTTCTGAATTCTAGCCTCAAGGAAACCTGGAAGAATGTGTTTTCATTTCCTAACCTGAGGAGGCAGAACAAAGAAAAAAATGTGGCAAATTAAAAGTGCTGGTTTTCCTAAAAACATAAACAATGACCATAAATGTTCACTAATTGGCTCTAAAATGAAGACATCTGCCATTCTTTTGCATTTAAATTTCCAAGTAATAATAACAACAAAAATAAATACAAAAAATAAACCAGGCTAAAATATATATCTACGAATTAAATTAAAAATGTAATGCCATCTTTGGATCCCTTTCTCCATTCTTACTAGCAGAAAAATAAAAACAAGTGAAACAACCTTGGGGCCCAGGTGTTGGGGTAGTATAGCCACCCCATCAGCCCTAGACTACTTACCTTGGACTGTTACGTGCAAGAGAAATAAGCTTTTACTTTATTGAAAGGCCATTGTAGATCAGGTTCTTTTGATTACAACAGCATAGTCCATACTAATGGTTGTTTGGTGTTGCTGTAAGCCAAATCCTAAAATGCAGAGCATTTAGTGTTAGACAGCATGTGGCAGGGAAGCAGCTGTCACAGGCTGAACAGACAGCAAATAAAAGTGGAAATTTTGCAAGTTAGAATTATGCTCAGAAAGGATCTTTGAGTATTAAACTTTCACATGATTGATTGAAAGCAAATAATAACCAGAGCTTAATGAATTTTGAGGAAATTGCATTGCCAAAGAAATTACAAACATGCTAACAGAAGCTTGGGACTGTTTAATACTTAAAGTAGCCTCAGTACCCTCGACCTACAGTAGTAGGAGTGGGCTGTTAAAGGCTATAAATCCCCAGGAAAGCATACTTCCTAACATCGTCTTTAGATATTATCTTAAAGGACATTAGATAAGGAAGACCTAAAGAGAGAGCAAATTCAAAGACTATAAATCAGGGGTCCCCAACCCCCGGGCCACAGACCAGTACCTGTCCATGGCCTGTTAGGAACTGGACCACACAGCAGAAGATGAGCAGCGGGCAAGTGAGCGAAGCTTCATCTGCCGCTCCCCATCACTCCCCATTGCTCACATTACCGCCTGAACCATCCCTCCCCATCCGTGGAAAAATTGGCTTCCACGAAACTGATCCCTGGTGCCAAAAAGGTTGGGGACCTCTGCTATAAGTGAGAAGATGCATATAGGAGTTATTATAAAGGAGCCTCAGGGGTAGCCAAATGGGTCACCATGGAACAACTTCACCAACAGTCAATTCCTTCCTGAGAACTACTTATAGGAAGGCATTGCCCTGGGGCCTGGGGCTTCAGAAGCCTCATGTATCTCAAAATACATACACCAAAAAAGTACCAGAGAATGCATGGATACCCATAAGACTCAGGGTACTGCGCTAAGTAAGCCATACCTCCACCCGAACACTTTGTTTTTTGGTGTATGGTACTGTAACTAGAGGACATTGTTTCTGAGAGAAGGGAGAAAGTGGAGAGTAGAAGTATGGAAGTTAAAGAAAACACACATTAAGGTTATTTCCGTATCTTTTCAGATAGTAAGAATTCAACAGTCTTCCATAACAACCTATAATTTCTGGATAGTGCCTGATTTTCAACTTCTTGCTTCTTTTTGTATCCCACTACATGTTCCTAGAATTGCTTGCAAATTATGGCAGTATTTCCAACAGGTTCACAAGGTAGCTATGGTACATTTTGCAATATTAAACAATTCATATTATTTTAATTTAAATATAGGTATAAGCATTATACCTATAAAGTGTAATACTATTTTTTTTTTAATTTTGAAACTTTACAGATAATAAAAACCTAGAGTGCATAACTTTGTGTTAGAATGAGGAGACATGGTCTCAAAGGTGCTGAAGCAGTGACATTGTTTGGAATAAATCAAAGAATAAATATTATATTTTCTGGATCTGCTCCAAATATATCTTGCTGATATTTTTATCACTTCTTGCATTAAAGTCATTTAAGAACAAATTCTGAGAAAGTCAACTAAATGTTATTAAAATGATTAGATTTAATTTAGATTATTTGAAATTTTATATGAGCTACAAGAGAAGGAGTTACCAAAATAACAAAACATTCTTATATAAAGAGGAAATTGTGACCACTGACAGATACAAAAATTAATTTTGAATATGGTTGTTACAGTTATTTAATATGAACTGTTGATTATTATGAATATTACTAGAAAAAGCTTATAAAAATAGGTCTATGGTTAGCTATTCTACTTCAAAATACTCTTTAAAAATTTAGAAATATGACTTATGTAAACTGAAAGAAAGTAAATATGAAATATGCAACAAAAGTGACATCTCAAGAAAATATAAGAAACTTAGAATAAGGAAATAAAAATGTATAAATGGAAAAATTCATCAACAAGGAAACTCCAAATAAAATTTTATGAAGAATATTTGTAAGGCCACTATAGTTTGCCATGGAGTCTTAACTGAAGAGAGTATTAAACCAATTAAGCAATGTATTACTGTTCTCATTTTTATAATAATATACCAGTAGTGAACATCTTGAAACAGAAATAATATAGGAAATATTGTTTGGCTCTAAATGTTCATTTAAGAATGATTTAAAGAATCAGGATATAACAAATAGTGATTGATATGATAGAGTCAGAATATTGTTATAAAATTTTCTGCAATTAGGGGACAACATATAAAATTCATTGTTGATTTCTGAATCTAAATATTGTACTACCATGTTTATTAATAATTCCAGTTGCTACTGACTCAGCAGAGGGATTTTTTCCAAACTGCACTGAAGCAAAAACTACAAACTATAATAATTCGAGAATAGTAGTCTAACAAACCATACTATCAACAGAATACAATTTATGATATTTGGTAGTTCATACAAATGTGGATGGCTGATCAGCAGAACACTGAAATATGCAATAATATTTACATTTTATAGTCTTTAAAATGTTTAGCTGACTTTAAATCTTACAGTCTATAGATTTATGTTTAAATTTTTGTTGTTGTTGTTGTAAGGAAGGTTTGTTTTTTCAAGTTAGGACCACATAACATACTGGAACAGTTGGCACTATATATATAAACTTAAAGAACTTAGATATATTGTACGTGGTTTTCTTTTTGTACTTTTGGCCCAGATCCCACAAATTTTAAGGGTGTGCTTATGCCATTTCAGGTAGTATTCAAAATTGCTGACCAGAAACATTTTTCAATTTCTGTGCATGCCTGACTGCTGTGTTTTCTATTTTTCCAGTTTTTGAATGAGATCATTTATTGTGACTATCCTGTCTGTATTCTTTTTTGAATACTGAGTTTGAAAAAAAGCAAGACAATTTATTAGCTTATAGTTTGCTGGATTTTCAAGGAACCACATCCATATGCCAGGGGGAAGACTAGGCTTCATGCAGATATCCCAGACTTCCAATTGGACGCAGTACCTGGATGAGACTTGGATTATCCTTAGGGAAGGAACTAGTGTGCTCAAGATCTAGGAGACATGGAATATGGTAGAAACTTGTAACAGCCTTCCAGTATCCATATTTCATTTCTTCCTTTTAGAGTAGAATCCCTGATCTTTTCTTAGGTCCATAAGTGCCCAGCTAGAGCCTCATTCTGTTGGACCACTGGCTACATTATGAGCAGGGGTTAGTGAGTGAACATGGTAGCCTTCTTACAGACTATTGTCTGTATTCCAGACACTCACTTCCTCCCTTCCCTCCTATAGATAGGTACGTGGGTAATTTGCTGAGATATGGTGATGTCTGGAGAAACTGCAAAATCCTTGTGATAAGCATGACAGAGCTGCCCTACCAGCTTCCCTCTGCATCAAGGGTAGAGAAACTGCAACCTACAGACTGCTTTGTAAACAAAGTTGTATTGGAACACAGCAATGCTCACTCATTTATCTATTGTCTACTGCTACTTTTAAGCTACAACAGCAGAGTTGAGTAGCAATAACAGAGACCATATGGCTTTTACAGCAAACTTTGCTGCATTATACATTACATTATTAAATAAAAAGAAATACATTTATACAAACGATTATGTACTGAGTATCCTTGTCTAACAGATTAGCATCTAACCAAATTAATACAATCACTATAACTGAAAAAAGTTCCTTAACTGAGAGTATCTAAGGGACAAGCCCCCCCATCCCTCAAAAGCAAAGAAATGAAAGATAATTAAATTCAAGTTTTAAACTACTCCATGAAGGCTAGAAGCCTGGATGCCATGAAAGCTATTGAGTGATAGGTGTCAATCATTGCCAGAGCATGACATTTTTAAAAAGCTCTTGTAATGCTGGATAGTAGCACTGTGAGAAAATTTTCTCATGGAATTTCTTTACCCAATTAAAAGAAAGTGAAAGTCTATTGAATTCAAGCTTTGAAATACTACAAGAATGGAATATTGTCTAATGTGGAAGCTAAATCAAAGCAGAAAAATTAAAGACAATGTTAGCAACAACGTATATTAGTAAACAGTATTAGAGTTCTTAGAAATATGTTACACTTTTATTTTTTTTAATGAATAAGATGAACTATTTATAGAAATGGAACTTACTATAGAGTAGGACTTCAGTGACTTTCTGCTTGTGGTTTAGGTGAGTTGTATGACAGAAACGGTATCTATCGCTAATAGTTTTGTTATACACAAAATTATAGTTTCTATTATGTGACTTAGATGAATCAAAAGCCTTACAAAATGCTTAATTATACAGCTTCCAATGCAACTAGAGCTATTTCTGTAAAATAAATATACTCATGTTGATTGAATCATAAATGCTAACACCCATTGATTTCAGAAAGATTTAAATTCTTTCTAGAAACAATTGTTTCTAGAAATCTATAAATGTTTATGCTTCTTTCAATGCCTGTATACTTCATAAGGAAATTATCTTGAAGGTTTTCAAGTTTATTTTCTTTCTCAAAATTAAACAGACCAGCAGTGCACTGGTTGTAGCTGTGGTAGTGGCAGCAGAGCCCACAGTGGAAGCTGGAGCAGGTGGGGTGGGAGATTTAGATGGCACAAGAGGGTGGAGACTGAGTCTATGGAAGAGCAGAGCCATGACAGTATCTCTGTCCTGTTTGTGATGCTCATCCAGATGAGCTTCTCAGCACTGGAGACTGACCAGACCCACAGAATTTAATTCCAAGGAAGAAGACCATAATTCAAAGGAACTGACCTTTGATTCAGTTCTAAGGAGGAAAGTAGGAAAATAATGTGTTTTAGTCTCTTCAGGCTGCTATTACAAATTACCACAGACTGGGAGAACTTTTAAACAACGGAAATTTATTTCTCCCAGTTCTGGAAGCTGGAACTCTGAAATCAGGGTACCAGCATGGTCAGGGGAGGGTCTTCTTCTGGATCATAGACTTCTCGCTGTGTCCTCACCTGACCAAAGGGGCAAGAGAGCGCTATGGAGTCTCTTACATTACAGTACTAATCCCATTCATGAGGGCTCCACCCTCATAACCTAATCACCACCCTAAGGCCCCACCTCTTAATACCATCACATAGAGCATCAGGATTTCAACTTATGAATTTTGGGGGAACACAAACTTTCAGACCATAGCAGAGTACAAATTCAAAATACCTGTTTCAGATGCAGTGTCTGAGAGGAAAAGGATATCACCCATGAGCCCTGCAAATACAATTCGAAATATACACATGGACAGCAGTGTTTCTCAGCAGTCATAATGGCAGAAGAGGATGTGCTTCCCAGAACTGAAGACCTACAAGACACCTGCACTGCTTGCTTCCTTGCAAAGAGATGGTATCATTCCAAAACACAAGGAATTCCCTCAGAACAATCCTGCAAACAAGCAGCCAATTGGAGTCCTAAGGACATTAGTTACATATACTTTACACAATTATATTTTTAAAGAGATTCAGAGACACTGGCCTAAATTTAATCAAATAAAGCAGACAGTCATAGAAGTTTCTGCTTTCTAGAAAACAAAATATGGGGCTTCCCTGGTGGTGCACTGGTTAAGAATCCGCCTGCCAATGCAGGGAACATGGGTTTGAGCCCTGGTCTGGGAGGATCCCACATGCCACAGAGCAACTAAGCCTGTGCACCACAACTACTGAGCCAGTGCTCTAGAGCCCATGAGCCACAGCTACTGAGCCCATGTGCCACAACTACTGAAGCCTGCACACTTAGAGCTCATGCTCCACAACAAGAGAAGCCACCACAATGAGACACCCATGCACTGCAATGAAGAGTAGCCCCCACTTACCACAACTAGAGAAAGCCCATGCAACAACGAAAACCCAATGCAGCCAAAAGTAAATAAATAAAATAAATAAAAAACAAAGAATAAATAAATAAATACATAAATAAATAAAAGAAAACAAAATCCGTCTAGACTAATGTAGACAACAGCCATTCAAAAGCTTCTGAATGTTCTAGTAGAGATGTTGTATCTTCTCTTTCTCAGAAAATGCCTTTGGATTTAGATTTAATTCATATTTTAATAAATAACAAGTTTGAATATCACATCTGACAAATATAGTACAGCTCAAGTTAAATGGTCATTTGAATCTCACCAGTGAAAAATCTACTGTAGATCTCTCACTGCTCCTACAGCTGCTTCCATCCCCACCCTTCCACCTCTACCTCCCCCCAACCTGCCCATCACAAATCTTACTCCACTTGTAAATTTTCACTCCAATTCTCCCAGCTCTACAGATGGCCAGGAGACACAAAACCTACCTGTTTCAATCAAAACAGTGTCATCTATGAGAAACAGCAAGACACACTTGTAGGACTTCTCTGGAAACGTATCCCTTGGTTAGGTTCAACTAAAGTGTCCAATGGCTTTAGAAGAAAATCATGCAATTTCTCACATAAATTCTAAAATGACATCTAAAAAAATAAGAAAAAAAGAATCAATTAAAAAACATGATTTTGAGATTATTGAGGAAAAGGAGGAAGACATTAAAAAAGGAGAGGGAACAAGACAAGGTTACCCACTCTCACCACTATTATTCAATATAGCTTTGGAAGTTTTAGCCACAGCAATCAGAGAAGAAAAAGAAATAAAAGGATTCCAAATTGGAAAAGAAGTAAAGCTGTCACTGTTTGCAGATGACATGATACTATACATAGAGAATCCTAAAGACTCTACCAGAAAAGTACTAGAGCTAACCAGTGAATTTGGTAAAGTAGCAGGATACAAAATTAATGTACAGAAATCTCTTGTATTCCTATAAACTAATGATGAAAAATCTGAAAGAGCAATTAAGGAAACCCTCCCATTTACCACTGCAACAAAAACAATAAAATACCTAGGAATAAACCTACTTAAGGTGACAAAAGACCTGTATGCAGAAAACTATAAGACACTGATGGAAGAAATTAAAGATGATAAAAACAGATGGAGAGATATACCATGTTCTTGGATTGGAGGAATCAACATTGTGAAAATGACTATACTACCCAAAGCAATCTACAAATTCAGTGCAATCCCTATCAAACTACCAATGGCACTTTTCACAGAACTAGAACAAACAATTTCACAATTTATATGGAAACAGAAAAGACCCCGAATAGCCAAAGCAATCTTGAGAAAGAAAAATGCAGCTGGAGGAATCAGGCTCCCTGAATTCAGACTATACCACAAAGCTACAGTTTTCAAGATAATATATTACTGGCACAAAAAGAGAAATATAGATCAATGGAACAGGATAGAAAGCCCAGAGATAAACCCAGACACATATGGTCACCTTAATTTTGATAAAGGAGGCAAGAATATACAATGGAGAAAAGACAGCAACTTCAATAAGTGGTGCTTGGAAAACTGGACAGGTACATGTAAAAGTATGAAATTAGAACACTCCCTAACACCATACACAAAAATAAACTCAAAATGGATTAAAGACCTAAATGTAAGGCCAAACTCTTAGAGGAAAACATAGGCAGAACACTCTATGACGTAAATCACAGCAAGATCCTCTTTGACCCACCTTCTAGAGAAATGGAAATAAAAACAAAAATAAACAAATGGGACTAATGAAACTTCAAAGCTTTTGCACAGCAAAGGAAACCTTAAAAAAGATGAAAAGACAACCCTCAGAATGGGAGAAAATATTTGCAAATGAAGCAACTGACAAAGGATTAATCTCCAAAATTTACAAGCAGCTCCTGCAGCTCAATATAAAAAGAACAAAAAACTCAATCCAAAAATGGGCAGGAGACCTAAATAGACATTTCTCCAAAGAGGATATACAGATTGCCAACAAACACATGAAAGGATGCTCAACATCACTAATCATTAAAGAAATGCAAATCAAAACTACAATGAGGTATCAACTCACACCAGTCAGAATGGCCATCATTAAAATATCTAGAAACAATAAATGCTGGAGCGGGTGTGGAGAAAAGGGAACCCTCTTGCACTGTTGGTGGGAATGTAAATTGATACGGCCATTATGGAGAACAGTATGGAGGTTCCTTAAAAAACTACAAATAGAACTACCATACGACCCAGCAATCTCACTACTGTGCATATACCCCGAGAAAACCATAATTCAAAAAGATTTATGTACCACAATGTTCATTGCAGCTCTATTTACAATATCTAGGACATCAAAACAACCTAAGTGCCCATTGACAGATGAATGGATGAAGAAGATGTGGCATGTATATACAGTGGAATATTACTCATCCATAGATAGAAACAAAATTGAGTTATTTGTAGTGAGGTGGATGGACTTAGAGTCTGTCATACAGAGAGAAGTAAGTCAGAAAGAGAGAAAAAAAAAATGGTTATGAAGAACCTAGAGGCAGGACAGGAATAAAGACACAGATGTAGAGAATGGACTTGAAGACATGAGGAGGGGGAAGGGTAAGCTGGGACGAAGTGACAGAGTGGCATGGGCTTATGTACACTACCAAATAGAAAATAGCTAGTGGGAAGCAGCCGCATAGCACAGGGAGATCAGCTTGGTGCTTTGCAACCACCTAGAGGGGTGAGATAAGGAGGGGGGGGGAGGGAGACACAAGAGGGAGGAGATATGGGAATATATGTATATGTATAGCTGATTCACTTTGTTATACAGCAGAAACTAACACACCACTGTAAAGCAATTATATTTCAATAAAGATGTTAAAAAAAAAAAAAAAAAAAAAAGGAGAGGGGATTGCTAAGCTAATTGACTAGGGTCTGAATTCCAAAGAAGGAGTTAAAGAGGGTTCATGGAACCTTCATCAAAAATTGAACTTCCACAGTATTGATGAAATATTTTGCTATCATCTCCCATGAGAAATGCCAGAATCACAATGAAGGCTTCAGTGCTTAGTGTGATTAGTGTAGGACCTTGCAAGCCAGGATAGAGACTGCACCTAGAAGATTTATTAAACTGGGTGCACAAGGGAAGCACCCTTCTCCAGTTCAAAATAATATCAGATTGTTCATGACGAAATCTTACAAGCCCATCAAAAGAACAATCATTCTAGTCACGATTATGATAAAGAAAACTGCAAGTATCTTCCATGACAAAGTAGGTCACATTAAATGACAAGTAGATTAATTTCACCAGTGACAAGTGGAGTCATAACAATAGAACTATTCTTGCCCCAGAAAAGATGGATATTTTTAAGCTTATTTATTTAATATTTTTAAAAAGCAAATGAACAACAATCAAAATTCATGTTTCACAATATTATTTTACAACTGTGTTGACAGAAGTATATTTTTATGTTTAAATAACTTTTAAAAACAAAATATCAGCTGATTCTACTTTTATAGCTGAATAGATGAGACATAGAATGTCACAGAAATCATCTATATAAAATAAACAAAATAAGATACACTGAGAAAAACCCTTTAGAGATTAGTCAAAAAGGATTCTACTAAGAAAATAGTTCAACTGAGAATAGCGTAGGACACATTCATAAAACATGAATTCTCCACTAACAAGATAGTATAGTAAGTTTATGTCAGGTTGGAATGCATTTGTATAAATATATAAGCATAAAATTTTTCATATTTTCACATTTAGACTGAATCATAAAAAGATTGACAATATCCTGGCAGAGGTATAGTAGTAAATAATACTGGAATCAGTTGTTAAAGCCTAGCATAACAATAATCTAAGGAATTCATTTCTATTATCAGAACATATTTTCACGTACATATTTTAATCCACTCTCCTGGAACACTGTTTGCCTGCCTGGTCTAAATTATCTCACCATTAATGTATATTTCTTAGTGAGATCTAGTGTCCCTTCATTGAAAACGCCCTCACTCCCTATTCCCTAGCCTGCTTTATTCTGCCAAAACCCCTGGAACTCTTTATTTAATTTTAGCTTCTCCTCAGGACACTATTCTCACTGAGCGACATGCTTCTTGCATGTGCTGTTTTGTACTCAAAGCCTAGTAATATGTGATAAGTTGCAGGAATGTGTTTTTATGGAGTGTATGAATGAAAGTCATAATACTTTGCAGTTTACAATATTGACATTTTCAATGGTATATAATTGTAAATACATAGAAATATGATGTATGCAATGGTATATAACTGCATATATATATATATATATTTTTTTTTTAATATTTATTTATTTATTTATTTATGGCTGTGTTGGGTCTTCGTTTCTGTGCGAGGGCTTTCTCTAGTTGTGGCAAGTGGGGACCACTCTTCATCGCAGTGTGCGGGCCTCTCACTATCGCGGCCTCTCTTGTTGCGGAGCACAGGCTCCAGACGCGCAGGCTCAGTAATTGTGGCTCACGGGTCCAGCTGCTCCGCGGCATGTGGGATCTTCCCAGACCAGGGCTCGAACCCGTGTCCCCTGCATTGGCAGGCAGATTCTCAACCACTGCGCCACCAGGGAAGCCCTGCATATATATATTTAAATATATCACTTTTTAAAAATCTAGGTTGTTCTGGCAAGATTTCTTCTGACTCCCCTGCTTTGGAATTTTTTGAGAACCACTGAATCATTCTTTTTATAAAGGGAGCTTCGGAATCTGGAGATATTTTCATAGGAAAATTATCTTTCCTACACTTAAGATACATTAACCAACTTTTGAGAGCAGCACGGAAGTCTTTTTCCTAACTATGAAAAAGAAAATAAAAGAAATATTAATGAATCAAGTTCTTGCAGAAGTTTTTTATTTATTTTTTATACAACATTGCATATTAACCTAGAGCTGTTTGTACAGCTTAGAAAACTAAAGGATTATTAAATGACACAATACTTCATGAAAACGATTCAATATAGATTCTTTTAAACAGAAGTTAATATAAATAGATTAGAACAAGATGTCTTGCATGGTATAACTACATTATAGGCATAGCAAATTCCTTGGGTGAAAATGAAACTTCAGATGTTTCTCAGTTTATGAGAGAAGAAATTGGAAAAAAAAAGGGTGATGTATAATTTATGCTTTCAATTTTCTAAAAGTTGGAACACAATTTACCCTCGAGGTTGCCTTTATCTTTGTTCTAGGGGGAAAAAAGCTGGATGGCCTTTATTAATGCACAATTAAAACTAAAAAATATTGTTAATGAAAGGTTTGCCTGGAGGAGTTATTTTTTTCTACATAAAATATAAAGAGATTGTAATCATTATATGCAGAGTTTCATCTCAACAAGTTTTATTCCTAAATATTTATGTTAAAATAAGAATTAAAACACGATTGTGCTTGTAAATATTTTTTTCCATAATTCACATTTTCAAAAATCAAAAGCACAGACTCCTGATTATTGGAGTAAGATCTGAAAGCTCTATCTTTTTCACTTTTTACTGAAGAAGAGAAGGGAAATGAACTAAAGCGAACTGGATGCAGCTGAAAGGAGACATGATTTACATGGCCTGCGGGGGGTGCTATTTCAAATAAAGTGATTCAGACCTTGGCACACACTGAAAGTGCTTTATGATGTTCTTATCTTTTGAAGGGGGTAAAGGAAAAACCACACTCTTCAGGAATGAAGGAAAGATCTCATGCTGGGTGTAGGATAGAATATGGAAGATATTTTCATCTCCCAGAAAGTCAGAGTAGGACGCAAAACAGCAAAGAATGACCTCATGTAGCTCAGGAAGGTGATCAATAGCACAGGCAGAAGCTGGGTGTCAGGAGGAGAATCTCAGAGCACTAGGACTTTAAGTTACTGCTCTGAGCAAACATAAGCTATAACACAGGGTCATTTTCTTAAACACTTTAGAAATATATTCAGAGTGATAACTTTCCAGTAATTAAGTGATGCATCCCTGAGCATTTAGAACTTGAAAGTCATATTGCAATGAAACCTTAGGGTACTCACAAGGCTAATGACCAAAACATTTACCATCATGTTTTATCTTGACATTAATGAAATGCTTCATATCAGCAATACCCCTTTTCATTAGAGTCTCACCCTGTTTTTCCACCTGTGTTCAAGAAATGGTTTAGAAATTGAGATCACTATTACTGATTGAAATAGAAACAACTATGTGAGTGTCATAATGATCTAGGAAAAACCTATAAGAATCAGGATTGTCAGCTAAAATATAGGATGTCCAGTAAGAACATATAAATTTTTTGGTGTTAATATGCTCTCCATAATATGGCATGGGATATATCACACTTAATATGAAAAAGTTATGTGGGCTTTATCTGAAATTAAAATTTAATTGAGTATCTTGTATTTATATTTGCTAAATCTGGCAACCCTAACAAGAATGTCTAAGAAATACACTCTGTTATATAAGACAGTGTCTTCCAAATGTTTTCACAATACGACCTTCAGAAAATGAACTATGTCCAGCTGGGGTTGGCAAATGGGAGAGGGTACTTGTGTATAGGGGAAGCAAGCCTGGGCTCCAGCTGTTCCCAATATACCAAAAACACATTATGGTTGACTGTCCATGGTGAGAGAGTCTATTCTCCCGGGTGTAGAATATATCACTGAAGGAAAGATATCCGACTTGTTTTACATACCTATATGACCTCAGTTTCATTCACAAACGTCAATTCCTGAGACATATTGTAGTCCTTTATATTTTCAAATATTTTCTCTCGTTGCCTCATGAAAAACTTAGGGAGGTATTTTAATAAAGAGAGTTGAATTTTTGTAATCAGATAGATCTAAATGTGAATTTTAGTTCTTCCACTTCCCAACTCTGTGATTTGGGAAAACTATTTTGGTTTGGAAATCTATTTCTAACCTTTTTTGATCTGTTTCCTTAACTGTAAAATGTAAATAAATTGCCTAATGTAGGACTAATATCAAAGTATATGTCAGATCACAAGTGTAAATCCTAATAAGTAGTCACTCATCATTAAAAGATATTTTCACCAAATAATGTGAAATGGATTTCTGTGTAGTTTTCTTTAAAGATTTGATGCCAATGTAGAATGATTCCATTCCTGATGTTGGAAAATAAGAATACATTAGGACTCTCAGTCTAAATAAATGCATTTTTATACATTTCCTGAAGAATATGGGTTCTCTCAAGTCTTCATTGAATTAAAGCAGTTTCTCAGATCTACATCTTTGGGCAATATTATACCACTATCTTCCTTGGTGTTACTTTTACTGAAGGTACTTTGTGGTAATTACATTTGCCTTCAGTGAGAGCTGGTTTAAGAAGCAGCTATATCATGTGAATTCATTTAAATTCAAGAATACTTTTGCAAATCTCATTCATTACTGAAACATTTTTTTTTTTTCATTTTCACCAGGAAATTTATTGAACAAAGTATTCACCCTTTTGTTCCACTACCTTCTGCCATTTTTCAGGCAACTTCATAATTCCATCTTCCCAAACCCTTTTTTTTTTTTAACATCTTTATTGGAGTATAATTGAGTTACAGTGTTGTGTTAGTTTCTGCTTTATAACAAAGTGAATCAGCTATATGCATGCGTATATCCCCATATCCCCTCCCTCTTGCGTCTCCCAACATTATTATTTTTATAAGGACCCTTGAGGGAGGTTATCTATCTACCTATTTACCTATGATAGAAGTTGATTGTTATTTGGCACGTGAAACATCCATTCCCATATTATGTTAAGAGCATCCAAATTTATCAATTAATTTGGGATATTCTCTCTCCTTGCTGATGGTCATTCTAAATGGGACTATAAATGAAGTAACCTTATTATATGCAAGGTGAAGTGTGGACACTTAAAAGCTATAAGAGCTGGACATTCTCTCCTGAAATTTTGAATCTTGAGCAGGGCGTAGGTTGGAATTTGTATCAGAAAATCCAAAATAAAGAAAGGTTAAAACATATAAAGATTTGTCTTTCAAATGAAAGCAGTCTGGAGATAGAAGAGTGGGCCTGATACGGTGGTTCTGAAGCCAAATCTGGCCTCGGTACCCGGACACCAAATTAAATCTCAGACACAGAGTTTTGGGTGAAGTAGAAAAGAATAGCTTTATTGCTTTGCCAGCAAAGGGTGCCACAGTGGGCTAATGCCTTCAAAACTGTGTGTCCCAACCTGGAGGCAGTAGTGGGAAATTTTATAGTAATGGGCAAAGAGGGCATGATCAGCTTGTGGACATTCTTCTGATTGGTTAGTGGTGAGGTAAGTGGGAGTCAACATCATCAACATCAACCTTCTGGTTCCAACTGGTCTGGGGTCTACGTGCTTGTGGGCAGCATACAGTCAACTTCTCCCACTTGTTGGGGGTTTCAGTATCTGCATAACAGCTCAAAGATATAGTTGTGTGTATCCGTTGATGGGGAGCCAGAACACTGCCCCAAGGCTGCACTATTGTTTCTCTTGACTGTCCCTCCCTTGTCTCTCATCCCCTCCCTTCCCTAATTAACAACTGTTCGAACCTGCCTGTTGGAACTCAGGGAAGATCATGGAGGCTGAATGAAGCCTATTTCCTAATCAGAGAAATGGGGGACATAGGAAGGCTTTTGTGTCCAGGAGCCCCACAGGGTCCTGCTTGGTATCAGTTCCATAAATCCCAGGAATCAGATACCTTCTCTTTCTGTTCTGCCCTCCTCACCATGGGTCTTCCATTCCCAAGGGTGATTCAGGATAGGTAATAGATAGTACTCCATGCATCCATTTGCATTCCACGTAGTAGGAATGAAAAAGGGAAAGACAAAAAATGCATACTAGGTAGCTGGGAAAGAATATTCTAAATTTTCCAAAATTTTCTTTACAGCATTTCCATCGCTATTGCAGATGAAAAATGTCTCCTGTCACATCAGTAAGCAAAGAATGTTGTAGATGGCCATCAAGCCATCAGCCAAGGCAGCCACCCCCAGACTATGCACCCTGAGGGGATTCAGGATGGAGAAAAATAAGATATTGGCCGTAGATGGTTAAGGTGCATATCAAAGGAATAATTTCAATGACCTCAGACTCTTGCATCTTCTAAGGATACAATTTGAGACTTCAGAATTTCATTCATTGGTGAATTGTCATAGAAGCAAAAAAAGGTATTTTTAATTGGGGACTCATAAAAAAAATAGCATATTGTGTTTTATTAACACCCCTCTCACTTCCCCAACCACCATCACCATCACAAAATAATCTGAATGGAGAGAAACAAGTATCTGATTTTCATTCCCTCCTCCTCCAGTAGATGGCAGTGTGGCTGTGGAGTATTAACTCTCACTAACCCTTTACATATCAGGGTCAATCCTAAATTGTTTTAGTAAAAAGTAACTAAATAAAAAAGGAAAAAAGGAAAAGAATGAGAGATGATTCTTTTTTTGTGAGGTTTCAAAAATTTTCCATTTTTCTACAGTTCCGGTAGCTAAGAGCATGGATCTGTGGCTATGAAATATTTCATTGCCCACCATATATGTATAAAATAGCTTAAACAATACTGAGATTATTACATACATTTCATAAAGCATGTAGAGGAAGATTCCCCATTCCCTCACTGTATGCACTGTCATTTCTACCACACAAATTCTGAAATAATCACTTCATTTGTGTCAGGCAGTGAATTAAGTGATTGGAGAATCAAAAATGACTATGATTTATATGTTGGTCTTTGGTATTTGGAGTTTTTTCTGTTTTTTTCTAGGAGAGAGAGGGTCTCAGAGAAGTTCTAAAATTTCCGTACAAGGGGTTTTAATAGTCAGTGGATAAATTTAAATATGTGGGAAAAGAATGTATTAGAAAAAATAAAGAAAAAATGGAAGCAAATGGGAGGCATTCACTTAGAGTCAAGATACAGATTATTTTTTATGATTCTTTAATTTTAGTGGAAAATGAGATAAGGCTGAGCTAAATTTGAGAGGATTATAGGGTAGAAAGGCAGTACCTTGTATTTTCAGGGTATGTAGGCCCAAATAAAGAGAAATCAATTTCTGTAGACACTCATATAGAATGAGAGGAAAATCAATTATTTTTTAAGGAAAAGCAGGAAAAACAAGACACTTCACATTTATGTTTAGGGTGCCCATAAATATATTTATGTTAATTAAATTTATTCATTTCATCATATAGAATTCTTCTTTCCAAAATCTCCTGACTCTACTTACTTAGAATTTTTTTTTCTTTTCTTCCCACAGTATTCATTAACTTTTTAATACAAGAAATAATTATTACCTGTATTATTTATTATCTATCTACTATGGCTAGAATATAAGCTCCAAGAAACAAGAGTTTTGGTCTTTTGTTCACTAATATATCTGAAGTTCTGAGAAAGGTGCCTGGTGCATAGAAAACATTCACATTAAATACATATATTAATGGTCACCCAAAACTGTTTTTAAGAAAATGTTTAGATGTATTTAATTGAAACAATTGTTTATATTTCTTAAATTAGATGCAGTATATAAAAGTGTTCTATGGAGTATAATTTTATTCAAAACCATTTTTAAGCACACTGCTAAGCACTTTAATTATCTTTTAAACATGATTTTTTCCCTTTAATATTCTACTAGTTCTTTTACAATGTCAATGTATTCTATTATTCCACATACATTGTAATTCTATGCCTCAACTTAAGGAAATAATTAGCCTATGCTGGTTAGTCAGTCAGTCAGTCATTCAGCTAGAGCTTGAAGTAGACACTCACATCCTTATTGAACAAAAGAATTGCTAAATTCTAATGAAAGTGATGTATTAGCTAAAACACACTGAGCTTAATGAGCCTAGAATAAAATGAGGTGGGTAATGCATTTACTAAAGTTCACCAATGGTCAGCAAATGTAGAAGCTTGTGCCTATATTTTGTCATCTCAACATAAAAGTTTATTCTCCAGAAAGGAGCCTCATTAAGTATTCTTAATATGTTTAAAAAGAGTCATCAGTCTTAAAAACAAATACAGTTGATAAGGTTGTCATACTTAGAAGATAACTTTAGGACAGGCATGAGGCTTAGAGAAGACACAGCAACTACTTGTCCAATGAACTACATAATATTTTGGTATTCTTTCCTTTTTTCAATATTTAAAGAGCATCTATATCTCTAATATTTGGAGAGGAAAGGCAGAGGATTATGATCTCTGCAGTGAGATTCTGACTAGGAAACTGAATGTAGAATAGATTTCTAAGAAACCAGAAAATAATAATCCATTTAGAACTTTATGATATCTTCCTCATCAGACATTTCTAATTTGCAGTTTCTGTCAAAGAGTGGCTGCCAATAGATATTTCCTGGATGAATGTGTGCAGGAATAAATCAGGGCATACAAATATATTTTATTTCCTTTTTTTGGCAAATTAAGTTCATCATAATTGCATATTTTTAATTTTTTAAAAAATTTTTTACTGAAATATAGTTGATTTACAATGGTGTGCTAGTTTCAGGTGTACAGCAAAGTGATTTAGTTATAAATATATGTAAATATATATTTTATATATTGTTTTTAACAAAACTCTTGAATATATAATTTATCCTCAGTAGATATATGTTTAAATTTAAAATATTTTAAACATTGTTTTGAGAAATTATTTCCTTATTCTTATTTTTGATTCACTATATGATTCTTTATATTTCAAAATAAGATAGATAAATAGATCAGATAGATAAATCAGTTTATGATAACATTTCATTAACAACAGTTTATAAATTGGTAGCAAATAAAGAAAATTAAACTAAAAATTTATATTGTATATCAAGTTATCAGTGAACTTGTAAGGAAACATAAATTTTAAGTTGACACACTTATTTATACTTAAAGAAAATGCACATTTTAAAAATTATCCAACAAAATGAAGACACCATATTTTTACTTCATGCCTTTTTATATTATTCAGGTATCCTCAAACTACTGAATTGTTTTCTTAAATCTTATGAGAAATAAAAGTTTTTTCATGTAAATATAAAGAGAAATGGGTCCTTTAAAGTTAGAGAATTATAAAGGAAATATTTTCTGTAAGAAAAATTTGATTTTTAGTTAATTCTTGCAAAGCAGTTTAATTTTAAATTATTTCTAATCAGCCCAGGAGAAAAATCAGTACATTTTGTAAGTCCACAAAAAAGATAAAGGTCCTAGAATGTATTAGTTATTAATGTTTTTCATTTTGGATTCTAAGTTCATGTTAAAAATAAAGATAAATTATGCATGTAGTAAAAACCTTCATAATAATCAGTAGAAATAATTTTATGATCTAATACCTCATGTTTAAATTACAATTTTCTAAATGTTTAAAACACAATACAATTAAACTATAGTACAAAACAGTATAAGCAACTTAGGTTCTCTTTTGGATATAGGCAATATATTTTATTTAATGAGGGAATGAATTTTATCTGATTATTCGCAGTCATGTGAAAAGTTATTATTTTTATAAAACTCTGATAAAATATATGAATATTCAGATGACTATGACATTTGGTAATTCACATTGGTTTCATTCAGATGAAAATCTGACTAATCAATGAGTTATATTTAGTGAACTAGAAAATTTATGCATCATTTCAAACATAATCTTTTCTTCTAGGTACATTTAATTTTAAAGAGCATGCAGTTTACATATATTTCTATTGGTAAGTTAATTAAACAAGGAGACCATTAGACTGAGGTGGCTCTAATGCCCTAGTGGCTTACATATGCAAACCAAAATCTAAGCCTATAAATGCCTATAAATGCCTCTAGATATTTAGAAATCAAAACCTAAGAGCAACCAATCACTAAGAGCAAATTAGGCTTTAAGTTATAGCCAATCAAATAATTTCCTTTTTATGCTTTGGCATTTTCTCTATGTGCTTCCCCTAGCCTGTATGGGTGGAGCACTCTTAACCACTTCTGATTTGCTGCCCCATTCAAATAATGTTCAAATAAACTCTTAAAAAATTTAATATGTTTCAGTTTATCTTTTAACAATTCATTAAGTATACAAAAAAATCACATGAATGAATATACATAACTCAAAGGAGAAAACAAAGATATATAGGAAGTTATGTCAGCAAAATGGCAGAAGAGGAAATCTCAGGTGTAGTTTCTCACAGAAACATTAATTTGACAACAATATATGAACCAAATTACCTTCTGAGAAGTGCAGGATTTAGTCAAGAAGTTTCAGTCCTCAGACAAGAACAAACCTAAAAATAGCCGCATGGAAATGAGTAAGGTGAGTGATTTCACTTTAACATGTCGGCCCTTATACCAAACTGACACAGTTGAGTGCCAAGAGAAATTACCTTGGCCCCCAAATTCACTTGAGAATAAAGAGAATGGAACAGTCCTCCAACATCCTGGCCTTCTAGTGAGTTGCCCAAAGGGATGGTTTCTGTCTTCCTTTATAGAGTGCTGAAGGAAGTGGCATGCCTAGGACACCTAAGAACAAAGGGAAAAGACACAGAGCACAAAAGCAAAAACAAAGAAGTGGAGCTACCTCAAACTAAAACGCTTCTGCACAACAAAGGAAACAACCAACAAAGTGAATCTATGGAATGGGAGAAAATATTTGCAATCCATATCTCTGATAAGGGGTTAGCATCCAAAATACTAACTCCTTATCAGATGGGGTATATGTGGTACACATATACAATGGAATATGTGGTACATATAAACAATGGAATACAATGGATATATGTGGTACATATACACAATGGAATATTACTAAGCCATGAAAAAGAACAAAATAATGCCATTTGCAGCAACATGGATGGACCTAGAGATTGTCATACTGAGTGAAGTAAGTCAGACAGAGAAAGACAAATATCATATGATATCAATTATATATGGAATCTAAAAATGGGTAAATATGAACTTATCTACAAAACAGAAATAGAGGTACAGATGTAGAAAATAAAGTTATAGTTACCAGGGGGTAAAGGGGGGAGGGATAAATTGGAAGATTGGAATTGACATGTACAGACTACTATATGTAAAATAGATAACTAATAAGGACGTACTATATAGCACAAGGAACTCTACTCAATACTCTGAAATGACCTATATGGAAAATAATCTTTAAAAAGAGTGGATACATGTATATGTATAACAGATTCATTTTGTTGTACACCTGAAACTAATACAACATTGTAAATCAACTATACCCATTTTTTTTTAATGGGTGAAAAATGTGAATAGAAATTTCTCCAAACAAGATATACAAAAGACAAACAGCTATATGAAAAGATGTTAAATATCACTAATCATCAGGGAAATACAAATCAAAACCACAATGAGATATCATTTCACACTTTTTAGGATGGCTGTTATAAAAACAAACAAAAGATAAAAAATGTTGATGAGAATGTAGAGAAATTGGAATGCTTGTATACCATTGATGGGAATGTAAAATGGCACAACCACTGTGAAAAACAGTATGAAGTTTCCTCAAATAATTAAAAATAGAACTATCATGATCCAGTAAAACCACTTTTGAGCATATATCCAAAAGAATTGAAATCAGATCTCAAAGAGATATCTGCACACCCATGTTCAGAATAGCTTTATTTATAATAGCTAAGATATGGAAACAACTAATGTTTATCAAGACATGAATGCATAAAGAAAATCCGGTTTATACATATAATGGGATATTATTCAACCTTAAAAAAATAAGAAATCCTGTCATAATACAACAACATAAATGGAACTGGAGGACATTCTTCTAAGTGAAATAAGCCTGTCACAGAAGGACAAATACTGTGTAATCCCACTTATCTAAGGTATCTAAAATAGTCAAAACTGTAGAAAGACAGTAGAATTGTGGTTTCCAGGGTCTGGAGAGAGGGGATAAATGGGAGCTGCTGTCCAATGTGTATAAAATTTCAGTTACGTGAAATGAATAAGTTCTAGTAAGCTGCTGTACAATATTGTGCCTGAAGTCTACAACACTGTACTGTCCATGTACACTTAAGAAATGTATTGAGGATAGGTCTTATGTTTTGTGATTTTATGACATTAAAAAAAATTTCAGTAGTGTTGAGGTTGAGAAACTTGCTCAAAAATGTTTTGCTCAATACAACCCATACTCATAACGAAGTTTGAAATCATATTTAAAACGATTCTTTCTGACATTATTGTAGTAGTATCAACCTATGGGGATTTGATCAGTGATTTCTGTCTACATTGTCCTCTTCTAATTTTCCTGACATTTGAGACATATTTAATACTTCCAAGTTTTAGCTGTGAAGGAAATTTGAGACATTAAAATAAGATCTCACTTTTTTTGGAATGGATGTGTAACAGAGAAGAACAAACCTAACTCATATTGGATCTATCCTTTCAGCTCTAATGCTTGTGCTCTACTGCCTGTGCTTAGTCATGCTGGCTCTGCACCTTTGTAATGGAACATTGCCTATAGCCTGAAATGTACATAATAGCCATTTCTCAAGGGTCTGCCTCCTAGGCTTCAAAGGTATAACACTTTTCATTCATATGGAGATAAAAAGTTGCATACCAGAGAATAACATTTGTCTTGTTGGAGGTTTACAGGAACATTGTGAGCAGACCTATGTGGACAGGTGCAAAAACAGAGGATTATCACATCCCCTCTGGAGTCTGGCTGGCACCAAGAAGTTTGCAACAGCCAGCCACATGCCCTCCCCTTTTAGTATAAAAGAAGCCTGGATTCTAACTCCAATAAGATGGTTCTTTGGAACACTAGTCCTCCATCTTCTCAGTCTGCTGATTTCCCGAATAAAGTTGCTGTCTCTTGCCCCAACACCTCATCTTTTTGTTTATTGGTCTGTCTTGTGGTGACCAGTACTAGCTTGGACTCGGTAGCAGGTGTTTACTTGTTGTGGGCTGGTAATGACTAATTGTGCTATCTACTACAAGTTATTTTTTTATTTGTTTTCTTTTTCTGTGTGATTATGTTGTATTTAAGTGAGATTTTATTTTTATAGAATAGATGGTTTATTACAACTCTAAAAGAAACATTTTTTAAAAGATATACATAATTATTCTTACACTATTAATCAGATTATTTTAGTAGTCTCATCCAGGAACTAATTTATAGTCTGATGTTTCTATGCCTGTCTAATAAAAAAAACATTATGAGGCACACTCAACATTCACTGTATGAGTGCTGAGATATGTCTTGTAAAGATTCTGGAGCCAGGCAGGATTATCTTGACCCAATCAGAGAGCACTTAGTGTCATCTAAGGAGAAGAGCAATTTTAAGATTATAATGGTGGCTATCATTCAAATTGGATTCCCAGTTTGATCTCTGTTTGATTCATGTAAGACTCACAAAAGGATAAAAGTGGAAGAGCAGTCATAGGAAAAAAGAAAAAGGAAAATACAGAAGTGTCATTTCACTAAATCTTTATACAATATTAGGTAGAAAGGAATAATATATTGAGAACCTGTCACAATTTTTGTTTTTTTTGTTTTCCTTTAGACCACTTTACACGAAAACAGCACTTTAAACAAATGTATCTTCAAACATTAGAAGACATTTTACTTCCATAAACTGAGAATTAAAAGCAGAAAGAATGTTGATTACGCATCTGCACGGGGCGTCAGAAATCACATCTTAATAAAAATGTTCTGCCTTGATTATAAGTGTTATAACTAAAATTAGGCTCTGTATTTCTCCAAAACTTATGGTTAATAAGATATATTTTTAATACTTTCCTGACTCTTTTTCCTGTATATTCCTTTTAAAATATGATAATCAACTAAAGTTGCCAATGAAAGAGCTATTTTAAGAATAATGCTTAAGACCATCCAAGTTAAAATGTGTACCATTTCTCAGTGCCATTTTTCAACACTCAAGTGGCCCATTGCATTTTTTATATAATGCATAATCAGAATACATTCAACAAATACAATTAAGAAAGAAGAACCAGCATTAGTCTGGAAATGGTAACAAAATTAAAGATTATACTAAGAACACCCCAATAATTTTGGGTATTCATATTGGTGAAAAAATTTGTGAGAATATGCAACATGATGAATAAAAAATATTCCTTATATAGTTCCTCAAGAATAAATGCCACTTAGCTAGCATAATCAAACTCCTTCATTAGAAATCCAAGATATATTTTTCTGAATCAGAATCTAAAGGTTGTTATAGTAAGGTTTGTTCTTAAGTAATAGAGATGCTGAATAATAAAAGATATAACATGTCAAAATATGCATTTCAAAGAAAATATGCATATATTTTAGTTTCCTTTATAAGAAAAATAATTATTGATGTTATGTTTTTAGGTATGAACAAAATGTGTTTTATCCTAATTTTTCTGGAAAATAGTAATTGACATATTTGTATCATCTGTCAAACTATCATTTTGTTTTTCTTTTTTGTGAACAGAGGAAGAAGTAAAAGCAAGTGGAAAGGGGCCAGATGACTAGAGAAGAAAAATAATGTGTGACACAAAGTAAAAGTAGATGGTATAAAATTCTATGATAAATTTATTATTAGTATTACTACTACTACAGATTCAAAACTTTCATAAATGCAAGGGGATTATCAAAGATAATACATATAATAAGAGAGGGAGCCAGAAACTGAACCCAAGCTTTTAGGTCACTTTCCAATGAACAGTGTATGGTCCGACCTCTTGTTTCTTTTCTTAGTGCATGTTTTGTAAGACAGACTACATTTATCTGAACCTCACATTTCAGAACACACAGAACAGAAAAAAACAAATTATGTGATACAATTTTCTCTTCTAAGGATTTATCTCATGGGGGAAAATGGCAGTTTCACATTCTCAGATGCTAAGTAGGGGTTTTATATGTAGTTTAGTATGATATGACATAATAACATACCATGCGATTGTGGTATGATATAAATATAATAGTTTAGCCTTTAATGTTTATTGAATGAATAATAATCAAAACAAGGAGATGTGAAAATTATAAACTATTCATTACTTATAAGGATTGTATTTCCCTTGTGGCCCCTTCATCAGTTAAAATGGTTGTAACTTACAACTTTTCCCTTTGCTCTGGGGTATTTGTAGGCACTTCTTTTGCAGTAATTAAAGTGCTAGTTTTCAGTGAATCCATTAAGAAGAAAGTGACTAATTATGAGCATTAACAGTCAAGATTATGGGAAGAATAACGTGTTTCACTGTGAATGCAGAAAACCACTGTGTTAAAGCTGTAATCTGAAACAAATGAATGTAACATGTAATAGATAACCAAAAATATTCACAGAGAGGAAATTCAGGCTATTATCTCTGAAAACAATAAAGAAATTAGATATGAAATACTGAAAGAAGAGTTTCCATTATCTTGTTTGGTCTTGGATGGCTGCTAGAGAACAGATACGAGCTGGAATAACCTTCCTCTCAGATCTCAGCCCCTAGCTCTCCCCTACTTACTGTGTCATCTCCCAATAGAGAGTCATATATTTGCTGCCTGCCCATGGTGCCTTTCCTCCTCTTCTTCCTTAATCTGCCCAAAGAAATCATATCAATTCTTTAGTGTGGAATTGACAAGGACATTTTTATAAGCTTTTGTAACACTCTAATTAATTACCTTCATTGAAATACATGCATTTAAATACTTATTATATATTCTACTGTAACTATTACACTACCTTTTTCATAAAACTTTCCTTGAGATCAGAAACCTTGTACTGTAAGCCAATATATCCCCAGAATTTAGCACAATATTCGCACATATTAGCTATTCAGTAAAGATTTAGCAGTTAAAAAACAAATATTTGCTATATTTTATGATATTTGATGTTCAGATGCGGTTCTGATTTGTATACAAATATTATCTGATATTGGAGATAACTTAAAAAAAACACTATTACTATTAACAATAAAAAATAGTTTAAAATTTGCAATGGTGTGAATATATAACAAAATACTTCTGCCTAGAAATGTATACAGTATAATTAGAACTACAGAAATGAACATAGAAATATCACATGACCAAACACTGAAAAATCTGGGTAAGACTGTTGTTTGAAAGTAAAATAAACATTTCAAATCATCAGAAGAAAAAATTAAAAATACAGGAAGAATTTATTAGAAAGAAATTCGGTTAACTCATTGAGTCCACAGAAGGTTTATATAAGAGCATCTATAGCAACTGGTGAGAATACAATTCCTGGAACAAAAATAGAAGCATAGAGAAATACTAGAGGTTATTTAAATAATACAGTGAGAGAATGAACTGCTGGAAGTAGAGATAATAATTTAGTATCAGATTCTATATGTGTTTTGAAGGTAGAGCCTACAGGATATCATGACAAGTGCGGTGTAAAGTGTGAGAGAGAAAAAGAACCCTCATGAATTCAGGGTTTTTGGCAGATTAACTGTAATCATGGATTTTCCATGAAGTTATATGTGCAAGAATATTAAGTAAATAATTTTGAAGGGGGTGGTAGGCTGCTGATGTTATATGATGGGAATAAATGATAGTAGGCATCTCTTGGGATCTCTTATTTATGTTTCCTGGGGAAGTAGGAAACAAAGTTATGGCCTGAGATTAGGATAGAGGAGGAAGTGATGGAGGTGTGGAGAGAGAGGAGAGTATGAAATAGTTATCAAGTAGAAGAGACAAGAGAAGAGAATACAGAAGTGCATTACGGTGACCAGGCAGCACTCAGGGTTCACTTGAGGTTCACAATAATGAAATTAAAGAGAGAACAGATAGAGTGGTAAAGTGTTCTTTTGTTTGTTTTTGTTTTCTACTTACATTTGGCTGTATTAGTGCAAAGTAAGAGTGGCCTAAAATTGGATGTAATTAAAATTGTGATTTTGCCGAACAGGCACGACAAAGTGAGAAGGGGCAAGGGATGTAATGGTGTTTAGAAGGAAATTATTATAACCAATGACCAGAATATACACTGGGTAGGAAAGAAAAGAGGTTTTCAAAGAGGGGAGAGAGAGTAAAAATGTAATAATCAATGCATCAGAAAAGTCCTATGCATCAAATTTTTTGTCTGTTTGAGGCACTAAAGATTATAATATGGAAGGATAAGAGGTGGGATCAGAGAAGATGTAACAATTTAATACACAGCAATTTTTAAGCTGCAGATCTATGCTGATTCCTGAAAATGATTATCCTTTGTAAGAGCTTTTCAGCAATATGTTAATAATGAAATTAATACTAGGTTTTTGTTGGTCTGTTTTGTGACTGTATTTGTGAATACATCTGGGTTTTCACACATATTCGATGAAGACAAGTCGTAAAGAAGAAAGGATTGTGCATATTGATTCCCACATTCCCAAGATTTCATGTTAGATTTCTGCAACATTAAGGTGATGAATCAGCTCCCCAAAAAGGGATAATTTGTTGAAGCAATGAGATAAAAACAGTTTATTTAAAAATTTTTAAAAAATTAGTCTTGTATAGGCCTGGAATACAAAAGTAAATTTTCCTAATATTTATTCATTTAAAATAAAGAAGATAATATCATATGGAGGACAGCACTTCTTTTAAGTTAAAGGTCACAATTTACTCAATAGACAAGGAAATTTCTTCTTCCTCAAAATTTGTTTTTTGAGCTTAGAGACCATGAAGAACTATGACTCATGTTGTGATGGTACAATGTGATGCATCTGAATTTCAACAATATGTTTTAGAACTAATCTAGAAAAGTAAGTTACAAACTTTGAAATCAGATTGAAATCAGCTGTCATAAAAAAAAAAAAGTCAAAGCTGTGGGGAAAAAAATCACCTCTACATCATGAGTAAATACTACATTGCAGCCTAATTAGCTTTCATTGAAACTAATATATGCTGCTCCTCAAACCTGATAAAGACATATTTTTAAATAAGTCTTGGGTCTGAGTCATGAATTTTCAACTTAATATTAATCAGCTTAATTTTGGTAGCAAAAGAGTATTTTTTTTTCATTTTCCTAAATCTGAACAACCCAAATAAAATGAATAAAAGTGATAATTTTGGTTTAGATTTTTAAAACTTCTAAACCATCTGGAGCTTGGGGGGTTAGCGGTTGGGGGAAGCCAAAGAAAAGATCTGTAAAACCCAATGTAAATTTTATAGTATTTCCTTCTGCTAACACATAAAATGTTTTCTCTAAATAACAAAACAAAAATCACATTGGCTTATAGACTAAAGAAATAACTTCCATCACATTAGTAAAAGTCCAAATGTGAGCTTGAATGATGGCTGATTCATTAACTACCTGATGGCTTTAGTATATATCAGGAGCTTCCCATCTATTCACTCACCATCCATAACCTTGGCTTCACCTTCAGATATATAGGAAGCTGGCTGCAACAGTTCCAGGCACCACCTCCAGACATTACAATATTCAGAGGAGGAAGAGAAATGACGTCTCTCCATTGTGCCCTCTTAGAAGTGCTGAAATTTTTTTCCAGAATCTTTCCAGAAGCCCTCTTGTATCTGATCACACATTTATGAGCAGTTAATTGGGAAGGATTTAGAATGTTCTCAGATCAGTGATATGACTTTGGGGGTGATTTTGCCCTTGAGGGGACATATGACAATATCTGAGACTTTTTTTGGTTGTGATAGAGCAGTACTACTGGCATTTAGTGGGTAGAGGCCAGGAAGAGTGATAAACAACCTACAATGCACAGGACAACACCCCATAACAAAGAATTATCCAGCCCAAAATGTTAACTGTGCTGAGGGTTAGAAACACTGTCTTAGAGTAATCAGGACTACACTTTATCTAGGGTGGACATTAGCTTCTAGTGAGGCACATGGATCAGTGAAGGAAGAAACAATACATAAAGAAAATTACAGTTCTCCTAGGAACAAAGCCTCATAATGAAACCAGATAGGCAACAATGCCATTACCCTCACCTACTAGTGACAAGCACAATGTTAGTCTTATATTTACATTCCAGTAGAGATAAGCCTTTCTACCTTCAGGGATCTGATTACAAATGTCATGTTGGCTGACCTCATGATATTTTAGTTACGGCTAGCTGATTGCTTGATGATAAAAATAATATTCAAATACATTTAGAAGACCATGAAAAATATAGTGTTTTCTTCATAGTTCTAATAAAGTATTGGCAATTGGGTTAGAAAATAACATTATTAATTTTCTTTTTCATTTTACAACACAACAATATTTTAAAATAGAACACTGTGTGTTGATGTGTGTGTACGTATGAACTGAAAAGAAAATGATTCTTCTCTACAAAGAGCCTGGGGTGTGAACTTTTGGAGAAGATGGACTCATTGTTAAACCTCCTACCACTCTTCAGAAATTTTCTATGCTTTTTCTATAAGATATAAAATAATTGTTTCAGGATAAAGGAGATTTGAAACATCCTATATTTATTTCCTTTTAAATAGCTTAAAAGAGTGATATTGTCATATATCTAAGGATAAGAAAACATATTTCATTAACATACTTATAATAGATAATGATGTTTATCATATACAAAGCACACTTCTTAGAGTTGAGACTATTTTAATTCTAGTTTTATTCTGTCTAATATTAGAGATTAAATGACACCATAAAATTTCAAAGCCAGGAGGAGAAAAGTTTAAATGATACTCGAGAGAAAACTGTGGCTCAGGGAGACTAGGTAATTTTTGTCTAGATCCCACAGCTAGACTGAGACAAAGCTATAATTTCAGAGCTGCTTTCACATAACATGCTACACAAATTTACTAGGTAACTCTTTGGAATACAGGGTAGGCTGCAGGAAAATAAGAGCTGGAGAGAAAGAAATTTGCACAAGATTTTACATTTGAGATTTCTTGAAGATGAATACGCACAGACGAATGCTTGTGGTCCTTAATGATGCCAGTGATAGTAGGTTTTGCAGAACTAATGAAATGACAATAAATTATATGCAATATTTCCTACTGGCAAATTTAGCAATCATAACTCCCAAGATTACTGTTAAGATATGAAATTATTATTTTTACATGACAGGTAAATAACCAGTTTCCTTTAATTAGACTAGATTAAGAGAAGTGAAATGCTTTTGAAAATAGCAGTGGATTGGAGTGGTGTCTTTCATCAAGAGCAGAATCATGTTAATGTCTTATGCTGTCTAGTTACCATGACAAATATGTTGTGGTACATGCACACTTTAATTATTAACACTGAAATCTGCTGAAATTGTATTATTGCTCTTAGTAAGAGCTATTACTGCTGAAATGACCCATTTAATAGTGACCCATGGTATCAAAGTATGGATTTATATTGGTAATTAATAACAGTCCATTTCTGAAAATGTTAACACAGGAGTTCAATAAAAATGCTAACTAGATCTCAAATACCACACACAGTATATTGACATATTAATGTGTATTACTTTTGTTAAATGCTTTGTAAATCTAGATATGAAAGAAGATAAGTAAAAATATTTCTCTAGTGTCCACTGAGTCATTAGTAAACTTAGTGGATTTGTTTACTTTTTATTTTTAGTGTTTAGACCTAAAATTTTTTATGCAAGAGTTTCCTTTTACCATATTCTACAGAAGTTCAATAAACGGAAGTGAAAAAAAATTAAATTTGACAACATAACCCTGAGGAGGAGTTTTGGACTAATGGGCAGTAGATGTGTTGCTCATTTTACTGGTTACTTGTTCCAAGTCCCATATAACAACTAGCTGCCCCACACCCATCTTATTCTTTTTCTGCCTTTCCAGAAGAATAATATAAAGCTCCATAGGGTGCCACATAATCTGTTATATTATAACACAACATTAAATGATATTTTAGTAAACACAAAAACAAACAAAACAAATAAAATTAAACATGCCTATGGCAACATGATCATTTCCAGAGTCATCAACATGTGGTTGGAATATATTGATTGATATTTGTTGAGATTTATTTACTTAATTGGCTTGTCTTAAACAGATATTAAAATCAAATTATGTTCTCTGAATATATTGACTGACAGTATCTTAAATATGTTAGAATAAGTTAAGAGAAAAGAATGTATGATTTACAATTTTCTAAATAAAATTTTAAAACTGCAACTTCCACCTCAGAATAAATATATACTATATTATACTATGATGAATATTAAAATATGCTGAATGATAATCATTCATCACCACCTAGGTTTTTAAATTTAAATAAGAATGGCAGAAAATTTTTAAGATTTAGGGCCATATATCAGTACATTTTGTTCAATATGATTGTTAGTGTCTACGTTAACACATAGAATAGAAATATATGGTAGAAAACATTTCAAAACACTTTGAAAATAAGTACACATACACAACACATGCACATTAATTTTTTTTAGCCAGAACATTTTTTTAATGACTAATTAGTCCATTACTTAAGATGAACTGAATGCTGCAGCAGCTGTCCTCTCAGATTTGGGTATCATTCCTTCAGGGACCTCATGCCTGAATCTGTGGTCTGCTATACCAATGGCATTTTGTCATTTAGGCTTGGCACTGGAGTTATACTTTCTCTTTGTGCTTAGAAGTTTAGATACAGTTGTCACAGGTCCACTTCTTAAGGTTGTCGAATTACAGTGGCATCATATCATGCATATCTTATTGTAACACTTTCCATTATCTTTGTCATCTGATTTCTGTGGCCCAAACCAAAAACTATTTCTTTATCTTTAAAGGAGATAAAGATATCTTCATGCTTATCTCTTTATTATAAACATGGGCATTTATCTGGATATATAATGATTAGATCTCTGTCACTGTTGTCTTCAGAAACAAATCATAGGAATGCAACAAATTTTAAGCAATATGTTGAAAATGTCTCTTTTTGAGAAATTTACAAACTTAATAACCTATAAGAAGAGAGCTGAAATTTAGAATATTCCAAATTCACTTACTCTGAATGTAAGTTGCTCTTGATAGATTGCATAGAAAATATTTGCCTTATTACCTAAGAACTTACATATATACGTGTGTGTGTGTGTGTGCATGTGTGTGTGTGTACCTAGCATAATAACAACAAAATAGTTCATTAAGATTGTGACTAGCCATATATTGTAGTAGTATGTGTTTAATACCTCCTGATATAGTAGTATAGTAAGTTATACTACTATTATTCCTAAATTATAAACAGTTAGGGAAGCAGGTGTAGGAAGAACAAAGAGGATGGAACATGCATCTTTTAAATCAATAACTGACTGCCTCTTCTAGGTTTTAGAGGATTTGGATTAATTCTTCCCTGGATAATTGGCTCATTTTGTAGAAACATGGTTTTGTTCTCAAACTTGTTTGTAAAAATTAGTGTTCCTTTACTTTATCAAAAGAATTAGACCTTGGTTGTACACATGTAGATATGAATTGCTTCATCATAAAGTGAGAATTTAGAATTTTTGAGTACAAAACTCTCAGACAGAATAAAAAGTAGAATTACATTTTTAGAGTTTTACTTAAATATCCATTTGTTTTCCTTAGTAGGGTTACATTTGCTGTATTTTAAATAGTTTCTCTCAAAAGCCATCCTGCATGGATTTGTTTGTTTCTTTATTTATGTGACAAAAACATTTATGGCATAATCACTCTGTGTTAACAGACATCTTTATTTGAAGCATCATCTTCTTTTGAACATCAACATCTCCAAGTTTTGAAAGATTTATAGTTAATCTACAGGCATTCCTCAATTTATTGTGCCTACTTTACTGTGCTTTGCAGATACTGCATTTTTTGCATTTTTTTTTTTTTTACAAATTGAAGATCTGTGGCAATCCTGCATCAAGAAAGTCTATTGGCACCATTTTTGCAATAGCATTTCTTCACTTAGTGTCTCTGTTTTACATTTTTATAATTCTCACAACATTTCAAACTTTTTCATCATTGTATTTGTTATGATGATCTGTAATCAATGATCTTTGATATTACTATTGTAAAGGTTTTGGGGCACCATAAGCTGTGCCCATACAGGATGGCAAACTTAATTAATAAACATTGTGTGTAATCTAACTGCTCCACTCACTGCCTGGTCTCTCTCTCCTCAAGCCTCCTTGTTCCTTGAGACATAACAACATTGAAATTAAGCCAGTTAATAACCCTACAATTGCATCTAACTGACTGAAAGCAAGAGTTGAACATTTCTCACTTTAAATCAAAATCTAGGAATGATTAAGCTCAGTGAGGAAGGCATGTCAAAAGCTGAAACAGGCCAGAAGCTAAGCTTCTTGCACCAGTTAGCCAAGTTGTAAATGCAAAGTGATGTCAGAACCATGGTAGACTGAGACATTCCATTTGTCTCTCCCCTTTAATCTACAACCTGTAAAACAACCACAACCTAACAAGGGTACCTCTGTCCAACACAACAGGATACCAGAGAATTTCACATATCTGTACATCTAACAGTGGATCAACTGGAACAAATAGAAGAGGTGGAACTGGGGGAAGAGTAAAGGCGCTACCTGCAATTCTGGCCCTCTGGCCATGACAGCTGAACTTGCAGCTCCAGAGAACCCAGTAACATCAATGGAGGGTGTGTACATGACACTGAACTCCTGGCAGCAGTGGCACCTGTGGCCATAGGTAACTGGGAAGCAATGGTGTCTGGGACCCCATGCCTCTAGTCACAAAGGCATGTGTGACTCTGACCCCCTGATCCCCAACCCACAGCAGTGAAGCCCATGAATATTACAGCAATAGACACAGCAGAAGTACCCATGCAACCCTGGATAGCCCCCACTTCCCATCACCTTTCAGAGGCAGAACCTGTGACTCAGTATTTCCCGGATATGGTGGAAGAGCACATGATCCTGGTGCCACAGGCTCTGATGCCAATGACACTGGAAGCAGCAAGACACCAATGACCTTGGAGGCACAAGAAGTGATAGCAAGGGCATGGGGTGAAACTTCTGACAAATGTGGTGGAGAGTGGAAAGTGACAACTCTCAAATATAACCAGAGGCAGCTCAGGTAAGAGAAACCAAAAACTTGAACGATTGCACCACCTACCAGAAAAGAAAAGAAGGACCTCTGATTTCTTACCTACTGAATCTCTAAAATCAAGTAGAAATGTATAGAAGTATTGAATCACAATGCTGTGTAACAGGATCTAAGATAGTGTTCTGGGTGAATCATACTTTAAGAACAAACAAACAAACTAATAGAAACAGACATCAAATCAGATATGTGGTTAATGGAGGCAGGGAGTGGGGGAGGGGGAATTGGATGTAGGCACTCAAAAGACACTCCCAGTTATATGATAAATATAGGGACATAATATACAAAATGATTGCTATAATTAACATTGCTGTGTGTTATATATGAAAGCTAATGAGAGTTAATTCTAACAGTTCTCATCACAAGGAATTCTTTTTCTATTTCTTTAATTTTGTATCTATACGAGATGATGTTCCTTAAACTTACTGTGATAATCATTTCATAATTAATGTAGGTCAAAAAAGTTCTTGAAGGGTATTAAAAATGCTACTGCAGTGAACACATGAATGATAAGAAAGTAAAAAAGCTTCATTGCCAATAAGGGGAAAGTTGTAGTTGTCTGGATAGAACATCAAACCAGCCACACCATTACCTTAAGCCAAGCCTAAGCTATAGCAGTGCCCTGTATTCAATTTTATGAATGCTAAGAGAGTTGAGAAACCTTCAGAGGAAAAATTTGAAGCTAGCAGAGTTTGGGTCATGAGGTTGAAGGAAAGAAGACATCTCCATAACAAAAAAGTACAAGGTGAAGCAGCAAGTGCTGATGTAGAAGCTGCAGCAAGGTATCCAGAAGACCTAGCTAAGATAATGAATAAAGGTGGCTCTACCTAACAAGAGAGTTTCAATGTAGGTAAAATAACCTTCTATTGGAAGGTGTCATCTAGAACTTTCATGGTTAGAGAGGAGAATCAATGCCTGTCTTCAAAATACAAGTTGACTCTCTTGTCAAGGGCTAATGCAGCTGGCAACTTGAAGTTGAAGCCAATGCTCATTTACCATTCTAAAAATCCCAGGGACCTTAAGAATTATGCTAAATTTACTCTACCTATACTCCAAAAATAAACAACAAAACCTGAATAAGAGCACATCTCTTTACAACAGAATATTTGAAGCCCACTGTTGAAGTCCATTACTCAGCAAAAAGGTTCCTTTCAAAATATTACTGCTCATTGAAAATGTACCTGGTAACCTAAGAGCTCTGATGGAGATGAACAATGAGATTCATGTTGTTTTCATGCTTGCAAACACAAAATTCACTTTGTAGCCCGTGGATCAAGGAGTAATTTCAACTTTTAAGTCATATTATTTAAGAAATACATTTTAAGGCTATAGCTGCCATAGATATGATTCCTCTAATGGATCTAGACAAAGTGTATTGAAAACCTTCTAGAGAAGATTCAACATTAGAGATGCCACTAAGAGCATTCATGATTCCTGGGAAGAGGCCAGAACCTTAACAGGAGTGTGGAAGAAGTTGTTTCCAGCCTTCATGAATGATTTTGAGGGGTTCAAAATATCAGTGGAGACATAGAAAGGGAACTGTAATTAGAAGTGGAGCCTGCAGATGTGATTGAATTGTTGCAACCCCAAGATAAAACTTTCATGGATGAGGTATTGCTTCTTATGGATGAGCAAAGAAAGTGGTTTCTTGAGATGGAAGCTGCTCCTAATGAAAATGCTGTCGAGATTGTTGAAATGACAACAAAGGACTTAGAATGTTACATGAACTTCACTGATAAAGCTCCAGCCAGGTTTGAGAGGATTGACACCAATATGAAAGTTCTATTGTGGGTAAAATGGTATCAAACAGCATTGCATGCTACAGAGAAATCACTTGTGAAAGGAGAGTCAATCTAAGTGGCAAACTTTGTTGTTGTCTTATTTTAAGAAACTGCCACAGCCACCCCAATCTTCAGCAGCCACCACCCGGATCAGTCAGCAGTGATGAACACCAAAGCAAAACCCTCCACCAGCAAAAAGATTACAACTTGCTGAAGGCCCAGATGACAGTTAGCATGTTTAGCATTTTTAATTTAAGGTACGTACATTGTTTTTTAAAATATTTTTGCACATTTAACAGACTATAGTAGAGTGTCAACATAACATTTACATGCATTGGGAAACCAAAATACTTGTGTGACTCACTTTATTGTGATATTCGCTTTATTGTGGTGATTTGGAACTGAATCCCTGATATCTCCAAGGTGTACTTGTATTTCAACAAAGTTAACAATTTCTATGGCTTTGGATTATTTTGCCTGGGCTTAAGATAGGCCAGCTTTTTTGGTCTTTATCCTAACATATACAACGTGGTTACCTACTCCCTGTCTTACGTTCCTAATACAAAACACTTGGTTGATGATTTGTTTAAATAAAAAAAGGAGGGGGCAATAAACAGTTATTCTTTTAGTAATTCTCTGCCTGTCAGGTAAAATATCCTTACATATTGTTCTTCCTTGCCATGTTCTACACTGTCTCAAGAGTTCTTTTGGCTACTATGTAAATTTCAGTGCTTAGTTGTGGCATAAGCTAGACAATATTATAAAGACAAAACAAATAAGAATGTCATTGTATTGCTACATCCAGTAACATTGTGCATCTTAAAGTTGCAAAAAATCAATAATTTTATTTAAGATTTTCCTTAAATCTATGTTTAAGAGTATGATTATGTAACATCCTAAGGACAAATTATTTTCTCTAATAAATTAAATGTACTGTTTCCAACCTCCAAAAGATACCATCTTTTAATACCATAAAAATAAGAAAACTAATTATCAAAACTTAGCATACAATGTTACCTTTCTCACATAATGCCCTTGAAATAAATTCTCATATCCTCACTGTATATGAAGGAGATTCATTAAAAATGGATGAAAGATGACACTAACACTAAAATATGCAGTAGACAGTCAATAATTTGTCAGACCTAAGAGTATCATCAACTAAAATCAAAGACAATTGAATTGACCTGAAGCACAGATTTTCTGGCTCACTATTGTAATACTATAAGAATTTGGCCAGGCCATTCATCGGCATTAAAAAAAAAGTCCATCCTTTCACTGTTGCTCCACAGAAACATAGAAACACACATTTTAATGACCAGAAACCAGCTGTTTTTATATTGGTGTCTTTTTTAAAAAATAAAAATACACCATTTACTCTAATGAACAAAATCAAAGAAGAACTAAATAAGTGGAGAGATTTTCTGTGTTCATGGATAGAAAGATTCAAAAATATCAAGATGTCAATTCTTCCCAACTTGACCTATAGACTCAAAGCAATTTCAATGAAATTCCCACTAAGTGTTTTATTGATATAGGCAAACTGCAAAATTTATATGGAGAGGCAAAAGACACAGGATAGCCATAAAATATTGAAGAAGAACAAAGTTGGAGGACTGATGATACTTGACACCAAGAATCACTATAAAGCTACAGTAATCAAGACTGTGTCCTACTGGCAAAAGAAAAGACAAATGAGTCAATGGAACATGATAGAGATCCTTGAAATAGAACCCCATAAATAGAGTCAACTGACCTTTGACAAAGGAGATAAGGCAATACAATGGAGTAAAGGTTGTTTCTTCAACAAATGGTGCTGGAATAACTGGAAATTCACTTGCAAAAAAAAAAATGAATCCAGATATAGACCTTACACCTTTAACAAAAATTACTCAAAATGGATCATAGACCTAAGTGTAAAATGCAAACCTATAAAACTCCTAGAAGATAACTTGGAAGAAAACCTAGATGACATTGGGTATGGTGATGTCCTTTAGGTACAACACCAGTGACAAAACCACAAAAGAAATAACTGATAATCTGGACTTTATTCAAATTTAAAACTTCTGCTCAGTAAAAGACAGTATCAAGATAATTAGAAGATAAGCCACAGACTGGGAGAAAATATTTGCAAAATAAATATCTGATAAAGGACTGTTATCCAAAGTATTCAAAGAAATCTTAAAACTCTACAGCAAGAAAAAAGGCACACCCTCATATGGTCCCCAGCAGGACTGAACATCAGATGTTCACAGTGGTAAGTAGCTCAATTAAACAAATTAAATGGCTCTCCTTTTCTGTTGAAATCAACCCAATTCTTCCACCTTAATTCTCTGTGATATCTTCCCCAAATAATTTATTATATATGACCACTTGTCTAAGGATTTCCTTTGTTAAAGGAAGCCAAGCTATGTCTTGATTTGTCACTTGATTTTTAAAAATAAGTTTTTAAAAAATTGTGTCTCAGGAGATAATAGTATAGGAGAGTTAATGATATAAGTTCAAATCCAAATCAGAGTTGAAGGGCAGGACAAGACTAATGTTCCAGCTAGAAGACAGTCAAACAGAGAGTAAATTCTCTGTTAAATTTGTGTTCTATTCAAGCCTTCAACAGATCGAATGGAGCCCTCTTCACTGGGAAAAGCAACCTGCTTTACCCAGTATCCTGATTCAAACATTAATTTCATCCAGATATACTCTCACAGACACACTTAGGAGTGCCTTAGGGATAATATTTAACTAAATATCTGGGTACACCCTGGCCTAGTCAAGTTAACACATACAATTTACCATTATAGAAAGTGAAGATTTTTTTTAAGTTTATGAATTTAATTATTTAGTTTCCATCATTAACATTTCAAAAACTGAAGAAGAATTAGGAAAGAATGTTGAAAATTGATGTACAATGGAGCAGCAGGACAGCCAGGAGGATATGGTGTCTAAAAGCAAAATTAAAAGGTTGTTTCAAGGAGGGAAATGAGGTCATGTGTATTAAATGCTACTGATAATTTACGTGAGATAAAGAATGAATATTGGCCATTCAATTTATCATTATGGATGGCATTGTTGATTTTAACAAAATTTGTTTTAACATAATGGATATAAGTTTAAAAGGGTTTTTGTTTGTTTTGTTTAGTTTTTCTTTTTAAGAAGGTATAAATAGCAAGATTCAGTGAAATTGCTTCTATAAGTGAAATAGAGAGCAAAGTCTTCAACTGTGAAAAAAGTGAAGGAACTTTAAGAAGTTTGAAGAGGGAGCAGAAAACAGTATAAAAATCAAGGAAAGTTACTCAAAACGAGGAAATATATATGATTGTGTGTTTGTTGTGTTCAGGAGAGTGGGTGATAGCGACACTAGATAGTTTTTGTTCATTTAGCAAGTTCCTTATGTCTCTGGTTTCCAGTAGCTTCTTGAATCAGTGATGTATATGGACTAAGGTATTATCCAGAATCTGTATACCAGTTTGGGAACTCATATACATATTTTTTTCATTCATTTTTTTAAAACAACTTTATTGGAGTATAATTGCTTTACAATGGTGTGTTAGTTTCTGCTGTATAACAAAGTGAATCAGCTATACATATACATATATCCCTATATCTCCTCCCTCTTGTGTCTCCCTCCCACCTTCCCTATCCCACCCCTCTAGGTGGTCACAAAGCACCGAGCTAATCTCCCTGTGCTAGGAAGCTGCTTCCTACTAGCTATCTATTTTACATTTTACATGTCAATGCCACTCTCTCACTTCGTCCCAGCTTACCCTTCCCCCTCCCCATGTCCTCAAGTCCATTCTCTACATCTGTGTCTTTATTCCTGTCCTGCCCCTAGGTTCATCAGAAACTTTTTTTTATTTTTTAGATTCCATATATATGTGTTAGCATACAGTATTTATTTTTCTCTTTCTCACTTATTTCACCTTGTATGGCAGACTCTAGGTTCATCCACTTCACTACAAATAACTCAATTTCGTTTCTTTTTATGGCTGAGCAACATTCTATTGTATATATGTCCCACATCTTCTTTATCCATTCATCTGTTGATGGACACTTAGTTTTCTTCCATGTCCTGGCTATTGTAAATAGAGCTGCAATGAACATTGTGGTACATGACTCTTTTTGAATTATAGTTTTCTCAGGGTATATGCCCAGTAGTGGGATTGCTGGGTCACATGGAGGTTCTATTTTTAGTTTTTTAAGGAACCTCCATACTGTTCTCCATAGTGGCTGTATCAATTTACATTCCCACTAACTGTGCAAGAGTGTTCCCTTTTCTCCACACCGTCTCCAGCATTTACTGTTTGTAGATATTTTATTATGGCCATTCTGACCGGTATGAGGTGATACCACATTGTGGTTTTTATTTGCATTTGTCTAATGATTAGTTACTTGTTATTCACTTTTGATCTCTTTTATGTTTCAAATTTTGCCTGTCCTTCCCCACAATCACCACACAGCTGACTCAGGTCCATAGTAATATGAATGGTTCTCTACACCCTTTCCAAACCATTAGAATTTTAGAGCTCTCCATCTCAAGTCCTTACTTCTGGGGGGATTATGTTTGGTTAACGTGATAATGGGACTATGTTCTAAACTAGATCCTCATTGATCATTCTCTTTCTCTTTCCAAATGCATTTCTTCTTTCTTGAGGACCACCCTCTATATTTTCAGCATGGTGGCCTCATGCTCTTGAACAAGGAGAATATAGTTCTTTCATGTTTGTTTCCTAGTGTTAGCCAGAATGTCCCAATCAATTTAGGCTGACTATATAACCCCACCAATCTTGCTAATCCCACTTCCCTCACACCCTGTATTTAAGAAGTCACAACATTATACTGGCTCTGCTTCAGTCCTGACTATACATCTGTCCCTCTTCTTCACTTTCATTATCATAGCTCATAATCTCTCCTTTCCATGACTGCAAGAGACTATTTGGTCTTTCTTATCTCTACATAGAACCGGTGGTGATTATTCTTAAAAATAGATCTGGTGAATTTCCATTAACTAGAGCAGGTTTTCAGACTGTGCTTGTTTAAGTCCTAGGAGTTTGCAGGTATGCCTTCAAAGACCTTTGTTTAAGAAGCAATTGGTGGAATAGAAAAGAGGGGCAGGGCTGGTTCCTAGCCATCTCTCTGGCTTCCACTGGGACAAACCTCCTTTTCTTTGTTACATATTTATCTTCTGAATAAGATCTTGTTCATAAAGAGTTTCACTGTGAGAAAGAGAGACAGAGACAGAGACAGAGGAAAAACAAAAGAGATAGAAAGAAAGGTTGTAAAACACTGATTTAGACTAGTCCTAACTCCTTAATATACATTCAACCTCCTTCAAAGCTAATCTCTTATTTCGACCTCTTCTTCAGTTATTTCCCCAATAATACACACTACAGTCCAGCCATACTGACTGTACCATCCATACTTCCTAGAACATGCCATGACCTAAAATATGGACATGAAATAAGCTCTTGCCATAGCATGTCTATGCTCTCAAAAATGGTTGCTGTTACAAGTGATTGCTCTTTATTGTCCCACCATATTTATCTCCTTCACTATCTTCATCCTTAAGGAACTCACATGGAACATCATCTTCTTTCTGACTCCTCAAATGGGGTGAATTTATTGGTAGCATTGTGAAGGTATTTCTCAAATTGTGACCTAAGAATGTATATTCAGGAACCCATACTGTTTCTGAGACTCCTGTTACAATTTTATGCCTTTATTTTGATGATAATTTAAAAATAAAATTTACTAGTTTTAAAGTGGAAGCTTTCTCTTACAAGAAGTTTTAAAAAAAGAAGAATGAAATAAAGTGACTCAAAGGGAGGAAATATAACTGATTGCCTGGAAGCACTAAGGTCTCATTTGAGGGTAGTGATCATGGGATTGCAATAAGGCAAGTCAACAGGGTGACATTCTCCAGCTTCACTCATATGTATGTATGTAGTCATTGAGTAGGCCGAGAGCTGGCATTCACTAGAACTGCAGTTTATCAACATGAAGAAAGGGCAAAGAAGTTGAAAGGATATGTATGGTAGTGCTATTAATGAAGGATAAGATAATTTAATCTGTCTGGGTAAGAAGAAATGCAAGAAAATATCATTGATAAGTAGAAAATCATAACATATAAGATTATATGAACATATAATTGCATATGCATATATAACTATACATGCATGTTTATCCTGTATTTCATTGTTTATTGGAAAATGTTTCCTGCTTTAACTTTTGAAAGAATATAAGTAAAATATTTTATTTCTTTTTAATCAATATTATGTTGTTTTTTATTTATTACCATTTCCTCAGTTTAGTTTTTCTGTAACAAGTTAATGGGCACTGGGTTCTCAAAAAAAGAGAAAAGAAAGTTTTTTTATCTGTATTCTACAACTGCAAGCATGAAGATCGATAAAGTTCTAGAACATGACATTAAGGTATTATAGTTATATCTAACACAATCAGTTCTAGGGTGTCTTGGAAAAATAAAATAGATTTGCAGTTGGTTTTGTGAGTCTGAGAGATTATAATAAGCTTGCAGTAAATCTTTTGGTATTTGCAAACCTGGCTTAATTACACTAAAGTTTCTTCAGGCAAGGGACCTGAATTTTTTTCTTTGTAATACTGTTCAATCTGTAATTTTGTCAGTTTGCTTCAGTGCACATTAATTATCTGACTGACAGAGGTTTGTCACTAGGTAGCCTGTCACTATAGTGTCCATCAGTAAATTCTCCTTCTAAGTCTCCAGTAGGACTTTTAACCTGGCAGAGTATTTAAAGTCCATAATTACTTATATTTACAAAGCATGTAAGCCATTAACTTAAAAAAATAGAGCTATTCTATGATATAAGATGATGTCGAAACACTAGGAATATTCAATGTGTTTACTTCCATAAAGCAAAAAGACAAATCTATTATGTTTGAACATTGCGTTTATTATAGATGCTACAAAAATGTTTGACACAGAGCACTAACATCAGCATTATACAAATGCTGCGATAGATGGCAAGACATCAAATCTATTGTCACTGCTAATGTGGTTGAGATCAGAAAAATAAGCCATAGTTTTACAGTTGTATCTGTCCATGCCTTTGTGTAACAGAACATGAAACAGGGGACTGAACTCTGGTCCTAAATATAACTGCTTATGTTTTCCCACAATTTTTAGCCATTTACAATACACTGATGCATTACTGATTCAGGGAATTTTTTTAAACCTCTTCATAGTCAATTACAGTTTTCTTTATTGTACGTTTTCTCAACAGTGTCTCAGTCCATTCAGGTTGCTATGACAGAATGCCACATGCTGGGTGGCTTATAGATAACAGAAATGTATTTCTCACAGTTCTGGGGGCCAGAAAGTCCAAGATCAAGTCACCAACAGATTAGGTGTCTGCTGAAGGCCTGCTTCTTGTTCATAGATAGCTGCCTTCTCACTGTGTTCTCACATTGCAGAAGGGACAAAACAGCTCTCTGGACTCTCTTTTATTGGTATTGGTATTGGGCACTAATACCACTCATGAGGGCTCCACCCTTATGATCTAATTACTTCCCAAAGGCCCTGCCCCCTAATATCACCACATTGAGGGTTAGGATCTAACATGGGAATTTTGGGGAAACAATAACATTTAGTCAATAGCACGGATATTATGTTAATATGGAAAATTATAACATGATAACCAAAGCAATGTATGCTAGATGCTGATAACTCTAAAAATGCCAATTATTTTTCATACAAGAAAATAAATGCTCCAATAAACCAGCTTGACACATTCACGACTTTAAAGCAATTAATTAAAATTTTACTCATTTTCTTAATGAAGCAAAGTTGTCCCCATACTTTGACTATACACTTGGTTTAGAAAGTATGCCAAGCGTTACCTCAAAATTTAGGTTATGTTTCATACAAGATATGAATTGCTCCATTTCATAGGGGGTGTTTTATTTTTGAAAATCTTCAGGTAATTCATTTATTTGAACTGAAATTTTATGTTTCCTTCTTAAAATTAAGCAGACCTAGAAATTCTAACATAAAATATTGTGTTGAAAGAATTAGCTCCCAACCTATGTTTACTGGATTTCAAAATTAACACGAGTCTAAGAAAACCATAGTATTATCACATACTACGGTAGTTCTTAAACTAATTAAGGAAAAATAATAAGTAGGAAATTAAAAGCTAAAAATATCTAGTTAAGATGTATAACATGTTTTCTGGATAATCAAAGAAATAAAATAGACAGTAAAATGTGCAGCATTCTTATAAGCAGGGCGTAATTATATTAAAATACAAACCAGGATTTAAATTAGAGGAATAAGAATGAACCAGTTGACACATATATTTAAATGTTTTTATATATCACTTTACTACTTCTTTTCAAGAATCTTCAAATAGGTAGCATACAAGTAGCAACGAATTGAGTACAATTGCCATATTCTGTTTATTTAGTCATATAAACCTAAAGTTCGTATTAATTTTCTAGTGAAAATGATTCAATGTTAATATAAGGCACATCCTGAATGTTATGTGGAGTTTCCTGTATATAAACATGCTTAAATTATTTCTTTTGTAGAATACATGTACTTTACAGCCAATGTTACAATTCACAGGTAATTCTTTGATTTTGTTTAATTTTAGCCTGTTAAATTAAAATTACCTTTAAGTACCATTAAAGGCTAAAATCTAAACCAGGTGAGCTCACACATAATTGTAGTAAATCATCATTGATTCTTAGAAAGTGCTGCTTATATATGCCACATGTTTAATGTTACTCAGTAGAGAAAGAAATGAGACAATCACTTACTGACTGCTCTGCATAGCATACCTTACTAGGTTTTCTCTGTCTGTCTCATATATATATATAATTTTCACATTAATCCATAAAAGGTGGAGAAGATAATCCTTGTAGTATATATTAAATAATCTGAACTAATGGAAGAAAATTGTTTGTTTTGCTAAAATACGTTTATATTTTTATTAGGAGTAGAACAAATCTGTGTTTGACTAATACTACTGCCTCCATACATGACAGTAAAAGGAAATTTAATTCACATTCCTCTAATGTTTTTCAAAAGATTGCTGAAATTCAGAACCTGTGACATCAACATCATCATTATCATTGACATATCTAGTATTTATTGCACACATTTATATTGCTCAGACATCCTAGTTTGCCCAGGATGATCCCAGTTTACATCTGTTGTCCTGTTGTCCAAGAATACCTATTAAGAGCATCCTCATTCAATAATAAATTATCCTACCTTGGTTGTTAAATTATGTTACCAGCCTACTGATTATGAAATAAGAATTTTATTATATTTTGAATACCTTTAACTATCAATTCCTAAAACAATAACTTTGCACGTGAAGAGACAAGATTAGTTTACTAACTAATACAGGTTCATCCAGTCAGCAAATGGTAGAAACAGAAAATAAATCCATGTGCCTGAACCCTCCTACCAATGCACATAAGATAATTTAGCTTTTCTCAAAAGAGTGAGTTTGAATGTTCAATTCAATGTTATTAATTGCATGCAACTTGCATCAAGTGAGGAGTTCTCCTCTGTGAATGGAAAAATATAAAATCTTTGGTAAAAATATCAAAGGGAATGCTCTGAGGCAAAGTGAAACTTGAAGTAATCAGTTCAAGGGGAGGTGTGGGAAATGAGCTAAGGAGAGAAGGCACTCCATTTGGAGGAAGAAACATGATCGCATTTGCAAAGGTTTAATAGTAAGTTGTCTTTTTGGTCAGGAGAATTCAAATTAAATTTTAATGTAGAATTAGCAGTTCTTCACAGTATGCCTGCACCCTATTTTTTTTTAAACATGGAAAATCTTTATGCAACTTAATCATTACAGCAACTTTTAATCTGGCATACTTAATATTTCAATTTATAGAAATAATGCCTATGTCATATTTTAAATCCTATCATCATACAATACTCTTGAAATGCTTATATGTCAGTATGATATTACTATGATATTTTATAGGTTTTTAAGTGGTATTTAAAAGCGGTGTGTGCATTATAAAAAAGGTATTACACAATTGGACAAAGGAGGAAAAAGTAAAAATTTCCAAAAAAAGAAAGAAAAATTATCACTTGCCCATATGATAATCTATTTGGGAAACCTAAGACAATCAATTTAGATGCTACTAGAAATAAAAAAGCATATTCGGTCAACAATTATCTTGTGAGCATCTTCATGAGATGTTGGGGATAAGGTATGATCCCTCCACTCAAAGATACTACTTCTTAGCAGATTTCATATTCTATTAAATCTCTCCTGATTTATCTTCAATTTTAATCCTATACCTTTAGTAGCAAGGACTTTTATGTGAATAGCAAAGCCTCAGTATATTGTAAGAGGTCCATATGTATGTGTGAACATATACACAACCACATGCATATATACGTGTACTTGAATATTTGCTATATATACAAACATATACATATATACCTATGTTTGTGTACACACACATGCACACACACACAAACACTTGTTTGAACTGGTAAAACTGATGAACTGCAAGATTTACCATTTTCTGAAAATTTGATACTTTACTAAAGCAACTTGGAGCTTATAGTGTTTTTTATGTGCTCCATAGGTCTTAACACATTTCATTGTCCATAATATGTATATTCACATTTGTTGCATAAAGGAATAAAAGCTTTTCTTGTACAAATTGATATGTTTATCCATCAAATTGTCCAGCTGAAATTAACTCCTGAAAATAGGAATTTTCCCTCAAATTCAATAAGGGCACACCATTCTTTTGAGTTTTATATATCTATATATATGCACACATAAATAATTTTAGCTATTACATATATAATATAGTGTTTTCACAGTTTAAAAAGGAAGTTGCTATTGAATTATCTCTGTTAACATGCTATGATTACTATTAATTTTCTCTACCTTCTCCATTATAATTGTTATAGCCTTCATTATTTCATCCCATTAGTCTTTCTTGGATGTCAATGTATTCAATATAAATGTGAACTTTTCAAGCCTGACCTTCTTGATTTATTTTTGGAGGCTATGAAGAAATCTTACCACCTGCAACCTTCTAAAATGTAAAATAATTGAATTGAAAGTACATTGATGGAGAAACAGTTAACCTTTTGCTTTGGAAAAGGCTGCTGTATTTATGTCAGAGGAGCACTTTAGAATGTTTCTGTAAACTTACTAAGGACAAATCTAAGCACCCGATTTCAAAGATTATCTCAAAACTGAAATCAAGAATACTTTAAAAACTGACCTAACCCTAGTTGTTTCTATTGTTCCAAAACAATAAACCAATGATTAATAAATTAGACCCATTCTTTCAGTTAAAAACCTATCAGAAATGAGTGTCTGTTTTTAGTTTGTTATACTCGGATCATTTCTCAGTATCAAGGCAACATAAACAGGAACATAGTATTTCTATAATAACATAAAATATTGAGAATAAGTTTTTTCAGAATATATTTTAACGAAAAACATTTTAAAAATATTTAAGTGGAATCACAAATCTATAATGAAATGGGATAATTATATTTGTAAAACATTTTCAGTCATCCCATGTCATATACGTGGAAAATATTTAATCTTAGCAAATAATCAGTTAATAACTTTATTAAATTTTATGTGCATTTTATGTTCTACAGTGGCATTTATTCTAAAAATGGTTTAATTAAGGATTTCCTCTTCTTGAGGTACAATATGAGTAAAAAGTTATATTTCGCTCCATGTATCTCTTCCTTGAATACTTTTCTCATGCCCTCTAATTTTTTTTCATCTCATCTCATCTCATCTTACACCAATATCTTTCTTCATCTAAACTTCCAATGCTCAGCCTTCTATTGAAAAATCCAGCATCACTGGTTGTCAAAATAGAAAAGAAGTTAAGATTATCCAGTATAAATTCTCATTCAAAGTATGGACAATACCTCTAACAGAGTATCACTGGATCTTTCTGACCAATGGAATGTGGGCTGAAATAATGTAGAGCAGTTCCATGCCTGAACTTATAAAAAGCCTCTTTCAGTGTTTCTCATTCTCTCTTCCAAGGTGACCTTAGTAGGCAAATGTTGAAAATGATGCTGTTACACAGTGGAAGAAATCAGTAGACAGGAGGGATCAATGCCCCTAGCTAACAATGTGAAACAGAGTCATAAGGGCCGAATAAAATTAATATGTTAAACCTATGTTATTGAGAATGTATGTATTATACTACCTGGTTTTATTACCCTATGCTTCTTTAGAAAAATGATTTTTGTGTAGCCCTCTGAAGAAGTGACTCCTTCCTCCTGGGTAGCCTTCATGAAATTGAGTATAGAGATGAAGTTAGTTTCTTCCCTAATGTTTGTAGAACATCTCCTTCCCTTCCTTTTAAGAACTAGAAGTTTATATCTAGTGCCATTCATTTAACAAAAGTTATATATTTATCACGCACCTTTACAAACAGTCCCTCCCTGAATGTAGACATCTTCAATCCCCAGGTTTCTACCAGCAAGATTTGAAGTCTTGTCTCACTCTTCTTCATTCTTACAAATTTTTGCCCCCCGCCACCAAATGTCATAATTTTTTTGAAATTTCACTATCTATATAATTAGTCTATATATGATTTCACGATTTTTTTACCTTCTTACTTTCTTTCAATAGTAAAATAATTTTCTGCCACTTTATCTTAACCATTTACTTCCACATAGTGGTTTCTTATCTCACTCATAATGGTTCACCATGTTTCCCAGAAAAGCCAGCATCTGTAAAATGATGTACACAGCTCTTCATGTTCTGCCTCACTTCACATATCCTACAACACTTACTCAATCTGCTACAACCCAGTTGGCCCCCTAGATGTTCTTCAGATAAGACTAGCCATGGTTTCAGAGCTGCATGACTAAATATTTCACTTCTTCAAATTTTTGCTCAAATTCTACCTTTACAATGAGCTCTACCTTGACAAGCCTAATTAAAATTGTACCATCAATGATAAGAAATGCAGGGGGCAGAGTCAAGAGGGCAGAGTAGGAGGACACAGAGTTTACATCTCCTCACAAGTAGGGTACCTAGCAAGTGCTGGTGGGGGAACTTGGACACCTAAGGGTATGGGAGGAATCCCCTCATGACTGCGTAGGACATTTGGGGGGAAGGAGGGATGGCGGAAAGTTGGAAGCAGGATGGGACCAGCACCCCTGATGGGTGGTGGTGGGAGGGGAGTTGTTCCCATGATCAGAGGGGACCACTCATGGAGAGGGGATCAGCAGGGATGGGGAGAGTACTTCAGGGGATTGGGGGATCAGAAGGGAGCTTAGCCAGTGTCTCCCCCACGTGCTCCAGCCCTGGCAAGCCTGCTGGGGTCCTGGCCTGAGCCTCACCCCTCTGGGGCCCTCTCCAGCTGCTTGGGTCCTGAGGACTGGGAGGGAAGGAGGCAGGGAGTAAAAGTTGAGGCAGGATGGGACCGGCACCCCTGAGGGGCAGTGGGGGAGGGGAGGGGTTCTCATGCTTGGAGGGTCCGACTCATGGTGTGGGGATCAGCGGGGACAGGGAGAGACCTTTAGGGGATCAGAGGATCAGAAGGGAATTCAGCCAGCATCTCCCTTGCCTGCTCAGGCCCTGGCAAACCTGCTGGGATCCCAGGCCTGAATCTCTGCTCTCCAGGTCCCCCTCTGGCTTCGAGTGTCCTGACCCTAAGCATCCCCCAGGGCCTGTTCTAGCCACACAGTTCCTGTGCCTAAGCCCCATGTCCCCATCAAGGCATTTTCTGGTGTTACAGGTCCTAAGCCTGAGCAACCCCCCGCCAAGGCCTTTTCTGGCCATGTGGGCCTGGGTCTAAGGCCCCCCCGCAGGACTCTTCCAGCTGCAAGAGTCCTGCCCCTCGCCCCCCACCACCAAGGCCTTTTCAGGCCTTTTTTTTTTTTTTTTTTTTTTTTGCTGTTGTGGTTCTGTTTTGCTGTGTTGTTGTTTTATTTTTTCTAATTTATTTTTTATTTTTCTAATTTTATATTTTTATTCTTTGTTATTATTTAGTTCCTATTTGTTTGTCGCATTTTTTTTTTCTGTGCCACACAGCTTGTGGGGTCTTGGTTCCCAGGCCAGGGGTCAAGCCTGAGCTTCTGTGGTGGGAGTGCCAAGTCCAAACTGCTGTGCTAACAGAGAAGCCCAGACCTCAGGGAATATTAATTGGTGTGAGCTCTCCCAGAGGTCCTCATCTTGACACCAAGACCTGCTCCAACCAACTGCCTGCAAACTCCAGTGCTGGACACCTCAGGGCAAACAACCTTCAAGACAGGAACACAGCTCCACCCATCAAAAAAAAGGAGACAGCAAAAAATATGGTACAAACGAATGAGCAAGGTAAAAGCCTACAAGACCAAATAAATGAAAGAGAAGTAGGCAATCTGCATGAAAAATAATTCAGAGTAATGATAGTAAAGATGATCCAAAATCTTGGAAATAGAATGGAGGCATGGGTTGAGAAATAAAAGAAATGCTTAATAAGGACGTAGGAGAACTAAAGAACAAACAAACAATGATGAACAACGCAATAACTGAAATGAAAAATACACTGGAAGGAATCAGTAGCAGAAAAACTGAAGCAGAAGAATGAATAAGTGAGCTGGAAGATAGAATGGTGGATATAAGTGCCAAGGAACAGAAAAAAGGAAAGGAATGAAAAGAAATGAGGACAGTCTCAGAGACCTCTTGGAAAACATTAAACACAACAACATTCAAATCATAGGGGTCCCAGAAGAAGAAGAGAAAGAAAAATGGCCTGAGAAAATATTTAAAAGATTATAGTCGAAAAGTTCCCTAACATGGGAAAGGAAAGAGCCACCCAAGTTCAGGAAGCACAGAGAGTCCCGTACAGAATAAATCCAAGGAGAAACATGTCAAGACACATACTAATCAAGCTAACAAAAATTAAATTAAAAAATATATATATTAAAAGCAGCAAGGGGAAAGCAACAAATAATATACAAGGGAACCCCCATAAGGTTATCAACTGTTTTTTCAGTAGAAACTCTGGAGGCCAGAAGGGAGTGACAGGATATATTTAAAATGATGAAAAGGAAAAACCTACAACCATGATTACTCTACCTAGCAAGGATCTCATTCAGATTTGATGGAGAAATCAAAAGTTATACAGATAAGGAAAAGCTAAGAGAATTCAGAATCGCTAAACCGGTTTTACAACAAATAGTAAAGGAACTTCTCTAGGCAGGAACACAAGAGAAGTAAAAGACCTACAAAAACAAACCCCAAACAATTAAGAAAATGGTAATAGGAACATACATGTTGATAATTACCTTGAATGTAAATGGATTATATGCTCCAACCAAAAGACACAGACTGGCTGAACGGATACAAATACAAGACCTGTATATATGTTGTCTGCAAAGACCCACTTCAGACCTAGGGACACATACAAACTGAGAGTGAGGGGATGGAAAAAGATATTCAATGTAAATGGAAATCAAAAGAAAGCTGGAGTAGCAATACTCATATAAGATAAATAGATTTTTTTAAAAAGACTGTAACAAGAGACAAGGAAGGTCACTACATAAAGATCAAGCGGTCAGTCCAAGAGAAGATAAAACAATTATAAATATTTATGCACTCAACTTAAGAGCACCTCAATACATGAGGCAAATGTTAACAGCCATAAAAGGCGAAATCAACAGCAATGCAATAATAGTAGGAGACTTTAACACCCTACTTAAACCAATGGACAGATCATCAAAACAGAAAATAAATAAGGGTTTCCTTATTTAAATGACATAATAGACCAGATAAACTTAATTGATATTCATAGGGCATTCCAACCGAAAGCAACAAAATACACTTTCCTCTCAAGTGCACATCAAACATCTCCAGGATAGATCACATCTTGGGTCACAAATCAAGCCTCAGTAAATTTTTAAAAACAGAAATTTTATCAAGAATCTTTTCTGACCACAACAATATGAGATTAGAAAGCAATTACATGAAAAAAACTGTAAAAAGCATGAACACATGGAGGCTAAACAATACACTACTAAATAACCAAGAGATTACTGAAGAAATCAAAAAAGGAAATCAAAAAATACATAGAAACAAATGACAACGAAAACACAATGACCCAAAACCTATGGCACACCGCAAAAACAGTTCTAAGAGGAAGTTTATAGTAGTTCAATCTCACCTCAAGAAACAATAAAAATCTCAAATAGACAATCTAACCTTACACCTAAAGCAACTAGAGAAAGAAGAAGAAGAACAAAAACAGCAACAACACAACAACAAAAAAACAAAGTTAGTAGAAGGAAAAAAAATCATACAGATCAGAGCAGAAATAAATGAAATAGTAACAAAGAAAGCAATAGGAAATATCAATAAAACTAAAAATTTTTCTTTGAGAAGATAAACAAAATTGATAAAACTTTAGCCAAACTCATCAAGAAAAAAGGGGAGAGGATTCAAATCAATACAATTAGAAATGAAAAAGGAGAAATTACAACTGGAACTGCAGAAATAAAAAGGATTATAAGAGACTACTACAGGCCACTATATGCCAATAAAATGAACATCTTGGAAGAAATGGACAAATTCATAGAAAGATATAACCTTCCAAGACTGAACCAGGAAGAAATAGAAAATAAAAACAGACCAGTCACAAGCAATCACATTGAAACTATAATTAAAAATCTTCCAACAAACAAAAGTCCAAGACCAGCTGGCTTCACAGGCAAACTCTATCAAACACTTAGAGAAGAGCTAACACCTATTCTTCTTAAACTCTTCCAAAAAATTGCAGAGGGAGGAATACTGCCAAACTCGTTCTACGAGGCCACCATCACTCTGATACCAAAACCAGACAAAGACATTACAAAAAAAGAAAATTACAGACCAATATCACTGATGAATATAGATGCAAAAATCCTCAACCAAATACTAGCCAACAGGATCCAGCAACACATTAAAAGGATCATCCACTATGATCATGTGGGATTTATCCCAGGAATGCAAGGATTTTTCAATATATGCAAATTAATCTATGTGATATACCATATTAACAAATTAAAGAATGAAAACCATATGATCATCTCAATAGATGCAGAAAAACTTTTGACAAAATTCAACACCCATTTATAAAAAAAAACTCTCCAGATAGTGGGGATAGAGGGAACCTACCTCAACAAAATAAAGGCCATATACAGCAATCCCACAGAAAACATCATTCTCAATGGTGAAAAAATGAAAACATTTCCTCTAAGATCAGGATCAAGACAAGGATGTCCACTCTCACCACTATTATTCAACATAGATTTGGATGTCCTAGACACAGCAATCAGAGAAGAAAAAGAAATAAAAAAATACAAATTGGAAAAGAAGAAGTGAAACTGTCACTGCAGATGACATGGTACTATACATAGAAAATCCTAAAGATGCCACCAGAAAACTTCTAGAAGTAATCAATTAATTTGGTAAAGTTGCAGGATACAAAATTAATACACAGAAATCTCTTGCATTCCTATACACTAACAACGAAAGATAGAAAGAGAAATTAAAGAAACAATCCCATTTACCAATGCAACAAAAAGAATAAAATACCTAGGAATAAACCTACATAAGAAGGCAAAAGACCTCTACCCAGAAATCTATAAAACACTGATGAATGAAATCAAAGATGACATAAACAGGTGGAGAAATAAACCATGTTCTTGGACTAGAAGAATCAGTACTGTGAAAATGACTGTACTACCCAAAACAATCTACAGGTTCAATGCAATCCCTATCAAATTACCAATGGCATTTTTCACAAAATTAGAACAAAAAATTTACAGTTTGTATGGAAACATGAAAGACCCCAAATAGCCAAAGCAATCTTGAGAAAGAAAAACAGAGCTGGAGGAATCAGATATCCCTATTTCAGACTATACTACAAAGTTACAGTAACCAAGTCAGTATGGTACTGGCACAAAAACAGAAATATAGATCAATGAAACAGGATAGAAAGCCCAGAGCTAAACCCATGCACCTATGGTCACCTAATCTATGACAAAGGAGGCTAGAATGTAAAATGAAGATGAGACAGTCTCTTCAATAAGTGGTGCTGGGTAAACTGGACAGCTACATATAAAAGAATGAAATTAGAACACTATCTAACACCATATACAAAAATAAACTCAAAATAGATTAAAGACCTAAATGTAAGACCGGACACTATAAAACGCTTAGAGGAAAACATTAGAAAACAGAGAAAACATTTTCTCCTATAGTAATTTTATTTTATAGAAAATAAAAACAAAAATAAACAAATGGGACCTAATGAAACTTAAAAGCTTCTGCACAGCAAGGAACTATAAACAAGATGAAAAGACAACCCTCAGAATGGGAGAAAATATTTGAAAATGAAGCAGCTGACAAAGTATTAATCTCCAAAACATACAAACAGCTCGTGCAGCTCAATATCAAAACAACAAATAACCCAATCAAAAGATAGGCAGAAGACCTTAATAGACACCTCTCCAAGGAAGACATACAGATGACCAAGGGGCACATGAAAGGATGCTCAACATCACTAATTATTAGAGAAATGCAAATCAAAACTACAATGAGTTATCACCTCACACCAGTCAGAATGGTCATCATCAAAAAATCTACAAATAATAAATGCTGGAGAGTGTGTGGGGAAAAGGGAACACTCTTGCATTTTTGGTGGGAATGTAAATTGATACAGCCACTATGGAGAACAGTATGGAGGTTCCTTAAAAAACTAAAAATAGAACTACCATATGACCCAGCAATCCCACTCTTGGGCATATACCCTGAGAAAACCATAATTCAAAAAGACACATGTACTACAATGTTCACTGCAGCACTATTTACAATAACCAGGACATAGAAGCTAGTTAAGTGTCCATCGACAGATGAATGTATAAAGAGGATGTGGTACATATGTATGATAGAATATTACTCAGCCATAACAAGGAACAAAATTGAGTCATTTGTAGAGATATGAATGGACATAGGTTCTGTTGTACAGAGTGAAGTACATCAGAAAGAGAAAAACAAATATAGCATGTTAATGTATATATGTGGAATCTAGAAAAATGGTACAGATGAACTTATTTGCAGGGCAGGAATAGAGATGCAGACATAGAGACTGAACATGTGGACACAGTAGGGGAAGGGGAGTGTGGGATAAACTGGGAAATTAGAATTGACATATATACACTACCATGTGTAAAATAGATAGCTGGTGGGAACCTGCTGTATAGCACAGGTAACTCAGCTTGGTGCTTGGTGATGACCTACATGGATGGGATGGAGGGTGGGAGGGGGGTTCAAGAGGGAAGGTATATATTTATACATATAGCTGATTCACTTCGTTGTACAGCAGAAACTATCACAACATTGTAAAGCAATTATACTCCAATTAAAAAAAATAAGAATTGCTTCTAATCTTCCTTACACTTCATATATTTAAAAAATTTTCTGTAGCATATATGTCTAGCTTTTTACTATGTAATTTACTTGTTCATTATGTTGTCATTTACTGTTTATTATTTATCTCCTCTAGTAAATTGTTAAATCCTTTACAACAGGAAACTTTGCTTCTTACATCACCTGATATATCTCAAGTGCTTTGAACAATGTCCAGTTCATAAAAGACACAAATAAATATTTTCTAAATAAATGTTGATTTAATGTATGTATACACATATGAATAGTAGCATATGTTTTCTTAATAATTTTATAATATTTTAAATTAAAAGAGCAGTGAATCTGTAATTAGAATGCTCATATTAATTCCAGGCTCTTTATTAAATAGTTCTTTGATGCCAGCCTACTTAACCTCTTATTTGCCTCACCTATAATATTAATATAATTATATTTTACCGTTTTATTTTTAGGAATTATTGTCAAAATCAAATAAGGTAGTCCATATGAAAGTGGTCATAAACTCTAAATCAACAAATATTTTAATTAGGTATTATTAAAAATAAACTGAGGCATATTTAAAATGAGAGTTTTTCTGAGCAATAATTGACACTAATTGGGCATCATCCAATATAACAGATAGAAAGGAGTTCTGAAGAGCCATACAACATGAAATAATTTCATAGGCAGAAGGTAGCGGGAACAAGGAAGTTATACCAGGCAAAATATTGAAAGGTTACTTTCCTTTAAGGGATGGCAGCAGTCTATTAGTCAGATTACCCAATAGTGCTGTTTAGGCAATTCCTGATTGACTGTTTAAGATTTTACTTCTGGGAGAGCTGAAACTGTAATTAAATTAAACTTTGGTTTGGTGACATGGGGCTTAGCGTAAACAACTCCATTTTGGGCCTATTGTCTTGTTTTTAAGAAAATCCCTCTTTAGATTAAACTCTCAGCTTAACAGAGAGATAGGATAATAAATTCAAGGCAAAAAAAAATAATAATAAAATAAATAAATACATAAATAAATTCAAGGCATTAACACTACTTCCAGATACCACTCTGGATTTCTCAAAGTGTTTGCTATTTCTCTGTGTGGCATTCACAAGTCACAACATTGAGTTCACATTCTTTAAGTTGGTTGTTCTTTTTGTTCTCTTTTCAGTGTTCTTTCTATTCTTGGGAAGATTACTTGCTTGGTGGTTAGCAGCTGAAATCATGCTTTAAAGCTTTTGAAAAAATACAGTACACCAGGGAGAGAACAATGATTACTATAAATAGGATAATTCCAATGTCTGGAATGCACTTTGGAGTCATGGTCCCCAAGACCCAAACCGGTTAGAATCAAATAAGTCAAAGAAAGACCTTGTTGAAGGAGTCATTTTCTTAAGCCAACTGACAAGTTCAATGATCTTATATAGCTGAGTCTCAACTTCCTTGAAAGTTAATCCAGTACAGCAAGTGGTGTTGGCCATAGTACAAACACTTCTTTGCTCAGCTAGAAGGTAATCAAGGGCTATCTTATTATCAGGAATAACTGGCCAGAGAGGCTAGAGATTTTTAGTTGGACAGCTATTGCTTTAGGAACAGATTCTGTAATATCTTCAAGAATTAAGTAGAGATTCCTGATCATAGTCTCATTTGCACTCACTCTTAGCCAGGGAAGTAAGGAACTGCCAAAGGAAAAAAATTTTGAATCATGAATGCCTCCTGGTAATTCTGGTTTGAGTTGGTGGCTCAGAACAGAAAGATTACAGCCCTGAAAGGCCAGTGAAATTTAAAAGTCTGTAGACTACACAGGCAGTTGTATCTGGTTACCCTTGCCTTGTATCCCTTTCTTTGTACAAAGCCTGGTTTCAAGTTTCCCTGGGCTTAGGGATGTTAATTAGAGAGAAGGAAATGGACCTAAAGGGGATATGAAGCCTGACATGATAGAGGGAGGGCTGAATTTGTTCCAGAAAAACTGAGCCATTGGAAATCAGGGGTAATTTTGTGATGGATAGAACTACAAGATCATAGCAAATCCAACAGTCATTTGGAAGTTAGATTACCACCCCCCCCCCCCATACAATGGTCTGAGATATGTGAACAATGGTATTATCTTTCCAAGCCAGAGCAGGCAAAAGAATCATAAAGACCTTCATGGTGTAAGATTTAGGGACAATATGGTCAGAGAAGGAAGGAGGAACTAACTGCTTTCTTGCTGTCTTTGGAGGTGATGAGTCAGTCCCTCCTGGTCCTGGCTCTGCAGATTTTGCATTACAAGCTTTCACAATTTATTTGAGCATCTCTTTTTGTGGATTGGGTACAGAAACCATCAACCAAAGTTAGACCGGGTCCAACTTAGAAACTGGACTGGATCCAGGGTTAGATAGGGTCAACTTAGAAACTAGACTGTGAGAGTTTATGTGAGCAAAAAGCAATTCAAATTCAGGCAGCATCCAGTCTAGCAAATTGAAATGAGCTCTGAGGAGCTGTACAAAGTGAAAGACTTTCATAAGCAGAAAAGAGTGGGAACAAGGAAGTTATACCAAGCAAAAAAAGCAGGTTGGTGACAACCCTCAAAGTTACTTTCCTTTAGGGGATGGCAAGGTTCTATCAGGCAGGTAACTAACTCACTAGTGCTCTTCAGGTAATTCCTGATTGACTGGTTCAGGATTCATTTCTGCGAGAGCTGAAAATGTAATTAAGTCTCAATTTGGTGAAGTGAGTCTTAGCATAAGTGACTTCATTTTGGACATATTGTCTTATTTTTAACATTTTTAATAAATGCCCTTTAGATTTTCATCATATTGCATCTGTAAGGTACAGAAAATAGATGGAGATGAAGTTAAGGTAATGCATAGTCCCTTTCAGTTAAAATAAAACAAAACAAAACAACACCAGAGCATGCTTACATTCAGGTTGCCTCAATAAGACTAAATAATCAAAACATTTACTACTTTGTTTCTCAGAATTAGACAAATTTTATGCAAAATTATATTTTACATATAAAATTCCATTAAATAAACATTTCATACCTTATCTGGACTTCTCCATTTACTAACAAAATTCAATAATAAAGGTATGAGAATTAATTGACATCCATATATAAAAATCATTCTCATTAATGTAAGTACACATACACATCAACGTATGAATGAACATATATTTATAAACAAATTTTAACACACATGTACATATGCGAATATTATTATTTTGCTGAAAATTTTATATTTGAATGTTAAAATCTGACTAGTTCTTGGAGTTTTTGGGATAGGCATTGAGATAGTCATTTGTAGATAGTTCTAAAACGGTAGGGACATTGGATGGTTCAATACTACTGGTACTTGATTTAGCCAGCAAGTATCTTTCTTAAAGATAAAAACACATTCCCAGAATAAAGTTTATGAGGGGTCAATACAATTGAATGGGAAATAATGTCAAAGTCCGATAGCCATACAAGAATTGAGATGTGGGTGGGACTTGACTCAGAAGACTGAACATTTGAATGTAAATTTCAATAACTGAACAGGTTAGTAATAGATGAATCTGGAGTCAAATTGCAAAAATAGTTTTCAAAACAGGAATACAAGGAGGGAGGATGGATCATCATGTCAGCATTAGAGATATGTCATAGAATACTAGGGTGAACATACATTTATTCATAGTTTAAAACATGTTGTTGTTCAACTGTCAGTGTTGAGGTAGATGCAAGCTTAACGTTAATGCCCATTAAGATGGAACCAAATGTGTCATTTGGTGCAAAGAGAATGATGCTGTAAAAGAAAAGAAATCCACTAGGGAATACATAGAATTCAGAGCTAAAAGAATATTAGGGAAATATTTAGTTGAATTGATTTTAAATATGAGAGGTAACATGATCCATTCAACAACAGACCACTAAACAGAAACAAAAACCAAGTTATTTTTTTGCTTTAGCTCAGGGTTCTTTTCATTGCACCATGCTACCCTTATGTATGAGATACTGCACTAGATCCTGTAAAACTTAGAAAGAGGAACAGAGGAATTCTGAATCTGAGAACATTTAGAATCTGTTTTGTTCATTTTTTGTTGGTCTTATCCAATAATGATAAAAGTGATAGTTAAATTGTTTTCATTTCATTCATTCACTCATCAATATTTATTTAAATAACTTCCAGGTTTAATAATCAGTTGAACAAAATATGCTTATATGTATTACTATAATCACATAATTAATTTTCAGTGATTTCAGGAATATATTATTTCATAACGCTTTCAAATTTTCTTTGTTCATCATAGCCACTTAGCTCCTTTAGGTGCTAATAACGCTATTCGGCAACATAGAAATCTCTGTTTTCTTGAGATTTGGCAATAAGACACATTTACAGTTCTAAAGAGATTCATAAACTGGTTAGTCAAACTAAGCATATGTAAAGTATATTCATGGCTATATAATAGAACTTTCTACTTAAAGTCAAAATGAGGAATATAGATAATAGTGTCATAAGAGTTCAGAGGAAGGAGCAATTAATGAATGCAGGCGATCATGGAAGAGTTTGTGGGTTAGGAGGGTGGGACTTAGGCAGAGTATTAAAGGACTGATTTAATTTCTTAAAGTGATGCCTTTATTGAAGCAAATGACACACTTATTAATGACATAGGCTTCCATTATCTGATTAAATGCTTGACTTTACTAACCTGTTACTTTACCTTTGAGATTTCATTTCCTACCTGGCTAGCACAGTCCTCCATACGAAAAGGAAGGTCAATGCTAATCAGAACACTTTTCACAAGGTTATACAAAATGCTAGCTAATCCTGGAAACTTTGCTTTTTTTTTTCTTTTCTTCTAATAGAAACATGGTTTTCTTTTGCTTTAACTTATTTTCTTGAAGGAAGTAGTGGTAGGTATTTTTTAAAGCTGAGTGAAGCAAGTAAAATGCATGAGTGCTTATTTATTTTAGGTTTGGATTAGATGAGAAAAACAGATAGGGCATTCAGAATGCCCTTCCTCACCTTGCAATGAATCTGACTCATAGGCAATTTATAGCAACACATACAGTTTTAAAAGTTGCTGCAGTAATAGTCAGCAGTCAAAGTATTATAATTTAAACTGACTAAAATGTCCCCAGAGAACACATTTTAGAAGAAAGCTAAAATTTATTGAAAAACAATGTGAGTTAGGTTTTTCATTCATTATGTTTCCATTCCAGGAAAAAAAATAACAGTGGCAATAACGCTTCTTAAGTTGGCATTCTGCTTGAGGCTTTTGCCATGCCAGTTAAACATTTGGTTTTAACAACCAAAGACAAGGTCAGAATTATACTGTTTTTCTGTCCACCTTACTATGATACAATACATCACGAACATTTCCAAGTATTTCAATATTTCACATCCTAGATGAAATATAGAAGTATCTTTTCTTGTTCTTATAGACATTTTCAGAAATATCTAATATAAATTTCAATAGACGTAACATTATGTAAAAACAAGGTTAAGACTTAATGGTGATAAGTATGGTCAACTGTACCTGGTAAACAATGCAAAAAGACAAAATAAGTAGTAAGAAGAAACACCAGGATTTTCCAAAACATCTTTTGATGTGAATTAACAGAAAAACAATTTTTTATCTCACCCATTAGGAGAATATGCTTTAATCATGGTAAGTATTAGTTTTAGAATTAAATAGAAATATTATGGTTTACAATGAGGAAAAGAAAAAAAGTCAAAGAATCAACTAACTGCATGTTTAATATTCCTGTTTTGATGTTTCTGCCATTATTTGGATTCACATGTAAGGTAAATGTTCAACCTTAATTGCCTGAGAGAGTTCCAGTTTAAACCTAAGTCCCGGAAGCATTATTACTAGTACCCATTTCACTCTAGACTGAAGAATTTGATGACAAATTATACAGTCGTATTTTTATGGGGTATATTTCAAGAAGCATTCAATCCTTTCTTTGACTTAAAACTTTATCACTAGTGCCTGTAAACATGTTATGTCATCTTTGAGGAATAACACTGCCATTGCAAAAGTTTCAACAGAAATAGCAGATATGAAAAATTAAGATCTCTAAGGAAATGTATCTCCACCTTCACCATCATTGTGTGAGATAATACAATTACTTTCCTATCTTTATTCATATTATACAGGTAAACATGAACATTTTACAACTCAATAAATCTAAAAAGCCAGACGGACAATAAAAATGTTTTGGGGTTATTACGCAGAGGCAAAATTTGGTAAAGCAATTTAAAATATTAAAAAATTTTTCTCTATGCATAGTGTTTATATGTCTTTACATACTTGTTATCCAATTATACATATAATTTTCTGTCTTTAGTTTTACCTCTAAGATTACAATGCAAGGACTTTCTTATTAAGATCACTGGTAACTGGCACATAATAATACTTAGAGTAAGTACAGCAATGCTTATTTATTTTTTGTCATTGAATATTTAATTTGTTTCCAAACTTTTGGAAATGGTAAACTATATTTTTACCAACATGTTTGTCTATAAGGATTTGTTTTGTATTATTCTATTTTTTGTTTCGTGATTTTAGGATTTTTTAAATTCTAAATCCTAAATTAATTAACAAGTCTATTAATAAAAGAGTTGTCCAAACTTATACTACCACCATTGTTTTATGAGCTTCTACTGGCCCTGCATTTTTGCAAACATCAAGTATAATCTCTTAAAAATATTTGCCAGTTTGATTCAATTTGCCCTTCTTTAATTATTGCTTAGAATAAATATGGTTTCCACAGTTGCCATCTTGTTCTATCTCTTCTTTTGTTACTTGAAATCCTTTGTTAGCTTATATATTATGTTTCACAAAAAGATAAGCAAATTATACAATATAAACAAGTTTATGTAAGCAATGGGTTATATTTTTAAACCAAATATTCAAGGTCTATTATATAAGTTATTTTTCAGTGAACAATGAATGTTTCTGTCAGGGTATCAAGTGGTTGATAGAAAGCTGAGTAGACTTAGATGAAAATATGAAAAAAGATCTCACAAAATTAACATATGCACTTATTACTTCAAAGAATTATATTTTTAATAATAATTGTGCCATTAGGATTTTCACAACCATTGCAGTGGTTAATTAATTTAAAAAACATCTCCAAACTTACCTCTGGTTAGACTAGGATTCCAACATGCAGCCAGGATTGAGAATCTACCATCTAGGCTAATGGCTTTTCCATTGGTTAAATTTGCACTTTTGTAAAGTAATGATTGTGTTATTGACTGACTTTTGAAATGCTGAGGCAAATAATAATGTAATTACTATAACTGACTAGTATTGAAAATGTAAACAGTGAGCATTATAAACAGATTTCCATTGGGAATACAGATGTCAATAAATATATTGGCATAAATGAATAAAAGAAGTAATGATTTTGCACAAGCAGCTAAAAAAAAAGTATAGAAACCACAGAATAGCTAGTAATTGAATTTAATGGTGAGACATTTCATTTGTATTTCTAACTATGTTGTCTATTATAAGAACTGATTATCAAATAGTGAATAAAACTATCAATAGTTTCACATGAATTTCAAAGAAAGAACAGTGGCTCAACTAGTAAGCCAATTGTCATTTGGACAAATTATGCAAACTGATCTTTTTTCTAAAGATTTTTTTGATGTGAACCATATTTAAAGTCTTTATCTAATTTGTTACAATATTGTTCCTGTTTTATGTTTTGGTTTTTTGGCCCTGAGGCATGTGGGATCTTAGCTCTCTGACCAGGGATCAAACCCGCACCCCCTGCATTGGAAGGTGAAGTCTCAACCACTGAACCACCAGGGAAGTCCCTGCAATCTGACTTTTAAAAAAATCTATTTGGATATAATTTTCAGGAAACTAAGGCGACATCATTCAGTGTTGAATGAATTACAAGGAATATAATACTATAACTAAGAAATTTGTGAAAGTAATCACAGAGATAACAACAAATCTTATTGCTGAAGGAAAGCACATAAACCTAAGAGCACTGTTGGATATTGCATAATATTAATGTTGTGAAATATTTAAGAGAATACAGTATCATATATTCATACTATTAAATATATTAATTAACAATATAATGAATAAGCTTTTGGCATATATATGGCCTGCATGTTAGACAGATATTCTAAAGAACTTACTTTTTTGTCACTGAAAATTCCTGTTGTGAAAAATATACATACACACATATTTTTTAAATAAAAAGCGATGAACCACAATACATACTTGAAAGGATACATTGAGAGTCAAAATTACGCTTAGAGTAAAAAGTCATTGTTATTTAGATTTTAAAAAATTCTATCTGAAGGTCAGTCAGACATTATTTATTCAGACAACACATTGTTGCTATTCAATTGTATGTCTCTTCATTTCAATTCAGTGTTGGAGGAAATAGTGAACATTGAGAATGAAATTAAATTATATTCGTTTTTCAAATACTCTGAGAAGAAATGGGCATAAACCACAAAATAGATATTTCCTCTTTGATTATATTGTCTGTCTGTTTTCCTTAACATTTGCTTTTATAATGAAACACAGAGAGATATATTTGCACCATGGACCAAAATGGTTTCATCTGCACATTCATCACTTTCTCTTTTGGTATGTAACCAATGGGAAAAAACAACAAGAAAATATGAAGAAAATAAGGAAACATCACCTACAGACTTATCAATGGAGGAAAACATTGTTAAGATTATTCTGCATAAAATCTAAATATTATAATATCATGTCTCAAATTTTGCATTCCTTATATTTTTACTTAATTTTTTAATGATATTTATAACAATCTTTGGATATCTTACATTAATGCCTCCATTGTAATTTTTGATACAGATGTGTTGTCATTTATCACACCTATAAAGTAGGTTATTATGTTATCTCCAATATGCAGATATTACAAACAAGCCTGTGATGAACATCTTGTCAACATTTCTCTTTATTTTCTCAGGAAAGGATCCTAAAAGTGGAACTATTGTGCATCAAAGTATCAGCATTGTAAAGGACCTTGCAATACATTCCTCTGTTACTAGCATGTTTATAATAATAAATATTTCCAACAGTAATATATAAGAATGCCTGGGGGAGGAGGGATATATTGGGAGTATGGGATTAACAGATATACACTATCATACATAAAATAGATAAACAACAAGGATTTACTGTATAGCACAGGGAATTAAGTATCTTATATTCAATATATTATAATAAACTATAATGGAAAAGAATAAAAAAGATTATAGATATATACATATATATGTATTATGAAATCACTTTACTGTATACCTGAAACTAACACAGTATTGTAAATCAACTATACTTCAATTTAAAAAATTAAAAAATAATATTCCGTTGTGTAGATATGCCAGTTTGTTTATCCATTCACCCATTCAAGTAAATCATGGTCCCTTCCAGTTATTGCAAATAAGAATAAAGCTGCTAAAGAAAAAAAAAAAAAAAAAGAATGTCTATCTTCATTAGATCCTGGTTAGATTTGTGTACTCTAAAATTTGGCAGTTGAAAATTATATTTGATTTTTGTGGCAATTTTTATAGTAGTGAAGTCCAAAATCTTAACATAGTTAATTATTCTTTTTTATTTTTTGAGAATATTTATTTTTTTTAAAGATCAGTGACCTTCATGAGTTGACTAACTCTAAAATAAATTAGATTACGTGCTCTTTTGTTCTTACTAAAAAATGTTAACATCGATTTCTCTAATTATAATAACAGAGCATATTACTACTCGATGATTCAAAAGCCCAAAAGAGGAGGAGGAGGAGAAGGAGGAGACAAGGAAGGGGAAGGAAAGGAGAAGAACAAGTGAGCAACAATAATCCAAGGTTTTATTCCTAGATATAACCATTGATGGCACATTGACTTATATTTTTTTGGTCACACACATACACACCTACATAAAAGAAAATATCAGTGCTTTATTCAAAATTACTAAGCTTGTTTTCTTCTAAGTAGAATAGGAACAGAAATAGTACTTTTCTTGTAGGTTTTGTGACTATTAGATCATGTTTTTCTCATAAACATTTACTGCTTTACCTGGCCCATAGTAAGTGCTTTAGAAAATGTTTACTCTGTTATTGCAGTGATTGTTCTACCCTGTGACTCATGTAATCCAAACAATCCTTTCTTGTTAGCCATTTATTTTGCTTCCTTTTGTGAACTGTTTTGTTTGTATTTCAATCCTTGCTCATCCTCTGAAAAGGAAAAAGTGTTTGCTTAACTGTTTACACTATAATTCCTGTGCTGTTCAGGAGTGAGGATTTTTGAAGAAACTTTGGCAAATGACTACAGCACCTCACAGTACCCTTTATGAACAAGAATATGGGAGAGAAGCTAATAAATGGAGAATTTAAATCACATAGGTAAAAAGGAAGACAGAGCATTAGATACTGAATATGAGGTTTTTGGAAAAGTCCAGGTTGGTTTTACAGTATATACTTATGTATATACTTCTTTAAAATGCCTCAAAATCTTACATTAAAGACTGGGATTATAATGATGTATTAGTCTGCTAAGGTTACCTTCCATTGTGTTCCACATAACATTTCCTCTGTGCACAGTTGCTCCTGGTCTCTTTCTCTTCTTATAAGGACACTGATCCTATTGGATTAGGACCCCACGTTTATGACCTCATTTAATGTTAATTGTCTCCTTGTCTAAGAATAATGAAATGAACTTAATTTTTCAAAATCAAATGCAATGAAGGGCACTTGTACCTGTCTCCAAATATGGTCGCATTGAGGCATAGGGCTACAACATATGGATTTGGATGGACGCAATTTAGTCCATAACACTTGGTAAGAATTTTGGAGTCATTTCTGTATTTCCCTTGATATACCTATGTTAATACTGGTCAGAAGTTGGCTCTTGAAAATGTGGGTTACTTTGTGAGGTGGCAAGAGATGATGCCATTGCCTCAAATTTTGAGCCTATAGGCAGTAACAGTCAGTTGCATCATAAGAAAAAACACAACCAGCCAAAACAATATAAAAACAAAACCCAAACCTTACTAACACTGAGAAATAATTCCTGACTATTAAGTTGTTGGACTTATTTTACAGAAAAGTCAATATTAACCTTTGGATTCAAGATAATCTTTGGAAGAAAATTGCAGAAACTATTCTGGGTTAATGCACACAGACTTTAGGTATTAGTGAGAGAATTAGACCTCATCAGGGTTATATGTGCAATCCAGATTGAGCATTTTTGAGAAATTTCTCAAAAGTTTTCAGACTGGTGATAAATACTAAACTTATTAATATCTAATAGCTGAGCAATTTGACTATTTCATTTATGGGAGAAAAGGATCAAAGTGAAATAGTTCAGGACTCTTGTCCATTTGTATTGTCTGGGACCAAATTTACCAGTAAGTGTACTGCTATCATAGCCTAGAAATAAAAAATGATTTGAAATTACTACATGAGGACTCTTGTTCCCAAAGAGCACAAAAAGGCATGTGGAGAGAATTTACCAGGGATAGGAGAAAAAGGATTTGAAACATGTTTATTTGGTGGTCATGAACCTTATTCTACTAAATTAGTTATATAAGACCTGTTATATATTACAGTTTTTTAGATGAAATCGTATCTGCCACTGAACCTCCATTGTTCTAAGTTAGAAGAAAATAGACACCACTAGGGAGGTCAGGAAAAGGAAGCTGGGGTTCTTACCCACATCAGAACACTTAGAAAGATCCCTCTAATCTAGGGTCCATAATAGTCTGGTAACAATTCCATAGACACTTGGAGAGCATGACCCTGCATAACAAACAGTTTTCAAAATCAAATGTTATGAAGGATATTTATCATAAAATTCTTCCTTCTCTGAAGCACAATCTTCTTGAAATGAGAAAACACAAACATGGAAATGGAACCAGAAATGGAATGATTGACGGTTAATGCAAGAAAAAATGAGGGTGGATAAAGCAAGAATAAAGTACAAATTAATATATTTGTTGGTTATTCTGCTGTAATTTGAACATACTACTGAAATAATACAGTGTGACAGTTTTAAAAGACTGAGAACTGATGGAGGGTAGGTAAAAATTTGGAGGATAAGACATTAGGAATTATTCATTGAATCACAGCATCAAAGATGTATATTTTGTTTCTGGTGCATAAGACAGCCCTAGAAAACCCACATGACAATTTGAATAATTGTCCCTATTTATAAGTCTTGTACATAAACTATTAATTTACAAAAATAGAAGAAGTATTTGCATGTATATTCAGGCTAGAGGGAATATTGTGGTAGTCCATAAAATTAGGTGGGTTACATTTTGAGTGATTATACTACAGCAAGTTAGTAGAAAAATTATTAAGAGCTGAGAGAAAAAAAAAATTCCAGAAACATGGTCAGCCAGCTGAATTCATATTACTGGTTAAGATAATTTTGTAGAATGTGAAAAAGTATTTTCCAGGGCTGCTCTGAAGAAGAAACAAATAAGCAAACAAACAAACAACAAGACATCATTTGATGGAATTGAGACCAAATTAGGTGCTGGAGATTAGGGAATCTGAGGTAATGCAAGGATTTCTTAGTCTGCACTCCATTTGAATCCCCATTAGGCAGTTTGCTGTATGCAAGATAAAGAACTAATGTGGGTTTTTTTTTTTGTTTGTTTGTTTTTATTGAAGTATAGTTGATTTACAATGTTGTGTTAATTTCTGCTGTACAGCAAAGTGATTCAGTTATACATATACACATTCTTTTTCATATTCTTTTCCATTATGGTTTATCACAGGATATTGAATATAGTTCCCTGTGCTACACTGTAGGACCTTATTATTTATCCATTTTATATATAATAGTTTTATATATAATATCTGCTAACACCAAATTCCCAATCCATCCTTCACCCCCCACCTTGACAGCTACAAGTCTGAAGAACTAAAGTTATATACAAAATTTTGTGTGTGAATAAATTTGTAGCATGCTTTATATGACAGCAGTTCTTCATATCCTCGATAGGTATGCACTAGACATTCAGACAGGGGGACTGAACAATTAGCAATTTGTTTTCTCTAGGTCTTCCCCAAATTTCCCAACAACAAAGTTTCCAAGGGATTGGGGGCAAGGAGGACAATTAGAACAAGTCAGGTGGCACTGTGTTCAGAGGCATTACAAAAAGAAAAACCAAAAAGTATTCCCAGGCCAATTAGAAAAGGAAGAAATATTGTTAACTATAGTCACCATGCTGGACATTAGATCCCAGGAACTTATAACATATATCTTATAATTTATAACTTATATCTTATAACGTAACTGAAAATTTGTACACTTTATTACACTTTAACGTTCTCACCATAACAACAATAGCCAAGTGGTCATTATGTGACGTAAAGGATGTGTTAACTAACCTTATTGTGGTAAACATTTTGCAATATATAAGTGTAACAAACCATCACATTGTACACCGTAAACTTACACAATGTTATGCCAATTATATCTCAATAAAGCTGGAAAAACAGAACAAAGCAAAGAAAAAAATTTACATGTGTTATTTTTCCTTTTTTTCTAAATGTGAGATTGTACTTTTACATTTTAATTTACTATTTACTTTTAGTCACAATTTCAAATGAAAGCAATTTCTTTAGATTAATAAACATTTTTTAATTAAATAAAGGAAAGAATAAAATAAAATGATTGCTTTGTTAGTTGGAAGAGGCACTAGGTACCACAGTAAACACTGCAGCCCCCTTTTTTGGATGTATACCAGTGTGGTATAGGGAAATGTTACAGTGAAACACAACACACTACAAATATTCATATATCCAGAGAAAACTATAATTCAAAAAGATACATGCACCCCAATGTTCATTGCAGCACTATTTACAATAGCCAACACATGGAAGCAACCTAAATGTCCATCAACGGAGAAGTGGATAAAGAAGATGTGGTACATATATACAATGGAATATTAGCCATAAAAAAGAATGAAATAATGCCATTTGCAGTAACATGGATGGACCTAGAGACTGTCATACTGAGTAAAGTAAGTCAGACAGAGAAAGACAAATAACATATGATATCCCTTATATGTGGAATCTAAAGAACAAATGGTACAAATGAACTTATTTACAAAACAGAAGTAGAGTCACAGATGTAGAAAACACACTTATGGTTACCAGAGGTGAAAGGAGGAGATAAATTCGGAGATTAGGATTGACATATACACATTACTATATACAACATAGATAACTAATAAGGACCTACTCTATAGTACAGGGAACTCTACTCAATACTCTGTAATGACCTATATGAGAAAAGAATCTTAAAAAGAGTGGAAATATGTATATGTATAACTGATCCACTTTACTGTACATGTGAAACTAACACAATATTGTAAATCAACTATACTCCAATAACAATTTTTTTAAAATAAGCAAGTAAAATGTTTTTTTTTTTTTTTTTAAAAAGCAAATATTTGTGATCTATCCTTTCCCACAACTCCTAAAGAGGAAGGACAGTTTTCTTTTCTGATAAACCACTTAGCCTTCACTAAAAAGGCTAAAGACAGAACAGAACATACATCAATACATGAGAAAGGGTGAGAGATAAAAAGGAGTGAAGAAGGAGAAATTGTGAAAGTGGAATCTATAGAGGAGGAGAGAGAAAAAGGAAGTTGAGTGAAAAAGCACTTGTTAGAAAAAGTACAACAGTGAAAAGAGGTATGTGTAAAGAAAACGTTAATGACATTTTCCTATTATTATTATTATTTTTTAATGTAACGTTGCCTTATTCATCTCCTGGCAGAAATCTACATTAAACAACTGCATTACTTTTCAAAGGTTTAACATTGAATTGATGCTTCTTTTAACTGTCAAGTAATGCTGAAAGTGGCCTTAAGATGGCTCCGGTACATGTGTATTACACGTGTAAAATGAAATGTGTGTGGACAGATTGCAAGCAGGAAAGAGGAGGTGAGAGAATAGCTAAGAGTTGGCAGTTGGGCATGGAGAGCAGTTGAGCCATTTTCCTGGATGGAAAACTATCCAGGTTGATTGGACTTGCTCTATTTGAAGTAGCCATGGGTGCTGAAGCCTACATAGCTCTTCTTTCTCCTCCATGGCCAAGGTTCTACAGCTCTCCCTGGGCTTTCAAAGCCATGATGGTTGACTGTTTCAAATTTCTATGGTTTAATATGTGTCTTAGCAATCTTTCCCATCCTAAGTTGTTCTCTGTCTCAAGAAAACCAAAAGCATAGTTATTCCACTTCATATTGAAGTGGAATGTTGGATTTTTCAGTCATCCAAGGATATACTACCTTTGGAATATAATACTGTTATAAACAGGATTTTCCAAAAGTGTAGAATATTTTCCAACAGGTTTGGTCAAAATTAACCTTTATTACTGTGGGTGTTAATTTTTCTTATAGACTCTGTGCATCATGCTGGATATTAATGTTTCTATGAAAAAAGCATTTGTTACATTGTCATAAAATATACTGATTTACTCCTCTAAAGGCTATTCCTAATAAATAGGTCCATACAGATAACAACATAGTGGGGACATGTATACTCAGTTTCAAAGAGAAAAATTCCAAATGATCAGATAAAATCCCTCACTTTTCCTTGTAGTGAAGAGAAGATATATAAAATTCCTGTGTGATCTGAACTTTTGCTTCAGGAATCATTTAAAATAACAGTTTTTACTTTAAAAGATGAGAAAGCTAATATTTAATTTTAAAGTCAGTTATTCTTAGTACTAATGTTTTATTTGCAAATAATTGAAATGTAATTAAAATATGTGCAATAAAACTGTAATATTTTAGGCAAGAATCTATTTTTGATACCCAGTATTTAAAAAATAATAATTGTGAAAGAAAGAAAACATTAAAATGGCTCACATATTTCAGCTAACAAACAATGCCCTATTAATAAATGACTAGACTTCTCTGAGTCAATCTAAAATGAACTGATCGCCATTTAAAAGACATATTCAAGCTAAAGGTGACCCCCAAGTCAGTCAAATTCAAAACAGTATTTCAGAAAATTTATGATGTACATGTTTACTTAACATGCTCATAAGTAGAATTTATCTATCTTTTCCTATACCTTCATCCTTCTACTTTTGTTATATTTCCCCCATGAAAGTCATCCATAGCTCAAGGTATTTTTTTGTTTTGTTTTACCATGTGGGCGTGCTGTCATGGAAATTTTTAGCTTTCTACACTCCCAATCTTTCCAAAGTACCCACTGGTTTTGACTATAATGCAAATGTGCATATTATGTTTTATTATAGTTGATTTATAATATTATATTAGTTTCAGGTGAATATTCTTAAGAGAGACTGCTCGCTCCTATTGCAGCCCACTTATTTTAAAGACACTCATTCACGACGCTTCATATGCCATCATCTGGCTGTGGTGGGTGTGTTCTAAATAACAACTGGAATTGTCTCCAAACTACTGCTTTACCAAGGATGAGAGGAAACAGGGACGAAATTGAAAAATGAGATGCAAAAGGAAAAATTGACAGTTGGACAGAGATGGTTGAATTGGTGTAACTATGAGAGATAGAGACAGACAGACAGACAGAGGGAACTTGAAATAATTGTACATAATTTTGAAATAACTACAGTGACTAGAAAGAAACCACAATGCACCAGAGGTGAAATTGAAAAATTCGAAGTTGAGGAACAAGAGATACAAAATCTCATACTTCTGATGCCAGCAGAAACCTTCTGTGCTGGGAAAGAACAAAACCCCCTTTGGGCAAGCTCATATGTATAGAATGTCATTCAGTGATGGTTCCTTTCACCAAGACTTGAATTCTACTGCAATTCTTCAATCCAATTCAATTTCACTGTGTTAAAAATGTGGTGTGTGGAGGGAAAAAGGATCTTGCTGCGTGGCCAAACTAAGGAAGATGACAAAGAAAAGAATAATAATTTCTAGTAAATCTATTGGTTTGTGCATTATTAATTAATGGGAATTTCATAATTTGTCTTAAGAGATCTACTAAGTGAATACTACTACACCACATGGGACTGATATAAAGTCAATTTTTTTTCTAATTTTATTTTTTATTATTTTAAAAATTTATTTTATTGAAATATAGTTGATTTACAATGTTGTGTTAATTTCTGCTGTAAAGCAAAGTGGTTAAGTTATATATATATATATATATATATGTATGTATTCTTTTTCATCATCTTTTCCATTATGGTTTATCACAGGATATTGAATATATTTCCCTATGCTATACTGTAGGACTTTGTTTTTTACGTGGTACATTCTAGTTTGCATCTGCTAACCCCAAACTCCCACTCCATCACTCCCGCATCCCCTCTCCCCCTTGGCAACCATAATCTGCTCTCTATGTCTATGAGTCTGTTTCTGTTTTGTAGATAAGTTAATTTGTGTCATATTTCAGATTCCAGATATAAGTGATATCATATGGTATATGTCTTTCTCTTTATGGCTTACTTCACTTAGTATGATAGTCTCTGGGTCCATCCATGTTGCTGCAAATAGCATAATTTCATTCTTTTTTATGGCTGAGTAGTACTCCATTGTATATACATTCCATGTCTTCTTTATCCATTCATCTGTCGATAGACATTTAGGTTGTTTCCATGTCTTGGCTATTGTGAATAGTACTGCTATGAATATAGGGGTGCATGTATCTTTTTGCATTATGGTTTTGTCTGGATATGTGCCCAGGAGTGGGATTGTTGGATTATCGGCAACTCTATTTTTAGTTTTTTGAGGATCCGCCATAGTATTTTCCATAATGGCTGCACCAATTTACATTCCCACAAACAACGTAGGAGGTTTCCTTTTCTCCAAACCCCCTCCAGCCTTTATTATTTGTAGACTTTTTAATGATGGCCATTCTGACTGGTGTGAGGTGATAATCTCATTGTAGTTTTGATTTGGATTTCTCTAATAATTCATGATGTTGAGCATCTTTTTATGTGCCTGTTGGCCATCTGTATGCCTTCTTTAGAGAAATGTCTATTTAGGTATTTTGCCCATTTTTTCAATTGGGTTGTTTGTTTTTTGGTTGTTGAGTTGTATGAGCTGCTTTTATATTTTGGAAATTAAACCTTTGTTGGTCGCATCATTTGCAAATATTTTCTCCCAGCTTGTAGGCTGTCTTTTTGTTTTGTTGATGGTTTCTTTTGCTGTACAAAAGCTTATAAGTTTGATTAGGTTCCATTTGTTTATTTTTGCTTTTATTTCTATTGCCTTGGGAGAGTGACCTAAGAAAACATTGGTATGATTTCTGTCAGGGAATGTTTTGCCTATGTTCTATTCTAGGAGTTTTATGGTGTCATGTCTTGTATTTATGTCTTTAAGTATTTTGTGTTTATTTTTGTTTATGGTGTGAGGGTGTGTTCTAAATTCATTGACTTACATGCGGCTATCCAATAAAGTCGATGTTTTAACTCTTTTTTCCACAAGTTAATGGAAATAAAACTAACATAAAGCATGGAGTTTTCCCCTGTTAACTTAAGATTTTCCTTATATTTAAGTAGAGATCTACATGTATCTTACCTCAATCTTTATTTTAATTCAGCATAAGCAACTGAGTACTTGTGTAGAATTAGTTTTTAAATTTTCAATTCTAGAAGCCATACATTTATGGATTGTTATTTAAAAAAATACTTTTAGAGTCACTTCCTTTCGAGTTACCAAGATTATATTCACCTGTTTCCCATAAAATACCAATATTGGAATCTGATGTACAGAAATAAAGCACACTGCAATACAAAAGAAGCAAACATATCAAAGAGGAATTAACTCTAAGAAGCTTTGACAGATGCAAAGTGCTTCATGCACATTGCTCTGTGAAGTTTAACACATGTTGTCAATTAAAAATTGCTTAAAAAATATTTAACAAGACAGATCCATCACACTCAGAGTTTGTTGAAGTAGTTTTTGTGTATATATGTTTTACTTTTGCATATTTAAGTTAAAAAAGCAAAGTTTATTTGCCCAAGTCATGCCTTAATTATCTTTTTTCAAAGGTACATTGTTTGATATTTGTTTTTCATAGGTAGTAAATAAATTTCCATTTTTAACATTTCATGGCTGACTGAATAAAATATTTAGCATAATGAATTGAGTGAGGAGGTAGTTCTTTTCATTTAGAAAAATTTGTTATTGCCATATAACTAACTTTATTTAAAAAGTAGTATTGAGATACACATATGTATGTACTTGTGCATTATATTTACTGTTGCAAGAATAGGTGTTAAATAAATACTGACATAGAAAAAATCAACACCAATTTTGATATAGAATCCTAGAGAAATATGTTAACTGAAGCCCACCAAGTGTGTGAAACAAACTGAGGGCAACTCATCCTGTGCATAATGGTTTAGCAAGGCTTTCGGCCAAACCATTTGTTGATTGATAATGTAGTGCTGGGGACAACATGTCTCCAGGAGTATCTTGGATGACAGGATTGGGTGGCCTAACATAATCCTAGATTTAAAGTGGTCCTGATAACCATACTACTTAATTAGACCTCAGATAATTTTATTCATGCAGTTCGTTGTGGGATCAAATGTATTAGCCATGATCAAACATATAAAGAGACAAACAAATTAATTATGAAATAAAATAAAACAGAGATGATCTCCAAATGTCTTCAGCTTTTTCAAAAGGCAGACTGCTGGTGTTGCAAAACTAGATGGAATATTGAGTGAGTAAGTTGTTTGGTGCACACAGATTAATGATGAATGGATTTATTTTCATATTCATTCATTCATTTAAGCTAATGGATGCATTGGGTATACACAGGAGTGCAAGAGCTTATGCTGAGTACTGTGGATACACTGGGAAGTGTCTCCATCCATATATCTGTCAATCAGCTGGTCTATCATTTCTATCCTATATTAAATTACACCTATGTATTTGAAAATATGACATAACTAAGAAGATTTCCCCAGAATGAACTGAAGTTCTTATGAAACAGCTCATATTTTCTATCTGTTTATAAACAAGGTCTAGTACTGACATTTCACTCTAAGGAAGTCACATGGGGTATTGATTAGTGTCAGTGAACACACTCAAAACAAATACAGATCACTGATGCTCACTCTTGAAATCACTTACTTTTTAGATCTGTTCATATTTTAGAGTTGAAAGAAAGAGAAAAAAGGAAGGAAGGGAGGAAGGAAAGGAAGAAAAAGAAGCAATAGTCATTTTGATGTCTCTTGCAGAACAATAAATAATTTTGGCTCTTTTGCTATTTTTCTTACATATTTAAAATACTACTTTGAAAAACTTGGTTAAGTAGGTTTTGTATTTATTATAAATACTGTTTTTACCCAACTAGTTATAATTAATGTATTTCTGAATTTCCAGGTAAAACTTTCATTGCTTAAGCGCTAAAATTTTAATTTTTTAAAATTAAATATTCTAATATTACATGTGCCTGAGCTCCCTCCAAACTTCCTTTATTCTTTATTCTCCCTCCAAACTTCCTTTATTCCTTTATTCTTCATTCAATTTGTAAATTAACAGTTTTCAAGGGGACAGTTTAACTCAAAAATCATCTTTTAAAATATTTATTGATTTATAGATGTATAACTTCCTTTCTGCATCATTTTCTTATTTTTACCACATAATTTCATTTTGAAAGATGAACACATTATAGCTTTGGAAAAATAAGATGCTCTGTTTATCTAGAGGTTATGCACAAGATGAGCTTAAAATGGCTCTTTCCTTTCACCTTTTTATTGAAATAGCTTATGTTTTCTGCTCAGATGTAATCTCAAGTATCAAGCCTGTGTTCATTCACATTCTCATTTTAGTGAAATTGCCAGGAAGAAATCTATTATATTTATTTATTGTTTGCTGTTATGTATCATCCTCATTTAGATTATTACACAAATGTCTTTATACTAAAACTAAACTGAAGTTGCCATAGAGGAACATAGATCATCACTAAATACCAAAGATGAAGAATTAATACCTGATGTCCCCCATATAAGAAAATGAATTTGATAACTGGTAACACAGATCATTTAGAATGTATGTGTATATTTGTGTGTGTATGAATGTGTGTGTGTGTGTATCTTGATACCTATAGAAATACCTTCCCAAGTGTTCTCCTCACCAAGTTTATTATTAGCTCAATTCTGTACCCAAATTTAGCAGCAGAAAATTTTTCAGAAACAAAGCTACCAGTGCAATGCTTTGAACTTGCATTCTTTTACTGAAAAATCTAAATCTCATTTTTTTTTCACCTGCCAGTCTAGATGTCTAACAGAAAGTGAGAGTTTATAGCAGCAGAGAAGTAGCTGAGTAGGCAATGACATCTGAGTTTGAAATAAATAGATTTCCCATACAAGATCTGGAGCTGTCAACACTGTCAGTCTACGCTCTCATGATAAGCACACCATTTTAAACTTTGGCAAGATTTTTCCTAGCCTTCTTCCAACATTATTGAATCTCACAGCGCTTCACATATCTCGCTTTGGCTGCAGCTCTTTGTTACAAGTTCAATGACTGCTTCTACCCTGAAAATATTGGACATATTGCTGTCTTAGCTATCACAGGAATTCAAGTGATCCTGCACCCCACGGGACCTTACATGGAGGCTCCCTCAGGGTCCAATACCCATCCCCTTTTGATGTAAACTGTAGTGTTCAAAATGTAGACAGTATTCTTACAATAGATGCCCTTCAGCTGCTAGTACATGGATGAATTTTTGTGTAACATTTTATTTGTTTTAATTCTGCTCATGGCAGTAAACTCAATTTTGGGGATATTCTCTTTTCCACTTACTCCCTCTAGTTCTTAAAACCTAAGAATACCATACAGCTTTGTGTAAGCTTTCTTAGAAACAGATCCTGAGACAAGGACTTGAGTGCAAGAATTTATTTGGAAGGTACGCTAATCACAGCAAAGATTGAGGAAGTAAGACAATGTAAAGGAAGGCAGTGTGAGTTTGAATGCCAGCTTTGGACAGCTGGAGCTACCTCTGCAGGGAAAGCTTGGGAAATGGAATAAAACATATGTTTGAGAGTTACCAGGTTTATAAAGGAGAGAATTGGGGGTATGTGCATACAGTCTCTAATAAAATATTTGGATGAAGGCTGCTCTCAGGGCTCTATAATTGCCCTTCAGAGAAATCCTTCAGACAAAAAGATGCAGATCCTGGGAGTGGGAAGACTTAGTAAGCACTGAGGAGGTAAGGGCTGAGTGTGGTGGGGTTTTAGAAGCATCCAGTATTCTTGACTCTTCACATCCTTCCCATCCAACCATCTTTACCTTTGAACTATATAAAGAACCTGGCAACATTCATTACCTGCACTGCTGCACCAAGCCACCATCATTTATTAGTTGATGAAATAAGTTGTTTGGAATAAGTTCAAAGGTGAATTGGAAGAAAATAGCCAGTGAAACCACTCTTTCTTTTAGTTTTACAGTGAAGGAAAACAGAGATTTAAAGTGCTGACCTCAAAGACAAGTGTAATCAAGACTGATCTATTTTTAAGGAGGAGGAAAATGATCGCATATTGGCATGATGATGAGAATTATACAATAGAGAGAGAAGAAAATGATGTCAAAGAAAGAGGGAGGAATTTCTGAAGCAAAATTATTGAGTATACCAAATTGAAGGCATCATTTGTATACTGGTGGAAAGTTTCTTAATTTGGACTATTAATGCAGATTAACAGAAAAGAAGGCAAATTTATGATCACAGGTGCAGGTAAATGAGAGGTGGTAGATGTGTGTCCAATCCCCTCAGAAGATCTCAAGGTTTAAATGTGATGGTGAGTGGCATTACTAGTGTGAATAATGGGGATGACAAAGGACTTGGAGGGTGGAGGAAAGAGGATGGTTTATGAGTTTTCAAGGAGAATGGGAGAATAAATGGCTTAGAGAAATTTGTTATAATTTCTTGAAGCATCAGGAACTTACCTGAGGTTCAGTTATTATCCTTCACACTATAGAAAGGTTATTTTAAAATGTAAGTTACATCATATCACTTTTGGATTCAAACTCATCACTCTGTTTAAAAACAAAGCAGTTACGTGCTATGTTCTGCATTACGCAACCTCTGGATAACCACCTAATCTCTGCTGCCCGCTGCCCACCTTACTTTATCTGCCGCAGTCAGATAAAGTCTGGTCTCATTTTGATTGATAAGTTGTGTCAGGATGGCTTCCATCTCTGGGACTTTACTGTTTTCTCTGCATGAAAATTTTTTACCCCTGATAAGGGCCTGGTTTACTCCTTCAATTTCTTCAAGTTTACATCACTGTCACCTTGTAAGAGAGACCTTCCTAACCTCACATATAACATAGTGCCCTCCCCATTCTGTACGTCCTTATCCTACTTTGTTTTCCTTCATAACACTTATCAATGGCTGATTTATGTATCATCCAGAGTTCTTCCCTTGACCATAAGCTTTGCATGAGAAGGAGCTTTCCTTAGTTCATTGCTTATCCTCAGTGCCAAAATCAATGCCTGGAACGCAATGAACATTTATTGAGATGAATTGAGTCATAAAAGAATATACATTAAGTATAAATACCAGAAATCACGTATTACTACTTTTAATAGTTGTTTTTATTTTGAGTATCTAGAGCTCACCATAAGAGTTATAAAAAGAGAAAGATTAGATATCTAGAACAGTAAGAAGGGAAAAAAAAATAGGATGCATGAAGTGAATGCTGGTCTTTTCTAATAAAATTTACAACAGCTGAAAACATACTTGTGAATGTCCCATCAATTTTACTGAAATTGATTTGGATATGATGACAATTTTTTCACAATATCTGTCAGCCCAGAATTGATTCAGCTGATGTTGTATGCTAGGTGGGTAGTCCTGCCTGCCACAGTATTTCAAGTCTTTTTATGTTTATATAGTTTTTTGTGTGTATGTTAAATAAAGGAAGATAAGTTGCAATAAACTATATTTTATTTATATTTTTCAAAGATGTTCAGACCCTTTTAACAAATTTAAGCTATATTTAAATTTTTATATGTTATTTAGACAGTCTTAAATTTTAGGTCAAGTAACATGTTATCTATTTTTAATAGTATTTTTAACATAGTAAAGTTAAATATACTACACAAAATTAAGGTGAAAAGTGTACTGAATCCTCATGTATCCACAACTCAACTTCAACAATTATCAATGTTTTGCTAATCTTATTTCACCCATAAGAATTGGAATTTTTTATTGTTTACACAGTACAGATCCAGTTTTATTTTTAAACTATATATGGATATCAAATTATCTCAATACCAATTTTAAAAGGATATTTTTCCACATTATTTAATATGTCACCTTTGTCTGTTACATTTCCATATCAACTATATGCATATAAATCAATATATAACTGTTTATATATTTTAGTTATATATATTTATATTTAGTGAGTTATTTGATTTTGTGAAATTATTTTTCACTTGGCTCCTTTAGAATTTTCAGATAGACAGACATATCATATAAAAAGAGGGGTAGATTTACTACTATTTTTCTAATTCTTATACATATAGTTTATTACTCTTGTCTAATTATTTTATCTAGTGTTGCCAATACTAGCAAGTTAACTGTGAGATTATTGGCAGCCTGGATTTGTTCCTGATTTTATCAAGTTAAGTATGATGCTCAACTTTGGGTGTAGGTATTTATTTATGTGTTTATCAGTTTTCACTATCTGTCTATTTATCTATCTATCTAACTAGCCATCCATCTATGTATCTATCTACTTATCTATCATCTAAATAATCATCATGTTAAAAAAGTACGTGTCTTATTTTTAAATGTTTCATCACATATACTTGTTCTTATAATAAACTTCCTTTTTGGCATCTAAGGAGATAATCCAGACCTTTTGTCTTTAAATTATTTTTGTGTCTATGATGGATTATATTAATGGTTTCCATCTATTGAAACTTCCTTGCATTCCTTTAATAAACTTCCTATGACAGAGTTAGCGATTCTCCTAGAATTGTACTGAACTTACTTTCTCTTCAGTTTTCTTGATTATGTGCCCCAAGGAAGATTACTCAGAATATTGTAGAATACATAAGAGGTACTCATTAAGTGCTAGTTGAATAGATGACTATCTTAATATGTTAGTTTTCTTTGTCTTATTTTAGTAATACATGTCAGCTCTTTAATGTCAGCTTTAGGTAAAAAGACATTATTATTATTGAAAATACATTTAGTTTAAAATGACCCATTTAATTTAAAATGAAATAAACCATTTAGTTTAAAATAAAAGAACTTGGGCAATGTATTTCTTGAAACTTCCAAAACAAAATATAGGGGAAGAGCTTCTTGGCATTGGCCTTGGCAATGATTTCTTAGGTATGACAGACACCAAAAGTGCAGGCAACAAAAGCAAAAACAGACAAATGAAACTATATCAAACTAAAAAGCTTCTGCACAGTGAAGGAAAAATCAGAAGAATGAAAAGGTAACCTACAGAATGGAAGAAAGTAGTTGTAAACCATATCTCAGATAAGTAATTAATATCCAAAGTATACATTGAACTGCTACAACTCAATAGCAAAAAAACCCTGCAAATAATCCTGTTTTTAAAGGAGCAAAGGACTTGAATAGGCATTTCTCCAAAGAAGACATATAAACTTGCCAGAGGTAAATAAAAATGTTCTCAACATCACTCATCATCAGGGAAATGCAAGTCAAAACCATGATGAGACAGCATCTCATACCCATTAGGATGGCCATTCTCAAAAAAAAAAACAAGATAAGAAGTGTTAACCTGAATATGGAGAAATCAAAATCCTTGTACACTATTGGTGGGAATGAAAATAGTGCAGCCACTATGGAAAACAGTATGTAGGTTCCTCAAAAAATTAAAAGTAGAACTACCATATTATCCAGCAATCCCATGCCTGGGGGTAAATCCAATAGAATTGAAATCAGGATTTTGAAGAGCTATTTGCACACTCATATGCATAGCAGCATTATTCACAATAGCCAAGACATGCAAACAACTAAATGTCCATCAAAGGATCACTGGATAAAGAAAATTTGTTATATAAATACAATGGAATATTATTCAGCCTTAAAAAAGAAGAAAACTCTGTCATATGCAACAACATGGATGAACATGGAGGTCATTATGCTAAGTCAATTAAGCCATCACAGAAGGACAAATACTGCATGATTCTATTTGCGTGAGAGAGCTCAAAGAGGAAAAATCATAGAAAGACAGTAAAATGGTGGTTGCCAGGAGCTGGGTGAAATGGGAAATGGGGTGTTTTTGTTCAATGGGTTTCAGTTTCAGTTATGCAAGATGAATAAGTTCTAGAGATCTTCCACGGAACAATGTGCACATAGTTAACATTTCAGTATTGTACACTTAGAAATTTGTTAGGAGGCTAGATTTCATGTATTCTTACCACACACACACACACACACACACACACACACACACACACAAAATCAAAGGGGCAGGAGAAAACTTTTCAAGGTGATGGATATGTTTATTAACTTGATTGTGGTGATGGTTTCACTATGGTAGGCGTATCTTCATACTCATCAAATTGTATACATTAAATATGTCCAGTTTTTGTACATCAATTATAGGTCAATAATGCTGTTTTAAAAAAATAAAGATTATCTGAATGAATAAAAATAAGTAATATATGGACATCCATTATTAATTTTTGGTAAACTTTAGGTTCAGTAAACTCCCAATATAAAGAATAGTAATTTTTCAAAGGCATTTATTGAGGACAAACTTATGTATTTGAGATTCTGACTCACATCATTGATTGATAGATATATCATCTATCTATCTATCTATCTATCTATCTATCTATCTATCTATCTATCTATCTATCTATCTATCATCTATCTTCCTATCTCCCTATCTTAATCTATTTTTACAAATAAAAGGATTTCTTTCCATTTTAACAAAATTCACCACCAGTTTGGGGAACAGAGAGTAGTTCAGAAGGATGGAACCCTATTGCAGTGTGCAGACTCATCCCTCTTTTTTACTCTGTTTCTCCTACAGACCACATTCTGTTCATTTTCAAAATGTATTATTCAGTTGATGTGCCATGCTTGCTGACAGGTTTATGCTCTTTCTTCTACCTGTTGTTTTCTTCCTGACATATGTCATCATCTGACAAACTGCTGATCAGTCATCAAAAATGAGTTCAAATATAGTATTCCTGGTGACTCTTTCTCATGTTACACCCAGATATTGTCACTCTTTCCTTTGTTTACCTACTGTTTATGTAAATCTTATAATTTAGCCTTTTACCTCTCCTATAAGAATGTGAACCCCTCAAGGAATGGAATGACAATAATCTTCATCTTTATTTTCCTTGATCATGGGTGACAACAGAAATACACACATGCATACACAAATGAGCCATATGATACTTCAAAATGAAAGTAAGAACTTACATTAGGTCTTCTATATATAGCATATTACTCTGTGCATAGTGTTTGTTCCTCTGTCATTCTCCTATTCCTGTGTTCTCAAACATTCACACATCTTTGAATTACCTGCAGACCTCTTAAACCATGGATACTTCTTGTCTTTACCATGAAGGATTAAATTGGGCATTTTAAACAGGCACCCTACATTATTGTGACACAGACAATCCACAGATAACCCTTTGAGAAGCACAGGTGGCCTACACTAAAAAAATTGAATATATGCAGGTCTCCATTGAAGCATAAGATAAAATAGGTCATGCATGTTAAACCAAGATAGGGTCAGATTAATTTAGACCACATTTTTAATGGAGCTTTTGTGGCAAGGCTCTTTCACCACTAGGTGTCATTGTTAATAATGTCTCATTGACTTTGTGATAAGCGACAGGTGAAGTTTTTCTTTCTCCTTGTATATAGACTTCAAATTCATGAAAGTGAATAATTAATCCTATAATTCTGCAAGGAGCAGGCAGAAATCTTTTCACATACATATGTACTTTTCTGAAGTCTTATTTTTCCAGTAAGCCTCAAATTCCTTTGTTCCTATTTGAGTGAGCTTTGATGTCTCTGAAACCAAATCTGCCAAATTAGGGAACTGTGACTACAGGTGACGCTGTCTACCTCTGTGACATATCAGGCTGAAAGCCTTCCTGCCTGTCTATCGATCTACACATTTAGATGGCTTTAACAAGCATGATATTTTAGCAAGAAACAATACAAAAAGGGGAAAAAATATCCTTCATTGTATTTAAGCCTCAGGTTTCTCAGGGTTTCAGCCTGAGGGAATTGCATTCTTCTTCATAGGATGCAATTGTTGTCTGGGCTGAAATTTCCAATAGACTGAGAATTATTTTCAATTACATTGAGTTAGACCTGACCTCAAGGTAGACTTTTACATTAAGTGGATAAGTGATGTAGTTATTACAGGAAAAAAGACACACAAGCACTAGGAATAGCAAATAAAATGAGTTGAATAGAGAAATTGAACTATTATCTAACATTCAAAATAAGGGGGTATTCTACATGCCACTTTCTTTGGAACACTTTGGTCCCCTTTTGCAGTGAGCAGTACAGAGCTGGAAAAAGAAAAAAGATTCTGATGGTTTCATTTTCTTAAAAGTGCATTTGTTTATGGATTTATATGTTAGTGACTTGATGCTCAGTTTTGATTGGCAATCTTTTCATATTTTTATCATAGCACTGCTTTCAAAACTTTAAAACCTTGCATTATCTTAAAACTGCTTTTAAAACTGATTGCTAAACTAAAGCTTTATATGCTCTGGCAAATTATAAAGCTCTTCATTTCCTGGAATTTTTATTCATTCTTTATTTATTTTTCAAATATTTATTATTCCATAGATATGTTTATAGCATCAGAAGTATTGTGGATTATTATAGTTACTTAGTTTTTGCTACTAATACATCCCATGTCATATAATTTATCTCTATAACTTAATTGAAGAATCATGTATAACTCAATCCAATGTCTTATAGGAAAGTTTTAGAAAAAATATTTTAATTAATTATAAAATGTCTAAATAATTGGTAAAAGATAGTCTTAGCTCTGTAGATATAGAAGTCTAACTCAAATATTTGGGAATTTAATTTTATGATAATTAAGATTTGGTTGGCTAATAACAGTTCTCTGTATCTGTAATCCTTTTCAGTCATTCAAGGCAATGTCTTACTATTTATGTCAAAAAATTTTTTCAAAAAAGATTAGTAATTCCAAGTTCTGTTCCATTATCAATCCATTAAAAGTAGTATAATTGCTTTGTAAATGAGTACTGCTATAGAGATAAATATTTCAGAAATACTTTTTACTCTGAAGTTTTGACAGACAACACATTTTTTTTCCATTTTATATATAGAATCCAAATAAATAGTCTATTTTCTGAAAAACAACAAAAACTCCTGTTGAATTTATTCAAATTTGTGTACACTTCAAGAGAGAGATGGATAATGCGTTTTAACATGTATTATTTATTTATACATTTCTTCAGAATATAATTCAGTAATTTACTTAGTTTAGTTGTTATCATTGTTACACTTGTAAAAAAAACACATTTCATCTCATGAATTAATCACTCATAAAATTTCATATCTATGTGTTTTAAAAATAAGCTAATTCTTAAATTTTAAAATTAAGTTAATTTTCCTAAGCAAAATTGATAAAATATGAATATTAAATAAGAAGGACTGCATTACACTTCTGTTTCTTCTCATGATTCACTATGTCACTGATTATGCAGTATCAGATAATTGAAAGGAGTGACAAGGATTCAGAGGTTTATGCTCATATAAAGCTCTAATAAATGTAAATTATAAGACACAGTGATACCGACCAGGGTTCTTGGCCTTACCCAATCAATAGAACTTGACTAAAGGCCAGACAAGAAATTCAGGCAAGGCTTTGTTGTGGCCCCTGCTGCAGCAGAGGGGAGTGAGAACAAGTAATAGGTTCCCTTGCTCACTTGCTCCCTGAGGCGGGGACAAGCTTGTTCCTTATATGGGGTGAGGGTCGGGGTGTGTCCAGGGCTCAGGCTGGATGGGTGGCTTAGGTGATTTGCCCACCCCTTAGGTGGCGTTGTGTGAAGGGGGCATGTGCAGTACTTTGCTTTTGCTCCCTATCCCCTGCTTTTGCTCCAGGCTCTTCAAAAGTGGCAGTTGAGTTTTTGGTCTCTTTGTATCTTTTGTCCAGAATTTGCTCTAACTGCCACATGCATGCAGTTATTTTTAGTCCCATATAGTTTCTTTGTATTTTGTGGCTAGAGGAGGGGTTTGTCCAGGTGCAAGCACTGCAGCACTACAGCAAAAGGTCCCAGGTCCAGCCTGTCTCAACAAGAAGAGAAAGAAAATGCAGTCATGGAGATGCCTGAATATTTGTGGGTACAGAAGCTAGTGTACTTTCTTAGTCACAAGGAACACATGTTGGATTCTGAACCTCAAGAAATATGCAACGTATTTCAGTTTCAGGGAGCTCAGGCATGAGTTTATTGAGGTATATATTATACCTCATTGGTCAAGAAGCTATAAAGCCCTGCTTTGTAAGTGGTTGAACCAGGTGCAAACCATCCATCTAAATTCCAGGGGAGTTTCAAACTTTTAACAATGGTTCATTATAAATCACTAGCTAGGGCATCTCATCCTTATCTCTTCCAGGGGTAAGTACCAGTTATCCAGGCATATTCAGAGATAAACATAGAGCTATCCTAGTTCCAGCTGTAAAATAACTCCATTCTTAAGCACAGCTTAAGCTGAGCAAGCCATTTAAGATCTCTGTGACTTAATATCCTCAGTATTTATATTTTAATATCATAATGATAAATAAGTCAAGTTTGCCAACATACAGTTAAGAGAATAAGCTTCTATTAGCAACTAGCAATTTCTGCTTATGCTTTGTGACTTTCTCAGTAACCCCAAATGAACTCTTTCCAATTGGATAAAATCAGAAGTGTTCTTCCTTGCCATCGAAGCTGAGCTTTTGGAAATCTACCTATAAAAAGTCAAAAATACTTCTCTAAAGACAACCATTCCAACTTTATTCCTATCCATTTTCTTGTGTTGTAGACACAAATAGACTATCTCCTCTTTCTCCTTCCTTCTCATATGCCATATCTATTTCTTGCCTTTAAATGCCTAGAGGCTGAGTAAAGTAGGTGTTGCATATATTTTTAAATAATATGAAATGGAGACTCGGGCAAAAAAATAAGTTGATCTTTTCAATATATGTTGCTTTCCTTTTTATCTTTTTTGACAGTATACAAAGTATTTTGCTCCTACTATTGCAAGGTTAGCAGTCATTACAATATTTTTTTTTCCTCTGTATAAGCTAAATATTTTTTCTAAACTGTCCAAATGTATATACTAGATTTCAGTTTGGCAATTGCTAATATTTAAGCTTAAATCATTACTGACTTTAAGCTGACAATTTTTTTAATAAATGAAGGAATAAAAATTTATGTGATAGAAAATATATGTATAAATGATGTGATAGAGATTATGTATGAGTTCCTGTGATAATTTTTGACTGAAATATTCTAAAATAAAAATTAAAACATTTGAAAATAAAAGTATATATTATTTTAATAATATTAGGTTGACCTTGATTTATATTCATGTAAAGGGTATGTAGTTAGATTAGATAAAAACAAAGAAATTGTAACAAAAATAGCTGATAAAAAGATTCTTTTGCAAAGATCTTATGTATAAAACTTATACAAATACATCCATAGTGTTCCTTCTTATTTTTTAAATCTTCTTTCAAAATTCTATTTTCTTTCTTTTTTGAGTCATAGTTCTGTCATCCAGAATGTATGAGTGGTATATTTACACACATAATTCAAGACATATGTGTATTTGCTATTTAAAAAATAGCATTTTTACTTCTGTCAGAATATCTCTCTTAGTCATGATAGTAATTTAACATGGTCTCTTAATAACTTCACCAAAAAATGTTAAGGAAATAAAAGCAGCTAAAATATAAACGGTTAAAACTTTGAACTTAATGACTGCAAAATAGAACAACACTTTTAACAAGCAATCCAGATTATCATATTTATGATAGTCATTTTTACCCTTATAATAATAAAGGTTGGTATGTTGACTTTTCAATGAAGAAAGTTATATATACTGTAATGTTAGGTGCAAAAAGTAATTTTAACTTACCTAAACTGAAATGCCCTATGTTTTGAGCAAATAAACATGGGAGTGAGGGTAGATACTATTCAGAGTTGAGGAAAGAAGCAACTCCAAAGGCCCAGATTTGCATTTCAAGAACTGAGTATTACTGGAGTTTCTGGAGTACACTGGGTAAAGGAAAAGTAGAATAAGGTTAATTTGAAGAGAAAGCTATAGACCAAAATATGCAAAATCTTGCAGGCCATAACAAGAATGTGGAAGTTTTCCAAGTGTGGTGAAGAGAGCTAGATGTAAGGAAAACAGGAAGGAAGCAATCACAATAGTCCAAACAAGATATAATGTGACTTGAACTACCTTAGTCACCTCCATTTTGTAAATCTTCATATCAGAAAATCAGTATCTTATACCTATTCATTTATATTGTATGTTTATTCTATTGACCTTAGCAATGTCTTAATGACATATATATTATATATTTTTATTAGTCTGTATAATTTAACGATATACACTTTGGATGTTTTTAGTATTTTTTAGGGGAATATTGGATATACTTAGATTTAAAACATATTTTCCTAAGACATATGCTTTCCAGGAAATATCAAATATCAAAATCCAAATGCTCAAATGTTGGAGTACAGCTTAGGCTGCTAGACTCTCCTCTCACATTGAGGGAACCTATTATTATTATTACTTCATACTTTTCTAAGGTAAGTGAATTGTGTCTGATCTTGAGTATTCCTGATAAAAAGTGTGGAGCAAATAATAGTTTAAAGTTCTAGAAAAGGAATTGAGTTATAAACAATCAGAATTTTGAAGATGAGAAAATGTTTCAAAGAATTTTTAGCTGAGAAGTTTCCCATTCACAGATTAATGAAAAATAAAATGAGTGTAAAAGGATTAAAAGTATAACAGAGTGAGCTTGATACCTAGTAACAGTTTAGTAAATATAAAATGGAGTAAATGAGGGAATTCCCTGGTGGTCCAGTGGTTGGGACTTAGCATTTTCATTGTTGGTGGCCTGGGGTTTGATCCCTGGTGGGGGAACTAAGATCCCGCAAGTCATGTGGTACAGCCAAAGAATAAAATAAAATAAAATGAAATCAAATGAAATGAAATAAAATAAAATAGTAAATTATTATAAACTATTTTTACTAAACACAAAAGAGAAAATAAAATGTAATTAATTGGTGGAAACATCAGCATATTGGTTTATCTGTGGAGTACAATTGCTAAGAGTGGGAATTTTTAGAAGGTTAGTTTGTAGAGAAAATGCTAGTGTGAGGATATAAAGGATTCAATAGAAAAACACTTAACATTATTTTAGTTAAATACTGTGTATAAATGTCAAGAATTGGAGAAATAGAACTAAAATTGTAGAATTTGTTAAATAGTGATAGATTTTTTCTGAATTCTAGTGCCTAGCAAAATGTCTGAATTCTAATAGACATTCAATATTTGTTGAATTTATGATTCAATTCAATGTCTGCAGTTGACAGTATTGTACGGAGAGAAAAGAAAAGTGACGCAAAAGAAAAATGAATATCTACTTGATATTCAAGAGGTTTCAAAATTGCTGCAGCCTTAGATATCCTATAATACAGAACAAATTAGATATACTTGTTGTTATCTAGCATTTATGTACATAACTTTGTCAAAGAGCTCTGCAGTCATTTTTAAAATGTATGCTATAATCATGCTAGCATGATGAGTTTATCACTAGGAGACAAGGAATCAACACAATTTCATGCTTTGCTATCTGTGCATGAACTTATTAACAGATGCAGAGTGACCAACTACCTACAGAATTGGAAAAAATTACATTATTGGTATCTGATCCTGATGTTCATCTGTTATTTACATAATGATCTGTGGAATGTAGAACTAGCAGGAAAGTTTGTTCTTTATGTACTTACTCACAGTTAATGAATTGTTAAAAGATGAACTGAGGCACTTTAAAATTTTTAATAGTTGATTTGAGCAAAAATTGAATCCAGTTGGGCAGTGCCAAACCAGGAAATGGTTAGGAGTGATGTGCCAACAAGAGCCAAGGGAAAGACATATAGAGAAGGTGCAGAAGCAAAGAAAGGAAGTTATTTGGTTGGCTCTAGCTTAAAGCCTACTTGGCTGTTTGTTATTGGTTGTCCTTAGCATTTTGATTTCAAAACTTTGAGGCATTTACAAGCTTAGATATTAGTTGGCTTATGTAAGCTGTCCCCATATTAGAGCCCCCTCAGTCAAATGGCCTCCTAGTTTAATTAATTAATTTAACAGTAAAAATTAAAATGTGAACTGCTTGTTGAGGAACTATTGTTAGTGAGATAAGCCTTGGTAACTGAAATTCGAACATGTCAGAATCTTGCAAAATGAAGACTTCCAGTATTAAAAATTTAAGCTTAATTTTAGATTTATTCCTCCAATAAGCTGTTCTCTATGACATAACTCCAGTCCTATTTGTGAGATGCCTCCGTTTTGTGAGTTTTGGTGTCATCCTTTAGAAACTAAATGTAACCACAAAGTAATTACCTCACCTGGCATGATGTCAGCTGAGACATATATATGTGAACCAAGATTGACCAAATGGACTCTTCCAAGAAGGATTTGTAACAAGAAGGAGTGACTCGAAGATTCATATCAACTGGAAGTTATTCGAGGCTGTCATGTTTTCCACGAGTAGCAGTGGAAAGCATCCAGTGAGGGCTGTGAAGTCTTTTGTGGCAAAGCCACTGTTACCGAGGTCCAAGGGAGGTGTCTTGAGCAGGCGAGGCCCATGGTGTGAGTGACTGTATTCTCCACGGTCTCTCTTCCTTGGGTTGTGCCCATTTTCTGGGGTTGAATCTTCTGGACTTCTCTTTATCCTGTGAGCTTCCTTGCATCTTTCCAATCCTCTTTTCTTCTTAATAGATCCAGAATCATTATCAGTAATTGCCAGAAAGCTGCATATGTCAAATCCTCTCTGCTTTAGCCTTGCTCTTTCTTACCTCCTCATTTTGCAGCCCAATAATGTTGAACAATTTGTATATTTGTTGTTTTCAAACCAGTTCCTTTGTGCATTTCACTCTTTCCATCTATAATCTGTTTTTCTTTCTTTCCTTCTATTTTTAGTACCTCAACTTTTCATTAAGTGTTTATTGTTTTCCATTAAAGGAAATCCTGAGAACATCTTCTTTTCTGGAAAACTGTTTCTGAAGCCCCAAGCAAAATGGCTTTCAGTTTTAAAATATTTTCTCTTCTTGTTTCAATGTCCTCCATAAAATGGATCAATGTAAGTAAATATTGTCAGTATTAATGTTATATATTCAAAGTGGTCAGGAGTTCCTGGCAAACAGTACATACTCAGTAAATGGCAATTATTATTATTTTTATTATTATTATTATTATTAAATGTATATGCAGGTTTAGAAATCAATGTCTCACATTTAAAGAAGTTTCTTGTTCTATAGAAGCATTTCCCCACATGAATGCAATGGCCAATACATGACGTGACCCCATATATTTTTCATGATTCCCCTAATTATTTTTTATTTCATTTCCTTCCCATTGCCAGTCACCATCTAAGAGATCTTTCAGCTGTATATACAAAGTTTTTCAAATCCATGTAACTTCCCCAGAAATATACTGTAGATTGACACATTTAAGGCAGTAAAATATCAAAAATTCTGGGCCAGGACCTTACAATAGTATACAGTGGTTTTCATATTTTTATGTTGTGGAATGACTATAGGCTTATATTACTGGGATACTCTACCCAAGGGGTAAAACAACAATTCAAGGACTCTAATGCGATTGTTGTTAGAAGATAATGAACAGTGGAAAAACACCCTTGGCAAAATAAATTAAAACCTCCAAGGACTGATCCCAGCTTGTGATTTTGCCTGAGGCCAGTTTTGTTTCAATGCTACTCTACATATATTAGCAACTGGGTCCCTGTTTTATCCCTAACTATGGGAACCATTGGTAATGGTAAAGCAAATATTAACTAAAAGTTTGGTTAACCTGTGAATGTTTTCCTGGGGTGATTTCTATTATTTTTCTAGGCAATGTAAGACAGTGAGGTGAAAAGACAAACCTGAAAGCAGAAGAGTGACTTTTATTTTTATGTTCATTTTGACTTCTATCTTATCTCTAGCTTTTTGTTTTGTTTTGTCTGTTTTGTTTTGTCATTGGGAATTTAAATTAGTCTTCATTTCTGAATGTAAATTAAGAAAATTAGATTAGATGTTCTCTCAATTCACAACTCCCTTTCCCAAATTTGTCTGACATTCTATATTGACCTATATGCCAAAGAAAAAGGTAATAGCATGAGATCAAAAAGTTCACGACAAACTGCAGAGGTGGTTACGGGGAACAGTATTCTGAAATGTGTACATTTAAGAGCATATACTTTTTAAAATATATAAATTCATATCTCTTCAAATGTTCTTCTCAATCAAAAACATCTCAATTCCACCTCTCCTCAACCCTAAACCTAAAAGAGAACTATAGTCCTGTATTCCTCTAACCCTGTAAAATAAAATACCCTTAAAGTTCATTAGGTTACATAATCACAGAGAATGTTACACTTAATGGATCTAGTCCACCCCTGCAAGTGGGTTTAGAAATATTTCTTCTATTTCTAGGTCTTTTAGAAAATCTGATGAGACTATGAATCCTGCTGCTCAGAAAAGTACATGTACCCAGAGAATAGACATGTTGTAGTTGATCTCATGGGGTGAGGTAGAGGGGTTCTGAAGGATCCATGCCCCACGGTAGCGATAGGACAGGCAATGTTGAATTCAAATATACCATTTGTTATTTCTAGCCACTCATTGTTTGGCACAATTTCAAAAGTCTATTGTTAATGCACTTGCATCTTTGTTTTCCTAATTAATTTCTAACTTTCAGTTAAACAAAATTGAATACAATATGCTATGCAAATGGAAGTTAATAATTATCCTATTCTATAAGCAATAATAAATGACCTTTGAAAAGATAATTGAAAATTGATTCAATCATATATCATCAATAAATCAAATAATGGATTATTGCATTAGTGAAGTTATTTATGACATACATATTTCTTTACCATATTAACATACATGTTTCCTCTTACTGTACTCCTTCAAGTTGAAGCAATTAAGATAAAATTCTGCACATAATTAAACCTCCCATTTTTCTTCTGAAAATGTTGTTACACACAGAATACAAATGGTAAAGGATAGATATAGAAAAATTTTCACTATTTTTTTAATTAAAACTTTTCATTTTCGTGAATTGTAACTTGAAATTTCTCAGCTGTTCATTGACATGGATTCAGGACAACTGTTTGTTGTCATAGATTGCAACTTGAAATGTTGTCAAGCCTTACGTCAAATATTTAAAAGTTTCAAATCAACATGAATCTAATAACTTACATTTACAATAAAATCAGCATGGTTTAATGTGTAGATGGAGACACTATATTAAATAGAATTTCATGTCGACTTGGAAAAGTTAAGCCTCCAAACTTATCATGGAACATTATATAATTTATAGATTCCTTGACATAGTACTAAAATTTCTCCACAATTTTTAATAGGATGCAAATTATTAGTATGTTTCAATGCATATGAAAACATATTTAATATGTATATCACAATAAAATTTTCTGGCAAAAATTTAAAAATTCCCTTTCAATATTACATAAAATGCATAAAACTTATTTTCATGACCTGCAGATTTATGATTCAAAATTGGGAAGAGTTTGTATATTCCAATTTAGAGATTGCGTGAGTGTATAACTAAAAGCATTGCAAATAAAAGTGAGGAATATCAATTTTGATAGTATTTTAACATTTCCTTTCCATTTTAAACACAAAAGGAAAACGTAATATTAAGAATGAAGATCTGACAAGCAACAGGGTTACATTTTTAAAAGGAGCTTCTTGCAACACTTTAATTCTTCAGTTTTCCTGATCACGCTTACCACACAAGATATATTTTATAACAGATTTGAACAAAATGATCACTTTCATACAAACTGTAAAACACACTAAATTTGAAATGTGTTAAATAATCTTTGAAAATGATTTTTCATACATTGTTAGGCAATTTTTAGTTATAACACCCAAGGATTTTTTTTTTTTTTTTTTAGAAATAACATCTATTAATATGCTCATCAGTTAAGATTTAAATTAATTATAAAACTTTGGAAAATGCTAATTTTCCCATATTTATAGATATGTTTGGGAAAATAACTTTACATTTCAAGTTATGTATTATGCAAACTAGTGATAATGAGGACTTATGGTTACTATGGCAAAAAAAACTGAATTAGAAGGAAGGGTTCTCTTATTAAAAACACATAAAATGCTAGATACTTTCTAACACCACATAATATAGAAGGAGAAAAAATAGATAAGAACATCCCAGCTGCCAAAAATCATATTAAATGACCACAAACTGAAGCTGAGCAACTCACAAAATATCAAAAGGCAATAAGACACTGATTGTGGAGTTGAGATTTTAATTACATTGTGATGACAGGAGAAAATTCGTAGAATCCTGCCAAAAGGGAAAGCTAAAACTGAGTTTGAAACTGATCTAATTGTATAAAGTAGATCTGCAAATCACTGTCACATCTGTGAAACGGGGATTATAAAGGCTCCACCCACAATCCTTGGGAAACTGCAAATAATCTTCTTATTGATCATAGGCTCAGAAGTAAGCTGGGAAGTCTTTTATTCTCCAAAAAGTAAGTACAGAGCAGACTTCAGTAAACATATATGCTGGACCCAAAATCTTACTAAATGCTTAGTTTAGTAATTTCAACCAAAAGCATCAATCTTAAAATAACATCAAGACTAGATATCCCATACATGTCTACACAACACAACACAGATTGGCATTCCATCAAAACAAACTGTTTGAAGTTGAGTCAAGAAAAACAAATTAAAAATTAACTAAGGAAAGAAAACCTCAAGAGATGAAGTCAGCTGACATAAAATTTGGGTAATTTTCTTACCAAACATAAGAAACAACAGAGGTTTGAAAGAGTTTCCAAAATAAGAATGTTTAAAATATACATAACACAAATAAAGTAAGAGAAATCATAAGGTAATTCCATAATAGTAGAGAAAAGAATAGGCATGTTGGAATAAAAAAAAATAAGTATTTGAATGGGAAATTATGATAGACATATTAGCAGTTAGACTAATTTTATCTTAAAAAGAATTTGTTTTTAGAACATAGATCAAAGAAAAGTACACACACCAGAGCAAAAGTTTCAGAGGTGTAAATTATGAAAGAGAATTTGGTAAAATAGAAAATAAAAATAAAGATAAATTGAAAATGGGGAAAAAAAACCAATATTTAAAATCCAATAGTAAATAATTTCTCATGATTGAAAAGTCATGAGTCATCTCCAAAGGATTAAAATACATAATAATAAGCATGCATAATAATAATAAAGGTGCATAATAGTAAAAATGCAGATTACTCCTCCCAAAAATAAAATCTCAAAAGCTATTAGAAACAAAACAAAATGGATTACTTGTGAAAAATGACTTTTCATCAGCAACCTTAACTACCATAAGTAAAGGGAAAATATCTCCAACTAGCATTAATGAATGAGGGTGATGATATTTTCAGAAATGAAAATTCAAATTAACCACTGGAAGACCTACTATGTTAGTGAAAATAAATTGTAAGATATTTCATGTATAAATATTGGGTAAAAATCTATATATTAATGATTAATTTTTGTGGTTTGACACTACAAAAGGAGTACATGAGAGGGTAGAATTTGGTGTTAAATGACTTTAAATATTTTTAAATATTTGAGTTACAAGAATAAAATGATTGAATTTTTTAATACATGTTTAGAATGGATGTCAACATTTATAATATTAACTAAACTAAAAATAAAAATTAAATGATGTCAATCTCAAAACAAGTTGGGAAAAAATCAAAAATGAAAAAGAACTAAACCCCTTAAATATAATAGAAGGAAAGAAGGAAGAAAACAAGACTTAAAAAAGAAAGGTATGACAAAAAAATATTAAAAACATAAGGATATATCAGTAATCAAAATATGGAACTTACTATTAAAAAAGAGAGGAACATTCTATCTTAAATTCCTATACAAATATTTTAAAGGAAATATGTTGTCATTTGATATTTTTAAGTACATCTCTGAACACATGAGAAAAAAAGTAAGTGAAAGATAATGGAATAAAGCACGTTTGAGAAAAAAAATTTTCTGGGTGGGAACAGAGAAGAGGGTATTTTAAAAACCTAATAAGAAAGAATTGTAAACTTGGGGTCCATTTTCTTCTGGAGACTTCATGACTCCCTTGAAATTAAACACTTGTGTAATCTTTATGAATACACTTATTTGGGTTTTTTTTGAGTGTGAGTCCACAGCTTTTGTCAGGTTGTCTCAAAAATTGTGACTTTGACAAAAAACAATGATTGGTATAAATGCAATATTTGAAAAATCAGTTATTAATCTGAGACATTTAACATTTAACTAAAAGGAGATGGTGCCAGGTTATAACAAATAGATTTCTGCATACCAGTGCTTCTTAAATCTTAAACGCTTAAAGATGGCAGAAGAATAAGACGTGGAGATCACCTTCCTCCCCACAAATACATCAGAAATACATCTACATGTGGAACAACTCCTACGGAACACCTACTGAATGCTGGCAGAAGACCTCAGACCTCCCAAAAGGCAAGAAACTCCCCACGTACTTGGGTAAGACAAAAGAAAAAAGAAAAAAACAGAAACAAAAGGAATAGGGATGGGACCTGCACCAGTGGGAGGGAGCTGTGAAGGAGGAAAGGTTTCCACACACTAGGAAGGCCCTTCATGGGCGGAGACTGTGGGTGGTAGAGGGGGGAAGCTTCAGAGCCACGGAGGAGAGCTCAGCAACAGGGGTCCAGAGGGCAAAGCGGAGAGATTCCCGCACAGAGGATCAGTGCCGACCAGCACTCACCAGCCCGAGAAGCTTCTCTGCTCACCTGCCAGGGCAGGCGTGGGCTGGGAGCTGAGGCTCGGGCTTCGGTTGGATAGCAGGGAGAGTACTGGGGTTGGCTGCATGAACACAGCCTGAAGGGGGCTAGTGAGCCACACCTAGCCGGGAGGGAGTCCGGGAAAAAGTCTGGAGCTGCCGAAGAGGCAAGAGACTTTCTTGCCTCTTTGTTTCCTGGTGCACGAGGAGAGGGGATTAAGAGCATCGCTTAAAGGAGCTCCAGAGACGGATGTGAGCAGCACCTAGCAGCATGGACCGCAGAGATGGGCATGAGACGCTAAGGCTGCTGCTGCTGCCACCAAGAAACCTGTGTGCAAGCACAGGTCACTCTCCACACCTCCCCTCCCGGGAGCCTGTGCAGCCCGCCACTGCCAGGGTCCCGTGATCCAGGGACAACTTACTCAGGAGAACACATGGTGCACCACAGGCTATTGCAATGTCATGCCTACCTCTGCCACTGCAGGCTCGCCCCGCACTCTGTACCCCTCCCTCCCCATGGCCTGAGTGAGCCAGAGCCCCCGAAGCAGCTGCTCCTTTAACCCCATCCTGTCTGAGCGAAGAACAGACACCCCCAGGTGACCTACATGCAGAGGCGGGGCCAAATACAAAGCTGAATCCCAGGAACTGTGCTAACAAAGAAGAGAAAGGGAAATCTCTCCCAGCAGCCTCAGGAGCGCGGATTAAAGCTCTACAATCAACTTAATGTACCCTGCATCTGTGAAATACCTGAACAGACAGCGAATCATCCCAAACTGAGGAGGTGGACTTTGGGAGCAACGATATATATATATATATTTTCCCTTTTCCTCTTTTGGTGAGTGTGTATGTGTATGATTCTGTGTGTGATTTTGTCTGTATAGCTTTGCTTTTACCATTTGTCCTAGGGTTCTGTCTGTCCGTTTTTTTTGTTTGTTTGTTTCTTTGTTTTAGTATAGTTTTCAGTGCTTGTTGACAATGATGGATTTATTTTTTGGTTTGGTTGTTCTCTTCTTTCTTTCTTTTTTTTAAATTACTTAAAAAAATTTCTTTAATAATTTTTTTTGTTTTTTATTTAATAACTATTTTATTTTATTTTATTTTTCTTTCTTTCTTTCTCCCTTTTATTCTGAGCTGTGTGAATGACAGGCTCTTAGTGCTGCAGCCAGGCGTCAGGGCTGTGCCTCTGAGTTGGGAGAGCCAAGTTCAGGAAATTGGTCCACCAGAGACCTCCCAGCTCCATGTAATATCAAATGGTGAAAATGTCCCAGAGATCTCCATCTCAACACCAAGACCCAGCTCCACTCAATGACCAGCAAGCTAAAGTGCTGGGCACCCTATGCCAAACAACTAGCAAGAAAGGAACACAACCCCATCCATTAGCAGAGAGGCTGCCTAAAATCATAATAAGGCCACAGACACCACAAAACACATCACCGTATGTGGATGTGCCCACCAGAAAGACAAGATCCAGCCTCATCCACCAGAAAACAGGCACTAGTCCCCTCCACCAGGAAGCCTAAACAACCCACTGAGAACGAACCTTAGCCACTTGGGACAGATACCAAAAACAACAGGAACTACAAACCTGCAGCCTGCAAAAGGGAGACATTTAACAGGGACCTAGAAGAATTAAAGAGTAAACAAGCAATGATGAACAACACAATAAATGAAATTAAAAATACTCTAGAAGGGATCAATAGCAGAATAACTGAGGCAGAAGAACGGATAAGTGACCTGGAAGATAAAATGGTGGAAATAACTACTGCAGAGCAGCATAAAGAAAAAAGAATGAAAAGAACTGAGGACAGTCTCAGAGACCTCTGGGACAACATTAAACGCACCAACATTCGAATTATAGGGGCCCCAGAAGAAGAAGAGAAAAAGAAAGGGACTGAGAAAATATTTGAAGAGATCATACTTGAAAACTTTCCTAATATGGGAAAGGAAATAGTTAATCAAGTCCAGGAGGAACAGACTCCCATACAGGATAAATCCAAGGAAAAACATGCCAAGACAAATATTAATCAAACTATCAAATATTAAATACAAAGAAAAAATTTTAAAAGCAGCAAGGGAAAAACAAAAAATAACATACAAGGGAATCTCCTTAAGGTTAAGAGCTGATCTTTCAGCAGAAACTCTGCACGTCAGAAGGGAGTGGCAGTACATATTAAAAGTGACGAAAGGGAAAAAACTACAATCAAGATTACTCTATCGAGTAAGGATCTCATTCAGATTTGATGGAGAAGTTAAAACCTTTACACACAAGCAAAAGCTAAGATAATGAAGCACCACAAACCAGCTTTACAACAAATGCTAAAGGAACTTGTCTAAGCAGGAAACACAAGAGAAGGAAAAGATCTACAATAACAAACCCAAAACAATTTAGAAAATGGTAATAGGAGCATACATATCGATAATTACCTTAAATGTAAATGGATTAAATGTTCCCACCAAAAGACACAGACTGGCTGAATGGATACAAAAACAAGACCCATATATATGTCATCTACAAGAGACCCACTTCAGACCTAAGGACACATACAGACTGAACGTGAGGGGATAGAAAAGGATATTCCATGCAAATGGAAATCAAAAGAAAGCTGGAGTAGCAATTCTCATATCAGAGAAAATAGACTTTAAAACAAACACTATTACAAGAGACAAAGAAAGGCACTATTTAATGATAAAGGGATCAATCCAAGAAGAAGATATAAGAATTGTAAATATTTATGCACCCAACATAGGAGCACCTCAATACATAAGACAAATACTAACACCAATAAAAGGGGAAATAGATAGTAACACAATCATAGTAGGGGACTTTAACAGCCCACTTTCACCAATGGACAGATCATCCAAAATGAAAATAAATAAGGAAACACAAGCTTTAAATGATACATTAAACAAGATGGACTTAATTGATATTTATAGGACATTCCACCCAAAAACAACAGAATACACGTTTTTCTCAACTGCTCATGGAACATTCTCCAGGATAGATCATATCTTGGGTCACAAATCAAGCCTTGGTAAATTTAAGAAAATTGAACTCGTATCAAGTATCTTTTCTGACCACAAAACTATGAGACTAGATATCAATTACAGGAAAATATCTGGAAAAAATACAAACACATGAAGGCTAAACAATACACTATTTAATAAACAAGAAATCACTGAAGATATCAAAGAGGAAATCAAAAAATGCCGAGAAACAAATGACAATGAAAACACGATGACCCAAAACCTATGGGATGCAGCAAAAGCAGTTCTAAGAGAGAAGTATATAGCAATACAATCCTAACTTAAGAAACAAGAAACATCTCAAATAAACAACCTAAACTTACACCTAAAGCAATTAGACAAAGAAGAACAAAAAAATCCCAAAATAAGCAGAAGGAAAGAAATCATAAAGATCAGATCAGAAATAAATGAAAAAGAAATGAAGGAAATGTTAGCAAAGATAAATATAACTAAAAGCTGGTTCTTTGAGAAGATAAACAAAATTGATAAACCATTAGGCAGAATTATCAAGAAAACAGGGAGAAGACTCAAATCAATAGAATTAGAAATGAAAAAGGAGAAGTAAGAACTGACACTGCAGAAATACAAAGGATCATGAGAGATACTACAAGCAACTATATGTCAATAAAATGGACAACCTGGAAGAAATGGACAAATTCTTAGAAATGCACAACCTGCCAAGACTGAACCAGAAAGAAATAGAAAATAAAAACAGACCAGCCACAAGCACTGAAATTGAGACTGTGATTAAAAATCTTTCAACAAATGAAAGCCCAGGACCAGATGCCTTCACAGGTGAATTCTATCAATTAGAGAAGAGCTAACACCTATCCTTCTCAAACTCTTCCAAAATATAGCAGAGGGAGGAACAGTCCCAAACTCATTCTATGAGGCCACCATCACCCTGATCCCAAAACCAGACAGAGGTGTCACAAAGAAAGAAAACTACAGGCCAATATCACTGATGAACATAGATGCAAAAATCCTCAAGAAAATACTAGCAAACAGAATCCAACAGCAAATTAAAAGGATCATACACAATGATCAAGTGGGTTTATCCCAGGAATGCAAGGATTCTTCAATATATGCAAATCAATCAATGTGATACACCATACTAACAAACTGAAGGAGAAAATCCATATGATCTTCTCAATAGATGCAGAGAAAGCTTTCGACAAAATTCAACACCCATTTATGATAAAAACGCTCCAGAATGTAAGCATAGAGGGAACTTACCTCAACATAAGAAAGGCCATATATGACAAACCCACAGCCAACATCATCCTCAATGGTGAAAAACTGAAACCATTTCCACTTAGATCAGGAACAAGACAAGGTTGCCCACACTCACCACTATTATTCAGCATAGTTTTGGAAGTTTTAGCCACAGCAATCAGAGAAGAAAAAGAAATAAAAGGAATCCGAACTGGAAAATAAGAAGTAAAGCTGTCACTATTTGCAGATGACATGATACTATACATAGAGAATCCTAAAGATGCTACCAGAAAACTACTAGAGCTAATCAATGAATTTGGTAAAGTAGCAGGATACAAATTAATGCACAGAAATCTCTTGCATTCCTTACACTAATGATGAAATATCTGAAAGTGAAATTAAGAAAACACTCCCATTTACCATTGCAACAAAAAGAATAAAATACCTAGGAATAAACCTACCTAAGGAGACAAAAGACCTGTAGGCAGAGAACTATAAGACACTGATGAAAGAAATTAAAGATGATACAAAAAGATGGGGAGATATACCATGTTCTTGGATTGGAAGAATCAACATTGTGAAAATGACTGTACTACCTAAAGCAATCTGCAGATTCAATGCAATCCCTATCAAACTACCACTGGCATTTTTCACAGAACTAGAGCAAAAAATTTCACAATTTGTATGGAAACACAAAAGACCCCGAATAGCCAAAGCAATCTTGAGAACGAAAAACAGAGCTGGAGGAATCAGGCTCCTGGGCTTCAGACTATGATACAAAGGTACAGTAATCAAGACAGTAAGGTACTGGCACAAAAACAGACGTATAGATCAGTGGAACAGGATAGAAAACCCAGAGATAAACCCACGCACGTATGGTCACCTTATCTTTGGTAAAGCAGGCTAGAATATACAATGGAGAAAAGAGAGCTTCTTCAATAAGTGGTGCTGGGAAAACTGGATAGCTACATGTAAAAGAATGAAATTAGAATACTACCTAACACCATACACAAAATAAACTCAAAATGGATTAAAGGCCTAAATGTAAGGCCAGATGCTATAAAACTCTTAAAGGAAAACATAAGCAGAACACTCTATGACATAAATCACAGCAAGATCCTTTTTGACCCACCTCCTAGAGAAATGGAAATAAAAACAAAAATAAACAAATGGGACCTAATGAAACTTACAATCTTTTGCACAACAAAGGAAACCATAAACAAGACGAAAAGACAACCCTCAGAATGGGAGAGAATATTTGCAAATGAAGCAACTGACAAAGGATTAATCTCCAAAATTTACAAGCAGCTCATGCAGCTCAATATCAAAAAAACAAACAACCCAATCCAGAAATAGGGAGAAGACCTAAACAGACATTTCTCCAAAGAAGATATGCAGATTGCCATCAAGCACATGAAAGAATGCTCAACATCGTTAATCATTAGAGAAATGCAAATCAAAACTACAATGCAATATCTTCTCACACCGGTCAGAATGGTCATCATCAAAAAATCTAGAAACAATAAATGCTGGAGAGGGTGTGGAGAAAAGGGAACCCTCTTGCAGTGTTGGTGGGAATGTAAATTGACACAGCCACTATGGAGAACAGTATGGAGGTTCCTTAAACAACTAAAAATAGAATTACCATACGACCCAGCAATCCCACTACTGGTCATTTACCCTGAGAAAACCATAATTCAAAAAGAGTCATGTACCAAAATGTTCATTGCAGCTCTATTTACAATAGCCAGGACATGGAAGCCACATAAGTGTCCATCGACAGATGAAAGGATAAAGAGGATATGGCACTTATATACAATGGAATATTACTCTGCCATAAAAGGAAACGAAATTGAGTTATTTGTAGTGAGGTGGATGGACATAGAGTCTGTCATACAGAGTGAACTAAGTCAGAAAGAGAAAAAGAAATTCTGTATGCTAACACATATATATGGAATCAAAAAAAAAAAAAAAAAGGTCATGAAGAACCTAGGGACAAACGAGAATAAAGACGCAGACCTACTAGAGAATGGACTTGAGGACATGGTGAGGGGGAAGGGTAAGCTGGGACAAAGTGAGAGAGTGGTAGTGTATATATGGATATATATACACTACCAAATGTAAAATAGATAGCTAGTGGGAAGCAGTCGCATAGCACAGGGAGATTAGCTCGGTGGTTTGTGACCAGCTAGAAGGGTGGGATAGGGAGGGTGGGAGGGAGGGAGACACAAGAGGGAAGAGATGTGGGGATATATGTTTATGTATAACTGATTCACTTTGTTATAAAGCAGACACTAACACACCATTGTAAAGCAATTATATTCCAATAAAAATGTTAATAAAAAAGAAGTTAAATGCTTAGAATATTCATGTTTAATGCATTCCCCAGTTATAATTATTTAGGTTGTTTGCAGACCAAGCTTTAAATTTAGTGTTTTAGAGTCTCCGAGGGTTAATTGGTTATCTTTTGGTATAATTAAGTGTCCAGAAGATGCCTTACAATAGTTTTACATAAATTCTATGGCAGTCAAAGAAGTATGGACAAAAACAACTGCCAGAATGTGAGAATTCTGATCTGTTTTTCTTCTGCTGCTGCTGTTAGATGAGCTACCAAAAGAGTAGATAAGAAAGAGTATATATACATCTTGATGTTCACTTTGTGTTTATTTATCTAGTTAATAAAACTTTATTGAGACACTCTGAGATGCCAAGGATAGATATGAGTGAACAAAATCATAAAGCTCTCCTGCTTCCATTTGTATACAGTAAGAAAGACAGATATTGCAATTTTAAGTAGAAGTCTGGTAACTCTGTAGTTGTTTAATCATCCAATGCATAGTTAAGGTTATAATTCCTTGGAGTTGTAAGTTTCAAAGTTATTTCTCCCTGCGCTAATGTCTCAATTTATAAGTATAATTTTGCCTCTCCTCACAGTCCTGGAAGACATTCATGGACAAATCTTGGGTTTTGTTGTTTATGTCCCTCAGACCAGAATGCAGAATTGAACAGGATTCACATGGGAGAAAGTGGGATGAGAAATTTTCTTTGACTCAGAGAATAACAATAATAGATATTACTGACACTTGTTGATCACTTAGTGATGTCAGGCACAGAGCTAAATGCCACACGTACATCATGAGAGGGACACAGGTAAACAACCACCCAGTGTAACATAGAAAAGAAGAGGACACCTGGGATCTGATCTTTGGAAATTAACACCAGGGCCTCTGTTCCTCAGAACTCTGCCAGACTGAGAGAGGAAAATTAACTAGTGAACAGCTAGCTGCTTTATAAGCAGGAAGGGTTTTTCTTTTGTTTGCTTGTTTTTTAATTTACAGTTTTCTGACCCATAGATATTTTAGTAAAATTAAAATAAATGTAAAACACTAGAAAAATAAAACTAAAAATATACAAAATAAAAGCCCAATTTCTTTTATATTTATGAGAAATACTTTTACTCTATTCAAAGGCTGTACAAGTGAATCATAATTTATCTACATTTTTCAAATAATATAGCATTTAAATATATCTCGTCAAGGACCTGCAACAAATAATTTGCAAATCAACACCAGTCCAGAGCTGTACCTTTGAGTAGCACTGCAATAAATCCATCTCATGGTGATTTAGATTTTTTTACTATATATATTTTATTTCCCCATTGGAGATAAGCTGAGAGTTGGGAATCAAGAAAACACATGTAAAATAGTATAAACCTAATCTGTATGTGGATATTTTACTAATTACAAGGAATTGATATTTTCTGCAATGATTTCCTTTTGATCACATTTAGCTTTAAATAACAATTTGGAAAAAGTCAATCAATACTAAGCTAAGAAGAATAAAGGAAAGGGTTATTTTTAGTGCTGCTTTATACTGGCTCCTATCTATATCTACACTTGAGACAAAGTTATAAGGACTGAGAAACTTACTCTTCTAACCAGACAGTGTGGTGGGAGAGGCAAATCCAAATGAATATTCCAAGTGAAAAGTCAGGTTCAGAGAAACTACCACTATGAATTTTTTACCGTATTATATTTACTCTCTGGAAAAAAGTGTGTTTGCTTTTAACAAGTGTAGACAATCTCTTGCAATACATTTATAATACATCATATCTTTGTAAACCAAGGGTTCTAAAATGTCATCTTTAGTAACCTTCTGGATGGTCTTCCTCACCAATGGTGGGACATGTAGTGACATGAAAACATATTATTGTTGCTTTCTGGCATCAAACATCATTTACCAAATAGTCTGTTTTGTGCCTATATTGGTATTAGAATTTTTTAATTTTTACTTTAATCTTGGGAAGAGCATGCCCTAATATGTTTATAATTACAAAATATGAACAGCTATATATGAATGCTATTGCAGTTTTACAAGAAGCAGGCATTTTTTTCTGGATTGATAATTTATATAAGATTAGTAGAGGAGAAAATTTAGCAGTTGTCCTTGAAAATATAATTCAGATTTTATTAATCCATAATTTGCAGACAGAAATACACTGAAGATGATATAGTTTCCTTCAAAACTGATGAAATGATGAGTAATTTTGATTAAAAAATAAGTTAATTCATATAAAGCAAGCTTTAGAAGGGAACTTTCTAAATGGAATCCAAGAAATAAGTATATTAAATTACTAGTAGCAGAAAAAGAAGTATGAAATAAAACTCCTTTCAAAGTTTATTTTCAAAATTATTATGTTAATAATAGTTTTAGGCAATGTATTTTATATTTATCTAAGTATAATTTTATCCCAAGTGATATACAGCAAATATTTAGGATATATCTAATACTGTTTTAAGGAAATGAATGGTAATAGTAATAACATGAAACAACTGGGTAACATAAAAAGATTGTGATAATTTTTTTTTTTTACTGTAGAGATTTTATTTTTTTAAACTGTTTTAAGTTTACATAAAATTTGAGTTAAATGTAAAGGTTTTTCCATATACCCTCCTCGACTCCTTACCACCCAGTTACCCCTATTATTAGCATATTGTATTTATGGTAGTACAGTTGTTATAATCAATTGATATTTTACTATTAACTAAATGTCCTAGTTTACAGTGGTGTTCATTCCTTGTCTTGTACAGTTCTATGGGATGTCTTGTATCCATCATTATGGTATCATACAGAACAGTTTCAGTGCACCTAAAACTCTCTCATGCTCCACCCACATATTTTTCCCCAGCCTGGCAATCACCCATCTTTCTACCATCTCCGTAGTTTTGCCTTTTCCAGAATTGCATTTAGCTGGAATGATCAACACTGCCTTAACATTCTCCTCAGCTTAATTAAACTGTAGACAAGTTTCTTTCTGACTATAAACCCCTAACATTCGTTTTCTTAGAGCATTTACTTTAGAAAACTTATAATTGTAAACTCTTTCTCTGCCCCTTTGAAATGTATGGACGTTTTCTCCCAGCCTCTAGCCAGTTTTACAATCCCAGAAAATGATTTTATTAATGATCAGGGAACCATTTCTTTGAAATGTAAACATGGAAGGAGATAGCAACCCTATCTTCCAGTCTCTGTTCCATGGCTGGGGCATAACTTACATGGGCACCAATTAGCAAACACAGATGGCCTAATTAAAGAGAAAAACTTTTGTTCAGGAATAACATTTACTCAGGAGTAACTCAATGTGCTGGACACACTCATTGATCAACCTTTCCTCTAATTTCCTCCAGTAATTTTCCACTAGACAGCCCCTGTGCTTAAAAATCCTCCTGAATTTTGTTTCAGTGGGGTTGAGTTCAGTCTCTCTCCTCCACTGCAATAGTCTCAATAAGTCTTCCCTGCCTGTTTAACTTTGTCCAGTGCAAATTTTACATTGACAGAAACATACAGTATGCAGACTTTCAGACTTTTCACTTTTACTTAGTAATATACATTGACGGCTCTTCCCTGTCTTTCTGTGACTTGATTTCCTTTGATTATATTTTTTATATGAATGTATCATTTTATTATCTATTTACTTAGTCAAGGACATTTTGGTTGCCTCCAATTTTTGTCAATTAAGAATAAAGCTGCAATAAACATTCATGTGGAGGCTGTAGCTGGGTATTTCCCTTTCCCAGGTTGATTAGGCTCTTGTGAAACCTAAGTCAATTAAGCTCTGTCAAAATAGTTTTCCTTGAGGGAAGAGCTTTGTAAAGGAGAAGGAAACATTATGGGCTTATTTTAAAATGGTTACTTCTCCACTTTACCTGCAGGAAATACTGGGAATTTTTCTACGTCTTTACCCTGAGAATTTAATAGGGTTTGTGGTAGTAAAACCTACAAAAGTGTGAGTTTTTAGCTTTCAAGCTAGGCCATAGTTTATAGCATTCACCCAATTACCCTTTCGGTGTTCCTCTCAATTTCTGGCTCCAGCAACAGATTCTGGTCCTGGTGAGCTGTGATTCTTTATATACAGTAGTCTTCCTTATCTATAGGGGATACATTCCAAGAGCTCTGGTGGATGCCTGAAACCACAGAAAATACCAAACCCTATGTACACTATGCTTTTTTCTTATACATACATACCTATGATAAAGTTTAATTTATAAATTAGGCACAGTAAGAGAATATCCAAATCTCTAGCATTGTTACCCTTGTGCTTTGGGGCCTTTAATAAGTAAATAAGGGTTACTTGAACAGAAGCACTGCAATACCACAACAGCCAATCTGATAACCAAGACAGCTGCTAAGTGACTAAGGTGAGGGTGGTGCGTACAGCACAGATACAATGCACAAAGGGCAGGATAGAGCAAGACAGCTTGAGATTTCATTATGTACTCAGAATGGCACACGATTTAAAACTTATGAATTGTTTATTTCTGGAGTTTTTCATTTAATATTTTTGGACCAAGTTTGACCACAGCTAACTAAAACCACAGAAAGTGAAACTGTGGATAAGGAGGGACTACTGCATTTACCTATCTGTCCAGTTTTCAGGGCAGCAGGTTGCGCTGTGACTTCAGTTCTCTGATGTATCTAAGAAGAACTGATTTCCAGTTTGTTCAGTGTTTTTCTCGTTGTGAGGAAGGAAGGGATTATTCCAAATTTGTTACATGTCTGACCAGAAACTAGAAGTCCTGACGACATTCTTAAAATAACAACAACAACAAAAAAAAAACAACTGTAAAAATTACTTAAACTCTTCTTGTATCTCATATACATATTAACAAGTAAATGAAATCAGTTCATAATACAAAATGCTATTCTGAATGATTAGCTAGGTTTTTACTAAGAATATATTAATCAACTACAAGGACCATTTCTAAACAGAAAATATGCTTCCATGGAAATCAGAACACCTTGTTGATACTTATCAATCTACCAAGGAACTAGTTATGTGACCTTTAGCTCTCTGATCATGGATTTTTTTTCCTATAAAATCAAGGGAAATAGTTTAGACTGCATCTTCTCTAAATCTATGGTAAATGCTAATGGTCCATTATCTTCTGCAAGTGATAGTCTTATATGCTATCATTTAAGAAGACAGCCTATCTATGAATTTGTACTACTTCACTACAAAATACTGTTTTAAGAATGACTACAAACAGTTAAAATGATTTCCTTTATTTCCTTGATTTTCAGGTCCATTTTATTTTCTTCATTCTCCTTTGAGATAGTTCAGTCAGCACTTTTACTATTTACAGACCAAGCTAAATATAGATGGATAAAAAAGGTTAACACAGAAAAGCAAAACATTTAGAAGAAAAATAGATCAGACATTTAAACTCATAGCTAAGGAAACTACATGAAGCCCTTGGGTTATATACAAAGGAAATAAAAAGAAAAAATAAGAGCACAGTGAATCTTATAACCACAATACCTTTAGACCCCAAATATTTGTCTAGGGAATAATGACCCTAAATAAATTTTAATTTTTATAGCCCTTGACCTAACCTATATGATTCATAGACACTTAAACCACTTTTTTTTTTTTTTTTTTGGAGCGTCTACTTGCCTCAGGAAATCAGTGGCAGAGGATAGTGGTACTGATACACTCTTTTAGAAATAGGTCTACTCTCAAATATATTTTATCTCAGTCTGTTTCTTTTTCTTTTTTCTTTTTTTATTTGTTTTAGGTTTGGGCTGTTTGGAGGGAGCACTGCTATTTAGACCATTTTAGAAATTGCTAAAAAACTTAGTGATAATAGAACTAAAATTGAACACTGTGTAGAAAGGCAACTTTCAGACTCCTTTTGCACATCAAAATTACAAACTGCATTGTAGATTTCAGTTTCATACACAAATCACGCAATATAAAATTCAAATTCACACTTGTAATACTCATATTGGAAAAAAACATATTTTTTCAGACTATACAATCAACTAACAGTCTTTGTGCTCTATTATTTGTGTGCTTTAGGCAGTTTTCAAATACCAAACATGGTATATTAGAAATTATTGTTATTCTCTCTGGCAAGTTTAAGGAGTTAGAAAAATTCAGCACCTTAAAGGACCAACCATTTTCTCCCCTTTAATCTGTTTTCTCTTGATTTAAATATCACTTATATTGTGAAGAGAGTCATTAACTGCCACTTCTCATATTTTAAAAGAAAAAAAGCAGTAATGATTTAAGGAAAAGAGCAGCAAATTTGAATTTTAAATTGAGATTGAATGTTAAATAGTGGGATTATAGGACATTTCAAATCTAGCTAACAATAAACATTTACTAAGATTTTATTTGGTAGTAAGGGAAATTGCTAGCTTAGACTGTACACACATGGCATCAAAATCTTGATTTTACGTTGTTAGTTGAGTTCTTTGGATTTATATATCCTTCCTTAACAATGCTTGAAGGGATTTGTTAGCTTGCTACTTTGGGACTGTCTTGTAAAACAAAATAAAATAAGCAAAGAAACATTCTAACAAATGTTATATCTTAACCAGAATTTTGGAATTAATGATATAAAATGTGCTAGATAGTATATCTAAATAGCAACATTTAGATATAGTAAACAGAATAATTACCTATATAAAAACTTAATTTTTTAAAAAAAAGCATGGTCCTCACATTTACTTTTAGCATCTTTTTAGGGCACATTAGTCAGCTTTTGCTCAAGTAATTAAAAAATCAACAAATCTCAGAGGTTTAAAACACTGAACATTTATTCCTTGGGTTCATTACATCAGTTTGCCTGTAGCTCTACTGAGCTTGCCTGGGATTTCATGGCCACATTTGGTTGAACCTGACTCAGTTCTACATGTCTTCTCATCCTATTATCACAGCAGAAGCCCAACGTTCAAGTATGGATTCAGGAAGAAGTGAGTAATCAAACCATGTAATGATATTTAAAATTATAGTTTAAACATGTCCTATGTCACATCCATTTGCATGCCATTGTCTAAAGCCAATTATGTGGTTAGCCCAGAATCAGTGACTTGGTAAAATATATTCTTCCTGCAGAGACTCATGACAGCAGTGAGTAGGGAACTTAAAAGTGTGAACAAAATGCGAGCAAGTAGAAACAAGAATTGGTACATCATAGTTTGGTGTAAGACAGTTCTTACATATATGTATATAATATTGGTGTTATATTATGCAATTATTCTCTCTTACAGGTTATTCTATTTTATGTAAAAATGTTTTTTTTCTACTGATTTTGTCTATTTTTAAAAATCCAAATAGCAGACTTCTCAGTCTCTCATCTGTGGTTCTAAGATTTCTTTGATTAATACATGAAACTCCCTCTACTCCTGTCCCTAAAGTGTTCAGATATCCACATGTGCATATGTGCATACATAGGTGCACACACACATAAAACACACACAATTCTGAAATATAAGATAATTTGATCTTTTAAAAAATTCTCTGAGTTGTCCAAAGTATTGACAAAAGCTGAATAATCTACCCTTTCTTTTTGGCAAGATAAAATGTTGTTTTCCAATAAGAATATAGCAAGAAAAAATTCCTCCATTGTACAAAAGTAATTAACTTTATTATACTACATGTGGAATAATATTAAATTTTCTTTGATTGTAATTTCCTGTTTACCTATTTTATAACCATCTTGATTTGAAACAAAAAAGTAATCAATTGTATCTAGATAGAGCTTTGCAGAACCAGAGAGCTAGCTTGTTAGTTAAATAAGATCCAGGGGAGATTAGTGGGCTGATAAAAGCATCCACTGGAGAGGTCCATGACCCTTAGGTAGGATGAATTGTTAAAAGACAGAACATTGTGCGGTAAGGTAGAATGGGGACTTAACCTATTGTAACATGCACAATAAGGTTAATGTAACCTCATTAAGTCACATTAACTGTGTATCCTAAATATGTCACAGGCTGCTGTGTTTCAGTTATACCAGATATTCAAGGTAAAGGCCAATATGCTGGTGTTAAAAATCTTACAAAGTTCTTATTTTTGCACAGGGATTGCTTATAAAATGTCCAGAGAAGACATAACAAAAATTACTAAGATATCATGTTTGTTAGTTTTCTGGGAACAGGCATCAACCTTATCCTTTGTAAAATGCATTCAGGCACATGTATTACATTCAAATTAGGCAATTTTGTCTGAAAAATTAAAGCTACTTTGATCATTACCATTCTACGCACATAGCTCTTAACATTTGGCCTTTTCTGAATCTTTAGCTTATTTGCTTTGCTCACCTTGTAGGAGTGTCTAGTATATCTAACTATCTATTTGTGTAATGCAAAGTATATATTCACATATATATAATGATATATGTATGTATACCTTTCTTGATTTCCCTTAATAACATGATATTATACCATGATCCTAATTTACATCATGTTGCATATTGATATAGTTAAGAGATTTATCAGTACCATGGTCTGAATGTTTTGTGTACCCAAAAAATCTATATGTGAAAACTAATTCCCACTGTGATGGTATTAGGAGGTGGGCCTTTGGGAGGTGCTTAAGTCATGAGGGAGAAACTTTCTTGAGTAAGATTAGTGCTTTTATATAAAAGACCCTACAGAGCTCCCTACACCTTTCCACCATGTGAGGAAACAGTGAGAAAGAACTGGCTATGAACCAGGACAAGAACACTCAACTGACAATGCTGGCACCCTGATCTTGGACTTCCCGGCTTCCAGAACACAAGTTCTGTTGTTTATAAGCTATCCAACCTCTTTGGATATTTTGTTATAGCAGCCATAACAGACTAAGACAAATAGTTAAATAATCTTAGGGATAGTGAAATAATTATTGAAAGGCAGAACGTTATTGAATTTCAAAGATGAACTGCATTTAATTTCATGAGATAAATAGAATCTATCTTAATACATAGATTTATGCCTATGGACCCTTACACATTCTATAACAGCAGTCCTGGAAGTTGCTTGGCCATTTGCCAGTTAATGATTCTTTATTCATCGCTCAACAAAAGGAATTATTAAACCATTATTAGATGACACAACACAGATACAAGGTTTGAGTCTTTTCCTTACCATGAGAAGATTTAAATTTTCCAGAGAGAGAGAGGAGAAAGTGACAGAGACAGATAAACTAAGAGCATAAAGTGCTCCTATCTTGTTATATCGTTTTTTTTTGTTTGAAATTACAGCTTCACTGAGGTAAAACTGACAACACTAATGTCATATATAAAGTGTACAACTTGATACATTTTTATATATGTACACATTCATGAAACATTTACCACAGTGAAGAAAACAAATATAACCATTATCTCCAAAAGTTTTCTTGTGTGTCTTTGTAATCTCTTTCCCCCTCCCTCCCTGATGCCTAGACACGGTCCACAAACAAACCATTGATATGATTTGTATCACTATAGATTAGTTTGCATTTTCTAGAAATTTATATGAATGGAATAATCTATTCTCTGGCTTCTTCTACTCAGCATTTTTATTTAGAAATTCACCCATGTAGTTAGAATGTCTGTATTCATTCCTTTTCATTGTTGTTGTATTTCACTGTATGGTTATACAAACATCTATTCCCTAGTTCACAGATATTTGTATTGATTTCAGTTATTGGCTATCACAAACAAAGCTGCTGTAAACAGTCATGTAAGAGTCTTTGCACAAATGTTTTTATTTCTATTGGGTAAAAAAACTAGTACTGTAGTGACTTCATCGTATAGTAAGTATATTTTTAACTTTTTAAGCAACAGTCAACTATTTTCCAAAGAAATTATATCATTTTTCATTACACCAGTAGTGTTGCTTCATATGCTTGCCAACACTTGCTATGGCCAGTCTTTTAATTTTAGTCATTCTAATGTGTTTAGCAGTATCTCATTTTGGTTTTAACTTACACTTTCCAAATCTTTAGTAAAGCTGAGCATCATTTTTTTGAGCATTTTCCTTGTGATTATTTGTCATCCATATAGCTCCTTTTGTGAATTGTCTATTCAACTATTGTGCCCATTTAAGAAAAAAAGGATTTTTTTAATTGAGTTTTGAGGGTTCTTTATGGATGGAAACCCTTCCCACTCTGTGGCCTGGTTCTTCCTTTCTTTAACAGTGTTGTAGAAAGAGCAAAAGTCCTTCATTTTGATAAAGTTTAATTTATCAGTTTTTCCTTTAATGGATTGTGCTTTAGGTGTGCTTAGTTATTTTCTTAACTAAGAAATCCTTGTCAAACTTAAGGTCATTAAGATTTTCTAATGTATCTTGCAAAATTTATAGTTTCAGTTATTATACTTAGGAATATGATAAATACCAAACCACTTCTTATATCAGGTGGAATATGAGGGAAAAGATTAATTATTATTTTTCATATTGCTATCCAGTAGATCTAGAACCAGTGAATTACCTTGGCATATTTTTCAAACTAAACTGAACGTGTGGGTTTACATCTGGATTTACTATTCTCTTCCTTTCCTAACATTAGTAATTTCTATCTTTTTTTCCTAAACATTCTGGTTGGAATTTTACTCCTTTGATTAATCACAAATAATCAAATTTTGATTATATTAATTTTCTATATTCTGCTTCTCTGTTTTCTATTTATTGCTTTCTGTTCTTATTATTTCATAAATACTACTTACTTTGGGTTATTTGTTCTTTTCTGAGTTTCATCACATGCAATCTAAGGTCATTAAGAACTTTCTAATCTTTAATATGTGTTTAGTGATATAAGTACCTCAACAAACACTGCTTAGCTATACTCCACAATTCTATGTTCTATTATATTTGAATTCAAAATAAAATAATTGCTCTAAATAATTTCTTATTCCCATTTTTTTTATTTGACTCATGAGTTATTTAGATTTATTATATTTATTTTCCATAAAATGAGGATTTTCCAGACATCTTTCTATTACTTATTTCTAATATGGTTCCATAATGATCAGAAGCATATTGTATCACTTGAATTTTTAAAAATTTGTCAAAGCTTGTTGCATGGCTCGTATTATGGTATGTTGTTAAATTTCTGATGTTCACCCTAAAATACATGTGCATTCTGCTGTATTGGATGGAATCTCACATAAATGTTAATTAGGTCAAGTTGATGAACAGTCATCTTCTATATTCTTTAAAGTTTCTCTGAAATTTGTTCTATGATTTATAGAGAGGAGATGTTGGATCTGACTATAGTTGAGGTTTATCTGCTTTTCTTTGAAGTTCTATCAATTTTTTGCTTTATATGTTATGTACTCTTGAGTAATTGACAACAGTATCCTTATGAAATTACTTTTTAATTCCTTGTCTGATTTAAATATTGTGCCTCCAGATTTCTTTTGATTGATGTATGTTACATTTTTTGCCCAGCATTTTTTTGAAAATACATTTTTTTTTATATTTAAAGAGGATTTCTTTAGATAACATAATGAGTATTTTTTTTCCCAGTGTGATAATCCCTGCCTTTTAACTGGAGTATTTACATCATTTCTATTTCATTTGATTATTAATATTATTTGGTTTTTCAGCCTTTCTTGGATTGTTTGGTATGATATGATTATGTCCTTTTTCAGGTTATTAGATTAACACTTTGTTCTGTTTTTCTATTTTTTATAGGTTTGAGAAACTTGATTATGATGTAGCTGGAAGTTTTCTTCATGTTCTTTTTATACTGTATGGGCATAATTGAGCTTGTTGGATCAGTTTATAGTTTTCATCAAACTTGAAATGTTTTCAGGCATTATTTCTTTACATAATTTTTCTTCTTTCTCTCCTCTCCTTTAAGGACTCAATTACATATAGATTAGACTGCTCGAAATTTTCCCACAGCTGTTTGATGCTTTGCTCTTTATCTCTTAGGTTTGCTTATTATTTATTTATTTATTTATTCATTTAGGAGTTTTCATTTTGGAAATTTTTTATTGTGTTGATTTCAACTTCAACTAACATTTTACTCTTCATTGTATAATCTGCTGTAAACCCCACCCAGTTCATCATTTTTCATTGTCCAGTGTATCCTTTCTTGTTCTATCTTGTATTGCACTGCAGTAATTTTTGTGTACTTGCCTGTTGAAAATAGAGAAGGCTCACACATAGATGCCACAAACAAGAACACAAAAATATCATTGGTATTACTACAGTATGTTATGGTTTCTAAAGATTTGAAGATGATCACAAATGAAGAAACCATTCATAGAGCAGCTTCTTGTATGATGTGGGAGACATTTTTTTTCCCTGTCTTCTTTTATGAGAAAATGATGGAAGAAAGGAGAAAACGCAACTCTAGTGATGCTCAGAATGTTTAAAGATTTCAAGAAAAGATTACTTATGTCCACCTTAAAAATTATGCAATATATATGATTATTCTTAATATTATAAGTTAAAATATTTCATACCAATTTTTTTTTCTTGGAATGTTGTACCTTTTGCTCACTGCTTTCTAGAACATGAACTTTTAATTGTCTTAAGATCTGACAAGATTAAAGACTTCTCATTTATCTATGGCCATATGAATAATTTAAATAATAAATTCAATAATTTAAACTGACAGCAGTTGGGGTTTGTATTCCACATCACTCAGAAAAAAAATATCACTTAGGAAATGAAACACCACATGCTTTGAGAAACCCTCCAGTTCAAAATATCTAAAATTATAGAACATATATACTTTCTAGAAAAACTTTCTTATGCAAATTAACAATAAACATGCAGGGAATCTCATACAGATAAAAAACTTGAAAAATTACATTTTTTAAAGGAGTGTATTGGCTCTGAATGTGACTTTTGCTTTACACTGCTAAATCTGGTAGTTTAGAGCTCCTGCTTTTGAAATCCACACATGGCAGGAAGGTGACAAAGGCTTGTTCCCTTGTAAAGTGGGAAGTTGAATCAGAGACACTACAAATAAAACAGAAACCTCTAAAAGATGAAGACATCAAACTTTGAAGTTATAGTTGGTGGGTATAAAGAGAAAATAAAAAGATTTCTGAGAATTCCTAACTAAAAGGTTATCCTCCAGTGAGGAAAATACCAGAATTCAAACTTCCTGTATGCAAATAAGTCTAAATATGCCAAGCTTGGTATTGTATTTAAATAAATCTGTGTTAGTGCACATAGTGTCCTGTTGCAGGATTTTGAAATGCTTCTAGAGGAATGCACCTTATATACAAGCAACAAATAATTTTTACTAATTGAGAAAAAATTAAGTTCACAATAAAAGAAAAAATGAGAGACAATCCAGTCAAACACAAAATACCATCCAAAAATATAAAATTGAGGAGTCTAATTAAAAATTGGAAATATTGAAATAATCTGATTCAAGGTATAGCTATTCATGCTTAATGTAATTAAAGACATATAGGACAGTGTCAAAATATTCTAAAGAGTCAATAGCTTTTCAGAGATGATAAATGAAGTTTTAAGAACAACCAAATTGAAAATTTAAAAAAAAAAGTATGTAGCTGCTATTGAGAAATTAATTAATGGTTTAGTTAATATTAGAGAGAAAGTAGAAGTGGTGAAGTAGATGATTATCCTGAAAAGATATAAATGAAGAATGAAAAAAGAAAGGAAATTATGAAAGGAAAACTTAGCAGATATGTGGATTGAAAAGAACCAAACCTAAGTAGTTCTGGAAAAGGGTGTTTTGACTGGAAATTGTAATGCTAAAGACCAAAATAACTGTTGGTGAGTATGTTTTACATATGAACATGAGTTAAGAATTCTGAGAGTATTTAAGATGCATTATAGAGTTGAACAAATAAACAAATGAACTGCAGGTAATGATAGCCAAGTTTTTCACTCTCAGAGAAAGAAATTACAAATAGCAATGTGGGGGAGAAAGCTAGAATTAAACATGTGGTGGTGAATTAGAGTTGGAGACACACACATACACTTGCCAATATATACATGTTCACATATATAACTATGTCTATCAATCAATCAATCAATCATCTATCATTTATCTATCATTTATCTTTCTATCATTTATCTACCTACCCTGACTATCTTTGAGTTCACACCAGCACCTCTAATTCCAATTCAACATCCAAGGAGTTTTATCCTTTGTATGTATTATGCTGTTTGTTTTTCCCAGTCTTCTCTTTTTCTATATTTGTAAAGTCTTTCTTTGACAATGAGAAATTTAATTTCCATCAACCCCAATATATTTATTTATTTGCTAAATAACCTTATATATCCCAACCTAGCTAGTCACTTCCTTGATTTCTGGTTCCACCATTGATTCCTGATGCTAATGTGGCCTTTTTTATGGCCCCACCATTTCTTTGGTCTCTAGCTATGCTGCCACCTCCAAGGGGAGAGAAGAAAATAAGTATTAGGACAAAGGAAAGAAATGATTGGAGAAGCAGGAGAGCATATCCAGGTTTTATATACCTATAAAAAATTTTTTTTAATTATCTTATTTTTCTAAGTTTCACAATCTATTCTGGTTCTATATTAATATGGCTCACAGAAAGTAAAACTTCATTATAATAAGAGGGTTTACCTCATTCTCCATAAAGAGGAGAATGTAGAATGTCCCAATTATATAGTCTGGAAAATGCAGACAATATTCTCTCTCTTTAGTCTGTGCTGATTATAATGAAATGGCCCTTGCATAGCATACCTGGTCTTTCTAAGACAAAGGACTCGGCTTTTGTTGTTTCAAATTTGAAACACAGGAGTCATGGCCAAGACTGGGAGCCTATGTTTCAACTGTTTTCAAGTGTTTCAGCCCCATGGATGCACCATGCAGTCAATTAAGTTCTGTTGAAGGAACCTGCAAATTCCTCTTTTTTCCTTATTTCTGGAAGCTCTCAAAAACTTTTCTGATTATCACATATACCTTTTGCTTCTGTCTCTGAGGAACTTCTCAACCTAATATTCAAATTATTTTTTTCTCTATAAACCTACAAATTCCAAAATAAAGCTTTCGATATGATTTTTGTGTTTTTTTTTTTTCCCTAGGAGTCTGGAAACTTTAATGTAAGCTCTGAATAGCACTAATATAACAAAAGTCATTTACAGAAATGGAGATGTAGAAGGGATTGGCTAATTGCTTGGGATCAGAAATCATTAAGTATTCCAAAACAAACTTACATACTACAGATAAACATAAATTAATATCTAAATACATATTCTAGAATTTGCTCTTACTTTTTTTTTTTTTTTGGTAGGGAAGTGAATATTAGTGACAGTCCTAATATTGTAGGGTATTTTTTGTGTTTGGAATAGAAGAACTATTAAGCAAAAACACAGTCCACTATATGATGAAGACAAACTTGCAGTAACAACCAGGTATAAGAGCTAGGTATTTACATAAAAGTAACTGAAATTAATCTGAACATATACCAGAGATGTAATACAAGATGGGAGCAGTGAATAGAATTCAAAACAAAGAAGGTAGTCATAAGTGAAATCTTAGTAATTCTGTCTGAGATTCACTCTTTTACCTAAACCACTTTTTTTTTTTTTTTGAGTATATGCTTCTTGGAACTCAAAAAATTATTTTTTATTTTAATCCATTTTACATTTTAGTTTAACTCTAGGCTTTTGTTTTTATTTGAAAGAGGATTTCCTTGGGAAGAATAATAATAAAGAAAATAATGTAACATTTACAAAACTCACAGTTCTAGAAGCTTTTAAGAATGTCTGGCATTTTATTTGAATGCTATATACAGTGCCAAAGATCTAACAAAATATAGTAATTTACATAAGTTCTCAACATTAACAAAATTATTTTTAAATCAACTGACATAAAGCTTTGTTATGATTTTTTCATAATTAGTTTGCATATTTTTAGTTATTTTATTTTCAAATTATTAATATGTTTTGAAATGCCTTAAATGGGTATTAAATGGATAATGCTCAGAATTTGATGTCTTATGGACTCAATTTTTTTAGCATATTTAAAAATATTATTTTAATTTTATATGACCATTGAGACTGATTTTGGGGAAAATTGATGAATCAGATGCATTTATAGTTATTCACCCCCTGAGAGTGTCCTTTAAAATCTTCTATGAATAGAAGTAGTGAGATGGTGAATGCATCGAATTGGATTTTTAAATATAGTGTTGTTGCTGTTGCTGATTTTTCTTATGATAGTGAAACTTTACTTGTAGATATGCATCAAACCGATCATACATAAAGTGAAATCATGTATAAAGTGAAAATCATATATAAAGTGAAGCTTTCTACCTTATTTTTAATTAATCTTCAATATTTCTGATAATATCAATATATATATAATTCTGCTTATTATATATGGAATGATGACTTTGTTCTTATTTTACTTTGATTAATATTTCAAGTAGTAAAGGGGTTCTTGGGTTTTAATTCATAGTGAAGGACCTAAATTATCTGTAATAAATCAACACCTTTAAGACCTGATTCTTGTAGCAATTGCAACTTATATATACTAAATATATATTTTAGTAGCTTGATTTTCAGATCGGTGAAATACTATCTCTTAGCTACTGTGTCTAATATTCCCGGGCTAACTAAGAGACTTTCTAAAATGTCATGCACCATGCACAGGCTAAAGAAAGAGCTGCTTTAGATATTCCTTTTTTTTTTTTTCTAAATTGCAGTACAGTTGACTTACTCTTTTCATTTCAGGTGTACAAAATAGTGATTCAACATTTAAATACCTTATGAAATGATCACTTCTATAAACCTAATAACCATCTGTCCCCACATGAAGTCATTAAAATACTATTGAACATATTCCTTACACTGTATATTACGTCACTGTGACTTATTTATTTTATGACTGGAGGTTTTTACCTCTTAATCCCCTTCACCTACTTTGCCACTACCCCATCCCCTTCCTTTCTGTATCTATGAATCTGTTTTCATTTTCTTTTGTTTGTTTGTTAATTTTGGTTTTTTGATTCCACTGAAGTGAGTGTAAGTGAGATTATGCAGTATTTGTCTTTCTCTGTCTGACTTATAGATAAAAACCCTGTCTCCTCATTCTGAGGTACTGGGGGTTATGACTTTAACATGTGAATTGGGGGGGGGGCATAATTCAGCCCACAACACCTCCTAGGTCTAATCACTTTCTCATTGTCATCTGTACCCTCTTTTCTATCTGGTCATCCTCCTCACCTCTCTTGAACTGACAACCTGTGCAGGACTGCTGCCCCCCCTCTTGGATAATTTCATCACTCTGATGTGCTCTGACACCCTGCAAGAGACCAGCCTTTTACATGTAAACTCTCCAAACTATCTGAGCTCTAACATCCTGTACTAGGCTACACCTTGATGTGGATCCCCTCTTTATTCCGCTTCAGGTTGGTCTCCCCAGTACAGTAACCCTCCAAATCCCTTTTAAGTTTGACACTCCCTGCCAGGGAATTCTTTGTTTTAAGTATTGCCAAAGAAATTCAAAGGTTGACTAACAATACCCTTGTTGACTCTTGAACTGCTAAAGTAATTCAAATATTCCTGAACCGTACTCAAGAAGTGAATTTCCAAAGAAGTTTAATCTCCAAGAGGACAATCCTCTCACTCCTAAATCGGATGTGTTCATGGAAAAAAAATGAATATAATAGCACTTACCAGATTTTTAACCCAGAGGCTGCCAAATGAAGTAGCTTCCCAAGGAAACAGTATCCACTGTCAGGTCAGGTGTTCCTTGTGATTTCTGGCCCTCAGGAAGTCATGTAAGCTTTGGTAGCATCTTTTATTACACACACCTACACTAACACAACATTGAGTAGATAATTCCAGTTTTTAGCTTTTATCCTTTCTTTTTCCATGAAAGGTATCTTATTGTAATTGCCAGGTTGTCTGTTGCAGGTAAATAAATTTTCTATTTCATGTGAGTCGTTACACTTTATATTATGAATCCTGAATTTGGAGCTGGAAGCAACAACTGGATGTAGTTTTGGTTTATCTCCCTTTTGTGTGAAGTACATTTTGAGTAGCAGTGGTCAATACTGATAATGTGTGCACAGAGTCCAAAATGGGCCCCATCTGCTAGGGGCTTTGTCATCTGACTCTGTGGTAGGGAGGATACAGGAACCAAAACACTTGAATCGTTACTGAAAATATTTGCCACCAAGTAAATAAAACAATGAAACTTACTTGACATGTGGACTCCTAATAATATGATATATTTGCTTCATTATTTAACTTGAGGTTTATATTATTAATGGATTAAGGATATCCTGGCAATATTGTAATCTTCAATAAAATATAGCCATAAGTGAACAAAACTCACCCAAATAATAGAGCTTGTCAGGAGACTTTAGTACCTTTCTCCATTAAAAAAAAAATCTTAAAAAAAAAATTTTTGTAAAAAATAACATGCAAACATAAATATGCACAGACACAATAGTATAGTTTTCCAGCTATTTCTGCCTTTTGACATACTATGTTGTAGCTTTCAATTTTTTGGATATTATGTATAAAATGCATGCTGTGTATTCTCTGGTGTCTGAATATTTTCAGCTTGCACGATGTTCGTGATATTCATGTATACTGGTACTGGTTCATGGCCTTTTAGGAACCGGGCCACACAGCAGGAGGTGAGTGGCAGGCGAGCGAGTGAAACTTCATCTGTATTTACAGCTGCTCCCCATCATTCGCATTACCACCTGAGCTCCACCTCCTGTCAAATCAGCTTCGGCATTAGATTCTCATAGGAGCGTGAACCCTACTGTGAACCACACATGCGAGGGATCTAGGTTGCACTCTCCTTATGAGAATCTAATACCTGATGATCTGAGGTGGAGCTGAGGTACTGGGGAGTGGCTGCAAATAAAGATTATCATTAGCAGAGATGTCTGACTGCACAGAGACCATAATAAATCAACTTCTTGCAGATTCATATCAAAACCCTATCAGTGAGTAGCAAGTGAAAAGGAGCTCAGGGCTCCCACTGATTCTGCATTATAGTGAGATGTATAATTATTTCATCATATATTACAACATAATAATAATAGAAATAAAGTGCACAATAAATGTAATGTGCTGGAATCATCCTAAAACCATCCCCCCCACCTCTGGTCCATGGAAAAATTGTCTTGCACGAAACTGGTCCCTGGTGCTAAAAAGGTTGGGGACTGCTGATGTATACTATTTCAAATATTTGTAGCTCATTATTTTTATTGTATAAATGGATCACATTTTTTTTCTTATATGTGTGATGGACATTTGAGTTGTGTGCGGTTTTTGGTTTTAACAGATAATGCTGTTTTGCATATTTTGTGTATATACATGCCATGTTCTACTGGAGATACACTCCAGAAGAAAAAACAGGGTCAGAACAGATGCATATTTTCAACTTGTTTTTCAATGAGACCTATTGGAACTTTGCTTTTTTTCTGGGAAAATAATCTCTGGGCAGGAATCTTGAGAAGCCAGAATCATAGTGAAGAATGCATTAAGAGCCCTATTTTGTACTCTTAGTGCATCAGATTAGGGGGAGATGTGCATAACCAGACCGTATATTATATGGACAAGAACTTCTGAAGCATGTGGAAGTATATACATATGGAAGTAATGAATTGGCACTTGACTACTTAAGCCATTTCTGATTTTATAACTTTAGAAAGCTTAACCTGCTATCGTCCATAAGGCATGAAAATTATTTTCAAATTTTCAAATTTAAAGAGCTAGGCTTCTGATCCTTTGATTCATTGTCATGGCGTTTTATAGGTGACAATGAATCCCTAAAAGGTATGTTATGAATCTTGCAAGATAACAAAGGGTTTTAAATTACTTCAATCTTTGTGTCATTTTAAATGAATTTGTACAGCTTTTAGAATATATTGCATGTTGTACTGAAATGGCAACTGGGATGTGTATCTACTAAGAAAAAGTGCAATCTAGAAAACTAGTTCAAATGATAAAAATTAGTATAGCTCAGTGCCATTGGTCAACATGTTTCAAGTTCTAAGATCAGAAAGAAACACAAAAATGTCTCCTCTTTCTCCTCATAAACCTTTTGAAAATATATATCTTATGTAAATAGTCACAGCAAATAAAATAAATTAATTTACAGCTATGCTTTATTTAATTCTTTTGACTCCAGACTTGCTTGGATTGAATATTTCCATTGATGCAACATACTATGTTAAAACACATATTATGAAATTAAAATTTATTAGTACAAACAAATTTTTAAGAGGAAATATCCCTCTCATAGAGTCAACATTTAACTTGAGATATTGACATAATTGAGTTGACTTTGCTAATCTTTCAAAAATTGATTAGTTCTGTATTTTTTTTTTTTTTTATAAATTTATTTATTTATTTTTGGCTGTGTTGGGTCTTCGTTTCTGTGTGAAGGCTTTCTCTAATTGCGGCGAGCGGGAGCCACTCTTCATGGCGGTGCGCGGCCCTCTCACTGTCGCGGCCTCTCTTTGCGGAGCACAGGCTCCAGATGCGCAGGCTCAGTAGCTGTGGCTCTCGGGCCCAGTTGCTCCATGGCATGTGGGATCCTCCCAGACCAGGGCTCGAACCCGTGTCCCCTGCATTGGCAGGCAGATTCCCAACCACTGCACCATCAGGGAAGCCCCTAGCTCTGTATTTTTTATCTTAATGTATCAGAGAAGTTATAAGCAAAATTAATTAGGTGTCATTATATTGTACATATGTTCTAAACACTTGGGAAACTTTTCAAACTATATACTCCTAAGCAGCTCTGATCATCAAAATTCCAGGTGAAATCTATTTTAAATATACAAAACATCTCTATGCAGTTCTAAGGCCACTTAGTAACTATATTTGGAGTAATGTTAAACAATAAAATAAAAGGAAAGTTTTTGACATAGACTCAGTATTCCATACATTAATTGAATGAATAAACTAAGAAAACCTTGATTCTAACTACTCTTTTCTTATCTCACTTGTCTGAAAACTATGGATATTTGATTTTTTTCTAACATCTTTATTGGAGTATAATTGCTTTACAATGTGGTGTTAGTTTCTGCTGTATAACAAAGTGAATCAGCTATATTTATACATGTATCCCCATATCCCCTTCCTCTTGCACCTCCCTCCCACCCTCCCTATCCAACCCATTTAGGTACTTTGTGGATATTTGATTTTAATATTTCTGTGCCTCAATTTTCCTATGTCCAAAATGAAGTTTTTGAGCCTAGACATAGAATAGTAGCAGTTGTACTGAAAATTTACCAATAGATCCTGATAAATTTTTGACATTATTGTTAACCTTAAAATTGCCATTGCCTTAGTCATTCACTCATTCATTCAAAAATATTAATTACATATTTACTATGTGAAAGCACAGTAAAATCTTCAAAGAATACAGTTTGAAAAAGACAACTTCCTGCCTCCAGGATCGCATGGTCTGTCAGAGACAAACAGAAGTTCCCAAAATTGCAATATTGTATATACAATATTGCAATATAAAATTGCAATATTGTATATACAATATTGCAATATAAAATTGCAATATTGTATATACAATATTGCAATATAAAATTGCAATATTGTATATACAATATTGCAATATAAAATTGCAATACAATATTATATAAGGATATTGAGCAAACAGATTATGAGGCCCATGAACATGTCGTATTTGTGTTCTGATTTTAATATCTTCCCTGATAATAAAACTAGTGCATATATATCAATCCACGTGGAATAATCAACATGTTGCACAGTGCCTGGCACAGAGTGAGAAAGTGGTGATTTTTGTTGCAAGAATAAACTTTAGTTAACATTTATTTCGTAGTTACTATGTTCACATTAACATTTTAAGAGATTTTATATATATTAACCAATTTTATTTTTACAACATTCTTATGCAACTTTTTCCATTTTATGATTAAGGAAATCAAGACATAAGGATAATAAGCTATGCTTCTAGTATGTAGAATAAGGAATAGAAACTAGGTGAGTTAATTATAAAATGTGAAATTTAAAAAAAGACACTCTGAAACTTAGTATCTTTAAACAACCATTATTTTGCATAATATGTTGTGGATCTGGAGATTTGGATGGGGTTTGGCAGTCATATCTGATGAACTGTGAGCCTGCAGTGGCTGGAAGACCCACTTTCAAGATTGTTTCATCAAGCACACGTCACACTGAGGTGCTCCCTGGATACTCTCTCTGTGACATGTCATCTTCTGGGGAAATTCTGTGAGGCATGGGATTCCGACAGAAGAGTGGTTTCAGAATATTTACACTTATGACATGGCAATTAACTTCTAAGAGGCAGGGAAAGGAAGCTGCCAAGCCGGTTAAGTGTTACACATCTTTTCTGTCACATTATATTGATCAAAGCAATCATAAAGCCCATGCAGTCTCAAGGAGCTGGAGAAATAGAGAGTCCTCCTTGAAGGGACAGTAGAAAGGTCACACTGCAGGACAGCCTGTGGTATAGGGAATATTTTTGAGGCCATCTTTGGAAAAACATCTTCCAACACCAGGAATGTGATTGTAATATCTTTATTCACAATATTAGAAGATGCTGTATTAAATTTATGAACTCATTCACATACTCTACTTGGAGTTCACCAAGTCTTGAACATAATTTTGAAGGTGTGTTCTGGGACAGTGGTGCAGGCAAATAGTATTAACAGCAAAGAGAAAAATATGGGCAATGCAAAGAGAAGCAGAATATATGGCCTGAGGTTTTACAGCATTTTTGTTTTGTTTTGTTTTATGCTTTGTTATTGTTGTTTTGGAGGAAGTTCTGAAAAAAAAACAAACCAAACAAAAACACAATGACTTTAAATGACCAAATGTGTTTTTTTCTTTTCAAATGGATTTGATAATTACTCACTGATATTTATGCTAGCTCTCCTCAGTGAATTCTACCTTGTAGTTAAATTAAATTTGTTATAATTATATTTCAATGTTTTATCACAGATTTAAAATAAAGGAAACTGTCAAATATGTTACTTTTTTTTGTTACATTTTAAAAAGCTGACATTGACTTATATGTGTGGCTTGCAAAAATTTTCTCTTATCCTTAAAAACCCTTATAGTTCTGAATTACCCTTCTATAAGTTTGACTTTATAAATCTGACATAATTAAGGAAATACAATAAAAAGTTCAATTTTATTTTATTTTTTTACTAACAAAGTCCACTTAATGTCTTAAAAGTTATGCCAACATGTAAGTACTACAGGGAAAAGGGTCTTTGGAACAGGGATAGATTCTGCATGGCACAAAGTAGTACTTAAAATATGTGTATAGAATAACTGAACCTGATTTATTTTCTCTACCATGGAAAAAGGTAGACTTGGAGAATGATGTGAATGTTGATTTACACTCAGTAGGAAGACAGAAACTAGGAGATGGTGACCATTGCAGATTCTACAACAATATAATATAATACATAACATTATATTATTATAATCTAATATATTATATATAATATCAATATTATATATTATATAGTATATTAATATTATATTATATATTATAGAATATTAATGTTATATTGTATATTATATTAATATTATATAACATTATTATATTAATTGTTAATAATATAATATATTATTAATGTAATACATATGTATTACAATATAATACATATAAAACATATAATACATATGTACATAGTAAACATTTAACAAAAGTAGCATTAGTTACTAAAGACATATCTACTCAATATATTCTATTCTCCAGACATTTTGATAAGTTCACATTAAAAAAAAGAAAGGAGGTTTTTGGGGAGGTTTTTGAGGTTAATATTTTAATTTTATAAAATTCTCAAATATTTGAGTGATTACATAATTTCAGTTTTGGAGAAAGCATAGGGAGATGAGTACTTGCACATATTGCTGATGGGATTATAAATTGATACAGTTTCTCTAGAAAATGATTTGGGAACAACTGTCAAAAGCCTTAAAACCACATATAACATTTACCAAACAATTCCACAACTAGGAATTTATCTTAATGAAATAATTAGGGATATGGGTGAAAATTTTACTGTGAAGAGAGTTTATCTCAGAACTGTTTATAATAGTAAAAAAAAAAGTCATAAAAGTAGGTGAATATTAATTTAAAGTGAAAGATGTGCTGTTAAGTAAACAAAACCTGTTACCACAGAGCATATACAGTATAATCCCATTATGTGTGTATATTCATATGTATATATAACCATATTTTACTACAAACTACATCTGGATGCTGGGATTGTATGAGTATGTGTCTGTGCAGTTTTAATTCTCTTTTGCTTAGCTGTATTTTTAAGTGTTCTATACTTCATTGATATTACTTTTTTTGAAAGGAGGTTTAACAGTTAAACATTTGTAAAGTTTATATGAGAGCCTAGTTGAATATATGTATATTCATAATCACAAAATACATTTAAGTGTTGAATTATAATTAGTTACAAGGAAAACATTAAGAAAAATATATGTGGTGATGAGGTAGTCAAGTGGGAAAACAATATTTAACTTGAGACTTGTAGGCTGAGTTGGAATAAACCAAGTGCCACTGTGTATGGGACAGGGATAAGGGGAGATGTGTTACCAGTAAGAGCATTCTAGAAAGAGAACAATGTACAAAATCATTGAGCTAAGAAAGAACTTGCTGTTTAATTACATACATGCTGATAATGAAAGGGTTTCCTTAAATTTCATTCTTATATTTTAAAATTTATATTTCCCCTTTACAAAGAACAAAAACCATGAGAATAAATCCACTTTAGCAGTTTTTTCTTTATAACATATCTATCTATAATATCCTACTTTCTAATTCTTTAAGCTATTTATAACTAACTATTTATGAAACTTTCGCATTACACATTGATTGCAGAGTCCAATTTTCACATAACAATGGGAAAGGAATTAGGTATTATTTATCTGCATTAGTTCTCTCTAACCTATTTATATGATAAATATAACATATGATTCATATATTATATGTATTTATAGTAATATAATGTTAATATATATTATTACACATATAATTATATAATAAATATTAAATTATAACATAGTGATTAACAGTGCTGCCTGTGTTCAAATACTGGTTTTGCCACTTAGTAATTTTGTCCATTTTGGAAAGCTTCTAAGCTTCAACATGCTTTTTATATTATCATAAAATGATAATAATAAAGATGATAATAATGATGTTTATGTCTAGCTATAAGATGGTTGTGAAGTTTTAGTGAGTTAATGGGTCTAAGAAGTGACTTGCGCTTAATGAATACTGAAAAATTATAGCTATTATTGTTTTTTTATTGACATTTGTGATGATATATTTCCTTGTTATTTTGAAAATAAAGCAAATACTGAGTATCCTAAAATCAATAAACTGTAACTCTTAAATATCCAGAAATTTTGAAGCAACATGTTTGTTGTAGCAAGTTAACAATGGTAATGATACCAAAAGTTATCAAGATTTTTTTGAAAACAAAAGTTGCAACTTCAATATCTAAATTATAATCTAAGATTAATAAAATTTATTTTGTCACATATTTATTAATTCAATTTTTTTAAATGTAAAATGTCTGCTATGTAATATAACTTTGATGGTTTTAGATACTAAAATAGAAGTAAGAAAAGGTCAAATGTGTTTCATAATTATGACTATCCATAAATAAAAATAATTTTTTAAATAAAATATAGTCAATATTGGACATGTATAAAATATAGCCAATACTTTATAATAACTATAAATGGAATATAAGCTTTAAAAATTGTGATTTTTGTACAGATATTGTATTTTATTTGATTTTTGTACAGATATTGTATATCTGTAACTTACATAATGTCGTACAGGAGCTATACTTCAATAAAAAAGAAATAAATATAAATTGTTTTACAATTTTAAGAAGCAAGGGAAATTTTAATATCTTTGCCATCTGAATGCAAATAGTGGTATATCTGGGGCAAAGATTTAAGTACTTTTTCAATATTCCACAGTTATGAACAGTTAAAATTATGAATTTATATAATGAATAATGTTTTACCTTTGCCGATTGAGAAGCTATTTTCAGGATTATTCGGGAATAAGGAATTATACATTTACGCATTGAAGGAATGTTATAACTAATGCTCAATTTTGTAAGTTTGACCTTCATACAACGTCAGCATCTGGAGTTTTAAGAATGTTCCTAAAGCTGAGTTTCAATTATTGATCAATTAATTTTTGGTCATTATCTGATCAATTAATGTTTTGTCGTTTCATGGAGGAAAATGCCTGCTGGCCATTAGCTTACTTTTCATAACTTTTACAGGTTTTATTTTTTCTGTAGAACAATGTTATTAAATTGTTTTTAATTTAATTGTACGTCTATTTTATTTAATTTTAGATTTAATAACTTCTAAATCTAAAACTGAATATTAAAATTGTTGCTTCTAGTGATAACACATGTAGATTTCACAAACTAATATAGGAAGAAAATCTTTAGATATTCTAGATTGTGTAAATTGTGAGAAGAATCAGATGCTTAGATAGTCAATGGTATGTTTAATTTTAAGAAAAATAACAAATTAAACAAAAATATTTCAGAAAACATATTGCTGAAGATCCTGTCTTAAAAGTGAAGTAATATTTTGAAATTCTCTGGGACTAGAACCCCTGCTTTCTCAATGTCACATTCTGGTTCAAGTTTCACACATTCAATGTTTATACGCATTTGTGGAGTGCATTACATACAAAAGTAGGAAAGTACACTTCAAAATATCTGAGAGATACTTTTTGAAGGTCTGGAAAACTGAATGAAAATTATTTTTATCAACTGAAAATAAAAAGAAAGCTGCAAGAAATGATAGGGCCAAATACATTCTGTATCATATTTTTTGCCTTCATTGACTCAAAAAAGGTGGAGATTAAGCTCTTAACTAAGCCTGTACCCTGAGTCACTAAGCTGACGTTGAATGTTGAAGTATACTGTAATTTTAAACTATCCGAGCCTGAAGAAATCAATTGCTTCAATAATTCTATTTAATTTGTAAAACACAGATGATTAGTCTATGATCTCCCTTTCTAAGCCCCACCTGCTTCCTCCTGCCATTATTTTCCTGCCAACAACACAGATTTGACACATTCCTAATGTGCTTTGATTATTAAAATAAGTTTGCAAACTCTCCTCTCATACTGTTTCACAACCTCTCCTTAACTACACCCCAACTGTCCCTTCATCTAATTTTTGAGTAGACTACTTTATCTTGTTTAAAAACTACACACTTCCAAAGCAGGTGCACATTTCCTATATAATAACTTAAGAACATTGATATTATATTTATTTTAATGTAGATTCCTAGGAATGCAATTAGTATACAGGGTATTTGACCAAATGTAGGTACCCTGATAGAAAGAATATTAACAACCATTTTTTTTTCTTTTTTATCCATACATTAATAGATATTATTGCTAAAATGTTTGAAACAATACAAAATTATACAAAGTAAAGCAAATTAATTATTTTACTTCCATATTTGTAACATAGTGATATTATTTTGATCTTTTTAAACGTAAATATGTTTAAAATTTTGTTCATTCTGTTTTACATAAGACATACTTATAAAATGTACCTATATATACCTATACATGTTACTTTTATTAGAACAAATATCACATCTGATTTTATATATTTTTTTAACATCTTTATTAGAGTATAATTTCTTTACCATGGTGTGTTAGTTTCTGCTTTATACCAAAGTGAATTGGCTATACATATACATATATCCCTGTAACTCCTGCCTCTTGCATTTCCCTCCCACCATCCCTATCCCACCCCTCTAGGGGTTCACAAAGCACTGAGCTTATCTCCCTGTGCTATGTGGCTGCTTCCAACCAGCTATCTATTTTATATTTGGTAGTATATATAAGTCCATGCCACTCCCTCATTTCGTCCCAGCTTACCCTTCCCCCACCCCGTGTCCTCAAGTCCATTCTCTGCATGTGCGTCTTTATTCCTGTCCTGTCCCTAGGTCCCTCAGAACCTTTTTCTTTAGATTCCGTATATATGTGTTAGCATACGGTATTTATTTTTCTCCTTCTGACTTACTTCACTCTGTATGACAGCCTGTAAGTCCATCCACCTCACTACAAATTTCTCAATTTTGTTTCTTCTTATGGCTGAGTAATATTCCATTGCATATATGTGCCACATCTTCTTTATCCATTCATCTGTCCATGGACAATTAGGGTGCTTCCATGTGCTGGCTATTGTAAATAGTTCTGCAATGAACATTGTGGTACATGACTCATTTTCAATTATGGTTTTCTCGGAGTATATGCCCAGTAATGGGATTGCTGGGTTGTATGGTAATTCTATTTCTAGTTTTTAAAGGAACCTCCATACTGTTCTCCATAGTGGATGTATCAATTTATATTCCCACCAAAAATGCAAGAGGGTTCCCTTTTCTCCACACACCCTCCAGCATTTATTGTTGCTAGATATTTTCATGATGGCTATTCTGACTGGTGTGAGGTGATAACTCATTGCAGTTTTGATTTGCTTTTCTCAAACGATTAGTGATGTTGAGCATCCTTTCATGTGATTGTTGGCAATCTGTATATCCGTTTTGGAGAATGTCTATTTAGGTCTTCTGCTCATTTTTGTATTGGGTTGTTTGTTTTTTTGATATTGAGCTGCATGAGCTGCTTATAAATTTTGGAGATTAATCCTTTGTCAGTTGCTTCATTTGCAAATATTTCTACCATTCTGAGGGTTGCCTTTTTGACTTGTTTATGGTTTCCTTTGCTGTGCAAAAGCTTTTAAGTTTCATTAGGTCCCATTTGCTTATTTTTGTTTTTATTACCATTTCTCTAGGAGGTGGGTCAAAAAGGATGTTGCTGTGATTTATGAAATAGAATGTTCTGCCTATGTTTTCCTCTAAGAGTTTCATAGTGTCTGGCCTTACACTTAGGTCTTTAATCCATTTTGAGTTTATTTTTGTGTATGGTGTTATGGAGTGTTCTAATTTCATTGTTTGACATGTAGCTGTCCAGTTTTCCCAGCACCACTTATTGAAGAGGCTGTCATTTCTCCATTGTATATTCTTGCCTCCTTTATCAAAGATAAGGTGACCATATGTGCATGGGTTTATCTCTGGGCTTTCTTTCCTGTTCCATTGATCTTTATTTCTGTTTTAGTGCCAGTACCATACTGTCTTGATTATTATAGCTTTGTAGTATAGTCTGTAGTCAGGGAGTCTGATTCATCCAGCTCCGTTATTCTTTCTCAACATTGCTTTGGCTATTCAGGGTCTTTTGTGTCTCCATACATATTGTGAAATTTTTGGTTATAGTTCTGTGAAAAATGCCATTGGTAGTTTGATAGGGATTGCATTGAATCTGTAGATTGCTTTGTGTGGTATAATCATTTTCACAATGTTGATCCTTCCAGTCCAAGAACATGGTATATCTCTCCATCTGTTTGTATCATCTTTAATTTCTTTCATCAATATCTTATAGTTTTCTGCATACAGGTCTTTTGTCTATTTAGGTAGGTTTATACCTAGGTATTTTATTCTTTTTGTTGCAATGGTAAACGGGAGTGTTTTCTTAATTTCACTTTCAGATTTTTCATCATTAGTGTAGAGGAATGCAAGAAATTTCTGTGCATTAATTTTGTATCCTGATACTTTACCAAATTCATTGATTAGCTCTAGTTTTCTGGTAGAGTCTTTAAGATTCTCTATGTATACTATCGTGTCATCTGTAAACAGTGACAGGTTTACTTCTTCTTTTCCAATTTGGATTTTTTTTTTTTCTTTTTCTTCTCTGATTACTGTGGCTAAAACTTCCAAAACTATGCTGAATAAAAGTGGTGAGAGTGACAACCTTGTCTTGTTCCTGATCTTAGTGGACATGGTTTCAGTTTTTCACCATTGAGGACGATGATGGCTGTGGGTTTTTAGATATGGATTTTATTATTTTGAGGAAAGTTCCCTCTATGCCTACTTTCTGGAGGGTTTTTATCATAAATGTGTGTTGAATTTTGTCAAAAGCTTTCTCTGCATCTATTGAGATGATCATACGGTTTTTCTCCTTCAAATTGTTAATATGGTGTATCACATGGGTTGATTTGCGTATATTGAAGAATCCTTGCATTCCTGGGATAAACAGCACTTGATCACGGTGTAGGATCCTTTGAATGTGCTCTTGGATTCTGTTTGCTAGGATTTTGTTGAGGATTTTTGAATCTGTGTTCATCAGTGATATTTGCCTGTAGTTTTCTTTCTTTGTGATATCTTTGCCTGGTTTTGGTATCAGGGTGATGGCGGCCTTGTAGAATGAGTTTGGGAGTGTTACTCCCTCTGCTATATTTTGGAAGAGTTTGAGAAGGATAGGTGTTAGCTCTTCTCTAAATGTTTGATAGAATTCACCTGTGAAGCCATCTGGTCCTGGGCTTTTGTTTGTTGGAAGATTTTTATTCATAGTCTCAATTTCAGTGCTTGTGATTGGTCTGTTCATATTTTGTATTTCTTCCTGATTCAGTCTTGGAAGGCTGTGCATTTCTAAGAATTTGTCCATTTCTTCCAGGTTGTCCATTTTATTGGCATGTAGTTGCTTGTAGTAATCTCTCATGATCCTTTGTATTTCTGCAGTGTCTGTTGTTACTTCTCCTTTTTCATTTCTAATTCTATTGATTTGAGTTTTCTCCCTTTTTTTCTTGATGAGTCTGGCTAATGGTTTATCAATTTTGTTTATGGTCTCAAAGGACCAGCTTTTACTTTTATTGATCTTTGCTATCATTTCCTTCATTTCTTTTTCATTTATTTCTGATCTGATCTTTATAATTTCTTTCCCTCTGCTAACTTTGGGGTTTTTTTGTTCTTCTTTCTCTAATTGTTTTAGGTGTAAGGTTAGGTTGTTTATTTGAGATGTTTCTTGTTTCTTAAGGTAGGATTATATTGCTATAATCTTCCCTCTTAGAACTGCTTGTGTGCATCCCATAGGTTTTGGGTCATCATGTTTTCATTGTCATTTGTTTCTAGGTATTTTTTGATTTCCTCTTTGCTTTCTTCAGTGATCTCTTGGTTATTAAGTAGTGTACTGTTTAGCCTCCATGTGTTTGTATTTTTTAAAGATGTTTTCCTGTAATTGATATGTAGTCTCATAGTCTTGTTGTCGGAAAAGATACTTGATACAATTTCAATTTTCTTAAATTCACCAAGGCTTGATTTGTGATCCAAGGTATTATCTATCCTCCAGAATGTTCCATGAGCACTTAAGAAGAATGTGTATTCTGTTGTTTTTGATTGGAATGTCCTATAAATATCAATTAAGTCTATGTTGTTTAATGTATCATTTAAAGCTTGTGTTTCCTTATTTATTTTCATTTTGGATTATCTTTCCATTGGTGAACCTGGGGTGTTAAATGTCCCCTACTAGGATTGTGTTACTGTTGATTTCCCCTTTTATGGGTGTTAGTATTTGCCTTATGTATTGAGGTTCTCCTATGTTTGGTGCATAAATATTTACAATTGTTATATCTTCTTCTTGGATTGATCCCTTGATCATTATGTAGTGTCCTTCTTTGTCTCTTGTAATAGTCTTTGTTTTAAAGTCTATTTTTTCTGATATGAGAATTGCTACTCAAGCATTCTTTTGATTTCTATTTGCATGGAATATCTTTTCCCATCCTCTCTCTTTCAGTCTGTATGTGTCTCTAGGTGTTTTGTATCCATTCAGCCAGTCTATTTCTTTTGGTGGGAGCACTTAATCCATTTACATTTAAGGTAATTATCAAAATGTATGGTCCTATTACCATTTTCTTAATTGTTTTGTGTTTGTTATTGTAGGTCTTTCCTTCTCTTTTGTTTCCCACCTAGAGAATTTCCTTTAGCCTTTGTTGTAAAGCTGGCTTGGTGGTGCTGAATTCTCTTAGTTTTTGTTTGTCTGTAAAGGTTTTATTTTCTCAGTCAAATCTGAATGAGATCCTTTCTGAGTAGAGTAATCTTGGTTGTAGTTTTTTTTCCTTTTATCACTTTAAATATGTCTTGCCACTCCCTTCTGACTTGCAGAGTTTCTGCTGAAAGATCAGCTGTTAACCTTTTGGCAATTCCCTTGTATGTTATTTGTTGCTCTTCCTTTCCTTCTTTTAATATTTTTTTCCTTTTATTTAAGTTTTGATAGTTTGATTAATATGTGGCTTGGCATGTTTCTCCTTGGATTTATACTGTGTGATACTCTGCACTTCCTGGACTTGGTTCACTATTTCCTTTCCCATATTAAGGAAGTTTTTAACTATAATCTCTCAAATATTTTCTCAGTCCCTTTCTTTTTATCTTCTTCTTCTGGGACACGTATAATTTGAATGTCAGTGCATTTAATGTTATCCCAGAGGTCTCTGAGAGTGTCCTCAAGTCTTTTCATTCTTTTTTCTTTATTCTGCTTTGCCTTAGTTATTTCCACTCTTTTATCTTCCAGGTCACTTATCCATTCTTCTGCCTCAGTTACTCTGCTATTGATTTCTTCTAGAGAATTTTTAATTTCATTTATTGTGTTGTTCATCATGGTTTGTTTCCTCTTTAGTTCTTCTCAGTCCTTCTTAAACATTTCTTGCATTTTCTCCATTCTATTTCTAAGATTTTGGATCATCTTTACTATCATTACTCTGAATTCTTTTTCATGTAGACTGCCTATTTCCTCTTCATCTGTTTGGTTTGGTGGGTTTTTACCTTGCTCCTTCATCTGCTGTGTTTCTCTGTCTTCTCATTTTGCTTAACTTACTGTGTTTGGGGTTTCCTTTTTCAGGCTGCAGGTTCTTAGTTCCCATTGTTTTTGCTGTCTGCCCCCAGTGTGTGTAAGTTTGGTTCAGTGGGTTGTGTAGGTTTCCTGGTGGAGGGGACTGTTGCCTGTGTTCTGGTGGATGGGGCTATATCTAGTCTTCCTGGTGGGCAGGACCATGTCTGGTGGTGTGTTTTGTGGTGTCTGTGACCTTATTATGATTTTAGGCAGACTCTCTGCTAATGGGAGGGCTTGTGTTCCTGTCTTGCTAGTTGTTTGGCATATGGTGTCAAGCACTGTAGCTTGCTGGTCATTGAGTGGAGCTGGGTCTTAGAGTTGAGATAGAGATCTCTGGGAGAGTTTTCACTGTTTGATATTACATGGAGCCAAGTTGTCTCTGGTGGACCAATGTCTTGAACTCATCTCTCCCCCCTCAGAGGCATGGGCCTGACACACGGCCGGAGCACCAAGATCCTGTCAGCCTCACGCCAAACTAAAAGTTACCATGACCCACAGAAGCAAACAGTGCAAAGGACTCAAGTGCAGGAATCTCATTTGATTCTGGAGGTTCAAGTGGTTGGTGCATTCAGATCTCTTATGACACCATGTAATGTCAACCTCATCAGAGAGCCCACAAGTGGTGTGGGAGAGAACTCAGAGCATAGCCTCTGCTTGATTTTATATTCTATATTTTCTCCTTTATTACCTTATTAACTATACTTTTATCTTGTTTCCCTAGGTTTTACAATATGCATTGTTAAATAATCATGCTCTACCTTCAAATAATATAACATATCACATCTAGTATAAAACCATGCAACTACTTATGTCTGTTTCTCCTCTCCCAGCATTTGTGTAATTCTTGTTGATTTTACTTCTGTAGGTAATATATACACTACAATAGATTATTTTTGTTTTTAGTGAATCAAATAACCACTTGAAAATATTAAAATAATGAAAAAATATTTTAAATGTACCCACATATTTAATGTTTCCAGGTTTCTGTATTCCTTTGTATCTGTTCATCTGCTATCATTTTTCATCTGCCTGTAGGACTTTCTTTAATGTATAGTGTAGTTATTGTTTTTTAATGCTGGTTTCTCAACTAAAACAAGTTTGTTTTTACCTTCATTCTTAAATTATAGAAGTTTTTTAAGATATAAAATTTTAAGTCATCAAGAAATTTGCCATCTGCCTATGTTTGTTCATCTTGATGTAATGCGTCTACTTTTCAGATTTTATTTTTATCTCTTATTTTGAAAATGGTGATTATGATGTATTTTAGGTAGTTTTTCATATTTCTTTTGCTTTGGATTCATTGATTTTTTTCCTTATTTCTTGTCTTATTGAACAAAATATGACACCCATTATTATATGGAACAAGAATTGTAAGAGTACATGCCTGGCTCTTGAACCTAAGGCATTCAGTTTCTCACTATTACTTATGGTTTAGCTATAGGTCTTTTGTGTATCCTATTTAATAGATCAGGAAAAAATGTTCCTGTAGAGTTTTTCATAAATAGGGGCTAAAATATTGAATGGTTTTGTAGTTTCATCTCACAATATTATGGACTGCATAAATTGCTTTATGAATATTAAATCAGCCTTATTATATTCCTGGAAGAAGCCCTACTTTTTTCTGATATTACCATTTTATTGTTTACTGGGTTTAATTTGTTAATATTTTGTTGATGATTTTCTATTGATGTTCATGAGAGATATATTTCTGTGGTTTTCTTTTCCTGTAATGTCTTCAGTTTGGTAGTAGAGTGATATGGGCTTCATAAAGAGTTTGGAACTACTTTCTTATTTTCTATTGTATAGAAAGAGATTTTATAGAATTGGTATTATGTCATCCATAATATGTTAGTCAAATTCACCAGTTAAAGCATTTGGATATATATTTTTTTCCTTTATCTAAAAAGTTTAGTTAATAATTTGATTTCTTTTTCAGAGGTAAAATATTCAGGTTAACTATCTTTTCCTGAGTAAATTTACGTGGTCTATGCTCATGGAATTTGTTCGCCTCATCTAGAATACCAAATTTATGGGCATAGAGTTGTCTGTAGTGTTCCCTCTTATTTTTTTCATATCTGTGAGATCATTAGCATCCTTTTAAAAATTGTGTCAAAATACATGTAACATAAAATTTTCATTCTTAACCATGTTATATGTACAGTTCAGTGGCATTAATTACACTCACTTCATTGTGCAAGCATCACCACTATCCATCTCCATCACTCATTTTATTTTGCAAAACTGAAACTCTATTTCTATTAAACAGCTTTGCATTTTTCTCTCTATCCATCTTCGTAACCATTGTTCTATTTTCTGTTTCCATGAATTTGACTACTTTAGATACTGCATATAAGTGGAATTATAAAGTATTTGTCACTTTGTGGATTTATTTTCTTTTAAATGTTCTTAAGTTGTGTTTTAAGATCCACAATGTGGTCTCTCTTAGTAAATGTTATTGAGATGAATGTGTATTTTACTATTCAATGGAGTATTTTATCAATGTCAACTAGATCAATGTGTTGATACCATTGTTCCTTTAATTTATATCTTTGGAGATTTTTGCCTGCTTGGGTTTTCAATTATTGGGAGAGATGTGTTGAATTCTCTTAAACTCGTACAACAATAGGTTTGTCTATTGCTCCTTTCAATTCTAATTTTTTGCCTTACATATGTTGATGCTTCATTGTTAGATACATATATGTTTAAGATTGTTATGTCTTCTCACAGAAATGACTTCTTTATCATTATGTAATTACTACCTTATCTCTGATAATCTTTCTTGTTCTGAACTCACTTTGAAATTAATATAGCTATTCCAGTTTTCTTTTAAGTGGGGAATAACTTGGTATATATTTCATCATATCTTTATTTCTAACCTGAGTCTTTATATTTAAAATGTGTTTCTTGTAAACAGAATATAGTTGGATCTTGCATTTTTAATCCAATCTGATAATCTCTGTTTTTTAACTCATATTTATGCTGTTCACTTTTAAGGGATTATAGATATAGTTGGAGTAAAATCTACCATCTTTGTAACTTTTTCTATTCATTCATTTGGTCTTTTTTCCACCTCTACTTTCTGTGCACTCTGATTTTAATTAAGCATTTTATTTGATTACATTTTGTCTCCTCCTTGACATGTCATGCCATTTATCTTTTTTTTTTTTAACTTTTTGTGTTTGTCCCAGGATTCAGACAAACCATAATACCATAGACAAACAGATAGCATCATACTCTTTTATTTGTAGTTCAGTTATTTCATAAGAGCTACCACTCTTTTGTCTATTGTATATTTTATAAGAGCTAATGATTCATTTTATGGTGAGATACAACACAGTGACACTTGGATAGATGAAATGCTGAACTCTTTGTTACTTACAGATCTCAAACATAGAAGGCTGCCACACAAGGTCACTTAGAAGTTTGCAACTAAGGACAGTGTAACCAGCAAGCTTAGCTGTAGGGGGCAGTTTATATATACACGTGGTTAGGGGTACTATATTTCACTAGGCTTCCTGAAGACTGGATAATTTGAATGATTTCATGATCTCCAGGGTAGAAAGTCTGTCCTTAGCGGTTTGGTACCTTGTCTCAGAATGTGGGATCCTGATAAGTGAGGCAGTTGCTGTGTATTCATTGTAGCTCCAGAGAATAGAAGCCTGGTAAAGGGAGTGTTTGTTGTTGGGGAGTGGCACATTTTGAAGGGGAATTAAAAGTTTTTAACCATGACTTCAAAACTAGGTCAAGACAGTACTTGTGAAATATTATATTACAATTGACACCTTGATGTCTTGACATCAGTTTTGAACTCAATGATTTGAGGTACTTGACTGGCCTGAATAGTAGAGGAGACCTCCAGAGAGTAGGACATGAGTTGTCCTAAACAGCATAGAAAACATTTTGTTACTGCAGTAAAAAGAACCTAGTAGAACATGAGGAATTCTTGAAGCTTCTTTATTTGTTTGGTGTTAGTCTCTCCATTTGTTTGGTGTTAATAAGGGGAGAAAAATCATTCATGACAGGAACCTCTAGGAATATTTTAGTTGAATTATGAAATGTGCTAAAGGTGTGGGTTATTTATTTTTTTGATGAAAGTGATTTCATGGTTCACATTTTTTGTTAGACTAGCCACTTGACAGATAGATGTTGTCAATCCATATGCAAGTATTAATATTAAAAACACTGTCTTGATTAACTAATAAATGATCAATGGCCACTCTGTTGTTAAAAAACTATTTTTACCAGGTTTCCCTGGCTTTGTTTAAGTAGGTTTGATACATGAGGTATTTTAAAATATGAAATATTTGAGTTTTAGACACGTGTCAGTTAGTGTCAATGCTTTTTCTCCCCCCCCTATTTTATTTAATTTTTTTAGTGTCAATGCTTTTTAACAGTTGGGTTAAAGCTATGGTTTCTGCAGCCATTCATGCAAGTCCCAAAGTGGTGGCAGATACCAATATTATCGGTATGAATGTGGTATATTGATGACATTTGGCCAGGGTGGGGGAAGAATGATTAACATATATATAAATGGAAAGGCTAAGAGAGACTGGAATGTATCCATGTGATTTGAGGCTTAAGGGTAGTGGAAGGGAAAAATAGAGAAGATGAACACAGGGTCAAAATATAGACTTGTAGACTTTAGATTGGGAAATTGCAATTTGTTTTACACATTTGGAATTACTAAAGGATAGGACTGGAGGAAGATATTGGTGTTTGAGAGGCATATGGTGAGGAGGTAGAATTAATTGTCCACTAGATTTCTCCTCTGTGTGGTATATTGAGGAGATATGACAGCAGTCGCCACTTGAGGATACTGCTTGGGTGTCACAAGAGGAGACACCCAAGAAATAAGTAAAGGTAACAGTTTGAAAGGGGTCTTAATTTCCCAATATCTATCTATCTCACAGTGGGATAAATGTGTGGTATGGGATACGTGGAAGCAGGCTGATGGCAAATTCAATAATTATGGAGAGTCAAAGCATGAGAGGCTGGCTCAGTTAAAGGTATGTAATGTCTGTATAAAAATCTAAGGGGCTGGGGAAATGGGTTTGGATTTTCTTTGCCATGTAATCTTTTGGAGGGCAACAGATTAGACACTGTTAGCATAGGAGAGTTGGCAAGAGGAGATGGATATTGGATAATATGGAAAAGGGAGAGGAAAAGGATAGAGAAGAATAAGTGGTTTGACTACTGAGAAACCAATAAATTCTGTTATACCAAGAAGAAAACACAGGATTGATATTTTGATAAAGTCACCTGTTAGGCAGGAAAGATGAATGATACTAGCAAAATTTTAGCCTTGGACATATTGCAGAAGCATCGCATAAGGGCTTAAAATTATATGTTAGAATTATAGGGGTCAGACTTTACAGTTTTACAGGTAACACAAGAAAAGATTGAATTGTGGAGAAAGCAAACTTAATGTCTGGAAAATCACTCTAGTTTGGGGTTGGTTCCACCTTTTAAAATAGGACTCAGCAGTGCAATTCGTCCCTAGAGAACTGAGGGTATCTGAGAGTATCTTGGCTAGAGCAACTTGAGGCTGGAATATCCTTCCCAGTTAGACACCAGCTAGAATTGATGTGGTCAAGTATTAGTAGTTCTATAATATTATAATGAGGCTGCTCTGCTTATAGAGTATGGAGGCAACTTAGGTATGTGAACTTGACTTCAAAATACATGTTAACTCAAGATGTTTTGGGGGTATACTGTTAGCAAACGTAATGATGGCATCTTTGATACTGCCATAAATGGACCAAAGGACAATGACCCAATAGCCACCATTAAAGTACCAATTAAGAGTGGATGAATCTAAAAGCTCCTAACACAGCAAGGTTTTGTTCAGATTAGTGATGAGAGGGGTTCTGATACAAATAGATTTAAGATCACAGGGCCCGATTTTCGTGTATGTGATTAATAGGGTGTCAGGATGTTTGCCAATTAAAATATCCAAGGTTGAGGCTGGGGCCACAGCATTAATCTGTAGGCAGGTCCTCAATTTTAGCCATTATTGTGGACCTTTTATTTCAGTTGTTGGTTTGGTTAGTGAAGAACAAGCTAGTGAGGTCTTTGGGCTGTAAGGCTTGCATTAGCCAAACTCAGTGGTTTGTGGGCATTTGCATTTGCCCTGTTTGGTTCAAATAATGGCTTATTTGGAGAGTTTGAGTCTCCAGATCAGAAACCAATGAAAACACTCAGATCAATAATAATAAGACCAAGAGCCAACAGAATAGTGTCGCAATGCATCTTATAGGGATTTTGTTGTTGATGTTTCTTTCTCTCCAGCATGAATTATTACCAAAGAGGGATTGTCTAGTTTTATTTTGGTGGAATAAGGTCTTATTTCCATAATTATTTTTGAATGTGATTTTAATTTGCCAAGTGGGGTTGCTTATCTCCCTTCTTGGTTGTCATACTGTCTGTAGAAATGACCTTGGAGCAATAATTCCTACTTTCTGAAGAGAATCAGAGAAGGAGGCCAGATTAATCATCCATCCTTTATAGCATGAAGAATGTGGAAGATTTTTCAATGGTGAAAATTTAGGTTCAAATGGGTTCCATAGCAAGTGGGGCAAATGCCAGGCCTGTAGGACAATCTCTCATTATTGGGTGTCATAAAAATATCTGTCCTTGATCTGGCTTACAGCTCCTGGGGAATGGGGAAAGACTGACAACTTATATTCATTGAGAGAGGTTTTCTTAAAGCGCCTTTTGTAAAGAATCTTCCTAAACATAAAGATGAGGCCTGTCCCCCTTTAAATATAGAAAAGCTTGATAGGAAGTTGTGTAAAAATTAGCATGTGGCATAAGTCTGCCCAAAGGTCTGGAATTAAGAGAAATTAGGGCCTGGTGTAAAACTGAGACTCATTTAAGAGTACATTTCCAGACTGAAGTTTAAAAAGCAGTTGTTCAACTGGTTTAATTAAACCAGTTGCCCTGGGCAATATGCCAGATGGAAATTTTATTGAATACCCTGTTCCAGGGTCAGTTGTTTCACGGTATGTGCTATAAAATGAGAACCCTGATCTGAATCAATAATGTTAGAATCCCAAAGGGGAGAAGAATGGTTTTAATATGGCCGGTTATTGTGGTTTCAGCCATTGCATGCCTAGTATGAAAGGCCAGTAGGAGGCCAGTATAGTTATCTACCATAGTTTGAGCATAACGCATGATTTCTGCTGAAGGGGAAAGCAGTCTGATATCATCTAGTTGCAATCTCCTGTAGGGAATATTTCCCCAGGGAATTATTTTTTTTTTTATCTCATGAATTGCCAATGACAGATTTGATGACAGTATGTACATTTATTAATAGTTTAATTTGCCAGGGTTGTATTAGAGAAAGTCCTGTAGCTTTGTCCCAATCTGTCAGAGAAAAGACTCCCCAGTGGCTAAATGTCTCATGGGTTCAGACTCCCCATGGTAACAAAAATAAGGAAGATTGAGCAAGGGCAATATTGGCCTGTTTATCAACTTGATTATGGAAGAGAGCCTTGGGAGTATTGGCCTTGGTATGAACAGAGAAATGAGCCACCCAAAGGGAATACTCCTCAGTTGCTGCCAAATGGACTATCCTCATAGTTCTTTACCCTGCATGAAGAAGTTGTCCATTTCCCATTGACTGGAACAAACAGCAAGTCTGTTAGCTAGTCCCCAGGAATCTGTAAAAAGGCAAACCATTGATAACTTGGGCATGGTCTCTAATTCTTCTAATTAGGCCAAGCCAAGGGTGCTATCCCATGTGAGGGAATAGTCAAGGGGAATGCAGTGCCCTCTAGGGAGCTCCATCACATGTGAAGTTGGTAATGCCATCAGTGACTCTCTTTTCTCTTCAGATAGTTGGTCCCAAGGCACTCCTGATTTTACAGTGGGGTTGAAGATGGGGGAAGCCACCTCCTCTTATAGTGTGGAAAGACCTTCAATGTTGGGTTTAGCCCTAAACTGAATAGTGAGGATTATGTGACCATGTTGAGCCATATAGGTGGTAAGTTTTTAACCCACTGAATTATGGGCACTGAAGTATGCAGAGGAAAATATTAGGGCCCTGTAGTGGTTTTTGTTTCCAGGAGTGTCCAGTGTATTGGGGCGTGTTGCCCCCCAATGTGTACCAGGTGTCTGTCACATGCAGTCACCAGGTTCAAAATCCCATAGACTGTCTCTGTCCCTAGGCTTCAAGAGACATAGTCCTTGGTGACCAGACCCCCACTCAAAAGTTGGACCCCAGCAATGCCAAAGGCAAGTCCTGTGGAGTGGCCAACTGGGCAAGCTCCCAGGCACATAACAGTTGAATAATGTATGAGTAATCTGATAGATGGACCTTATTATGATAGACAAATAAAGAATATGTTTTCTCTAAAACCCAACGAGACCCAGCAGATGTAGGGCCTGTTTTAAGATAGTTGGGGCTTTTAGTATCAACTGTTGATGCTTAATTCCCTCAGGAATCTGTCATCCACCTACTGACCAGATAATGTTCTCAAATTCAACAGAAAATACTGACTTTTGGATTTTATGCGGATCTGTAACCCAACCTCCGGTTTGAGGTCCTGCCACCATCACATCCAAACTGGACTGGATGACCCCTAGTTATCTGGGTTTTAAAAGAATATTATTTATATAATATCAGCAGAGCAAAAGTCAAAATGGGTATATCTTCCAGTTCTTGGAGACAAAGATTATGGGCTGCAGCAGGGGTATTTAAATATCCTGTAGGCAAACAGGTAAAGGTATACCTTCTTCAATGGAGAAGGCAAATTTCAACTGGGAAATTGTAGTAATAGGGACAAGATAAGACATACTGACTAAGTCAATGATGGAAAAATACTTCCTAGAGACTTTTGAATGCCCTTATTCATCTCAAATGGGAGCTTTGATGGGAGGAACTACAGCATTTAGATTATCACAATATTCAGTGGTGAGCTTCCATTTATTTTTATCTGCCTTAAGGACAGGCCAAATTGGGCTATTAAAAGGATAAATTGCGATATTATGACCCCTTCTTTCAATAAATGTTGTATGTCTGGCCACAGTTTTTCTGGTTCTTGTTTCAACTGGTAGTTTGAGATGTTAGCTATTTTAACCAGCATAGGTAAATCAGTAGGTTTCCATTCAGCATGGCCCACCAATAAGGTTACAGATTTCTTTTTTTCCAATCAGTGGATTTCCCTGAGATGACATCTATTCCAATTCTGGGGAATTTCAGTTTAAGAAGAACGGTAACCATGGCAACATTTCTCAATCAAATTATTCTAATTTTGACATCCTATTTAGTTAACTCGACTAAGACTTTAAAGCTAGTGACCCCCTGTAAGTTGAAAAGAGATGCCTTATATTTAGAGAGATCCCTGGGCAAGATAGTTATTCGGGGTTCTGTACTTAGGAGAGTCAGGAAATGCTGGGAATTTTTTGATTCCAATGGACCACCAAGGTAGTGTAGGGGCAATTGTCCTCTGACAGCTATAGGGGTCCAAAAGGTGTATTGAATTCTTATGGGAGGGGCCAAGTTGGTTTCCTTGGGGCAAGTCAGTGGAGGGGCTTCAGCTGCAGCTGATGAGACCAGGGCTCTGGTGACCCTTGGGGTTGTGGCTAGGAGAACTTCTAAGGATGAGGCACATTAATGGAATTTAGTGTGTCTTGTCATTGCTGGGGGTGAGTGCTTCTGAAATTAAATCATTTGGCACTCCTAAATGCTTTAGATGCCTTAATTGCTAATAGAAGGCTTCCTGGGGATTTTGAGATTATGGGAAGTAGAGGGAGGCTCAGGAGGCTGGGTAGAATTAAATTCACTGGACGGTTTCTTTGGAAGATGTTTTAATTGTCCTATTAGTAGTTAAAGTTGGGAAATTAAGAGAGCCATCTCCATTGTGGGTTAACATCTCTATGCTATCTAATTCTTCTTTAACTGTATAAATAAGATTTATTAAAGAGAGTAGAGAGGCCTGATAATGAGTAGGGCTCCCTTGTAAAAAGAGTTATTTTGCTAACACAACATTGTAAATCAACTATACTCAACAATAATTTTTAAAAATTTATTTTGTTTCAACTCAAAAAAAGGGTTGCTTCAGGTGTAGTTATAGGCTTCTCTCTCTCTAGATGTTCTGCAAAGTGATATACCCATTATACCGTGCAGATTTAGGTAGCAAGGTATGAGCCTCCTCCAAAATTTCCCAAGGGTGTTAGCCTTAGAGAAATAGAAGGGTGGACAACTTTTCAGGCCATAAAGACCCCATAATCAGGGCAGAGGATCTTGTGGTCAGGCCTCATCAGAGGAAGCCGAGTGCTTTATTTCTGAATTAAGTCTTTTTTAATCTGGTGGCCTCTCACTATCATGGGCAGTTTGAGTCTTTAAGGTAGTTGGATCTCTTAACAAATCATAGATTTTTGGATCTCTAGACAAACCAGCTGTCTTATTTCCACTGCAGTAAGTAGTAACTCCCACGGTACATTATATAGACCTAATAGCCAGCTGGTTGCTTTTTTGTTATTATTTTGGACAAAGTCACTAAATATACTGTGTGTTTCTAATCTAGTAAAATTGCAGCTTTCTGATGTGGTTTCTATTCGCTGCCGACTGTTGGGACCTTCTGGGTGATGAGAGGAAAAACCTCAGCACTTCAATGAGGTCCTGGTAGCACTCCTCATAGGTAGCTGCTTCTCATTGCAAGGCCTGCCAGCCACCTCCCAGCCACGCATATTGTCTGGGGCTTTTACACTCTTTGAGTAATAGACCCACTTTAGCAGGTATTTGGTCTGGGGTGGGGGCAGGTACAAGAATAAGGTAATTATTCCTCTGTCCCCTTTGATTTAAATGTTGAGCCAGTGGCCTCCTCAATCGCAATCCACAACACTTCTGGTGGGCTGGGGACATTTAAGTTAGTTGGTGATAGCAACAAAGTATGCAACAGCAAAGATGAGTGAGGGGTTTACCCCCACTGGAGTAACCTAGACAACACGGTACCATATTACTACTACCCAGAAGTTTTGCTTTTTGTATATTGAAGATGCATTAAAAGGTGCACAGAATTTGGAATGACTGGATTATTGAGTCTTTTTATCATTACAAAATATGCTTATTTAAAAGGATTTTTGGGGATTAATTTATCTGATACTATTACAGCTACACTATCTTCCTCTTGTTTAGTTTATGGATGGCATATTTTCCCTATTCTTTTGCATTCACCTTCTATGAATCTTTATATTTCAAATATGGTTATTTTATTAATAGTATATATTTGTTTGCTTATTTGTTTTTATTCATTCTAACTTTATCTTTGGTTTGAATTATTGGTCAATTTATGTTTAATGCAATTATTAGTAAATTCATGTTTAAATTTATCATTTTTCAATATGATTTTAATTTAGACTACTTTCTTTATACTTCTCTTTTCTTCCATTTTGCCTAATATTGTGTTAGATATGATTTCCCTGTTTTTTGAATTTACCCTAAATGTTTCAACTTACATTATTGACTAATTAAAGTCTAGTATAAAATAGTCCCTATACTACTTCATGGAAAATGAAAGGACATTTAAACACATTAAATCCATTTATTTTACATCCAGTTATATATTTCCCAGGTATTATTCCGATCATGCATTTTAATCCTCTCTTTGGGAGTATTTAATCATATGTTAAAATCATCTATTGAATCTGAAGGGTCATTTGTTATATCCTCTGTTTCAATAATTCCTCTCTATAGTCCCCTACTCCCTCCTCCTTCTTCTCCTTATAGTTCTCTGCTGAGATTTTCAGCCTGTAACATATTATCTGGCACACATAAATCAGTTATTTTAAAAGCCTTTTTAATTTCTCAGACATCTGCATCTCCAGTGAGTCTTATTCTATTTTATATTTTTATTTTGCTTAAACCCACTTGATTTTATCTCCTGATAATATTTTAATGAATACTGAATGGTGTGTATTAAAAATTAGAAAGATATTTTAAAACTTGCTATATGGTAATAGGAACATACATATCGATAATTACTAAAAATGTAAATGGATTGAGCTTCCCTGGTGGCGCAGTGGTTGAGAGTCTGCCTGCCAATGCAGGGGACATGGGTTCGAACCCTGGTCTGGAAAGATCCCACGTGCCACGGAGCAGCTGGGCCCGTGAGCCACAATTACTGAGCCTGCACATCTGGAGCCTGTGCTCCGCAACAACAGAGACCGCGATAGTGAGAGGCCCGTGCACCGTGATGAAGAGTGGTCCCCGCTTGCCACAACTAGAGAAAGCCCTCACACAGAAACGAAGACCCAACACAGCCATAAATAAATAAATAAATAAATACTTAAAAAAAAATGTAAATGGATTAAATGCTCCAACCAAAAGACGAAGACTGGCTGAATGGATACAAAAACAAGACTTGTACATATGCCGTCTACAAGAGACCCACTTCAGACCTAGGGACACATACAGACTGAAAGTGAGGGGATGGAAAAAGATATTCCATGCAAATGGAAATCAGAAGAAAACTGGAATAGCAATTCTCATATGACAAAAAATAGACATTAAAACAAAGGCTATTACAAGAGACAAAGAAGGACACTACATAATGATCAAGGGATGAATCCAAGAAGAAGATATAACAATTGTAAATATTTATGCACCAAACATAGGAGAACCTCAATACATAAGGAAAATTCTAACAGCCATAAAGGGGAAATCGACAGTAACACAATCATAGTAGGGGACTTTAACACCCCACTTTCACCAATAGACAGATCATCCAAAATGAAAATAAATAAGGAAACACAAGCTTTAAATGATACATTAAACAAGATGGACTTAATTGATATTTATAGGACATTCCACCCAAAAACAACAGAATACACTTTCTTCTCAAGTGCTCATGACCATTCTCCAGGATAGATCATATCTTGGGTCACAAATCAAGCCTTGGTAAATTTAAGAAAATTGAAATTGTATCAAGTATCTTTTCCAACCACAACGCTATGAGACTAGATATCAATTACAGGAAAAAGTCTGTAAGGAATACAAACACATGGAGGTTAAACAACACACTACTTAATAACCAAGAGATCATTGAAGAAATCAAAGATGAAATCAAAAAATACCTAGAAAAAAATGAGAATGAAAACACGAAGACCCAAAACCTATGGGATGCAGCAAAAGCAGTTCTAAGAGGGAAGTTTATAGTTATACAAGCCTACCTTAAGAAACAAGAAACATCTCAAATAAACAACCTAACCTTACACCTAAAGCAATTAGGGAAACAAGAACAAAAAACCCCAAAGTTAGCAGAGGGAAAGAAATCATAAAGATCAGATCAGAAATAAATGGAAAAGAAATGAAGGAAATGCTAGCAAAGATCAATAAAAGTAAAAGCTGGTTCTTCGAGACCATAAACAAAATTCATAAACCATTAGCCAGAATTATCAAGAAAAAAAGGGAGATGACTCAAATCAATAGAATTAGAAATGAAAAAGGAGAAGTAACAACTGACACCACAGAAATGCAAAGGATCATGAGAGATTACTACAAGCAACTACATGCCAATAAAATGGACAACCTGGAAGAAATGGACAAATTCTTAGAAATGCACAATGTTCCGAGACTGAACCAGGAAGAAATAGAAAATATGAACAGAGCAATCACAAGCACTGAAATTGAAACTGTGATTAAAAATCTTCCAACAAACAAAAGCCCAGGACCAGATGGCTTCAGTGGCGAACTCTATCAAACATTTAGAGAAGAGCTAACACCTATGCTTCTCAAACTCTTCCAAAATATAGTAGAGGGAGGAACACTCCCAAACTCATCCTATGAGGCCACCATCACTCTGATACCAAAACCAGAGAGAGATGTCACAAAGAAAGAAAACTACAGGCCAATATCACTGATGAACATAGATGCAAAAATCCTCAACAAAATACAATCAAACAGAAATCAACAGCACATTAAAAGGATCATATACTATGATCAAGTGGGGTTTATCTCAGGAATGCAATGATTCTTCAGTATACGCAAATCAATCAATGTGATACACCATATTACCCTAATTGAAGGAGAAAAACTATATGATCATTTCAATAGATGCAGAGAAAGCTTTTGACAAAATTCAACACCCATTTATGATAAAAACCCTCCAGAAAGTGAGCATAGAGGGAACTTTCCTCAACATAATAAAGGCTATATATGACAAACCCACAGCCAACATTGTCCCCAATGGTGAAAAACTGAAACCATGTCCACTAAGATCAGGAACAAGACAAGGTAGCCCACTCTCACCACTATTATTCAACATAGTTTTGGAAGTTTTGGTCACAGCAGTCAGAGAAGAAAAAGAAATAAAAGGAATCAAAATTGGAAAAGAAGAAGTAAAGCTGTCACTGTTTGCATATGACATGATGCTATACATAGAGAATCCGAAAGGTGCTATCAGAAAACTACTAGAGCTAATCAATGAATTTGGTAAAATAGCAGGATACAAAATTAATGCACAGAAATCTCTTGCATTCTTATACACTAATGATGAAAAATCTGAAAGTGAAATTAAGAAAACACTCCCATTTACCATTGCAACAAAAACAATAAAATATCTAGGAATAAACCTACCTAAGGAGAAAAAACAATTGTATGCAGAAAATTATAAGACACTGATGACAGAAAGTAGAGGTGATACAAATAGATGGAGAGATATACTATGTTCTTGGATTGGAAGAATCAACATTGTGAAAATGACTCTACTACCCAAAGCAATCTACAGATTCAATGCAATCCCTATCAAACTACCACTGGCATTTTTCATAGGCCTAGAACAAAAAATCTCACAATTTGTATGGAAACACAAAAGACCCCAAATAGCCAAAGCTATCTTGAGAAAGAAAAACGGAGCTGGAGGAATCAGGCTCCCTGTCTTCAGACTATACTACAAAGCTACAGTAATCAAGACAGTATAGTACTGGCACAAAAACAAAAATATAGATCAATGGAACAGGATAGAAAGCCCAGAGATAAGCTCACGCACATATCATCGTGTTATCTTTGATAAAGGAGGAGAGACTATACAGTGGAGGAAAGATAGCCTCTTCAATAAGTGGTGCTGGGAAAACTGGACAGGTACATGTAAAAGTATGAACACTCCATAACACCATACACAAAAATAATCTCAAAATGGATTAAAGACCTAGATGTAAGGCTGGACACTATCAAACTCTTAGAGGAAAACATAGGCAGAACACTATGTCATAAATCACAGCAAGATCCTTTTTGACCCACCACCTAGAGAAATGATAATAAAAACAAAAATAAACAAATGGGACCTAATGAAACTTAAAATCTTTTGCACAGCAAAGGAAACCATAAACAAGATGAAAAGACAACCCTCAGAATGGGAGAAAATATTTGCAAATGAAGCAACTCACAAAGGATTAATCTCCAAAGCATACAAGCAACTCATGCAGCTCAATATCAAAAAAACAAACAACCCAATCCATAAATGGGCAGAAGACCTAAACAGACATTTCTCCAAAGAAGATATGCAGATTGTTAACAAACACATGAAGAATGCTCAACATCGTTAATCATTAGAGAAATACAAATCAAAACGACCATGAGATATCATCTCACACCAGTCAGAATGGCCATCATCAGAAAATCTACAAACAGTAAATGCCGGAGAGTATGTGGAGAAAAGGGAACCCTCTTGCAATGTTGGTGGGAATGTAAATTGATACAGCCACTATGGAGAACAGTATGGAAGTTCCTTAAAAAACTAAAAATAGAGCTACCATATGATCCAGCAATCCCACTACTGGGCTTATACCTTGAGAAAACCGTAATTGAAAAAGAGTCATGTACCAAAATGTTCATTGCAGCTCTATTTACAATAGCCAGGACATGGAAGCAACCTAAGTGTCCATCAACAGATTAATGGATAAAGAAGCTGTGGCACATATATACAATGGAATATTACTCAGCCATAAAAAGGAACGAAACTGAGTTATTTGTAGTGAGGTGGATGGACATAGAGTCTGTCATACAGAGTGAAGTAAGTCACAAAGAGAAAAACATATACTTTATGCTAACATATATACGGAATCTAAAAAAAAAAAAAAAAAAAGGTCAGAAAAACCTAGGGGCAAGACGGAAATAAAGATGCAGACCTACTAGAAAATGGACTTGAGGATATGGGGAGGGGGAAGGGTAAGCTGGGCCAAAGTGAGAGAGTGGCATGGGCATATATACACTACCAAAATAAAATAGGTAGCTAGTGGGAAGCAGCCACATAGCAGAGGGCAATCAGCTCGGTGCTTTGTGACCACCTAGAGGGGTGGGATAGGGAGGGTGAGAGGGAGGGAGATGCATCAGGGAAGAGATATGGGGACATATGTATATGTATAACTGATTCACTTTGTTATAAAGCAGAAACTAACACAGCATTTTAAAGCAATTATACTCTAATAAAAATGTTAAAAAAAAAAAAAAACTTGCTATAATATTTTCCTCCAATATGGCAGCCCTCTATGTCCAATCTGAGATTGTGCTTATTCAAGACAGGGTTTTAAATCTTTCGAGGGTTTTTCTATTCCAGGATTCCTTTTACTTAAAAGTTGTTCCCTTCTATGACTGCATTATAAAGACTGAATATTTATAGCTCTCTTGTGTCTTGGTGGACACCTCTATATTCCCAACTCTGTGAGATTGCTAAAAGTTTATCTTGACTGCCCAACTTCTTGACCAATAATTTGATTTGGAATTTTAATCCAATCAGACATTCTGATATATGTGGGTGAACTTCAATCTTTGTAAGACCCAGTTTTTTTACGTTAGAATTGATTCTTGGGAGTAGCCTTTCAAGGATTCAGATTGAAACTACTGGGTGTTTAACATGACCCTTTCATATTTGAGAGTCTTTAACCCTATTTTTTGTCTACTTAATCCTGTAGGACAGTCTGATAATTTTTACTGGGTTTTGCTCACTATAGAATTAAGAATATGAGGCATAACTTTAGCGAAGTTCAAGGAAAAACTTCAAACTTTATCTCTGAGAACTTCAAACTATACTTTCATAAGTAGAACACACAGTTTTTTTGAAAAACCCACTGAAAGTTGAAATAGTTACTTTAAAACCACCCACTCCCTATACTGCAAACAGACTTCTCTTGCCCATCTGCTTACATTTGAATTAATGTCATGCTATTCTCTGCCTGCCTGCATACCTAGACGCAGGATTTCAGAAACAGTATATCCTGAGATTTCAAGAAGCAAGAGAGAAAGGAAAGGGATAAAAATATATATACACACATTTTTCTCTCCCTTTCATTTCTTTCTTGCTCTTTAGAAATAACCTTGCAGTATCTCTCAAAGTGCTTTGTTCCTATTTATATTTGTGTATAAATATATGTATATTTGTATAGATATCTGTGTATATATATATTTAAGGCCACATTTCACTTACCATGATATTTAAATAGATCCTTAACCTGGTTTTCTGGGGAAACTCTTTTTCCCTTTCTTATCCATTTTATTCTAATGCTTTCATTTCATTCTTCCAGGACTACTTCTCTAATTAGGTCACTCCAATGATAAACATTGTTGTTAGCTCTGTTTTTTTATAAATAATAATGTCCACTATTCTTAGATAATCATTCAATGCCTACGTAATACAATCCCAATTTACCTTTTCAATTATATTTCTCACAGTCTTCAGGATATTTACTGAATAATTGCACAACTAATATTTTCAATTGATATTTGAAGCTCACATAATCTAGTATTTTATTTGACTACCTTTATAAAAATGTCTTCCTCAACTCTCTCATCAGGTTTCCCTTCAAACATGTATTTTGTATCCATAACTTTTTTCTCCATGTGTCTTCTGGAATTCCCTTCTATCTTATTGTATGGTTGTTTATTTATGCATTTTATCTCCTCAACTAATTTCTATATTTTTCAGAGAGCAACTTTTACATATGTTTAATACTTGTTTGCTCACATTATTCAACATAGTGCCTTAAATCTTGCTGGCACACAAAAACAATTTGTTGAATGAATGTATTGATTTTCTATTATTAAGTAACAAATTACCACAATTTTAAAATTCTATCACTTATTATTTAATAGTTCTATAGGTCAGAAATTCCAGGCAAGTTCAACTGATTTTCTGTTTAGGATTCCAAGGCTGAAATTAAGGTGTTGGCTGGGCTGGGATTTTATGGGGAGTCTCTGGGGTAGAATATGCTTCCAAGATCATCAGATGGTTGGCAAAATTCATTTCCAAGATGTTGTAGGCTGAGGTCCCTGTTTTCTTGTTTACTTTCATCCATGGACTACTCTCAGTTTCTAGAAGCTGCTGAAAATCTTTGTCATATGCTTCTCCCCCAACTCCAGTCTTCAAGTCAACCACAATATGTCAAATCTTCCCCATATTTTGATTCTTTCTATCCCTTTTCTATCAGCCAGGGAAATCTCTTTACTTTTAAAGGGTTCACCTGGTTGTGTCAGGTCCACTGAGATAATCTCATCTTAATTTGAGACCTCAATTACATCTACAAAAGAATCAACAAATGACTAGGTATATCCTTAGAATTATGCCAACCTCAGTGAATAAAAAGAGAATTCTCATCATTATGTATCACATTCAAAATTCCAATATTTGACTACAGAGGACTTTCTGCACTGAAGTTTAGGAAAATTTTAAGCAGCATTGTTGTGATTCTTTTTATATTATTTTTTATAATACTATAAAAATTCAATATTCCAGGTGTTCAGTATTCGAAGTCTCTGATTTTTTAGTTTTTCTTATTCTATGAGTTCCAATATGTTTTTATTCAGCAAGACATTTTTAAAGTCTTGTATTTAACTCATGAACTACTAATAATTAATTCTAAGAAATATTTAACTTCCTGGGAAATACATTTGTGGGAAATAATGTAATTTTTATTGCCAGGTATAGGATGTGTTTGGTTTCTCTCTCTGAGATGTTAGAAGTAGTATATGATTGTCAGAAAAATAATCATAGAATTTTACAAAGTACTGTTACATGCTAGATTCTTTGAACAAAGCTTGAAAGAAAGTTTCGTATTTTCATTGTGTACGGTAATAAATGGTGTTTAAGTGTCCAAAGCTATATGATAGGTAAGTGCCATAGTTAAAACTTGGAAACTGGGTCTTATTTTACATTCAGTGCTTTTACCACTGAATAACAACTATGAGGTATCACTTCTTATACTTATAAACCTATATGACACATAATTTTATTTCTTTGTAGGTAATGTCCCCAAGGCATATGCTTTGGGTTAAATTCTCAATGGAACAGTAGCTATTTTAGTACACTTTTCATCAATTTTTTTTCAGTTAAAGTTACCTTAAGATTATGAAATATATTCTGGCCACATATCATATGTTAAAATTTACCCTTTTATAGCTAAAATTGTACCTTCCAATGAAATAAAAATAGATTAGGAGATAGATGAAAGAACATTTCCATTTTAATTAAGAAGGTCTTCAGAATAAACTGGGTTTTTAAAGAGAATAACGTTTTTATTCCAATAAATATGTATAATAAGAAATACAAGGGACACTCAGGGAATATACAATTTCATATTCTTCAGTATGGCTGAACTGTCTCTACAATAATTTAGTGTTTAAATGATTTACATTTTTTAAAATATCTTTATTGGAGTATAATTGCTTTGCAATGGTGTGTTAGTTTCTGCTTTATAACAAAGTGAATCATCTATACATATACATATATCACCATATGTCCTCCCTCTTGCGTCTCCCTCCCACCCTCCCTATCCCACTCCTCTAGGTGGTCACAAAGCACCTAGCTAATCTCCCTGTGCTATGCAGCTGCTTCCCACTATCTATTTTACATTTTGATCATCATAGCAGCTAGGAATCTTACAGCAAGAAAAGACCTAATCTAACGCAAACTTATTTCTTACTTCTTCCAAAATTTACTGTTAATTATTGTATATTTTCTTTAGTAATTTTCCACCCAAAACTTTCTACAATATTTTAAAGTAATTTCAGTTTTCTAACAGTATCTGAGTTTCATCTCCTAGTCATTGTTTTCTCCCTGTTTTCCAAGGCAACCTTAACACTAACTAGGTACATTCTCAGAACACATCTCCCCAGTGACATTAGTGGAATTTTTTCTTTTTCTTTAGTAAAGTACAGACACTTCTGCACAATAACTATATAAATACAATGGCCTTTTTGAAAGGTGGTGCACCTATCTCCTGAGGTTTCACTCTAGTCACTGACATAAGACATCTCCTGTCTGCTCTATACTGCTACTTCTTCATGAACTATGGAGAACTGAAAGAGAAAAATAACACAAAAACACACAAAATCTCTGGTTTTATAATATCAAGACATATTGATACAATATATATTATTTGAAAACAAATATATTTTCAGCAGTCTGGGCAGTTATCTATATGTGGGTTTTAACTAGATTAAGTCATATAATAAGTTAAGTGCTTTAGACCATAATCACGAGGACACAATCAATGTATCCTTCCAATTTGACTTTAAATACTTAAGGTGATATTTAAACTATTAATTTTATAATTAAATGTATAAATGTATATAAGTTTTATAATTAAATGTATAAAACTACCAGTTTTATAATTAAATGTACAGAAATTATTCTCTCTCTCTCAACTGAAGGTGGAAAAATTATCTTGTTCATACTGGTCAGTTCAAAGCACATTGTCCAATATCATCATTGGTCCTTGCAAGTTCCTGTTTTTGTTTTATTTTTTATTTATACACATCATTTTATCCACATATCTCATTCATATTCTCCACCCTAGTAGCAAACTTTGATTGAATGTGCTTTTCCAACATGAGTATTTTTATTTGATTATGTAAATATTTAAAGTACATAAATTTTAATAAGAAATGTATGTGTATCCATATATATACACACATATGCATATATAAATGTGTGTACAATGATGTGTTGGTAAATATTTAAGTGCACTCTGGAAAAAAAAAAGACAATTTGTGGTGTTCACTGGTTTCTGTAGAATAGACACACCCAACATAGCTGAGTTCAAGCTACCAACATGAGGTCATTGAATGCAGAGTTGGTTAACAGTGTGCAATAGCAAGCTTTATAAAATATTTTTACCATATGGATATGGTACATATAATTAAATATCACAAAAGCTGAAATAATAGTAAAATGTTGTGAAATAATTAGGTAAAGGTGAGATTTGGATATTTATTAACTTTGTTTTTTTTACAGCTTATTCAATATGTCTGTGAAGCTTAATTTTAGTAACAGTTGTATTTAACAATTATTTAATAAAATTCATGAAAATGTCACAATATTCTCATAGACTTGTATGAGCTGTCAACACACCACTAATTCTAAGAATAAACAATGTTCCTGAAAGAGAAATTTGAGCTCACTTTACCTCCTTTTTCTACTTTATGTAATAAGGCAGTTGCCCAGAAGTTTCTGATCTGGAAGAAGTTGAGAGATTTCCTAAGATCCATGAAATTAGTTATCCATGTCATTTGTCTAAGCATGAAATGGCAAAAATTTTCACCTTGAATGAAAATCATGACTTTGTATTTATTTTTTCTTTATTTCTTTATATTTATTTCTGTAGTCTTGTCAATAATACTTTTATCATCCTTGAGTACAATTAAATTAAATAAATTATGAAGTTATAAAGTAATCAGTCTATATGGAGAGAACAGTAGCTCTTGGAAAGATAAAATAAAACTTGAATACATAGAGAACTAGTTTGGGGGGTAAGGATATAAAGGCAAGCTGTGATAGTATGTCAAATAGTTCTAATTTAGAGTATGGTTCTCAAATAGTTCTATTTTTTTTTAAGCTGACAGTGCTTTTTAAAGCTGAGAGATCTCTTACTTAGAGATTTGCATTATAATGGAATGATACTGTGAATAAGCTACAAATTTGGAAAAGTCAATTTTATAATTGCAATTAAAATTTTATAATGTATTATAACTTATTAAGACCTCTAAAATATTTATGAAATTTCATCCAGAAAACCCACTTTTATGACACTTTTAATAAAAGAAAAATATTTTTAGATATACACAGGATTTTTATTTATGAGGACACAATGAGAAAACATGTCAAGCAAATTGGGAATAACAGAATTTTTTTTTTTTTACATCTTTATTGGAGTATAACTGCTTTACAATGGTGTGTTAGTTTCTGCTGTATAACAAAGTGAATCAGCTATGTGTATACATGATACCCATACCCCTCCCTCTTGCATCTCCCTCCCACCCTCCCTATCCCACCCCTCTAGGTGGTCACAAAGCACCAAGTTGATCTCTCTGTGCTATGCAGTTGCTTCCCACTAGCTATCTATTTTACATTTGGTAGTGTATATATGCCAGTGTTACTCTCTCACTACATCCCAGCTTCACCTTGTCCCCTCACTGTGTCCTCAAGTCCATTCCCTACTTCTGCATCTTTATTCCTGTCTTGCCACTATGTAGATCAGAATGATTTTTTTTTTTAGATTCCATATAGATGTGTTAGTATACGGTATTTGTTTTTCACTTTCTGACTTACTTCACTCTGAATGACAGACTCTAGGCCCATCCACCTCACTACAAATAACTCAGTTTCATTTCTTTTTATGGCTGAGTAATATTCCGTTGTATATATGTGCCACATCTTCTTTATCCATTAATCAGTCAATGAACATTTAGGTTGCTTCCATGTCCTGGCTATTGTAAATAGCGCTGCAATGAACATTGTGGTACATGTCTCTCTTTGAATTATGATTTTCTCAGGGTACATGTCCAGTAGTGGGATTGCTGGGTCATATGGTAGTTCTATTTTTAGTCTTTTAAGGAACAATCATACTTTTCTCCACAGTGGCTGTATCAATTTACATTCCCACCAACAGTGCAAGAGAGTTCCCTTTTCTCCACACCCTCTCCAGCATTTATTGTTTGTAGATATTTTGATGGTGGACATTCTGACTGATGTGAGTTGATACCTCACTGTAGTTTTGATTTGCATTTCGCTAATGATTAGTGATGTTAAGCATCCTTTCATGAGTTTGTTGGCAATCTGTATATCTTCTTTGGAGAAATGTCTATTTAGGTCTTCTGCCCATTTTTGGATTGGGTTGTTTGTTTTTTTTTGATATTGAACTGCATTCTCCTTTTGCTATGTAAGTGTTTACTGAATGACAGATAGATAGATGGTAGATAGATCAATATAGATATATTTAAAATAAACTAATCAAAATCAGATTAAAATAGCTCACTGTTACGTGATGGAAATTGAGCCTTGTATTTCTGAATAAACCTTGAATGAAACTAAATGCATATGAAAAATGCATATAGTCCTGCTTGGAATAACAAAAATTAATCTGTTTTAACTATTGAGTACATTGAATTAGTATGCAATTTCAAGCCTAATTCAATAGATAATTATTATAAAACTTTTTGAAAAATCTATATAAATATTTACACAACTATCAAGAAAAAAACTGCATAGTAGGTAAATTTTGTTTTGAACAATAATATCATATAATAGTTTTTCAGTAAAATTTACAAAAGTGTCTGGTTCTCATTCAAACAGAGTGCAAAGAATTATTGATGGCATGAGTAGAAACAAATATCATTTATCATTCTAAAATAATATTCATTCAGAATACAAATTTTTAAAAATTAAAATTAATTCCTCTGTACAATTTTCAGCAACTAAAAAGCAAGGGAACACACAAATCTTGTGGCAAAATTAAGTAAGTTTCAAAGATAGGATAGGTCCATCTGTTTAAGTGAAGTAATTTCATATTTACAGGACACCATGTCCTATGGATATTAAATATTATGAAAGATCATTTTATTTATAAATGAACAATTTATATCAGTGCAAAAGGAGCTCTGAGCTTATGCCTTTTATTTTCTCCATCAAATTCTCAAAAATGATCAAAATTTAATATCAGTGATATAAATCATGGTAAGATTCCATTCATACAACAGAAGATTCAAATACATTTTGCAGTTGTATTGTGTGGGTAAATCTGGGTTAATTTAAGTGTTAATGAAACCATGACTAACTAGATGTGAGAAATAAGACCAAAACCACATAAACTTAAGGATGCCTAAGTCAATCCGTGCTTATTTGGGCAACAGGAGATATTACTGTTCTAAGGAGAAGGAGGATAGTGTGTGTGATCACACAGGTACAACTAAAACTCCAAAGAATGGAAAAGCCCTTTGTATTCACATGTCTGTACATAGAGATTTACCTCATTGATTTTAGTGGCTTCAAAGTATGACATGGTAAGTTTATATTAAAACCATTTCCTTATTTAGAAACAATTTTTTTTTTTCAGTAGATTATATTCGTAGAGGAAATTGAAACTAAAAGAACATCCTTGAAATTTTACTCTATGTAAGCAGTTAAGATTTGTTTATAAGAAGGAATTGTAGACTCTACTGCCTGGGTTTGAAAACTGTCTTTGCCACTTAAGAGTTGTGAATTTCTGGGCAAATTACCTAAGTTCTTTGCCTCAGTTTTCTTACCTATAAATGAGAATAATAATATTGATATCTAAATAACAGAGTGCATATGAGAAATAAATACATAAATACATGTAAGGTTCATAGATAATAAGTGCTATGTGATGATTTGCTATTTTTATTATACATTATATATTTGCATTTATTTGACATGCCCAGAATGATTGTCTTTTGTAAACTAGGTTTTGTGCTACATTGTGGGACATAATGAGATTTGCTAGTTGCCTCCTAAGCTTTTTTTCTCCCTTTCCACTCAGCCAAATGATTTTGGTAGGATTGCCTCACTCCAAGAATAAGAATGGACCTTGATTCACTTTAAAATACTCAAGTCCATGATCACAGCATTTTTTCAGTTTATTCATGGTCTACTTCAGGTCAGTGGGATGTGCTATGTGTTAACTGATGGTTTCAGAGAATGAAGCTGACTGTCTTTCTCCAGTTAGATGTAAATGACCAAGCCTTTTGCAATCAGTAGCCTTCATGTAACACTAAAGAAGATAGTCTTCAAATGATAATGCTGCTCTTACTGTGGAAGTCAGAAGGAAGAGATGAAAAAATCCTAACAAATTCATTTGCTAATATTGGTAACATAGTTCGAACTTATAAATGATAAGAATAAAAATAAATTTTTAAGCTAAAATTATATTCAGTTCAAATGAATAAGATACACTTGAAAACGTCAAGATATGTGGTGGTCAGATCAGCTCTACATCTTCTAGGAATATTTTTCTGGAATAATCAGGCACAAAGAATAAATATCCAAAGACATCCAACTTGGAAAGTGGACAGCAAAGTCCCAGCAAATAAGATTGGAATGCCGTTGGTCTCAGTTGTATTCTCTTCTTAATTTTCTCTGAAAACTCTCTCACTTGACTTTTTCTTTTCTTTTTTTTTCTTTTTATGGTGAGAACACCAGTTCTACTCTCAGCAAATTTCAATCATGCAGTACAATACATTATTATCAACTATCCTCACCATATTATACATAGATCCTCTGATATTATTCATCTTATAACTGAAAGTTTGTACCCTCTTATCAGGCTCTCACTATTTCCACACAGTCCTCAGTCTCTGACAACTATCATTCTATTCTCTGATTCTGTAAGTTTGACTTTTTTTATTCTACATATAAGTGATAGCATGCATTATTTGTCTTTCTCTGTCTAGCTTATTTCACTCAGCACAATTCCCTCCGGGTTCATCCTCGTTGTCACAAATGGTAGGATATCCTTCATTTTAAGTGTAATAATAGTCCATTGTGTATGTATACCACACTTTCTTTATACATTCATCTTTTAAAAGACATTTCAATTGCTTCCATACCTTGGCTATTATGAATAGTACTGCAGTGAACATGGGAGTACAGCTATCTCTTCAAGATAGTGGTTTAAATTCCTTTGGATATATATTCAGAAATGGGATTGCTGGACCACATGGTAATTCTATTTTTAATTTTTTGAGGAAACTTCATACTTTTTTCCATAGTGGCTATACAAGTTTACATTCTCATCAACAGTGCACAAGGATTTTCTTTTCTCTATAACCTCATCAAAATTTGTTATCTCTTGTCTTTTTGACGAGACATACTAATAGGTGTGAGGTGATACTTCATTTTGGCTTTGATTTCAATTTTCCTGATGATTAATGATGTTGAGCACCTTTTCATATATATTTTGGCCACCCTTATGTCTTCTTTGGAAAAATGTCTTCTCAGATCCTTTGCCCAATTTTTTGCTATTGTGTTGTTTGAGTCACTTATATATTTTAGATATTAACCCCTTTTGGGATATGTGATTTACAAATATTTTCTCCCATTTCATAGGTTGCCTTATCATTTTGTTGGTTTCCTTTGCTATGCAGAAGCATTTTTGTTTAATGTAGTCCAATTTGTTTATTTTTGTTTTTGTTGTCTTTGCTTTTGGTGTCAAATCCACAATCATTGCCAAGACCAATGTCAAGGAGTATGCTCTTTGTTTTCTTCTAGGAATATTATGGTTTCAAGTCTTATTTTTAAGTCTTCAATCATTTTGTATTGATGTTTGTATATGATGTATGATAGGGATTCAGTTTCATTCTTTTACATGTGGATATACAGTGTTTGCAGCACCATTTATTTAAGAGACTATTCTTTCCCCATAGTAAATTCTAGGCTTTTTGTCAAAAATTAATTGATCAAATATGAATGGGTTTATTTCTTGGTTCTCTATTCTGTCCCATTGGTCTGTGTGTTCTGTTTCAATTATTGTAACTTTGTAATATAGTTTAAAATCATGAAGTGTGATATCACCAGCTTTGTCATTTCTCAAGATCATTTTGACTATTCTGGGTCTTTGGTGATTCCATACAAAATTTAGGATTGATTTTCCTATTTCTGTAAAAAATGCTATTGGAATTTTGATAGGGATTGGAATTGAATCTGTAGATTGCTTTGGGTAGTATGGAAATTTTAACAATATTAATTCTTTCAGTCTATGAATATGGAATATCTGTCCATTTATTTGTTTTTTCTTCAGTTTCTTTCAACAGTGTTTTATAGTTTTCAGTGCACAGATATTTCAATTCTTTGGTTAAAGTTACTCCTAAGCATTTTATTCTTTTTGATGATATTATGAATGGGATTGTTTTCTGACAGTTCATTGTTAGTGTAAAGAAACCCAACTATCCTTTGTATATTGATTTTGTGTCCTGCAAATTTACTAAATTTATTAGTTCTAACAAGTTTTTGTGGAATCTTTACGATTTTCTATATATGTTATCAGTTCATCTTCAAATAGAGAGAATTTTACTTCTTCCTCTCCAATCTGGATGCCTTTCATGTCTTTCTCTTGCTTAATTGCTCTGGCTAGGACTTCCAGTGCTATGTTAAGTAAAAGTGTCAAAAGTGAGCCTCCTTGCCTTGTCTTTGATCTTAAATGAAAAGCTTTCAACTTCTCATCTTTAAATATAATGTTAGTTGTGGCTTCTTATATGGTCTTTGTTACGTTAAGTTATGATTCTTCTGTATCCAGCTTGTTGAGAGTTTTAATCATAAAAAGATATTAAATTTTATCAAATGCTTTTTCTGCATCTGTTGAGAAGGTCATATGATTTTTAGCCTTCATTTTTTTAATATGGTGTATGAGGTTAATTGATTTGTGTATGTTAAAACACCCTTGTATCTATGGAATAAATCTTACTTAATTATAGTGTATGATCCTTTTAATGTACCACTGAGTTTGGTTTGCCAATATTTTTGCATCTGTGTTCATCAGAGATAATTGTCTGTAATTCTCTTTCTTTCTTCTTGTTTTTTTTTTTTTTTTTTTTTTTAGTGTTTTTATGTGTCTTTGGCTTCAGTGTAATGCTGGCCTCCTAAAATGAGTTGGTAGCGTGGCTTCCTATTCTATATTTGGGAATACTTCAAAAAGCAGTGGCATTAATTTTTCTTTAAGTGTCTGGGAGACTTTACTAGTGAAAACTGTCTGTCCATAGATTTTCCTTTGTTGGGAGGCTTTCTGATTATTGGTTTAATCTCCTATTACTGTTTTAATTTCCTTAACAGTAATGGGTCTGTTCATATTTTCTACTTCTTCATGATTTGATCTTGGTAATTTGTATGTTTCTAAGAATTTAACTTATTTTTCTAGTTTATCTAATTTGTTGGCATATAATTTGTTCATATAGCAGCTTATGATTTTCAGTATTTCTGTGTTATGAGTTAAAATGTCTCTTCTTTCATTCCTGATTTATTTATTTGAGATTTCCCTCTTTTTTTTCTTTGTTTAGCTTAAGGTTTTCAAGTTTGTTTATCTCTTCAAAAAGACAACTTAGTTTCACTGATTTTTTTCTACAGTTTTTAAGTCTCTATTTTATTTTTTTCTGCTCTGGTCATTGTTATTTCTTTTTCTATTTACTTGAGGTGTAAAGGTAAGTCATTTATTTGAGATTTTTTTTTAATGTAGGTATTTTTTACTATAAACTTCCAACTTAGGACTATTTTTGCTGTATTCCAAAAGTTTAGTATGCTGTATTTCTATTTGCATTTTCTTAAGATGTTTTTCTTTATCCTTCAAGTTTTTCTTTGACATATTGGGTTTTCAGGAGCACACATTTAATCTCCACACATTTGTGAATTTTCCAGTTTTCTTCTTGTACTTGATTTCTGCTTTCATACTGTTGTGGTCAGAAAAGATTCTTGATATGATTTCAGTCTTTTAAAATTTACTAAGACATTTTTTGTGCCCTAACATAATGATCTATCCTAGAGAATATTCATGTGCTCTTGAGGATAATGTATATTCTGATGCTGTTCTAAGGAAAGTATGCACATGTCTGTTAGGTTTGGGGTTCCCATCTGATTGTATGGTGCTGTGCTGCAGGTGGTATTTATGGCAAGAGTGTGTCTCAACCTTTCCTACCTATTTGGATGTGGGTGGTCTCTAAATGTTATGTTTGAGAGAAGGTCTGATCATGTAAATGACAAGTGCACAGAAAGTTTTACTTTAGACTATTTGGCAAGGGAATAGTGTACCAAGATGTCATTTAATCCAAGGGTCCTCCCTTCCCCTCAAACCATAAGATAAAATAATGAAATTATCACAGGTTTCTGTACATGATTTTAGGGTTAAGAGAAGAATCAGATTGGAGGGCATACCATTTCTTAACAGAAATTCTTCAAGTCTGTTTTCTGATAGTTGCCTCAGGGTCAAAATAAGAACAGTGAAACTGCATTGTTGTATCACCATCAAATATCTCCTATGATGATTTCAATATGAAAGCGTCAGGAGACACTCTGAGCTAGTGCTATAGGCCAAATTGTTGTGTCTCTCCAAAATTCATATGCTGAAATCCTAGTCCCCAATGTAACAGTATTTGGAGATGAGGACTTTGGGAAGTGATTAGGTCATGAGGGTGGGGAGCTCATTAATAGGATTAGTGCCCTTATACAAGAGACCCCCAAAGAGCTACCCCTTCTACCATGTGAAGGCACAGTGAGAAGAAAGATTGTTTATAAACTAGGAAACAGGCTCTCCCTCACCACACACTGAATGTGATGGTGCCTTTATCTTGGACTTCCCAGATTTCAGAGCTGTGTTTACTGTTAAGCCACTCAGGTTATGGGTATTTTTTTATAGCAGCTAGAATGTACTCAAGACAGATGATAGAAAATGAAATATTTGAGGAACGAGGTGATATAGCCATATAGTACAAGAGTTTGATGGAAGAGAAAATAACATAGGTGAAAGATGAGATGCAAGCAGTATGAATATTTATGCCATAAATAGTGGTGAATTACAGTATCCAGTTCTAAAACTAGGGATACTGGAAAATCATTTCTGAGGAAAAAAAAACAATTAATTCAATTTACTTTATGTTCTGATCAGAGATGTCATATAGCACTCCAATGCCTAAATCCAAGATATATAATTGTTTAGCTCATGAGAAATGGAGATAGTTTTGAAATGTAGAATTGTAGTTATTAGCATATAGAACATGGAGTCAGCGAGTGGATCACCCTGACAGGAAGAGTAGGTGCAGAGAGAAGAGAAATGAAATAAAGGCAAAAATCCTGGCAAAGTCAACTTTTAACATTTCAGTGCAGCTTGTGACCTTCAGAAAGACTGAGAAGAAATAGCCAGGGAAGTAGGAGAATAGTGTCAAGTGAGTCAAGAGAAGAGAGAACTCTAGGTGGGGAAGCAATACTAAACAATGAAAAATACAGCTGAGTTGCAATAAGAAAAAAATATGCATGCTTATAAGATTTAGTAACAAAAGTGTCATTAGTGACCTTGGCAACTAAAGTTCAATAGATGGATAAGATTGAAGTAATAATTCAGCGAGTAAAGAAAAGGTAGGTGTTGAATACAGATGCTTAAGTAAATGCATATAAAAGCATTTTAGAGAAAATGTGCTTGAATATGCTGAAGCAGGTGGAGATAATAAAAAGGGAGCAAGAGATCTAGTCTAAACAACAAAGAAATGGATCCATTTTAGAAAAGGAGTTGACACCATTCAGTGGGTGCTAGGAAAATATATCAGAGAGGAAAGGAAATCTGGGAGGTCCACCAAATATTTTCTAATTTGTCTGTGAGAAAGTCACTAAATCTTATTTTATGACTGAATAGATTAAAGATTATGGAATATACATTTTAGTCAATTTCCATCTATAGAAATAATTTATATTATCTTAATAATATAAATTCATTTTGCATTAATACTTTTATTAATATAAATTCTATATAACTTATAATTATTAAAATAATATGGCTTATGTTATAGGAATTGTCTAATTAAAAGAACATTTGAGTAAACAATTCACTTCATCTCCTGACATGACTACATAAGAGTTTGCTTTTCCTGATATGAGAAAATCAAGCTTTTACTCTCTTCTTCTTCTTTTTTTTGTTCCCAACAAATCAAAGTATTAAACTACAGCAGTTGCCTTATAGAAGCTCAGGTCAGAGGAAAGTGGATTGCTCTGGATTGCTGATGTTTCAAAAGTTTTATTCAGTCTTGAGAGATAAGGAAATGATCTCAAATAAAACTTTTCACAACCCTATTGTACTTTATCTTCTAAGTAGAGCCCCTTGTCAGCCTTTGATCCTACTCCACTAAAGTTTCCAGTAATTCAGTTGTCCCAGAGTGATATGTTCTACAGCATTTCTGTAATTGCAAACCAGCTGGTAGAACTTCAAGAGACCAACAAAAATATCTTAAAAGACTATTTTAGAAACTATTAGTTGCTAAATTACACTCGTTTCCCTCACCATTTGAAGTATTCTGCACATTAAATATGTCTGGGATTACCTAATTAAAATACAGAAGAAAAAATGTCCTTGCAATTTACCTTTAAGCAAAAGCATATTTTTATAATAACCCTGCAGCTGCATTTCTCTCTCCAGTGCTTTTTCCTAACAAGATGTATGCCATATTCAGTAATCCTTTCACCTGTAGGTCTATTGGGCACTGCTAATAATAACTAGAACTTTTCTATTTGTAGAGAAAGTAGCCCAGTGGAAATGGGGTCAGGAAAATCTCTTTTTCAATGGATGCACAGCTTCCTGTAGAAAAGGAAGGAATGTATGTAAGGTTGTCTTCCCAATATATAGAAACATAATTTCTAACAATTTAAATTCTATTCAATAATTTTTATACAAATAAATATATTTTATAACTTTACAATTACATTATGGAGAATCATGTTTCAAACAATTATTTAGATATAAAGGTTTGTTTAAAGTATGTGTGGTAATTTCTTTATTAACATCATGTAAAGGATCTTTAATTTTATGCTTTTACTTAAGTCAAACTTTTCTTTCCTCATTGAAGTTTTAAGTTAATGTTACGCTAATGGCAGTTAGAATATAGTATGATTATAACCTGAGGGAGGGTGGGGTACAATTTGATATAATTTGATACTCTGATGATATTTCTCTGTAAAATTTTCTGATGATATTTTTTTTTTTCAACTTAAAAAAATGTTTTAAACATTTCATAATGCAAATGCACGACATTGGTGCGAATTTCAGGGTCTGATGAACAATTAGGTCTGAACTAAAAGGACTGATCAAGTCAAGCTCAACCTCAGAAACTTTCGTCTATTTGAAGCATTATTCTTCCCATCTCTATATATTTACATATGTACTATGTAAACATACATTTTTGACAAATATAATTTTAGCTAAGTCACATTCTTAAAAATTCAGGTAACTCTTGCTCAATTAAGTGGACAGTTTAACAGTTTTATGAGAAATTTGAGCAATGCAAATAAAATTTCATTGTCCTTAAATATACTTTTTCTTAAAGGCAGATTTCTTTCACATGCATTTGTCAGATGATTTCTCAATTTCTTCCTTGGATATTCTTTAAGAGTACTGAAATGTTAGCTTTGGAGATAAGCAATTTGTGTCATAAAAAGGACTGGAAAAACTAATAATTTACTTCAACAAGAACAAAAATTAATTTTTAGCACACATTTTATTATGATACTTAGATTAACATCCATCATAACTCTGTTGGCCAAATATGAGTAAATAGGGGTCAAGAATATAAATATAGAAGTTAAATAGCTCTAGATTCCAATTCAACATCACACAGAAAACATAGCTTACTACAGAACCTCTCACATGATAAGAAAAATTGTATGGTGATTATTTTCCAAATCAATGATGAATGAAAAGGTGAAGAGGTTATGATCTTTGTTATCATTGAGCTCAGGAAATTAAACCTACATATGTGAGCCAAAGTTATTAGTTGAGCTATTTTTGACTACCTTTTATAGGCAACCAAAGATTTCTAATGTCATTAGACAACTAAAATTGCAAATGTGTCTCTGTGCCCTGTTTAGCATCTTGTACAAATAAATGAGGGAAAATTTGGAGCATCCACCAAGTTCCTCTCTTCTCTCTCACTTTTCTTTTAATTTTGTTTTTCTTTTTCTTTCTTTCTTGACTCTTTCTTTTTTCCTTTTAATTTTGAGACTACCATGAAAATGAAAGGGTTATGGCTTTTTATAACACCCCCTTGAGAATATGGTCATGGAGTAAAAAGGACTAACCTGTGGTCCTTGAAGAGAGAAAAACAAAAACAGATGGATTCAGAAAATAGTAATACAGACAACCCTCTGTATATGCAGGTTCTGCATTGTGGATTCATCCAACCAAGTATCAAAAATATTTTTAAAAATTCCAGAAATTTCCAAAAGGCAAAACTTGAATTTACAACTATTTATATAGCATTTACATGGTAGTAATATTATAAGTAATATAGAGATGATTTAAAGTATATGGGAGGATATGTGTAAATCACATGCAAATACTAAGACTTTTTATATGAGGGAATTAAGCATCCACAGATTTTGGTGTCCAAAAGGGAATGCTGAAACCAGTCCCCCATGTATGCTGAGAAACGACTGTAATGTTCCATTTGGGATAAGTGGTCTTACTTCTCTCGCATATTTCAAAGAGATCTTGAGCACATTCTTTGGAAGATACATGATTAAATATCTTATTTTTTGAATTTTTAACAAAGAACCTGCTATGAACTTTGCAGTAGATGGGGGATTTTGTGTGTGTGTGTTTGTGAAACAATGAATTTTACCATTAAAGAAGAATTCAAGGATAAAGAGCTAATTTGGAATGTAAATATAAGCACATAGACAGAATGTTAAATGATCAGTTTATTACAAAATCTACTGGGTAGTTATAATGATGCCAACAAGAATAACTGCTTGGATAGCTACTACAAGGAGATCCACCATTCATTGTATCAATGATTTTTTGCTGGTCTGTTAGATTTCGTCACATAAATTTAACTTCAGAGCAGGTGGGTTTGAGTGGGTATTTATTCAGTTTCAGGCTAGAGACATTAACCTTCCTTTAAGTCTTCAAATTATGTGTGTATTTTTTAGCATTTGTACTTACATAGACCTTTCTTCATACCTCAAATACTATAGTCAACACCTAGATTTCATTTGTTTTTTTCTTCTCCTTTCCCTTGCCCTTTCTCTTCCTCTTCCACCTCCTCCTCCTCCTCCTATGTCACTTCCTCTCCCTCTCTCTCGAGAGTGAGTCTGGTAAGGATAAGGAACTGAGCAGAGATAGAATTTGTGCACAGTGCTGGGTATGCTGAAAATAAGACCAGTGACAGAATATGTTAAGAGCTAAAAACTTTAGTCAACTTTAATGCATTTTGCCTCTATATTAAGAGGAATGAGAAGCCCTGATGGCTTTAAGCTGGGAGAGTAAAGTACTCTGACTTGTATTTCAAGAGATCTTTCATACAGTAAAGAAAATGAGCACCAGACAGAGAGGCAGAGCAGACTAGTGTAGACTAGTTAGGAGGTTATTTTTGTGGTCCAGGAGACTGATGATAGCTTGTTCAGAGGTATAAATATAAGTTGTATAAGTGAAGAAAAGTAAAAGATGAAAAATGTTCATCATAAAGGCCATTGCTATTTGCTGATAAACTGAAAAAGGGCCAGACATAAGGAGTTTTATTTAAGAATGTTGCCATTTGGCTCCTTCAGACTCAAGCCTACTAGAAAAGGGAATTTAATACTATCCTTTCAACATTCATGAGAAGGACTTCAGTGTTCAAAATTCAGGCATCTCTATGTTGTTAAAATTGTGTTTTATATTTTTATATAGCCTTAACTTCTCATTACAAAGCCTCATGGGATCTATTACAAAATAGCGTTGATAAAACATGATTTGGCAGGTGAAATTAACATCAACATTTAGTGATTAGATATGGATTCAAATTAGTAAGTGCTTCAAGGATGATCCCTCGACATGTGACCTCACCAGTAGAGTGGAAGATCAAGATTAAAGAGATTTTATGTTTATTTTAGAGTCCTTAAGATGCTTTTGAAGCATGTGATATGACCTTATTATGGGAAAACATGAAGTCTCTTTCATCAAGCTTTCATATGAAACAACCAAAAATATATCACTTCAGGATTCTGTTCATCCCTTCATTCATTTCTAAGAGAAGAGGTATGATTTAACTGATTTATGCGTTTGTGAAAAAGAAAAAGTATAGATTACAAACATTACATGTCCTCTTTTGCATATATCTGCCTGCAGAAGTGTTGAATTCTGGTCTACTTTCCCAGCCTGCTGACAAGGGCCAGCCTCTCTGTGGTGCAGCACATGGTTTTCCTTACATAGTCATGTTTGAGTATTTAAATGTGTCTTGTACACTGATCAAGAATGAGTAACACTACTACTTGCCCATGCCCTCCATGCTAGATTTTCCTTTTTTTTAAATTTTGAAATATTTCAAACATATAGAAAGGTTGAAAGAAGTGCATGAAGAATGCTCATATATCCACTATCTAGATGCAACAAATGCAAGGGTGGTTTAATATTAGCTTATGACTCAACAATGTTGCTTAGAGGTAACTACCCAAAATAAATGAGTATATGTGGCCAAAAAAAGATATGCATAAGAATGTACATACGAATTCTATCTGTAATTTCCCCAAACTACTACAACACAATTATCCATCAAAAAGACAATTAATAAACATATTTCATTTTATTTGCTCAATGAAATACCACACAGAAAAGCAAACTACTGATACATACAATAGCGTGAAAAAAAATTATAGACCTAACTTTGAGCAAAAGAAGCCAACTTCAAAAGAGTACATACACTATGATTTTATTTACATAAAATTTTAGAAGAGGCAAAACTAATCAAGGTGATAGAAGAGTGGTTTACATTGAGAAGGGCAGATGATGGGACGGGACACAAGTTAACCTTCTTTCATTTGTGTAAAAATGCTATAGATTTCCCTGTTTATACTGTGGTAACTTTCTTTGATTTTTTATCACTCAGTTCATTTTATGCACTTTATGCACATGACCACATCAATAAGCAAGTTAAGAGAAAGAGGAAGAAAGGAAATATAAGAAAATGTCTGACACATTGCAAAATAACCCATAAAATTTGACATTTCTTATGTAATCTTCATTTGGTTCGGGACCTAATTATTATGGGATATGTGGTATCTTGACTTTTGTTCTTTGCTTCAGCTTCTGGTAAGCAGTCCACCCTCTTACCCTTTTCCCACAAATAAAAACCAATTTGATTTTAGGCAGGAGAGAACTTTGTTAAACTCAAAATATAATGAGACAATAGTGTAAAAGCTGCTGCATTTCAATATTAAGCTGATAATATGCCCTTTGGCCTAGTATTTTTAAAAGGCTACAGCCAGAATCAGTTCTAAATGAAAATTGGTAAACAGATCACTGACAGTTTACTTTGTTTTCAGCAGAATCTGCAGGCCAAGATAGATTTTGCAGTGAAAAGTGAGTTAAGTTCCATGTGTACCACAGAGCCCTAATGCATAAGGTTTGATTTCAGTTATTGTTGCCAGACTTGGGTAGACAGCATAAAAATTCATACAACAATTTCAGTAATTGCATTCAAGGCAATTGAACTGGAAGGATTAACTTCTCTAGAGGCATTTCCATATATCGGGTCTCATTTGGCTCTGGATAGGTTCATTTTATAAACTGAAAAATGTATGAAGGTAATAAAAATGCCTGGGCCAAGAGTATTCTGTCTCCAGGAATAAAGGATGCTCAGGACATCAAGAAGAACCTGTTATTATTAGTCATATGTTTGGGAGGAATAACCTAGTACCTAGGTCCAAATGGTAAACAAAGTGAAAATAACAACAATAACAAAGAGACAAATAGGAAATAGTAAATGCTTTTTTTCATTTATCATGCTTCCATGTAAAGTAATCACAATAAAATAGCACTCCTGGACGTATAAACTTCCGAATTTACTTTTTCACAGGAAAGAAAGAGAGACTTGTCTAAATTTTGAGTAGCTTATGATCCAGATTTCAAAGATACTTGTTAAAGAGGAGGATCCATTTGCAAAACTCAAGGTCATTTGCCTATATATCTAATCTTGTTCCTACAACCTGGCATGGTCAGAAATAAAGATGACATTTAAATTTCCATTTACCTGGATTTTTATCTATTTATTAATTTATTCACAACTCAATGGCTACAAAAGGGATATTCTTTTTCTTATCCTTTGAAAACCATAACAGAGGATATAACTAGAAAAGTGAATATGGGAATCTGGACTCAAAAGGAGAAGCTCAGAGTAACAATGTACATTTTTTCAATAATCACAAAATTATAGTCAATAAACAGAATGCTGTAAGGTTCAGAGTGAGAAGGGAAAAGCCTTGGATGATTCCAACTTTTAAATACCATTAAAATTAATCTGTTCAATAAATGGGAAATAGAAGCACTGCTTAAACAGTAGGTAGAAAATGAGAATAGAGTCTGCTCTCCATATCTGTGGGTTCTGCATCCAACAATTCATGGAAGCAGAACCCACAGATACAGAGTATTGAGAGTACTATGTCATTTTATGTAAGGGACTTGAGCACCTGCAGATTTTGATGCCAAGGGAAGACATACTATTTTGTCCCTGAATTGAGAGAATGTGACAGTGTCAAGGAGGGAAAGATTACCATTGTGTTCATTCTGCTGAGAGGTCAAATAAGATGGCTCTGTTATGCATTAGAATTTGAACTTTATTGTTACATTAGTGAGTGCTCATTTGGGGGAAAGTTGTTGGTAGTCATTGGATAGATTTATTTGAGAAGTTAGTGGAAATGAGGAGATGGAGATAGCCAGTATAGAAAACTCCCTTAATCAGTTTGACTGTATTTTTACATTCCACATATAAGTAAAATCATACTGTATTTGTCTTTCTCCATCTGACTTTAATTTAACATAATACGCTAAAGGTCCATCAATGTTGTTGCAAATGGCAAGACTTCACCTTTTTTTCTGGATGAGTAATATTCCATTGTATATACATACACCACATCTTCTTTATCTGTTTATCTGTTGGTGGGCACTTGGATTGTTTCCATATCTTGGCTATTGTAAATGCTACAATGAACACACACCAATAAAAAGCAAACCAAAAAAACAAAAATAAATGAACAAACTAAACCAAACAAAATCAAACACAAAGATATTGAGAACAAAGTAGTGGTTACCAGAGGGGAAGGGGGTGGGGAAAAAGGTGAAGGGGATCAACTACATTGTGACAGATGGAAACTAAATTTTTGGTGGTAAGCATGCTGTTTTATATACAGAAGTAGAACTATAATGTTGTACAGATGAAACATACACAAGGTTGTAAACCAATGTTACCTCAATAAAAATAAATTTAAATACTTTTTAGGGACTTCCCTGGCAGTCCAGTCATTAGAACTCTGAGCTTCCACTGCAGGCAGCATGGATTCGATCCCTGGACATGGAATTCAGATCCCACATGCCATGTGGCACATGGCCAAAACATCTTAAATTAAAAAATGTGTGATTGTAAAGGGAGGAAAGAATGACATTAATTTAAATGAAATTTAGATGAATTGGGATATGGTAACAGAGATTGCAATTTTTTTTTTTTAATGGAGAAACATGAACGTGTTTACTAACCAATGAAAAGGATCCAATAGGAAGGAAATAGTTGAATATACAGGTAATAAAAAGGACACTTTAATCATTAGGCACAACTTTGCCTTTAGACTTCTCAGTATCTTTAAGCAAGTTCATAAATATCACGGAAAAAGTAAAGTATTATTTAATAGACATCTTCAAATTTTTAGTCTTCTTAAAACACAAGATTGCTTTTACATTAAAATATTAAATATTAAAAAATATTCTAGAATTACTTGGGTAAATATATGGATTTTCTTCTTGGGTCTGATAAAATTCTGTAGTGTTGATATTTATAGCATGGACTTTAGACTCAAGCAGGCTGGATTTGGTTCCTTATAGTACTTAGTAGCTGCATGACCTTGAGGTCTTTACTTGTCTGTGTCTGATCCCATCTAGTCCAAACACTTCACTACGAAGATATTTACTTTCTGTTTACTCACACTCTTTGTCCAACTTTATGGGTAGTTTTTTTTCTTTTTATCTCCTTGATTAAAAAAATTCTCTATAACAGTTTCCCTATCATATTCTACCAGATAGTGTTGCCTTATAATTATTTTGTTTGATAAATATAGTAACAAAACATTTTTATAGATATGAGTGCATTACTCACTATAATTTCTTCCCATAATTTTATTCTTATAAAAACTTTCTCATCCCAGTGAATCTCTTATATATTCTTGAAACAATTAAACACCGAAATTTATTCTGACATTGATCTCATGATTAATTTTGCCACGTATTGGTGATTTGAGAACTCAGATGTTTATTTAGCTTAGAAAAATGTTAATTTACTATGTTCCTGATCCATGTATTTCTGTACCTTTTAAAAATTAAAAGAATAATCATAAAATGTACATAAGGAATAAAGAATGAGAACACAGAGAGTACACAGTACTCAAAATCCACCTCAAGCAAAAGAACATTTCCATTGTTTTTGAGGTCTCTATGTGTCCCTTTAAATACTATTAAAATCTTCTACCTTCAAACGTATTTTCTATCCAGAATTTTGTTTGTAAAATTCCCTTGTTGCTTTTGACAATTTTATAACCCGAGTTGGAATCCCTAAATATGTGTACTTTTACATAGTTTAGAATTTTGAGATTGGAATGTACTACACATATTTTTCAATACCTTTTGTTTTTTTACATATCACATTACTAAAATTCAATTATATAACTGCATGTAACTATAATTGATTTTTACTGTTATAATGTACATTATGATTATATTGCATTATGACTGTACTACAATTTATTGATCCATTGATTATCAGGGAAAACTGGTAGAAATTTGAGTTGTACCTTTTTTTTTGTTTGTTTCTCTTGCAAACAATTCATGCTTTACATGCCTGCTTTTACATGTTTATGGGTGAACATATGTAAGGTATGCTATAAGATATACACCTAGAAGTAAATTGCTGTATTTGAATTTTCAACTTTATTAGGTAAATCAATCTTTCCTCAAAGTAGTGGCCATTTATATTTTCATCTGAAGGGCTTGAAAATAGAAGTATAAAGACAATTCTTTCAAGAGATATTTTCATTAAAAAATGGAACAAATATGCATGGTAGCAGCTGGTCAAAAAATAAAATTATGAAAACTTTTTTTTAAACTTTGTATATGATAGAAGAAATAATGCCAAGTACATAAGCTAATTCAACCCCTCCACCCCCACCCCCACAGAGCTTTTAACATGATGATAAAGGAGTAAAGGTAAAAAAAATTTCTGGCTTATTGATCTTTTATAGATGAAAGGGTTATAGTTTAGTGAATACCTGGTGGGACTAGCTCTAGTTAAGAGTATGGACATTTCACCCAGAGTAAGAGGATGGAAAATAGAGTGTGTGCGTACAGATTCTGCTTAGGTGGGTAGAAATCACAGAAGAGGTCTGTAGAATTCAATCGACTCCTTCTTCTTGGCCCCAGTTAGGTAGTAAGCAAGATCATTAGCTGAAATTTTATAGGCCTGTTTTCTTTAAGTTAAAATAAAACAGTATCAGTGATTAACCTCCTTAACTTTTACTTTTGCTATGATTAACTTTATCACCAAATCTCAGCTCCCTCTTTAGTTTCTCGGAGATAACTACGAATGTGTCTGGTTTCTTATCAGCCACCATGAAAAAAAAATTACCAACATGTAGGAATATAAGTATGTGTTATGTGTCTCTATATACAATATTTTTATATAACACTTTAAAATATTTATAATTGAGATTCTATGAGTAACATTCTTCCATTTATTAATGTTATACAAACGTGTGTGTGTATGTGTGTGTGTGAAGATGTCACTGAGTCCAAGCACATACTTCTTACTGCATGACAGGCCAATAAATCCAGAGATAAGTCCTTGGGGCAAGGAACTGTGACTTTATTCAGAAAGCCAGCAGACCGAGAAGATGGAGGACTAGTGTTCCCAAGAAAAGTCCTACCTGAGTTAGAATTCAGGCTTCTTTTATATTAAAAGGAGAGGGAGTGTGGCTGGTTGTTACAAACTTCTTGGTAACAGAATCCTTTGTTCTTGCAACTGTCCACATAAGTCTGGTTACAATGTTCCTTATAAAACTCCAACAAGACAATTGTTATTTTCTGTTCCACAATTTTTTATTATACCTTTAAAGGTCAAGCCTGGGAGACAGAGCCTTGAGAATGTTATCATATGTATTTTAGGCTACCGGCAACATTCTTTTACAAAGGTGTCCCAGCATGACTAAACACAGGCAACACAGCACAAGGGTTAGAGCTAAAGGAATAGAGCCAATATGGAGTCAGGTTTGTTCTTCTCTATTACAAACATAGCACAATGGTTGAGAGCAATTAAGATCCAAACTGCTTGGATCTGGATTTCAGCTCCAACTTTTAATAATTCTGTGACCCTAGCCATGTTTCATAAACTCTTCCTGATGAAGTTTTCTCATCTATAAGTGAGGATAGAAGTGTACCTATCTCATAAGGTTATCAGTATTAAATACGTTAATATTTGTAAAGTGCTTAGAAGAATGTCTAACAAATATTAGATACTATTTAAGTAATTATTAAATAAATATACAAATGTATGAATATTGCTGCATGTAATTTCTGGTTATTAATTTAACTGCAATATAGTATTTCATCATAGGTATGTATTTAACCTTTCCCCTTTGATGGCTGTTCAAGTAATTTCTTATTACATTTCTCTGCAAACAGAAGTATATAAAAATTCCTCTTGCTTGTCCCTTTGTATACCTGTGCTAGTTTTTATTTAGACTCAATATCAGAAATTAGAACTGCCTAAGTAACTATATTGGATGAATATTTCCAATTTTAATAAAGATTTGATCTTAGTGTAATTGTTTTAATATGTGTACTTTCTTGCAATGCAGACACTTTTCATGACATTCTCACTAATATAGGATATTGTCAAACAAACTTTTGCCATCCTATGCCAGCTTAATTCATATAAATATGTTCTTATCATAACATACATTCTCCTGATTACCACTTAGATAGATTACTTCATTTAATGAATATCTATGTAGTCTATATCATTTGCCAGATATTATTCTAGGCACTGTGTGTACAGCAGTGACAGAACTTTCACTGAACATTTAGGGCTCATTTTTTACCTCTGTGGATGGTGGAAAGGAGTTGAAATTGGTGATTATTTTACGAGTGTGCAGATAATTGTTTTATATATTTATTATCCATTATCATTTCCTCTTACATGAATTGTCTACTCATATATTTTGCCATTTCCACTATTGATTTTTTATGGGTATGTAGGATTTTATTACTATTATTTTTAAATCTGTAAACTATGTGCCAATATTTTTTGCTCATTTTAGTTAAAATATCGTTCTCAGTTTGCTGTTTTACTCATTTTCACTTGTGTTTTAACTTTGTTTATCATGCTTTTAAAAACTTTTTGTTTTGAGGTATTGTATTATAGATTCACATAAAGTTGTAAAATATAGAAGACATCTTATGTAACCTCCAGCCAGTTTCTTCCAATAATAACAACTTGTATAACTGTAGTTCAGGAAATTAATATTGATATTGTCCATCAATCTTATTCACATTTTGCACATTTTATCTCAAATCAGTTGTTTGTATGAGTGTGTATTTAATTCCACAATTTCTTTTTTCACTTGTGCACATTCATGAAACCACCACTATAGTGAAAATACAGACAGTATCATCACAGGGATCCCTTATGCTGCCCTTTTATGGGCAGACCCACCTGCCTTCCTCCCCTCTTCCCTAATGCCTGCCAACAATTGATCTGTTCTGTATCTTTATAATTTTATAACATTAAAATATTACATAAATAAAACCATAAGGTACGTAAACTTTTGAGACAGACTTTTTAAAACCAGTATCCTCTTTCATTGATTTTCCCCTTGTTTTCCTGTTTACAATTCTATTGATTATTTAAAGATTTATCCTACTTTTTTTCCCTTCTACTTGCTTTCCTTTGTGTTTGTTCTTTTTTTTTTTTTGTCTTCTGAAGTTGGAAGTTAAATTATTAATTTGAGAACATTCCTCTTATCAAACATAAGAACTTAATGCTATAAATATCCTTCTCAGTGTTGCTTTAAGTTGGGTCACATATATTTTTGACATGCTACATTTTCATTTTCATTCAATTCTATGAATGTTTTGTTTCCTTTCAAATTTCATCTCTGATTTGTGGATTATTTAGCAGTGTGGTTTTAAATTGCCAAATACTTAGGGATGTTACTTATGTGTTTCTGTTATTTATTTCTAGTTTGATTCCATTAGGAACAAAAAAAATGTACTCCACATAATATTGTTTCTTTTAAATTTACTGAGGTTTATATTATTTCTCAGGATATGAAGTAGTTTGACAAAGGTTTTGTTTTTTTTAAATGTGTCTTCCTGCTGAATAGAGTGTTCTATATATGTCAATTAAATCCTGTAGGTTGACTATGTTTTTCAGATCTCTATATTCGTGCCGATTTTCTGTCTCATAGTAATCTCAGTTGCAGAGAGTAGGGTATGGAAGTCTACAAATATAATTGTGCATCTGTCAATTTTTTATCAACTCTTTCAGTTTTTTGCTTTATATATTTTGAGGATCTGTTGTTTACTGCTTACCCATGTCAGATTATTATGTGTTCCTGGTGGATTGATAATGTAATGTCCCTTTTTGCTTGTAGTAACTTTCTTTGCCCTGAAGTCTACTTTATCTGATATTAATATAGTCATTTGTGTTTTCTCTTGCAATTAATGTTTTCATGGTATATCATTTTCATTCTTTTATGTTAAACCTACATACGTTGTTAAATTTGAAATGATCTTGTAAGCAGCAAGATGATGTGGGTTTTTGTTTGTTTATTTTTTAACCCATTCTGTCCATCTCTGCCTTTTAATTGCTATTTGATACATTTATGTTTAGTATAATTGTTTATTTGGGTTTCTGACTACCATTTTGTTAATTATTTTCGTTTTGTTTCCTTCATTTCTCTTTTCATGTCTTCTTATGGTTTATTTGAAGATTTTTTAGAATTCCATTTGATATATTTATAGTGTTTTTAAGTGTATTTTTGTACAGTTTTTAGTGGTTCATCTATGTATTACAATACACATATGTGGTTTATTACAGTCTACTGGTATCAGTGTTTTATCATGTTGTGTGAAGTGTGGGAACTTGGATTCAATTTAAGTCCCTTTCATTTTCCAAGTTGTTCAATATTGTTTTGTCTAATATATGATGTTATAATTGCTACCTCAATTATCAACATTTATTTAAAAAAATATATTTCTTCCTGATGATTCAAGATTTTCTCATAGCTTCCTTTCTACTTGAAGAATTTGTTTAGCTATTCTTCAAGAACTTCTTTTAACCTTTCTGTTGTTGACAAATGGTGGCCAATTGTTTTAGTTCACTTTTATCTCTGAATATTTTGTATCCTTTTTATTGTTGAAGGATAATTTTGCTACTGTCATAGTTCATTCAAGCTGCTATAACACATACCACAGACTGGATAGCTTTAAAAAACCAGAAATTTATTTCTCACTGTTCTGGAGGCTGGAAGTCCAAGATCAGAGTGCCAGTGTAGTTGAGTTTTTAAAATTTGTTCAAGAGAATTTTTAAGTACTTGTTGAATTATTTTTATAATAACTGCTTTAAAATCCTTGTCTGATAAATCCAATATCTGATGTATCTCTGGTTTCATGTCATTCAATCATCTCTCCTCATTCAAATTGTGATCTTTCAGTTCTTCTTTTTTTTTTTTTTATGATGGGTGAATTTCAGTTGTATTCAGGACATTTTGGCTAACATTTTAGGAGATCTGGGTAAAATTTGTTGTATTTTAGAAGGCTGTCATCCAACTTAGTTTTATCACACAGATGATGGCCAGCGTTTTTGGGCTGTGGATCCAATAACAATTTGATTTCCAAAACGTTCCCTGTGCTGTTTTGGTATTCTTGATTGCACTATTTCATCTGCAGTGTCCATTTTTTCCCACTTCTGCTTTTTGATGCAATAAAAGGAGTTGTCCCAAGTCCTGATGTTTAGTGGCTTTGGGTGGGAGGAATTTTGTCATTTGTGAGGACAAAGAGTACATCCTAGACCTGGTGCCATTGGGAAGGAATCAGCCATGTCTGGATCCTTTGGATGACTGTTTACTCTCATTGATGGAAAGTGTTATTTGTCCTATCTAGATGAAGACTAGATCCCAGGCTTGATCACCTGTTCTGGGGTATCTTAACTACCAGTCTTGTCAGGCTACTTACTAGCTCTAGCTGGATGACAGGATTCTATGGTCCATGGGAACAAAGAACATTTCCCAGCCTTGGCCTCTTGTTGTAGTAGATTCCTTCTATTGAAGTTGCCTAACTGCTTCTTTGTCTCTAGTTGGGAGAAAGGGCTATTTGATTCACAAACAGGAAGAGCACTTCCTAGCTAGGCACTTACTGTGGTGTAATTTCCCTTGCTGGTGTTTCCTGGTCATTGCCATCTGATGTTTAGGTTGAAGAGTATGCTTGTGGCTGCTTTGTGTTAGCTGCACTTGTGACTGATACTTCTTAGTGGTATCCCTGGGCTTACGAGAACATCCATTAAACCTGATGGTGGAATGAGCCTAACTAGGCCAACTTTGGTTGCTAGATTTGGAGTAAGGAGACACTGGACCTTCTGCTTTTGGATGATGGGTTATAACAGGCTCTGTTTAAATGTTGTTCCTCCAGTCTTAGGGTCAGTCACCAATGTGTCTTTCTCCTCCTACTTTACAGAATACTTGTTTGGCTGCATTTGGCCTTATTTCCATACTGTTTACAGCAGTACATGTTGGGATAGATAAATCTATATGCCAATCTGTCTAGACTGACTTTTTGATTAGACTTCTCAATTCTTTTGCTTTATCTTTGCTTATATATTTTATATCAAAGCAGTGTTTTTTGTAATTTTGAAAACATATGTCATATTTTGACATTCATTATTCTAAAACAGAGCTATAATTCTCTTTACATTCTTTATCTCTTGCCACAGTAATTACTAAATGACTCTCCTAATCATTTAGGTAACAGTGGAGGTTTCACATGCTTTAAATAGACAAAGTAATCAATATCTCAAATGCTGCTCATTAAAAAATCTAGTTCTTCATATTTTCCTGTTTTATATAGTTTGTCTTGCAAACATATCTCCAATTAAATTATGCCATAATATATTGCTTTTAAATTGCTTCACTGCAGTCTCCCCTACTGTTTTCATAACTTTACTTGGTAATTTTAGTGATAAAATATAGTGTCTGTGTGCCCTTTGCACGTTATGAATATTTAACATTCTACATCATAAGATTTTCCTCTATGTAATTTATCAATCAATTTGACAATCTATTTATTTTTGGATTTATTACCTGACAGATGTCTGTACAGTTAGAGATCCAAATGAATACTGTATCATGGGGCTTACAATGCATTTCAGGTGATCAATGATGGCTAAGACTAAAAGACTTTTAGTGTAGAAGATAATTCAGTGAGAGATTAACTCTAGTTGGTGGAGTAGAAGGACATGAGCTCACTCCATTCTTATGAAAACACCAAAATCACAACTAATTGCTGAACAACCATTGACAAAATAATGCTGGAACCTACCAAAAAAAATTACCCTACATCCAAAGACAAAAAAGAAGCTACAATGAGATGTAGGAAGGGTGCAACAACAATAAAATCAAACCTCATACCCATTGGGTGAGCGACCCACAAACTTGGAAAACAATAATACCACAGAAGTTATCCCACAGGAGTGAAAGTTCTGAGCCCCAAGTCAGGCTTCCCAGCCTGGGGGTCCAGCAATGGGAGGAGGAATTCCCTGGCCTTCTGACTTTGAAAGCCAGTGGGGTTTGATTCTGGGACTTCCACAGGACTGGGAGAAAGACAAACTCCACTCTTGGAGAGTGCACACAAAGTCTCATGCTCACAGGACCCAGGTGAAGAAAGCAGTGACTCCATAAGAGACTGTGCCAGACTTATTAGTAATGGAAGTTCTACTACAGAGGAGAGCAGCATCTGTGGCTCACTGTGGGGACAAAGACATGAACAGCATCAGTTCTGGGAAGTACTTATTGGTGTGAGCCTTCCCAGAGGCTGCCATTAAGCCCCACCAAACAGCCTGTAGGCTCCAGTGTTGAGTCACCTGAGGCTAAACAACCAACAGGGTAGGAACATAGCTCCCATCAGGAAGCCTGCACAAGCCTCTTAAACAGCCTCATCCACCAGAGGGAGACAGCAGAAGCAAGAACTACAATCCTGCAGCCTGCTGATCAGAAACCAAAATCACAGAAAGTTAGACAAAATGAGATGGCAGAGGAATATGTCCCAGATGAAGGAACAAGATGAAACCCCAGAAGAACAACTAAGTGAAGTGGAGATAGCCAACCTACTGGAAAAAGAATTCAGAAACATGTAAGTGAATATGATCCAAGATCTCAGAAAAAGAATGGGGGCAAGGACTGAGAAAATGCAAGAAATGTTTAACAAAGATCTAGAACAGATAAAGAACAAACAAACAGAGATGACCAACACAATAACTGAAAAGGAAAATACACTAGAAGGAATCAATAGCAGAATAAGTGAGGAAGAAGAACGGGAAAGTGACCTGTAAGACAGAATGGTGGAAATCACTGCCATGGAACAGAATAAAGAAAAAAGAATGAAAAAATATGAAGACAGTCTAAGAGACCACTGAGACAACATTAAACACACCAACATTCACATTATAGAGGTCCCAGAAGGAGAAGAGAGATATAAAGGATGTGAGAAAATATTTGAAGAGATAAAAGGTGAAATCTTCTATAACATGGGGAAAAGAACAGTCACCCAAGTCCAGGAAGCACAGAGAGTTCGACAGGATAAACCCAAAGAGGAACATGCTGAGACACATAGTAATCAAACAGACAAAAATTAAAGACAAAGAATAAATATTAAAAGAAACAAGGGAAAAGTGACAAACAATATACAAGAGAACTCCCATAAGTTCATCAGCTGATTTCTCAGCAGAAACTTTGCAGATCAAAAGGGAGTGGCATAATATATTTAAACTGATGAAAGGAAATAACCAACAACCAAGAATACTCTACCCAGCAAGGCTCTCATTCAGATTTGAAGCAGAAATCAAAAGCCTTACAGACAAGAAGCGCTAAGAGAATTCAACACAACCAGACCAGCTTTGTAACAAATGATAAAGGAACTTCTCTAAGCAGGAAAGAGACCAGCAACTTAAAACAAATTTCTACATATAGAGACTGCTGTATCAAAACCTCATAGGAACAGCAAACACAACAACTACAATAGATACACACACAAATAAGAAAAGGCAAACCAAACACAACACTAAAGATGGTCATCAAACTACAAGAGAAGAGACCAAAGAGGAAGGGAAGAAAAAAGACCTACAAAACCAAACTCAAAACAATTAAGGAAATGCAAATAGGAACATATATATCAATAATTACCTTAAATATAAATGGATTAAATGCTTCAATCAAAAGGCATAGGCTGGCTGAATGCATACAAAAACAAGACCCATGTATACACTGTCTACAAGAGACCCATTTCAGACCTAGGGACACATACAGACTGAAAGTGAGGGGATGGAAAAAGATATTCCACACAAATGGAAATCAAAAGAAAACTAGAGTAGCAATACTTATATGAGACAAAATAGACTTTAAAAAAGACTGTCATAAGAGACAAGGACACTACATAATGTTCAAGGGATCAATCCAAGAAGAAGATATAAGAATTGTAAACATATGTGCACCCAATATAAGAGCACCTCAATATATAAGGCAAATACTAACAGCCGTAAAGGGGGAAATCAACAGTAACACAATAATAGTGGGGGACTTTAACACCCCACTTTTGGATGATCAATGGACAGATCATCCAGACAGAAAATCAATAAGGAAACATAGGAATTAAATGACACATTAGACCAGATGGACTTAATTGATACTTATAGAGCATTCCACCCAAGAGCAGCAGAATACACATTCTTCTCATGTGTACATGGAACATTCTCCATGACTGACCATGTGCTGGGCCACAAAGTGAGGCTCGGTAAATTTAAGAAAACTGAAATCATATCAAGCATCTTTTCCTACTGCAATGTTATGAGATTAGAAATCAAGTACAAGAAAAAAAAACTGTAAAAAAACACAAACACATGGAGACTAAATAATATGCTCCTAAACAGCCAGTGGATCACTGAAGAAATCAAAGAGGAAATCAGAAAATACCTAGAGACAAATGAAAAAACACAATGATTCAAAACCTGTGGAAAGCAGAAAAAGCAGTTCTAAGAGTGAAGTTTAGAGCAATAAAATGTTACCTCAGGAAACAAAAAAAAATACCAAATGAATGACTAAACTTACACACAAAGCAACAAGAGAAACAAGAACAAATAAAACCTAAAGTTAGTACAGGAAAGAAATCATAAATTTCAGAGCAGAAATAAATGAAATAGAGATGAAGAAAACAGTGGAAAAAATCAGTGAAACTAAGAGCTGGTTATTTGAAAAGACAAACAAAATTAAGAAACCTTTAGCCAGACTCATCAAGAAAAAAAAGGGAGAGGGCTCAAATCAATAAAATTAGAAATGGAAGAGGAGAAGTTACAACTGACACCACAGAAATATAAAGGATCAATAGAGACTACTACAAGCAACTGTATGCCAATAACATGGACAACTTGGAAGAAATGGACAAATTCTTAGAAAGGTACAAGCACCCAAGACTGAACCAGGAAGAAATAGAAAATATTAACAGACCAATCACATATAATGAAATGGAAACTGTGATTTAAAAACCCCCAACAGGGGCTTCCCTGGTGGAGCAGTGGTTAAGAATCTGTCTGCCAATTCAGGGGACACGGGTTCGAGCCCTGGTCTGGGAAGATCCCACATGCCACGGAGCAACTAAGCCTGTGCAGCACAACAACTGAGCCTGCGTGCCACAACTACTGAAGCCCATGTGCCACAACTACTGAAGCCCATGTGCCTAGAGCCCATGCTCCACAACAAGAGAAGCCGCTACAATAAGAAGCCCGCACACCCCAATAAAGAGTATCCCCTGCTCACCACAACTAGAGAAAGCCCGCATGAAGCAACAAAGGCCCAACACAGCCAAAAATAAATTAAAAATTAATTAATTTTTAAAAAATTTAAAAAATAAAAATAAAAAATAAAAACCCCCAACAAACTGATGTCCAAGACCAGATGGCTTCACAGGCAAATTCTATTAAATATTTAGAGAAAAGTTAGCACCTATCCTTCTGAAACTGTTCCAAAAATTTGCAGAGGAAGGAATACTCCTAAACTCATTCTACGTGGCCACCACCAGTCTGACACCAAAACCAGACAAAGACACCACAAAAAAAGAAAATTACAGCCCAATATTATTGAGGAACGTAGAAGCAAAAATCATCAATAAAATACTAACAAACATCATCCAACAACACATTAAAAGGATGATACACCATGATCAAGTGGGATTTATCCCAGGGATGCAAGGATTCTTCAATATACGCAAATCAATCAGTGTGATACACCATATTAACAAATTGAAGGAAAAAAACCATATAATCATCTCAATAGGTGCAGAAAAATCTTTCAACAAAATTCAGCACATATTTATGATAAAAACTCTCCAGAAAGTGAGCATAGAGGGAACCTACCTCAACATATAAGGCCATATATGACAAATCCACAACAAACATCATTCTCAATGGTGAAAAACTGGAAGCATTTCCTCTAAGATCAAGAACAAGACAAGGATGTCCACTCTCCCACCTATTATTCAACATAGTTTTGGAAGTCCTCACCATGGCAATCAGAGAAGAAAAAGAAATAAAAGGAATACAAATTGGAAAAGAAGAAGTAAAACTGTTTTCAGATGACATGATACTATACATAGAAAATCCTAAAGATGTCACTAGAGAACTACTAGAACTAATCAGTGAATTCAGTAAAGTTGCAAGATACAAAATTAATTCACAAAAATCTGTTGCATTTCTATACTCTATCAATGAAAGATCAAAAAGAGAAATTAAGGAAACAATCCCATTTACCATCACATCAAACAAAATAAAATACTTAAGAATAAACTACCTAAGGAGACAAAAGACCTATACTCCAAGAACTGTAAGACATTGATGAAAGAAATTGAAGATGACACAAAAAGATGGAAAAGTATACCATGTTCTTGGATTGGAAGAATGAACATTGTGAAAATGACTATACTACCCAAAGCAATCTACAGATTCAATGCAATCCCTATAAAATTACCAATGGCATATTTCACAGAACTAGAACAAAAAAATCTTAAAATTTGTTTGGTGACAAAAAGGACCTCGAATAGCCAAAGGTCTTGAGAAAGAGAAAAGGAGCTGGAGGAATCAGGCTCCCTGACTTCAGACTTTATGACAAAACAATTGTCATCAAAACAGTACTGTACTCGCACAAAAATAGAAATATAGATCAATGGAACAGGATAGAAAGCCCAGAAATAAACCCATACACTTACGGACAATTAATCTACAGCAAAGGAGGCAAGACTATACAATGGAGAAAAAGCAGTCTCTTCAATAAATGGTGCTGGGAAAAGTAGACAACTACATGGAAAAAAATGAAATTAGAACACTTTTCAACACCACACACAAAAATAAACTCAAAACTGATTAAAGACCTAGAAGTGTGACTGGACAGTTTAAAACTCTTAGAGGAAAACATAGGCAGAACACTCTCTGACACAAATCACAGCAATATGTTTTTGGATCCGTCTCCCAGAGTAATGGAAATAAAAACAGAAATAAACAAAAGGGACCTAATTAAACTCAAAAGCTTTTCCACAGCACAGAAAACCATAAACAAAATTAAAAGATAACCCACATGATGGGAGAAAATATTTGCAAACGTTGCGACTGACAAGGGATTAGTCTCCAAAATTTTCAAACAGCTCATGTGGATTAATATCATAAAAACAAACAACCCAATCAAAAAAAATGGGCAGAAAACCTAAATAGACGTTTCTCCAAAGAAGACATACAGATGGCCAAGAGGCATATGAAAAGATGTTCAACATCACTAATTATTAGAGAAATGCAAATCAAAACTACGATGAGATATCATCTCACACCAGTCAGAATGGCTATCATCAAAAAATCCACTAATAATAAATGCTAGAGAGGGTGTGGAGAGAAGGAAACTCTCCTACACTGTTGCTGGGAATGTAAATTGGTACAGCCACTTTGGAGAACAGTATGGAGTTTCCTTATAAAACTAAAAATAGACCTACCATAAAATCTAGCAATCCCACTCCTGGGCATGTATCTGGAGAAAAACATGGGTCGAAAGAATACATGCACCCCAATGTGCATAACCAAGACATGGAAACAACCTAAATTTCCAGTGACAAATGAATGGATAAAGAAGATGTGGTACATATATACAATGGAATATTACTCAGCCATTAAAAAGAATGAAATAATGCTATTTGCAGCAAAGTAGATGGATATAGAGATTGTCATGCTGAGTGAGGTAAGTCAGACAGAGAAAAACGAATATTGTATGGTATCACTTATATGCAGAATCTTAAAAAAAAATGATAAAAAATGAAATTATTTACAAAACAGGAACAGACTCACAGATTTAGAGAACAAACTTATGGTTACCAGGGGAGAAGGATGAGGAGAAGGGATAGTTAGGGAGTTTGGGATTGACATGTACATGCTGCTATATTTAAAACGGATAACCAACAAAGATCTACTGTATAGCACAGGGCATTCTGCTCAATATAATGTAAAAACCTAAATGGGAAAAGAATTTGAAAAAGAATAGATACATGTATATGTATAACCAAAACACTTTGCTGTGAAAAAAAGGAAAGAATAAGAGAAGGATATACACTCTTCCCCTATCTATTCAGCATTATACTAATGCAAAATAGGAAGAAAAGGAAAAATAAATAAAAGTCATATATTAGAAAGAAAACAATTGAATTAATTATGATCCTGAACACAGAAAATCCTTGATAGTCCACAATAAAAGCAATTAGAACTAATAAGTGAGTCTAGCAAGGTCATAGAATACAAGAGCAATGTATAAAAATCAATTATACGTTCATATACTATCAACAAACAGCTGGATATTGAAACTTACAGAAATAATGCCATTTATACTATTTAAAACATGAAATAATTAAGAATAAATATGACAAAGTCTGCATAAGATGTGCTGAAAATTCAATACCAGTTGACCTAAAAATTCTACCTCTAGATATACACCCAAGAGAAATTAAAACATATACCCACACCAAAATATGTACATGAACATTCATATATATATATCAGCATTATTCATAATAACCAAAAGTGGGAACAACCCAAATACCCATCAACTGATGAATGGGTGAATAAAATAGGTTTATATCCATACAATGGAATATTATTCCACAACAAAAAAAATAAAGTACTGATATATGCTACAGTGTTGATGAACCTTGAAAATATTACGCTAAGTGAAATTAACCAGTCACAAAAGATCACAGGATTTGAGTACATTTATATGAAATGTTCAAAACATGCAAATCTATAGAGACAGAAAGTAGCTTATTGTCTGCCTAGACTGGGAGGTATGAGAGATAACGTTGAATTGAGAACAGAGAATGACTGCTGATGGTTACAGGCTTTCTTTTAGGGTGAATGAAAATATTCTAAAATTAGATTGTGGTGACAGTTGCACAATCCTGTGAATATACTAAAACGTCATTGAATTGTACTTTACAGTCTGAATTGTATGGTATATAAGTTATATCTCAAAAAAACTATTAATAAGAAGAAGGCAATTTATCAAAATCACTAATAATGGTGAAATAACAATTGAGTTTTTGACATTATGTTGATGATTCTAAAACAAATTTATGTGTATGTATGCAGAGCTAAATTAAAGAAAAAAAGGTGTGTACAACTTTTTTATTATGACCTAAATTGTTAAAGTTTAAATGATTGAGAGATTGGTTCAAGATGGCAGAGTAGAAGGACATGCTCTCACTCCCTTTTTCGAGAACACTGGAATCACAACTAACTTCTGAACAGTCATCAACATGAAGACACTGGAATTGACCAAAAAAGATACCCCACATGCAAAGACAAAGGAGAAGTTGCAATGAGACAGTAGGAGGGGCACAATCACAATAAAATCAAATCCCATAACTGCTGGGTGGGTGACACACAAATTTGAGAACACTTATACCACTGAAGTCCACCAACTGGAGTGAAGGTTCTGAGCCCCACGTCAGGCTTCCCAACCCGGGGGTCCGGCACCAGGAGGAGGAATTCCTAGAGAATCAGACTTTGAAGGCTAGCAGGATTTGATTGCAGGATTTTGACAGGACTGAGGGAAACAGAGACTCCACTCTTGGAAGGCAAACACAAATTAGTGTGTGCCTTGGGACCCAGGGGAAGGAGCAGTGACCCCATAGGACACTGCAGCAGACCTGCCTGCTAGTGTTGGAGGGTCTCCTGCAGAGGCGTGGGGTGGCTGTGCCTCACCGTGAGGACAAGGACAAAGGCAGCAGAAGTTCTGCGAAGTATTCCTTAGCGTGAGCCCTCTCAGAGTCCACCATTAGCTCCATCAAGGAGCCCGGCTGTCTCCAGTGTTGGGTTGCCTCAGGCCAAGCAACCAGCAGGGAGGGAACCCAGCCCCACCTATCAGCAGACAAGTGGATTAAAGTTTTACTAAGCTCTGCCCACCAGAGCAACAGCCAGCTCTACTCACCAGCAGTCCCTCCCATCAGGAAACTTGCATAAGCCTCTTAGATAGCCTCATCCACTAGAGGGCAGACAGCAGAAGCAAGAAGAACTACAATCCTGCAGCCTGTGGAAAAAAAAACACATTCACAAAAAGATAGACAAGATGAAAAGGCAGAGGACTATGTACCAGATGAAGGAACAAGATAAAACACAAGGAAAAAAAAACTAAATGAAATGGAGATAGGCAATCTTCCAGAAAGAGAATTCAGAATAATGATAGTGAAGATGATCCAGGACCTTGGAAAAGGAATGGAGGTAACGATCGAGAAGATGCAGGAAATGTTTAACAAAGATTTAGAAGACTTAAAGAACAAACAAACAGAGATGAACAATAAAATAACCGAAATGAAAAATACACTAGAAGGAATCAATAGCAGAATAACTGCAGCAGAAGAACGGATAAGTGACATGGAAGACAGAATGGTGGAATTCACTGCTGCAGAACAGAATAAAGAAAAAAGAATAAAAAGAAATGAAGACAGCCTAAGAGACCTCTGAGGCAATATTAAACACAACAACATTCACGTTATAGGGGTCCAAGAAGGAGAAGACAGAGAGAAAGGACCCGAGAAAATATTTGAAGAGATTATAGTCAAAAAATTCCCTAACATGGGAAAGGAAATAGCCACCCAAGTCCAGGAAGTGCAGAGAGTCCCATACAGGATAAAACCAAGGAGAAACACGCCGAGACACATAGTAATCAAAGTGGCAAAAATTAAAGACAAAGAAAAATTATTGAAAGCAGCAAGGGAAAAACAACAAATAACACACAAGGGAACTCCCATAAGGTTAACAACTGATTTCTCAGCAGAAACTCTACAAGCCAGAAGAGAGTGGCATGATATACTTAAAGTGTTGAAAGGGAAGAACCTACAAGCAAGATTGCTCTACCCAGCAAGGATCTCATTCAGATTCGATGGAGAAATCAAAAGCTTCACAGACAAGCAAAAGCTAAGAGAATTCAGCACCACCAAACCAGCTCTACAACAAATGCTAAAGGAACATCCCTAAGTGGGAAACACAAGCGAAGAAAAGGACGTACAAAAACAAACCCAAAAACATTAAGAAAATGGTCATAGGAACATACATATAGATAATTACCTTAAAGGTGAATATATTAAATGCTCCAACCAAAAGACACAGGCTTGCTGATTGGATACAAAAACAAGATCCATATATATGCTGTCTACAAGAGACCCACTTTAGACATAGGGACATATACAGACTGAGTGAGGGGATGGAAAAAGATATTCCATGTAAATGGAATTCAAAAGAAAGCTGGAGTAGCAATACTCATATCAGATAAAATAGACTTTAAAATAAAGAATGTTACAAGAGACAAGGAAGGACACTACATAATGATCAAGGGATCGATCCAAGAAGAAGATATAACAATTATAAATATATATGCACCCAACATAGGAGCACCTCATTACATAAGGCAACTGCTACCAGCTATAAAAGAGGAAATCGACAGTAACACAATAATAGTGGGGGACTTTAACACCTCACTTACACCAATGGACAGATCATCCAAAATGAAAATAAATAAGGAAGCAGAAGCTTTAAATGACACAATAGACCAGATAGATTTAATTGATTTTTATAGGACATTCCATCCAAAAACAGCAGATTATATTTTCTTCTCAAGTGTGCACAGAACATTCTCCAGGTTAGATCACATCTTGGGTCACAAATCAAGCCTCAGTAAATTTAAGAAAATTGAAATCATATCAAGCATCTTTTCTGACCACAATGCTATGAGATTAGAAATCATTTACAGGGAAAAAACCATAAAAAACACAAACACATGGAGGCTAAACAATATGTTACTAAATAACAAAGAGATCACTGAAGAAATCAAAGAGGAAATCAAAAAGTACCTAGAGACAAATGACAATGAAAACACGATGATCCAAAACCTATGGGATGCAGCAAAAGCATTTCTAAGAGGGAAGTTTATAGCTATACAAGCCTACCTCAAGAAACAAGAAACATCTCAAATAAACAATCTAAACTTACATTTAAAGGAGCTAGAGAAAGAAAAACTAACAAAACCCAAAGATATCAGAAGGAAAGAAATCATCAAGATCAGAGCAAAAATAAATGAAATAGAAAAAAAGAAAATAATAGCAAAATCAATAAAACAAAAAGCTGGTTCTTTGAGAAGATAAACAAAATTGATAAACCACTAGCCAGACTATACAAGAAAAAGAGGGAGAGGACTCAAATCAATAATATTAGAAATGAAAAAGGAGAAGTTACAAAATACACTGAAACATAAAAAGCATCCTAAGAGACTACTGCAAGCAACTCTATGACAAAAAAATGGACAACCTGGAAGAAACGGACAAATTCTTAGAAAGGTGTAACCTTCCAAGACTGAAACAGGAAAAAAATAGAAAATATGAACAGACCAATCACAAGTAATGAAATAGAAACTGTGATTAAAATTCTTCCAACAAACAAAGTCCAGGACAAGATGGCTTCACAGGTGAATACTGTCAAACATTCAGAGAAGAGCTAACACCCATCCTTCTCAAACTCTTCCAAAAAAATTGCAGAGGAAGGAAAACTCCCAAACTCTTTCTATGAGGCCACCATCACCCTGATACCAAAACCAGTCAAAGATACTACAAAAAAAGAAAATTACAGACCAATATCACTGATTAATGTAGATGCAAAAATCCTCAACAAAATACTGGCAAACAGAATCCAACAACACATTAAAAGGATCATACACCATGGTCAAGTGGGATTTATCCCAGGGATGCAAGGATTCTTCAATATACACAAATCAATCAATGTGATACACCATATTAACAAACTGAAGAATAAAAGACATATGATCATCTCAATAGATGCAGAAAAAGCTTTTGACAAAATTCAACACCTATTTATGATAAAAACTCCCCAGAAGGTGGGCATAGAGGGAACCTACCTCAACATAATAAAGGCCATATATGACAAACCCACAGCAAACATCTTTCTCAATATTGAAAAACTGAAAGCATTTCCTCTAAGATCAGGAACAAGACAAGGATGTCAACTCTCACTACTATTAGTCAACACAGTTTTGGAAGTCCTAGCCACAGCAATCAGAGAAGAAAAAGAAATAAAAATAATACAAATTGGAAAAGAAGGTAAAAGTGTCACTGTTTGCAATTTACATGATACTATACATAGAGAATCCTAAAGTTGCCACCAGAAAACTACTATAGCTAATCAATGAATTTGGTAAAGTTGCAGGATACAAAATTAATGCACATAAATCTTTTGCATTCCTATACACTAATGATTAAAAGTCTGAAAGAGAAATTAAGGAAACACTCCCATTTACCATTGCAAAAAAAAGAAAAAAATACCTAGGAATAAACCTACCTAAGGAGACAAAAGACCTGTATGCAGAAAAATATAAGACACTGATGAAAGGAATTAAAGATGATACCAACAGATGGAGAAATATACCATGTTCTTGGATTGGAAGAATCAATATTGTGAAAATGACTATACTACCCAAAGCAATCTACAGATTCAATGCAATCCATATCAAACTACCACTGGCATTTTTTACAGAACTAGAACAAAAAATCTTAAAATTTTGTATGGAGACACAAAAGACCCCGAATAGCCAAGGCAGTCTTGAGGGAAAAAAAAAGGAGATGGCGGAATGAGACTCCCTGACTTCAGACTATACTACAAAGCTACAGTAATCAAGACAATACAGTACTAGCACAAAAAAAGAAATATAGATCAATGGAATAGGATAGAAAGCTCAAAGATAAACCCACACACCTATGGTCAACTAATCTATGACAAAGGAGACAAGGATATACAATGGAGAAAACACAGTCTCTTCAATAAGTGGTGCTGGGAAAACTGGACAGCTACATGTAAAAGAATGAAATTAGAACACTCCCTAACACCATACACAAAAATAAACTCAAAATGAATTAGAAACCTAAATGTAAGACCGGGCACTAAAAAACTCTTAGTGTAAAATATAGGAAGAACACTCTTTGACATAAAGCACAGCAAGATCTTTTTTGATCCATCTCCTAGAGTAATGGAAATAAAAACAAAAATAAACAAATGGGACCTAATGAAACTTAAAAAGCTTTTGCACAGCAAAAGAAACCATAAACAAGATGAAAAGACAACCCTCAGAATGGGAGAAAATATTTGCAAACGAATCAACAGACAAAGGATTAATCTCCAAAATATATAAACAGCTCATGCAGCTCAATATTAAACAAACAACCTCATCCAAAAATGCGCAGAAGACCTAAATAGACATTTCTCCAAAGAAGACATACAGATGGCCAAGAGGCACATGAAAAGTTTCTCAACATCACTAATTGTTAGAGTAATGCAAATGAAAACTACAGTGAGGTATCACTTCACACCAGTTAGAATGGGCATCATCAGAAAATCTACAAACAACAAATGCTGGAGAGGGTGTGGAGAAAAGGGAACCCTCTTGCACTGTTGGTGGGAATGTAAATTGATACAGCCACTATGGAGAACAGTATGCAGGTTCCTTAAAAAACTAATAATAGAATTACCATATGACCCAGCAATCTCACTACTGGGCATATACCCTGAGAAAACCATAATTCAAAAAGAGTCATGTACCCAAATGTTCATTGCAGCTCTATTTACAATAGCCAGGGCATGGAAGCAACTTAAATGCCCATCAACAGACAAATGGATAAAGAATATGTGGTACATATATACAATGGAATATTACTCAGCCATAAAAAGAATGAAATTGGGTCATTTGTAGAGACGTGGATGCATCTAGAGACTGTCATACAGAGTGAAGTAAGTCAGAAAGAGAAAAACAAATATTGTATATTAATGCATGTATGTGGAACCTAGAAAATGGTAAAGATGAACTGGTTTGCAGAGCAGAAATTGAGACACAGAAGTAGGGAAAAAAGTAAGGACTTTTGTGATTACATTAGGCCCACCTGGATAACCCAGGATAATCTCCCTATTTTAGGGTCAGATGATTAACAAACTTAATTCCACCTACAATCGTAGTTCTCCTTTGCCATGTAACAGAACACATTCACAGGTTCCAGATATTAGAACATGGACATCTTTGGGGGATGGACATGTTATTCTGTCTGTCACACTTGGTAAGGCCAAAAGGCACCTCCTTGTTTTAATTTGCATTTCTTTTTTTGCCTACTGGTCTTTTTTTCCATTGCTATATTAAATTTTTTCTTATTTTGAATGGGTGCTTAATATATTTATGTGAATTATTTACCTGTTCTTGCCTTTATTTTGACAAATATTTTCTCCTGTTGGTCAATTTTGTTTTAAGCTTAACAATTTGTACACTGAACAGTTTGTAAGTGGTCAGATCAATTTTTCTCTTTATAATATTCCTCTGCTTTTCATGCTTTAGAAAAAAATTCCTATGTAGAAATCAGATAAATATACCTACATATTTTTTTCGAACTAAATATTTAACCATTTAATTCATCTGAATTTATTTTGATGCATGATATAAAATGAGGATCTAAATTGATCTTTTCCTCCTAAATAGCCAGTTTGCCTGTGGTAGAGACAATAAACTAAACTATCCCCCAGTGTCAAAAAAGGGAAAAAAAAGTTTAAATGATTGAGCAAGCACCTATTGTGTAGCTTCCTCTGTGGCTCTACATGCATTTTTATTATTAATAATAATTTAACATAATAATAGCAATGGCCTTCAGCTACTGAGTAACAAGAAGAGAGAGAGGATATATGTATACATAGAGCTGATTCACTTGATTGTACAGCAGAAATTAGCACAACATTGTAAAGCAACTATATTCCAATAAAAAAAAATCAGTACTATATTTTATTTAAAAATATCGAAAATTTTAAATTTATGATAATTTTATTTGATGTTTTTCTTTTTAACTATCATCATGAAATTGTGTGATGGAGAAGCACACATTTTCAAAAGTTATTCAGAGTTAATGACCAAAACAATTTGAAAACCACTCAGGCACATTGTATCCTAGAAATGATTAGCTGAGGAGGAATTATTGTGATTTTGTACAATATTTTGATCAAAATATTGCAATGACAAAATTGAGTTCACATGGAAAAAATAAGAATGTGATGGAGCAATGTATGAAAGGATTTATAGAAAAGGGGAAAAAAGGACAAAACTGTAGAGATTAGAATAAGCAAGTTTAGGGAAACCTTTAGCAGAACCTGTTTCCTTACATAATGTTTGATTTATAATTTTTGAAGGGCAGTGTGAGGATTTTATCTGAACAATTATGTATGATGGAGGCTATGGAAGAAATTGGAATGCCAGATTACCAATAAATTAATGTTAAAATTTAAATGTTACATCTAAGAATTAAATTGTATAATTAATTTATAAAATGTATTGGATTTTATAACTAAGAATTAGAGAATAATTTATAGTCTATCAAGAAAGACATGAAGACATGGTAAAAATTTTTCTTTAAAATATTAATCTGGGACATTAGCAAGATGGCAAATAGGAGTCTTCAGATCCTCCTTCCTCCCATGGAGATATCTACTCAAGAACAATACACAGACCAGTTCTCTTTGTGAGAAATTCAGAAACAAGTTAAGAGGCTCCTCTGCCTCAGGCAAGTGCAAAACCAGCTCCATTGAAGCTAGTAGGAAAATGCATGGTAACTTGTCACCATAGTCCCTCCTTGCAACACAATTCCATGTGATCAGGGGGAAACTTCCACCTCCCAACTTAACCTTGGTGTTGGAAAGAAAAGACTGGTCAGTAAATATTCTGATGTTTTGGGAGGCTCCCTGAGGGGCTTGTTTCTGTATCATCTGTTTCAGAATGTGGACAGGACACAGCATACTGTAGGTGCTTGGGTGCCACTGAGAACAAAAAAAAAAAAAAGAGCTAGGTGGTGTGCTGCTGCTACAGAGCATTATGGTACAGCAGACAGACACTAATGGAGCAAGACGTTATAAGCACCTGTCACTACTTTTATTAAATGTAATAGCACTGGAAGTCCTAGCCACAGCAATTATGATAAGAACAGAAATAAAAGGCATTCAAATCAGAAAGAAAGAATAAAATGATCTCTGTTCACAGATGACATGAACTAATATGTAGAAAAGCACTAAGAGTCCACAAAAAAGGAACTATAAGAACTAATAAACTTATTCAGTAAAGTTGTAGGATACAGAATCTGCATACAGAAATCATTGGCATATTTATACACTACCAACAAATTATCCACCTACAATAACATCAAAATGAACAAAATATTTAAGAATAAACTTAACCAAGGAGTCAAAAATCTTGTACATTGAAAACTACAAAATATTGCTGAAAGAAATTAAAGAACACACTGATAAATGAAAAGGTATCTTGTGTTCACTGATTGGTAGACTTAAAGTTTTTAAACTGTCCATACTACTCAGAGCAATCTATAGATTCAATGCAGTTTCTATCATGATTTTATTTGCATTTTTCACAGAAAAATAAAAAGTAATCACAGACATCCATTCTCATATGGAACTAAAAAAAGACCCCCCAAAAGCAAAACAATCTTGAGGAAGAAGAACAAAGCTAGATGGCTTGCACTTCCTGCTTTTAAAACATATTACAAAACTACAGTAATTAAAGTAGTATGATACTGGCAAAATGATAGACATGTAGACCAATGAAACAAAATAGAGAGCCGGAAATAAACTCACACATATATGGTCAACTGATTTTTGACAAGATTGCCACAATAGGAAGTACACAATGGGGAAAAGATAGTCTTTTCAACAAATGGCTTTGGGAAAACTGGATATCCACCAGACACAATTATCAAGTCAAAATAAAGACTTTAAGTAAGATGTGAAATTGTAAAATTCCTGGAAGAAAACATAGAGGAAAAGCTTCATGACATTGGTGATAGCAGTAATTTCTTGGATTTGACACCAAAAACATAGGCAACAAAAGCAAAAACAAACAATTGAGAATATATCAAATTTAAAAATTCCGCACAGCAAAGGAAATATCAACAGAATGAAAAGGCAACATATGAAATGGGAGAAAATATTTTCAAACCATACTCATGATAATAGGTTAATATTCAAGATATATCAGTCACTAATATAACTCAATAGCAAAATAAACAAATATCCAGATTAAAAATGGGCAAAGGATGACCTAGAGGTGTGGTATGGGGAGGGTGGGAGGGAGGCTTAAGATGGAGGGGATATAGGGACATGTGTATGCATGTGGCTGATTTGCTTTGTTTGCTTTGTGCAACAGAAACTAACACAGTATTGTGAAACAATTATACTCCAATAAATATCTATTTTAAAAAATGGGCAAAGGACTTGAATCAGCATTTCCTCCAAGAAGACACACAAATGTCTAATAGGTATATGAAAAGATGCACAGCTTCATTATTTATTAGGAAAATGCAAATCCAAGGCACAGTGAACACCTTACACCTGTTAGGATTGCCATTTGTCAAAAAAACAGAAAATAACTAATATTGGTGAGTGTGTGGAGAAATTGGAAATCTTATACACTTTTATGGGGAATGTAAAATGATTCAGCCCCTATGGAAAACAGCCTCAAAAAATTAGAAATGGAACTGTCATGTGATCTAGTAATCTCACATCTGGGTAATTAACCAAAAGAGTTAAAATCACAATCTTGAAGAGATATTTGTATGTCCATGTTCATTGCACCATTATTCACAATAACCAAGAAGTGAAAACAACCCAGATGTCCATCAACAGATGATCAGATAAAGAAAATATGGAATATACATATAATGGAATATTATTCAGTAATAAAATTTTGATATATGCTACAACATGGATGAATCTTGAGGACATTCTGCCAAGTGTAATAAACCAGACACAGAAGAACAGGCAAGTATTCATGATTCTACTTATAGGAGTTATCTATAATCAAACTCATTGAAGAAGAAAATAGAATGTTGGTTTCAAGCAGCTAAGGGGAAGAGAAATGGAAGCATTTGTTCAACTGAGTATAAAGTTTCAGGCACGAAAGAATAGAAATTTCTAGAAATGTACTGTACAATATTGAGTTTATAGTTAATGGTACTATACTTACTATACACTTCAAATTTTATTAAAGGGTAGATTTCATATTATGTACTTTTTCACTACAATATTTATCTGAAATGTAAGTGGTGAGCAGATTGAAGAAAGGAGTTGGGATAGTTAGTAGGACATCTGAGAAATACAGAAAGAAATGAAAAAGACCAATCTAGGATGGTAACAAATAAAAAAAAAAATCATTTGTCTTAGCACTGAGAGAAAGAGTAATTGCTATTCTACTGTAGATGCATGATAAATGTAGAAAAAATGAAAGAAGGAGAATACCAATAACAGAGAAAGTTTTCAGGTGAAAAGAGAAATGAGACAAATGTAAAAATAATGAAAGAAAAATTACAGAATTTTAAGTCTGTTTTGCCATCTACTGTCTACTAGAATTTGGTAATTTTGTATCATTGGCATTTTAAAGATAGGTAATATTTGACAAATAATAAGTGTATATTTTTAGATGTACATTTTATGAAGTACTACTATAAAATATTAGGGCATTTTGGAAGAGTTCATTCATTTGAGGTATTAAGACACTTGTTTTTAAAAGTAGAATATAATATTTATCCTTTTGTTCTATCTCTACTCTTCAAACCCTTTTTCCTTTTTTTGCCCTAAAATACAAAGAATTAAAAACAAACAATAATACCAAAGTTTAGAAATAGATATTTCTAAAAATCTGCCCAAAGAAAAAAACAGAACAAAAAAGTCTGAACAGATCAAAAAAGATATTTAAGATTCAATATAGAAAAGGGACACAAAAAGTTTCTCAACATAATTTTCCTTAGGGAGGTGCTAATTAAAAACATCAAGAATTTACTGCTACCCACCTATTATAATGGCTAAAACCCTAAACACTGAAAATAACAAATGTTGGTGATTATGTAGAGCAACAGGAACTCTCATTCATTGTAGGTGATAAGTAAAATTGGTACAGCCACTTTGGAAGTCAGTTTGGCAGTTTCTTACCAAGTTAAACATAGACACACCATATGATCCAGGATTCACACAATTAAGTATTTATCTAACGGATTTGAAAATTTATGACCACATAAAAATCTGTGAATGAATATTTATTGTAGCTTACAGAGATTACTATTATTTATAATCAACAAAAATACAAGCACCAAAGATGTTTTCAATAGGTGAAAGGAATTTAAAAATAGGTACAAACTATTGGGTATAAGACAGGCTCAAGGATGTGTTGCACAATGTGCGGAATATAGCCAATATTTTGTGATAACTGCAAATGGAAGGTAACCTTTAAAAATTATATTAAAAAATTAAAAAATAAAAACAACTGTAGTACATACATTCAATGGAATAATATTATTCAGTGATTAAAGTAAATGTATGGTTAATCCACCCAACAACATCAATGAATCGAATGCATGTTGGTAAGTGAAAGAAACCAAATCTAAAAGGCTATATACATACAGTAACACCATTTATTTGACATTATTGAGAAAGCAAAAGGATAGGAATGAAAAACAGATCAGTTGCCAGTCTTGGGAAAGAGTAGTGTTTGAAGAGGAGAAGAACAGGGGAAGAACTTGAGAGCAGTGCAACTAATCAGTACGTTATTGCAGTGGCAGATAAATGATGCTATGCATTTGTCAAAACCCATACAAATTTACAACACAAATAGTGAAACTTAATATATGCAAATTATAAAAAAAAAAGGAGGTAGGAGAACCTCAGGATAGAATGCAGAATGACGAAAATATTTAACTAAATTAACAATGTACATCATATTCTCACTGGACAGCTTCTGTTAAAACTGCTGACTTAAGTACCTTTGGAAAAAGATGTTTTGACAGGAAACTGTAAAACTAAAGACAAAAGAACTACACATAAACATTGTACGTTAGTTGCTAAAGTTGTTTCTCACAAGGATATGAATTAACAATTCTGAAATTTCTATATATACATAATGGAATTTTAAAAATAATAAGTGAATGTAGGATAGTGAAAGTCAGTTGTCTTACTGTTGGTGGAGGAGGTTACAGACAAGTAAGTGGGGAGGAGACGTTCGTATGACTCGTGGTACTGGATTAGAGTGGGAGGCATAAATATGAACTCAATATTTAGCATATATAGATGCATCTAATTGCATTAATAGTTATAGGTGTGTATACATATGGGTTAGTAGACATGCATGTATTCCCTACCCCTGCTCCCTGAGAGGGTCTAGAAATAAGCACACCCAACACCTAGAATTTGGTTTCTAATGGCATTCTTCGATGAAAGGAACCAGAGCTTCTTGGAGGTAATTGTTGATTCTAGGGCTGGGCAGCAAATATGCAAGATGAGCCTGGAACATCTTGTACCAGAAAGTAAGGGGATATTCAAATGCAAAAAAATAAGATAACGTCAAAGGATACCAACTGTTAGAGCTCCCAATGGCCAAAACTGCAGCAATTTGAGCACCAAGATAAATAACATTATATTTGATTATAACCCAAATTATACAATGGATATAAGTCCATATTGATATAAATAAATGATTGATACAGGAGAGACAAATCTTTCATACAGAAATCCCGGTAATTTATGTAGATACTTCCCCAATAGGTGTTTTCAAGCTAAAATGGTGTTTAAGAGATGCCTTGAATTGAAAAGGGAGGATAGAGCCATTGCATTTCCCCATTAATAAGTCACTGGTTATAGAGTGGCCCTGGATATTAAGCATGACCTTAGGGGAGGCAGCTCCTTGTGATAGACCATAATTCCCGGAAAGGGATGTAACTGCAAGCCACAAGCTGCAAACATTCCTGGAAGTATGGAAAATACATTCCTTAGTCATTAAGTTGGACTCTATCCTGGAGGCAAGCCAAATTATCAACTAACTCTTGTTTTCCTCTTTACAGCTGTGGGTCTCTTCCCTGATTTAGAATAGTAGGTGGATTGGTGGGTTTTGTCAGAGATTTTGTATGTCCTTATTCCATGTTTTCCTAGTTAATTATCCATATATATATATACACATTCATATATATTCATTTGCCACAATATTAAGTATTACATAAACTTTTCTTAGTAAAATAATGATATTATTACTGTAACTTCATTTTGTTAGGTTGTGGTTCCAAATAGGTCATTGAAGTAAGGCATATATTAATGGAATTTTAGTCACTTGCAAGGAAATTCACTGATTTTAGACAATTTTATTTTAGAAACTCCACTTGTGGATTCTGGTTAATGAATTTATTAAATCTCTTCTTAGGTTTTAATTTTTCCCTCTACAAATTCCTTCATATTACCAACTTGCTTTTTGTGTCTTTTTTAAGTCAGATCTTGTACTGTTGGTGCCAAAAAGAAAAGGAAATATTTGACAATTTACTCTACATACCTTTATAATCCAATATTGTGACAAGTATGTTCTCCACTGTTTGACAAAATACATGTGTTACGCGTTCCCTCTATAGTTGGGAAGATTTTCCCTTTTGAGATAATTTATGAGAAAGCACAGTTCCAATGTCTGATGCCCTTCATGAAGTCAGTCATAATTCCTGATTCCATGACTGTCAAAGGTTTACATGACTCAGTTCAAGAGAGCAGGAAACATGTTATTAAATCTAATCTCCATATTTTTGTTTTCCTCTATAAATTGTGCAATAGAAATCATTTGTATGCAACTTCTGATAGGTTCCCCCTCCCCCATATTTGTAGTTCTTAAGCTATGAAATAATGTGTGATATATTTCACAATATTAAATATTTGCAAAAGAAAAAAAAGTAAATAACACAAGAACACAAGAGCATTGTAGAAGTCTCTTCTACTTCCCCATTTAGTGTCAGCCAAAGGTACTCACTTAGAGTGAATCCACAATCCTAACAGTGCCCTAGAAGTATTCAATATTCCTTAGGCTGCATGTAGGTTTTAATTGTATATCTTGACATTATATGCCTTATCTCTTAAAGAAATCTTTGTTCTCCACATCTTTTTGCTGATATCCTTTACATCTCTAATAGGAGCTTAACTTCTTGCCATGCATAGGCAACTTGTAATATTCAAAAGTAAAGTCTTGGTCATGTCTCCAAGAAATATTAAGATTTGTTAATCATAGGGATAAGGATGTCTGAAAAATAAACATTAAAATACCAAACCTCCTCCTCTACTCCTTTATGTACATAAGGAGATTGGTTAATGGTAATTGTAAAGTCTAGAATATAGTATATATCTTTAAATGAACTTGAAATGTCACATTAATCACTCTGTTTTAGCCCTTATCTTAAAGTTACTACTAACCAGCTAGTTTAGCTAGGGATACAGAGATGATCTCAATTTCTTGGAGAAGGTGAATAAGAACAGTAAATACAAGATAATATAACATAATAATAAACATTAGTATTATATTAGTTAGATATTGTGTATATGAAATATATACCATCAAGAAATACATGTATAAAATACACACTCATATATGTAAAATATGTCTCCTACAATTCCAGGTCAAACTTTTATCTATTTTTGCTTTTATTAGAAACTAATAAAATTTTCTAATTTTCTGTTTGAGATGTGAAACATACACAGATTTATTCACACATTAAGCAGAACTGTTCAACAGCAGAATACCTTCTGGAAAAATCAGATAATCACGTCCATTTTTCCAATATAATTCTCTTGGAAATAACACTGTATATTACTTATTTTTTGAGTGTTAAATATATTGGTTTTAAAATGATATATTTAAAAGTATTTAGGGGGGAAGGATCAGGATTAAAATAATATTTATGGAAGAAAAATAAATTTTATGAAATGATGAAACAATAGTTCTATATTTTTGGAAAGGCTCTCCACATTTTATAGTTCATCCCATTCCGGTAGTTTTTGAAAATATTATTTTCCTTATAAACAGAAAAAGTGTTATCAATGGCTGCAGTTTTATTATAGGAAATTATGGTGTAACAAGTAGTGTGGATTTAGTAATGTTATAAGGGAATAGGCCTTGGTTAATTTAGGTGGTGTGGGATTTTCAGTGTCTTCAAAATGCTGACAAAAGCAAACAGCTTGTCTCTGTCTGACCTTCTTTACTCAAACAGCACAATTAATTGCATTTCTGCATGATAGACTGTTACATTCTCTTTATCTAAACATGAATTTGCCTTATAGTGCATTTGACTTTGAAATGTTTTTGACACTTGTATACTGAAACTGTAGTGTCATACTGGTACTTCATTATCAGTCTCAGGGACATAATTAGAACCACAATGGGCAGGATGGAGGCTTTGAATACCTTATAGAATGAGCTCATTTGCATCAATATATTCAAGACAGTTTCCTGCTTTTTGCTTTTCACATTATCACACTTATAGTTTGTGTGTGAGTGTGTGTGTGTGTGTGAGAGAGAGAGAAAGACAGAGAGAAAGAGCAAAAGAAATCAAGAGAGACAGAGACAGAAAGAGAGAACAGGAGAGAGAGATAGGGAGAGTGACTTCATGGGAAAAAGACTAGAAAGAATTTAAGGATTTAAATAATTTTTTGGTGAGTGCTTGCTTGAAAAATGTCATAACATTTTCTTAGTTCTACTGCTCTCTTTGTACAGATGTGATGATATAATATCTGGTAGAAATTAGACTACGTATATATATTTGAAATTATAATTCATATATCATTGATGGGGATATTCTTGTTCTGAGAGCAATAAATGATAAGGAATGGATCTCTCCCCTACATTAGGGAGATAAATTTGTAGAATTAAATGATGAAAATGTCAGCTAAACTGGTCAAACACAACAGTTTTCCCAATAACTCACTGTAGGACCTAACCAATAAAGTAGAATGCTTAAAATAACTACTTAGTTCCAGAAAATATTCTGACAAAAAACGTGGGTTAAGAGAAAGTCTTAAAATTTTTTACACTGGAGTAGGGATTGCAAGCTTTCACACCTTCAACGTTCTCTGGATTTAATTTTGTTCAAATGCCAGGCTGCCAGGATCCCTACATATTTATCAATTTCTAAAAAGAGAGAGAGGGAAAAACGGTATCACATATATTTATAGTGTAATTTATATTCTCCACCTATTCCACCAAAGGTTTATTTTGTTTGTTTGTTTCACCAAAAAATCATTTAAACTGACTTAGTAGAGAGAGGAAATGTGAAGTTGGTTTCTATAGTGAATGGGATTTCATATCATAGTTCAAAAGCATGAAATAAAGTTTCAGGCCTTATATATATATTTGTATATATATGGAAAATACTACTCAAATTGGTTCTGAAATTCAATTTCCTTAAAATGCTTGGTACTTAATTGTTCAAGAACTCTCTGTTGCTTCTGATAAAAAGTGCATTTGTAGCTCTATAGTCCGTCATATGTGTCAGCAATTTACATTTAAAATAATAGTAATGGTGCCTTCAAGTATCTTTGAACACATAATATGTCCTACGGTGTGAGCTAAGGACTTTACATGTCTTCTGTCATTTAATCCTCTCAACTCTCACATGTGAGGAAGCTGAGGTGTTGAAGAGTTAAGTAATTTAATGGAAGTCTCACAGTTACCAAATGGTTTATTTCAAAACTGAAGCTGGGTTCTCTGAACTTGAAGCTCATGTTCTTAACCATTCTGTTATTTAATAATTACTCAACTCTATCTGTGAACAAAACAAGTAAGAAATCATTTTAGGAGGAGTTCAAATTAAAAAAATGACATCATTTTAATTGATATTGTGTTTTAAATAGATGGTTTTGCATTAAAAAATGCACACCCCTTTTTAACACAGATACAGTTCTGAAAGTTATGGAAGTACAACTTTTTAAATGGGCATAATGTTAAGTATACTTCAAAACCTAGCAGTAAGCCTTTTGTTCTATAAATTATCAAATTGTATACATTTGATTTTCAAACACTATGGTAACTTTGTTTAAAAGCAGGATAAAAAGCATCTAAAACATTATTATTTCCAGACTGTAAACATGGGAAGTATAGGGAAGAAATAAAGTTCGTGGAGTACAAAATCAAAAATTGGGGGGATTTCATCAAATAACGAATGTTAATTCGGTTGTGGTTTGTTTTATGCAAAAATACATGTCATTCATATCACTGGAAAATGTTTTTAAATGTAACAGACTCTTTAGACTTAGAGCTTCCTAAAGAGTAAGTTGAACAATTTTTAAAATATTTCTCCTGACAATAGCTCAGTGGATAGAAAAGTTACATTATTTTCAATTATCATCTGTGAGCAATGAATTTACTAGAAACGTCTCTTTCCTTTCTATTTACTTGATGTATAAAAGGCAAGAACAGTAATTTATGGAAGAGAGGAATAAGGATCAGTGGGAGTAGCTAAGGTCCATCCAAGAACACTTGCAACTGGGAATACTTGCAGGATCCTCGTAAAGCTAGAGTTTTAAGTAACTTTCTTTCCCCCTGGAGATTCTACAAGGCAGGAGCAATGGGAACAGGATTTTTCTTGACAGTTTCAGAGCGATTAGATGCACAATGAAAAAGTGTTCTGTGGGGAGACTATCTGTTAAAATACAAATTATTCTCCAGTTATTTGATTGTTGGAGCTGTGTTTTCTTCTTTTCTCTCCATTTCTTTCTGTCCCTGTTTTCCCCTCTACTTCTTTCACTTCCTTCTTTTCTTTTGCTTACTCTCTGTTAGTATTAACTTCATACCAGCTTTTGTAAGAAAAATTAACATTTTTCATTTTATATATTGGGTGAATTTCTGGTTATTGAGGGATTAGTCAAGAGTGTAGAGAAAGGGAATTTATGTCAATCAAATGTTCAAAGTAACGTCAGGATTGCCTCCATCGGAGAAAAGTTTATCATAGATTTTTTTTTTTAGCACAGTGGCCATCACTGAGCTCAATTCTTCCCTTTATTCCCCAAAGACAGTTAGCTATACAGTCAGACAATGATGACATTATCATTCAAAAAATAGCTATATATGTAATAGCTATATATATAGGCATATTTAAATATTATAAAAATCATGATGTAGAATGTCTTAATAAATTATTGATCTGTATAATTAATATATAGTAATGTTAAATTTTATAGATGAAATTTATAATGTTTTTTATATTATGTTACAACCTTTAAACTAAAGAAGTTATAATAAATATTTATAAAGGTGATTGCAGACTTCTGTCCATGTCCCATTTTCAGAAAATAAGGCCTTTATTTGTTCATTTCTCTCCATAAGAGATACATTTAATTTCATTTATATAGATTTTTTCACTACATCTCATTTTAATAAATATAAGATGAAAACTACATTTTTAACATTAACAGATATTTAATTTTAAAAACAATTTCAAAATGAAGTACGTCCATACATCTGTAAGAGTAACTGTTTAGTAGAATAAAGTTACATAGTCTAAAATTAATTAATTTGCATTTGTAATGTAATTCTGGAAAATAAATATATAATTATAAATGTAATTCCTTTAAAAATAAATAGCTTTTATTTAGGAGATAGGAATGAACCTTATTTTTTTCTATATCTCACATCTGTGACATTTCTAGAAAAAATGTCCATATTCTTCTATAAATCAGGAAACAGAAATATTTCACTATTTGCTGACAAACGGTGACAGAATATGCCACTGCAAAATATGCCACTTTAACATAAGGATTATTTTGAGTTAAAGGCACTTGAAAAACAGCAAGTGCAAGAAAAACACTCTGACCTTTCTTCTTTTTCTTAAAAGAAAAATGTCCTCCCTATACCAGAAGAAAAGTAACATTCTTATCATCAAGGACAAAAAGTTGAGACAGAGAGAATTTTATACAAAGAATTCTATACAAAAAGAACCTGTTAAAATAATTATCTTCCTTTAGTCTCCCCACATAGATAGTTTAGTTACTTTTCCATAATTCTCTCTTTTTGTTCAACCTACTATAAAAGTATATTGGTTCTACCATTTCTTTAGGTCTTCATCTCTTATGAGGGCTCTGTGTCATGCAAAAGTTGTATGAATTTTTATGCATTTCTTCTGCTCATCTGTCTTATGTCAGTTTAATTCTCAGCTCCAGTTGAAAAACCCTAAGAGCGTAAGAGTAAACTTTTGCCTCCCCTACTCTAATAAGGTGTTATTTTATTACTATTATATATATATTTATATCAGTCATCAATATTTTCTAGTTTCTTTTAAAATCCTCCAGTATTAAAGAAAATGGTGTTTAATTGAAGTTCACACTGTGCTCACAAATTGGAAGAAACAGTATTTTATATCACCATGTTTATAGAGTATCTGTAAAAAAAAATAAGGCGTTCTCAAAATGTGTAGAAACATATTGTTGAAATATTTAAGGCTTGTAAAGCTTTAGAGAGTGTTACTCTCACTCTTCTGAAGTTAGTAGAAATCATCATGAAAAGGTATCAGGAGAAGACAAAGAATGGTGTGGAATCAGACTTAATCACATAGCTTATAAGAGCGTTCTACTTTATCTGGCAAAAATTCTAATAACATTTATTCATAATATTTTATAATCCCATATATTTTCATGGATTGGAATGTCAATATTTATATTGATACACCACTCTTAAATGAATAATAATTTTTTTTCTTACTAAAAATGAATTGAAAACAAGTTTACAACTGTAAGGGGTTTTTGAATCTTAGACTTCCTGTGATATAATTTTTTGCATAGGCAATGAGCCAATTTTATTCTTTTGTGAGCTGATACAAGTAATTTTTTGTTTAAATAATCAATTTCAATTTTTGACATATTTACATTATCATGAAAGTTAAAGTAAAATATAATAGAGGAAATAATATAAAATTCCTTCCACAAAATTATTGCTAGAAAAACATTCTGTCATTCTACATTGCAGTGATAACAACTCATGATTTGTTTAGGTAACTACAAATTGCCAGCATAATATTTGCAGTTAAATATGGATGGTGATATCTGTCTGATGAAAAGTCTAAATAATTGACATACTTACTGAAGGATAATGAACTCCTAGGGTGCTTTTATTTATTTCGAATTCCAGATTTTTAATTAAGCTAAAAGTTTAAGACTAGAAGAGAGATCACATCCAGAAAAATAAACAAGAACTTATTAATAATACAAAAATATTTTTAAAATGCTTACTGGTACTGTCTATGATTCTTTAGATAACAAGAGTTCAAATTATTAAAATGATGTTTTTTGGGATAACATTATCAATGTCCATTAGAAAGCTAAGTTCATTTGTTTTCTTAAAGTGAAGATTTTAATTTGGAATTATTTAAAATTTTTGGAAAAGCTGCAAAGATTGTGTAATGAATTCCAGTATATCTATTACCCAGTTTCATATAAAGTTATTATTCTATATAACCTGGATACAATTATCAAAACAAAGAAAGATTTTTTCCTAAGTTACGATTTATTACACTCAAATATTTATTGTGATTTTACCAGGTTTTCTCATTATAGTCCTTTTTCTGTTCCAGGATCCCATCCAGGGTTCCATGTTCATTGAGGAATCCGTTGTCTTTGTTTCCACTGGTTTATGAGAGATTCCCAGTCCCCTTGTTTCTTACAATCTTTATAGTTTTGAAGAGAACTGGTCAAGTGTTTTATAGAATGCCCCTCAGTATGGGTCTGTTTTTTGTTGTTGTTGTTGTTCTTGGCTGTGTCAGGTCTTAGTTGTGGCACGCGGGCTCTTCCTTGTGGCATATGAGCTTCCCTCCAGTGGTGTGTGGGTATTTTTTTCTCTCTCTAGTTGTGGTGCATGGGCTCAAGGGCATGTGGGATCTGTAGTTTGCAGCACATGGGCTCTCTTGTTGAGGCTCCCGAGCTCAGTAGTTGTGGCACATGGGTTTAGTTGCCCTGGGGCATGTGGGATCCTAGTTCCCTAACCAGGGATGGAACCCATGTCCCCTGCATTGGAAGGCAGATTCTTTAGCACTGGACCACGAGTGAAGTCCGAGTATGAGCTTGTTTATTGTGTTTTCATGCTTAGATAGAGGTTATGGATTTTTGGAAATAATACCACAGAAGTGCAGTGTTCTCATCACATTTTATGAGGATTTACATGATACAGAAGGTAATTGGTAACATGAATCCTGGTCACTTGGTTAAGGTAGTGTTTGCTTGGTTTTTCCACTAAAAGGTTACTATTTTTCCATTTCTGTATTCTTTGGAATCCAATCACTAAGTCAAGCCTGCATTTAAAGAGAGAGAAGTAACTACCTATATTACCTGAAATTCTTCTGTAAGTTTTGTTTCATCTCTCTCATTTGTTTATTTATGCAATCCTGTATCCATATAAGTATGGATTGCTTATTTATTTAATTTTGCTTTATAATCCAAGACTATGTTATGTATTGTTTGTTCAAATTCTTTCATGCTTGACACAGAGTTCTCTTAGAGTATGGCACTTGAGTGTTTTGACATGCCCCACTTTTTTGTGCTCTGAGCACTTCATTTTTTCCCCAGCTTTATTGAAGTATAATTGACAAATGAAAGTTGTATATAGTTAAGGTGTAAAACGTGATGGATTGATAGCACTTCCCTATTTCTGACATGACAAGATTCTCTAGGATCATCTTCTGGTTTCTCTACCTCACCCTAGAATCAGCCATTTAGCCAAAGATCAACTTATATCTTTTTAGTGTATTTATTTTGAGCATGCTTTCTAGAAAAAAAACAAATATGACATATGACAAAATCCACAGAGGCTGAAAAATATGTAATGACATTTATTTAATATTTAGTGACTTTAATGTAAATACCCCCAAATTACTCAAAGTATTTTCCTAAGTTTAGGTTAGAAAGCTTGTATTGATTTTTTTGTTACCAAAGCCGGTAGGATTTCCCAAATGAATTTCTGCCTGGTAGAGCGACTTGCTGACCTCCTTCAACAGTTTCACTTGTCTCAAAGTCATGCATACTTCGTACCTACCCTATCATTTATATTACTTTATCTTTGTTTAGCATGTCTTTCAAGTGATATTACTTGCTTTTATGTTTTTATATAACCAGTGTTTCAATGATTCTGTTTGTTTTAACAGCTTATTCATTAATTGCAAATTTATAGTCATTTAACACATAATTAAAAATTTTTATCCTGTGTATCATTTCATGTATTATTTTAGCTACTTTTAAATTTTGTAAGTTACTTTAAACATATTGTATTTATTCTTTTAAAAAAATTGCTTCCCAAAGCATATTCCCAGAAACAATTTCCTTGAAATAATAATTTTAAGCAGGAAATAAAGTCTTTGTTTGATAAACAATGGCTAAAATAAATACAGTAGTTTCTTTACTTCAAGACTTATTAGCACCTTCACTATGTCTAGTAGGCCTAATAGTGGTGCTCCAAATATGTCCACATCCTAATTCCTAGAACATTTGAATATCTTACCTTACACTGTATAAGGGACTTTGCTGATGTGATTAAGTTCATTATATTGAGATGAAGAAAAGATCTGGTTTTCCAGGTAAGCCCAAATGTAACCACATGTGTGCTTATAAGAAGAAGCAAGAGGGTCATAGGCAGAGAATGAGATGTCAAAATGGAAAGACATGGAATGATGCAGGATCATGAACCAAGAAATGTGGACAGTCTTTAGATGCTGGAAAAGGCAAGTAAACAATTTTTCCCCTAGAGTCTCCAGAAGAAACCCAATCCTGCTAATATCTTGATTTTCACTCAGTGACCTCATTTCAAACATCTTACCTCCAGACCTGTAAGGTAATAAATTCATGCTCTTTCAAGTGACTAAGTTTGTGCTAATTTTTTATCACAGCAATCTGAAAATGATACACTATATTTATATTCATTTTAAGTTTCTAAGTGTTAAATGGCATCAATGAGGAGCATAGTTAAAATAATGTTGTTAGCTTGTTTTATATTATGTATTTTTTTTCAATATTTCCACCTTCAAAGGTTTAAAAAAATTGAAAATAAAAGAAACTTTCAATGGAATTACAAGCAGTGTATATACAGTGATAATCTGCTGAAGTATCCTACAACTGATCTCCTGTTGTTCATGTAGATGAATGTTTTCAACACAACTTATTCAGATTAGTACAAAGGGACCCAAATGTCACAAGTGATTTTCTACAAACCGACTCATCCTGTTATGAGACAGAAAATATTGAGTAGTATAGAAGCTGAAAGATTCCTCCAAATATGAACAGACTTTAAAGCCCTACAGAAGACAGCATAAAGCTGAATTTAAAGAAAAATTAATTTTAGGTGACATATATCATGTCAATTATATTAAGAACACTAGTTTTTACATGTTTAATTTTAATATTTTAAAACCTCTTTATTAAGGTATGAAGTTAACAATATTGTATTATAGGGTCAAAAGATTTCTAAGAGGTTAGACCTTATAAATGTTTTTATCACACACACAAACTAATTTACTTTATTTTATTTTATTTTTTTTAAATATCTTTATTGGAGTATAATTGCTTTACAATGGTGTGTTAGTTTCTGCTTTATAACAAAGTGAATCAGTTATACATATACATATGTCCCCATATCTCTTCCCTCTTGCATCTCCCTCCTTCCCACCCTCCCTATCCCACCCCTCTAGGTGGTCATAAAGCACTGAGCTGATCCCCCTATGCTACGCAACTGCTTCCCACTAGCTATCTATTTTACGTTTGGTAGTTTATTTATGTCCATGCCACTCTCTCAGTTTGTCCCAGTTTACCCTTCCCCCTCCCCGTATGCTCAAGTCCATTCTCTAGTAGGTCTGCATCTTTATTCCCATCTTGCCCCTAGGTTCTTCTGACCATTTATTTTTTTTCTTTTTAAGATTCCATATATATGTGTTAGCGTACTGTATTTGTTTTTCTCTTTCTGACTTACTTCACTCTGTATGACAGGCTCTATGTCCATCCACCTCACTACAAATAACTCAGTTTCATTCCTTTTTATGGCTGAGTAATATTCCATTGTATATATGTGCCACATCTTCTTTATCCACTCATCCGAACATGGACACTTAGGTTGCTTCCATGTCCTGACTATTATAAATAGAGCTTCAATGAACATTGTGGTACATGACTCTTTTTGAATTATGGTTTTCTCAGGGTATATGCCCAGTAGTGGAATTGCTGGGTCGTATGGTAGTTCTATTTTTAGTTTTTTATGGAACCTCCATACTGTTCTCCATAGTGGCTGTATCAATTTACATTCCCATCAATAGTGCAAGAGGGTTCCATTTTCTCCACACCCTCTCCAGCATTTATTGTTTCTAGATTTTCTGATGATGGCCATTCTGACCAGTGTGAGATGATATCTCATTGTAGTTTTGATTTGCATTTCTCTAATGATTAATGATGTAGAGCATTCTTTCATGTGTTTGTTGGCAATCTGTATATCTTCTTTGGAGAAATGTCTATTTAGGTCTTCTGCTCATTTTTAGATTGGGTTGTTTTTTTTTGATATTGATCTGCATGAGCTGCTTGTAAATTTTGGAAATTAATCCTTTGTCAGTTGCTTCAGTTGCAAATATATTCTCCCATTCTGAGTGTTGTCTTTTTGTGTTGTTTATAGTTTCCTTCGCTGTGTAAAAGTTTTTAAGTTTCATTAGGTCCCATTTGTTTATTTTTGTTTTTATTTCCATTTCTCTAGCAGGTGGGTCAAAAAGGACCTTGCTGTGATATATGTCATACAGTGTTCTGTCTATGTTTTCCTCTAGGAGTTTGATGGTGTCAGGCCTTACATTTAGGTGTTTAATCCATTTTGAGTTTATTTTTGTGTATGGTGTTAGGGAGTGTCCTAATTTCATTCTTTTACATAGAGCTGTCCAGTTTTCCCAGCACCACTAATTGAAGAGGCTGTCTTTTCTCCAGTGTATATTCTTGCCTCCTTTATCAAAGATAAGGTGACCATATGTGCGTGGATTTATCTCTGGGCTTTCTATCATGTTGCATTGATCTACATTTCTGTTTTGGTGCTAGTACCATACTGTCTTGATTACTGTAGCTTTGTAGTATAGTCTGAAGTCAGGGAGCCTGATTCCTCTAGCTCCATTTTTCTTTCTCAAGATTGCTTTGGCTATACAGGGTCTTTTGTGTTTCCATACAAATTGTAAAATTTTTTGTTCTAGTTGTATGAAAAATGCCTGTGGTAGTTTGATAGGGACTGCATTGAATCTGTAGATTGTTTTGGGTAGTACAGTCATTTTCACAATGTTGATTCTTCCAGTCCAAGAATATGGTATATCTCTCCATCTATTTATATCACCTTTAATTTCTTTCATGAGTGTCATAATTTTCTGCATACAGGTCTTTTGTCTCCTTAGGTAGGTTTATTCCCAGATATTTTATCCTTTTTGTTGCAATGGTAAATGGGAGTGCTTCCTTAATTTCTCTTTCAGATTTTTCATCCTTAGTGTATAGCAAAGCAAGAGATTTCTGTGCATTAATTTTGTATCCTGCAACTTTACCAAATTCATTGATTAGCTCTAATAGTTTTCTGGTAGCATCTTTAGGAGTCTCTACATATAGTATCATGTCGTCTGCAAACAATGACAGCTTAATTTCTTCTTTTCAAACTTGGATTCCTTTTATTTCTTTTTCTTCTCTGATTGCTGTGGTTAAAACTTCCAAAACTATGTTGAATAACAGTGGTGACAGTGGGCAACATTGTCTTCTTCCTGATGTTAGTGGAAATGGTTTCAGTTATTCACCATTGAGAACGATGTTGGCTATGGGTTTGTCATATATGGCCTTTATTATGTTGAGGAAAATTCCCTCTATACCTACTTTCTGGAGGGTTTTTATCATAAATCGGTGTTGAATTTTGTCACAAGCTTTCTCTGCAGCTACTGAGGTGATCATACGGCTTTTCTCTTTCAATTTGTTAATATGGTGTATCACGTTGATTGATTTGTGTATATTGAAGAATCCTTGCATTCCTGGGATAAAACCCACTTGATCATGCTGAGTGATCCTTTTAATGTGTTGTTGGATTCTGTTTTCTAGTATTTTGTTGAGGATTTTTGCATGTATGTTCATCAGTGATATTGGCCTGTAGTTTCCTTTCTTTGTGACATCTTTGTCTGCTTTTGGTATCAGAGTGATGATGACCTCGTAGGATGAGTTTGGGAGTGTTCCTCCCTCTACTATATTTTAGGAGAGTTTGAGAAGCATAGGTGTTAGCTCTTCTCTAAATGTTTGATAGAATTCTCCTGTGAAGCCATATGGTCCTGGGCTTTTCTTTGTACAAAGATTTCTAATCACAGTTTCAATTTCAGTGCTTTTGAGTGGTCTGTTCATGTTTTCTATTTCTTCCTGTTTCAGTCTTGGAAGGTTGTGCATTTCTAAGAATTTGTCCATTTCTTCCAGGTTGTTCATTTTATTGACATATAGTTGCTTGTAGTAATCTGTCATGACCCTTTGTATTTCTGCAGTGTCAGTTGTTACTTCTCCTTTTTCATTTCTAATTCTATTGATTTGAGTCTTCTCCCTTTTTTTCTTGATAATTCTGCCTAATGGTTTATCAATTTTGTTTATCTTCTCAAGGAACCAGCTTTTAGTTTTATTGATCTTTGCTATGATTTCCTTCATTTCTTTTTCATTTATTTCTGATCTGATCTTCATGATTTCTTTCCTTCTGCTAACTTTGGGGTTTTTTTGTTCTTCTTTCTCTAGTCGCTTTATGTGTAAGGTTAGGTTGTTTATTTAAGATGTTTCTTGTTTCTTAAGTTAGGATTGTATTGCTTTAATCTTCCCTCTTAGAACTGCTTTTGCTGCATCCTATAGGTTTTGGGTCGTCGTGTTTTCATTGTCATTTGTTTCTTGGTATTTTTTGATTTCATCTTTGATTTCTTTAGTGATATCTTTAGTTAGTTAGTAAGTAGTGTGTTCTTTAGCCGCCATGTGTTTGTATTTCTTACAGATTTTTTCCTGTAATTGATATCTAGTTTCATAGCATTGTGGTCGGAAAAGATACTTGATATGATTTCAATTTGTTTATATTTCAATTTGTTTATATTTACCAAGGCTTGATTTGTGACCCAAGAAATGATCTATCCTGGAGAATATTCCATGAGTACTTGAGAAGAATGTGTATTTTGTTGTTTTTGGATGGAATGTCCTATAAATATCAATTAAGTCCATCCATCTTGTTTAATGTATCATTTAAAGCTTGTGCTTCCTTATTTATTTTCATTTTGGATGATCTGTCCATTGGTGAAAGTGGGGTGTTAAAGTCCCCTACTATGATTGTGTTACTGTTGATTTCCCCTTTTATTGGTGTTAGTATCTGTCTTATGTGTTGAGGTGCTCCTATGTTGGGTGCATAAATATTTACAATTGTTATATCTTCCTCTTGGATTGATCCCTTGATCATTATGTAGTGTCCTTCTTTGTCTCTTATAATAGTATTTGTTTTAATGTCTATTTTGTCTCATGTGAGAATTGCTACTCCAGCTTTCTTTTGATTTCCATTTTCATGGAATATCTTTCTCCATCCCCTCACTTTCAGTCTTTATGTGTCCCTACGTCTGAAGTGGGTCTCTTGTAGACAACATATATACTAGTCTTGTTTTAGTATCCATTCAACCAATGAATGTCTTTTGGATGGAGCATATAATCCATTTACATTTAAGGTAATTATCAATATTTATGTTCCTATTACCATTTTCTTAATTGTTTTGGGTTTATTATTGTAGGTCTTTTCCTTCTCTTGTATTTCCTGTCTAGAGAAGTTTCTTTAGCTTTTTTTGTAAAGCTGGTTTGGTGGCGCTGAATTCTCATAGCTTTTGCTTGTCTGTAAAGTTTTTAATTTCTCTGTTAAATCTGAATGAGATCTGTGCTGGATAAAGTAATCTTGGTTGTAGGTTTTTCCCCTTCAACACTTTAAATATATCCTGCCACTCCCTTCTAGCTTGCAGAGTTTCTGCTGAAAGATTAGCTGTTTACCTTTTGGGGATTCCCTTATGTGTTTTTTGTTGTTTTTCCCTTGCTGCTTTTAATATTTGTTCTTTGTATTTAGTTTTTGATAGTTTGATTAATATGTGTCTTGGCGTGTTTCTCCTTGGATTTATCCTGTATGGGACTCTTGTGCTTCCTGGACTTGATTAACTATTTCGTTTCCCATATTAGGGAAATTTTCAACTATAATCTCTTCAAATATTTTCTCAGTCCCTTTCTTTTTCTCTTCTTCTTCTGGGACCCCTACAATTCTAATGTTGGTGTGTTTAATGTTGTCCCAGAGGTCTCTGAGACTGTCCTCAATTCTTTTCATTCTTTTTTCTTTATTCTGCTCTGCAGTAGTTATTTCCACTATTTTATCTTCCAGGTCACTTATCCGTTCTTCTGCCTCAGTTATTCTGCTATTGATCCCTTCTTGAGTATTTTTAATTTCATTTATTTTGTTGTTCATCACTATTTGTTTGCTCTTTAGTTCTTCTAGGTCTTTGTTAAATGTTTCTTGTATTTTCTCCATTCTATTTCCAAGATTTTGGATCATTTTTACTATCATTATTCTGAATTCTTTTTCAGGTATACTGCCTATTTCCTCTTCATTTGTTAGGTCCGGTGGGTTTTTGTCTTGCTCCTTCATCTGCTGTGTGTTTCTCTGTCTTCTCATTTTGCTTAAGTTACTGTGTTTGGGGTCTCCTTTTCGCAGGCTGTAGGTCCGTAGTTCCCGTTGTTTTTGGTGTCTGTCCCCAGTGGCTAAGGTTGGTTCAATGGGTGGTTTAGGCTTCCTGGTAGAGGGGACTAGTGCCTGTGTTCTCGTGGATGAGGCTGGATCTTGTCTTTCTGGTGGGCAGGTCCACATCTGGTGGTGTGTTTTCGGGTGTCTGTGGCCTTATTATGATTTTAGGCAGCCTCTGTGTTAATGGATGGCTTTTTGTTTCTGTGTTGCTATTTGTTTGGCATAGGGTGTCCAGCACTGTAGGTTGCTTGTTGTTGAGTGGAGCTGGGTCTTGACATTGAGATGGAGATCTGTGGGAGTTTTTCACCATTTGATATTTCGTGGAGCTGGAAGGTCTCTTGTGGACCAGTGTCCTGAACTAGGCTCTCCCACCTCAGTGGCACAGTCCTGATGCCTGGCTGGAGCACGAAGAGCCTGTCCTCCACATGGATCAGAATAAAAGGGAGGAAAAAAGAAAAAGAAAGAAGAAGATAAAATAAAATAAAATAAAGTAAAATAAAATAAAATTATTAAAATAAAAAATAAAAACTAATTATGAAGAAAAAATTTTTAAGTAATAAAGATAAAAAAACAAAGAAAAAAACGGACAGAGAGAACCCTAGGATAAATGGTAAAAGCAAAGCTATACAGACAAAATCACACACAGAAGCATACACATACACACTCACAAAAAGAGAAAAAGGGAAAAATATATATATATCATTGTTCCCGAAGTCTACCTCCTCACTTTGGGATGATTTGTTGTCTATTCAGGTATTCCACAGATGCAGGGTACATCAAGTTGATTGTGGAGATTTAATCTGCTGCTCCTGAGGCTGCTGGGAGAGATTTCCCTTTCTCTTCTTTTTTCACAGAGCTACCAGGTTTCCTTTGGATTTGGACCCGCCTCTGCATGTAGGTCGCCTGAGGGCATCTGTTCTTCACTCAGACAGGACGGGGTTAAAGCAGCAGCTGATTTGTGGGCTCTGGCTCACTCAGGCCAGGGAGAGGGAGGGGTACAGATGCATGGTGACCCTGCGGCGGCAGAGGCCGGAGTGACGTTGCACAAGCCTGAGGCGTGCTGTGCATTCTCCCGGGAAAGTTGTTCCTGGATCACGGGACCTTGGCAGTGGTGGGCTGCACAGGCTCCCGGGAGGGGAGGTGTGTATAGTGACTTGTGCTTGCACACAGGCTTCTTGGTGTCTGCAGCAGCAGCCTTAGCGTCTCATGACCATCTCTGGGGTCCAAGCTGATAGCCACGGCTCACACCGTCTCTTGAGCTCCTTTATGAGATGCTCTTAATCCCCTCTCCTCATGCACCAGGAAACAAAGAGGCAAGATAAAGTTTCCTGCTTCTTCGGCAGCTCCAGACTTTTTTCTGGACTCCCTCCCGGCTAGCTGTGGCGCATTAGCCCCTTCAGGCTGTGTTCATGCAGCCAACCCCAGTCCTCTTCCTGGTATCCAACCGAAGTCCGAGACTCAGCTCCCAGCCCCCACCCATCCCGGCAGGTGAGTGCTGGTCATCACTGTTCCTCTGTGTGGGAATCTCTGTGCTTTGCCCTCTGCACCCCTGTTGCTGATCTCTCCTCCGTGGCTCTGAAGCTTCCCCACTCTGCCACCCAGTCTCCGCCTGCAAAGTGGCTTCCTAGTGTGTGGAAACCTTTCCTCCTTCACAGCTCCCTCCCACTGGTGCAAGTCCCGTCCCTATTCTTTTGTCTCTGTTTTTTTCTTTTTTGTTTTGCCCTACCCAGGTACGTGGGAAGTTTCTTGCCTTTTAGGAGGTCTGAGGTCTTCTGCCAGCATTCAGTAAGTGTTCTGTAGACGTTGTTCCACTTGTAGATGTGTTTCTGATGTATCTGTGGGAAGGAAGGTGATCTCTGCATCTTACTCTTCTGCCATCTTGAAGCTCTCCTCTCTAATTTATTTTAAAAAATAAAATAATTATGCTTTTGTACTTGCAGGAAAATAACACATTAATACGCATAGAACTTTAAATGGGTTTACATTTGGTTCAAATCACTGGGGCCTATTGAAATATTCTAAGTACACAGTCTTTTTTCTTTACATAATTTGTCTCAAATATTCTGAGGATGTGTTCGTGAACAATTTTTTTTCTTATTGAGGTATAGTTGCTTTACAAGAATATATTAGGTTCAAGTGTACAACATAGTGATACAATATTTTTATAAATTATTCTCCATTTAAAGTTATTACAAAATAATGGCTATATTTCCTTGTGCTTTACATATATCCTTGTTATTTATTTCATAAATAATAGTTTATATCCCTTAATCTCAACTTCCTCCCCTTTATTTTCCCCACTGTTAACCGTTAGTTTGTTTCCTATATCTGTGAGTCTGTTTAACAAATTAAAAAAAAAAAAAAAATAGTAGAAGAAAACATTCTAAGGATTTTTTGGGATAATATCAAGTATAAGAGTCCCAGGAGGAGGAGAGAGAGAATGGTGTTAAAATGTGCTTAATGAAATTATGGCTGAAAACTTCCCAAGCTTGAAAAAGGAAAGAGATGTCCAGGTACAGTAAGAACAGGTTCCCCATAAGTTGAACCTAAACAGACCTACCCCAAGACATATCATAATTAAAATGGCAAAAGTTAAAGAGAGAATTATAAAACATTCAGAAGAAAAAAGAAAAAAGAATTCATATCGAAGGGAATCCTCATAAAGCTATCAGATGATTTTTCTGCAGAAACTTTGCAGGGCAGAAGGGAGTGGCGTGATATATTTAAAGTGCTGAGAGTCAAAAACCTTCAACCTAGGATACTCTATCCAGCAGAATTGAAGGAGAGATAAAGAACTTCTCAGTCAAGAAAAAACTAAGAGTCCATGAACAAATTTAAATTTATATAATAGAACCAAGTCAAACCAGATATACTGAGTATCTAATTTTTATCTACTCCAATATTAAAGAGAAGGGTTTTATATTCATAGGTGGATGAAACAAGGAGACAGTGGATATATTTTACAATCCAAATAAATTTATAAGATTTTTTTTTCAGTATTTGCAGAGTTACTCAACCATTAGAAATTTGAGACTGTAAGTTATTTATTTTTAATATTTTAGCTTGAAATATCAAGTATGATATGATGTATTCTTTAGTCAAACACAAATCCACATAAATGAGAATGTAGATATCTGATATTTATTGCAGTTCTGCCTTTACTTGTAAGTGAGCACTGAGTTGATTATTATAATAGGAAAATATCTTCTGTAACATGGAGAACTGATGGAGATACTTTGTTTATTATTGAGAAGAACATAAATGAATGAGAAGACAACTAATGGAGTTTAGTTATTGATCAGCATTTTGCCAACATCTTTAGAAAAAGAAATTATAAACCAATTTTTGAAGTATAGAAGTAATACTAATAGCAATAATACTGATGATGGTACATAATATAACAAAATGACAAATAATGACATTGAAAGTTGAAAAATCCAGTTTGGCAAAATAGATAAGTGTCATATTATTATGTAAGTGGTCTGATTATACACCTTTTAGTGAGATATTGTCCCCAAGAGGACAGATATTTTTGCATTGCTATGCATCTATTTATTATTTTATTTATTCAATAAATATATGGTAAGACTATGCTGTTAGCTGAGGATCTTACTATAAACAAACATGCCATGAACCCCTTTCACATTGAGCTTAAGTGGAGCTTAAGACAGAGAGTCAGAAAATAATAACTTAAATAAATACAAAATTTAAAATGGTATAAGTGAATTAGTGGCTATGTACATTTCCTAGTCAGGGAGATAAAGAAACCTGTCAGATAATGATTGACCTAATAGGCGACAGTGGAGAATGACTAACCCAACTTCACAGGAAAGATTTCCCTCAGGCAAAATAACAACAGCCTGGGGGCGGGGGTGAGGTACAGTAGTTTTTACAATTGGAAGGAAATTATATTATCTAGAGAATGAAGACATACGGTGCTGGATAAACGGAGAAGAAGGTTGGGTTGTGCAGGACCTGGTCTTCACCTTGAAAACATTTGGCTTTTCTTGATTCATTTTAATCTGGGAAGGCATAACCAATGGTTTTGACATAATAATTTGTTATACAGATGACTACAATTTAGAGGGAATGCAGAGAAGATAGAGTAAAACCGTTTAACAGACAATTGCAGTTGTCTAAGGGATGAGGTAGTTTACACTAGAGTAATATCAAGGAACAGGAAGAATTTGATTCAGTCAAAAGTTATATAGAAGGTGGTCTGAATTTGGTGACAGCTTCATTATGGGAAGCTATGATATCAAGGATGACTCTTATGTCGTTATTCTTTGTAATAGGAAGGATGTTGGTACCATTAAAAAATGCAAGCTACTTCATTTTATCACTTCTCTGCCTACTTGTGGTTGGTAATCCTGTTAAAATCATTGCTTCTTGGAGAGTTTTCTTTCCCTGTTATCTTAGAAGAGGACTGCTATTAGGAGAGGTTGCTATTGTATTTGAATATTAGGTTAGGAGGGTTAGGAGGGTTAGGAGAGGTTGCTATTGTATTTGAATATTTTGACGTGAGCTAAATTTGTGCCCTCAAGTGGAAGCATTAAGTATAAACATTTATATATAGACATGAAATTCACTGAAGGAATTTCAAATGTCTAGACTAGAGACAATATATTTTATCTGGGAATGGTTTATGATACCTAGAGAGAGGACATAGAGTAAGAAAAGGACAAGACATTTTATGAATCATGATTTATTTATATGACAGGAAATATTGATATCAAGAGTTCAATCTTATCCTGGGACCAGAAAACAATTAATTTGTTCTCTGGTGGTGTTGTATATTTGATACAAATGTATAGGCATGAGGAACCTTGAAGAAGTTGGACTTTTACATAATGCAAAGTCTTTAAATTATCATCTGTATTATAATTCCTTGACATTTTCAGTGAATGTTCAGTACATTTCATAGTAAGAGATGCAATTATAGAAACTAAGGAAAGGATTGTGCCCTTATAGTGAGACCTAGAGTCATGGTGGGAGGGTCAGTCACCAGGGAAAGGCAGATCTGCTCAAGAAGCAATTATTTCATCAGGACTACTAGCCACAAGTAAGCACAGAAGAGCTACATTGAAATTGTGAGTTTGATTTTCTTTTTAACTATAGTTTATGAGAAATTAGATTTTCTTGCAGCATTGCAAAACTTCAATATAGAACACAATTATTAGTTATCTAAGTAAGTTTATTTATTTATTTATTTATTTTAAATAAAGAACTCCTTTATTTATTTATTTTTGGCTGTGTTGGGTCTTCGTTTCTGTGCGAGGGCTTTCTCCAGTTGCGGCAAACGGGGGCCACTCTTCATCGCGATGCGCGGGCCTCTCACTGTCGCAGCCTCTCTTGTTGCAGAGCACAGGCTCCAGATGCGCAGGCTCAGTAGCTGTGGCTCACGGGCCTAGTTGCTCCGCGGCATGTGGGATCTTCCCAGACCAGGGCTCGAACCCGTGTCCCCTGCATTGGCAGGCAGATTCTCAACCACTGTGCCGCCAGGGAAGCCCAATCCTTTTTTTTTTTTTCATTAGTCATACGATGTTTAATTATTTAGAAGTCCAGAGGGATCCCAGACTCTTGGAAAAGATTATCTACCCAACTGCCGTAAGTAGGAATCTAGAGTCCCATGTGCTCAGAGCAAGAAGGGCTTTCTGCTACTCTGTAAACACTTGCTAGCGGAGACTGTTCACTTCTGGTGAGACACCCCACACTTTTCTCCCTGAAACACTCAAATTCTTTCCTTTAATATCTGCTATGATTAACAAAGGACTAAAGTAATCTTTCCCTTTATCATGGTTTATGTCAGTTTATTACAAACTTTTCTAGGAAACCTTAACCGGTAATGTGTCCTTGACCAAGTTTGGTCACCTCTATGAAGACATGTCCTCACTTAAAATCATTTCCCAAGTAATATTATTAGAAGAATTAGAAAAATTCAGGCAAATGCTATTCTTATGCTATTTTTGCTGTATAAAGTTATCAAAATGTTCCTATACTCTTGACATGACTGTGATATTTCAGTATGTGTTGCACATATATGTTGTGTATGTGTGGCTGCTGATTAAACTGAATCAGATTAACTGATTCAAATCTTAATTCTACCACATACCATTTGTGTGACCTAAACCCACTCTGCCTCAATTGTCTCATGTGCAAAATAGAGACAAAATTGTTCCCATCAAATGATTATTGGGAGAACTTAAGGTATTAATTTATGTATGGCTGTGTCAATTAGGGGGAAAATGTATACACTCAAGTTAGAATGATAGAGAATTAATACTATAAAGGAGTTATTTAAATGTATGAAAATGATGAAAGAAACTCACAAGGGATATTTCAGTGTCCTAGGACCAGCAATAGCAGTGATGCTACCACTCCTCATGTGAAAGGACTGGGGTAAAGTATGGCTACTTCAGTAACTACAAACTTTTACAGAGTTGTTCAGACGGGCAGCCAAGATGGGATCTGTAAAGTAGAGAACTCAACCACTCCAAAGAGATCATACTGGAATGAAGCTATGAAGTAAATATTCTCTCCTTACTCTCTTCACTCTTTTCTATATAGTGCATACTTCTCCACTGGCTGAATCCAACTGGAAACCAAATATAACTAAGCCAATTGGTAGAATCCAAGAAGTTTAGGTTCCAGGGTAAAGAAGAGATTGGAGAATTGATCTGAAATGATTAAATTATAACTGGCATAAAAGCACTGAGAATCATGTGTGTTATATAGTTTGCGATATGTATTAACTATTGTTTGCAACCTCTTGCACTAAAATTATAGACTTTTATAACTGCTTTGTCATTAGTCACTCTACCTCTATTTAAATGTACAGAAACATTCATAGTACACATGATTAATTGTGTTATAACATTTCATAACCAGCTTGGATAATATTATGGATTCCAAGTAAAATAATTTCCCCCTAGATGCTACTAATTTAAAAATAACTTAGCAATAAAAATGATGTAAGATTTCATTTGTGAGAAAGTCTATGCATTTCCAATTCAAAGAAAATGAGAATTTATTGAATTTCCACTTTTCCCTTCAGAAGTTATTACTTAAAATACTTAGTATTATTACATGTATAGAGAAATACATGTAATAGAGAAATAATAAAGTCAAATCAAACTGTCTATGCATTTAATGTTTTCTCACTAATTATCTATGACAGCATTTTTAGTTTAGAGACATTGGTTAGCTGTAAATCTAATATTTCAGATAACGGAAAAGGAATAGATATTCAGTTCAGAAAATGTACATATATCTAGGAATTTTTTGAAATGGAAATTGTACTTACATTGTTTTATTCAGAATGGCTATTAATTATGTTTTTATAACTGGCTAAGATAATAATTTGGATTCTAAATGACATATTTTAATATCAAGATGAGTAATTTAATATAATTAGTATTAAATTACTTCTAATTTTCACCATTGATAGTTTGCACAGGCAGTTATATTAGGTTCTCAAGGCAAACACCAAACACTAACATACAAATTGCTATTAGGAGAAAATTTACCTTATAATTTTCTGAGGGAAGTTTAACCTTTTTTTACTCTTTTATTATTTGATTTTAGTGCATGTGAACCTATTTGCTATAATCATATGTGGGTACTGTGTGATTTCCTTGTATATTTTTGAGAAGCATCAGATCACAGGTGGCATTTACATCCATAGGAAGTATGAGAGAGAGAAAATATGAACTTAAAGTACTGAGAGTTGAGAAATCCCAACATTCAGAGAATAGGTGATGTAGGAGGTATAGCCAAAGTATGCTGAGAAGGCTGGACTATTTATTTATGGAAAGCAAAACAAGAAACCACACATGATAAAGTGCTGTCAGAGTAGCCAAAAAAAATGAAGGTGGTTCACAAAAGATGGTGTGATAAACCACATTTAAAAACATTGACAGTATGAGAAAGAGATGACAGAAAGGGTCCATTGATTTTAAAACCTGGAAATTGTTGGTGACAATGATAAAAGGAGCTTTAATGGTTTACTGGGTACAAAGCCAGGTTATATTGTTTTATAAGATGATCTGGAGTTGGCCAAAAAGAAACACTCAGCAAATTACTAAAAAATAGATGACAAAAAGTTGTAGCTATTCAGAGATGTGGAGTTACAGTTTAAGAGAAGTTTATTTTGTTCCACCTATATCATTGTATTAATGTGAATAATACAATAGAAAAAGAAAACATGATAGAGACCATTGAAAAACTAACAGATTCAAGTCCTTCAGAAGGCAAAGGATAAGTCCCTGAGCATAACTGTTAGGTAACCTCTCTTCTCTCCTTTTTCCGGGAGAGAAATAAGTCCTCCCTTGAAATAGGGAAGGAAAAAATAGATGTATAGTCAGTCAGTGGTTCTTAAGCTTGATGGGAACAAGATGAGAATGCTCTGTTAATCTTAACTTTTTAATTAATTTTAAATGCTAAGAAACATCTCTGAATTAAAATTTTAGAGGTTTAAGGAAAATGGGGAAGTATAACATTGTCTTGCTTGGATGTGAAAAACAGGAGCTATATTTAATTGATTGAATACATCTGAGAGCCAATTTAAATTCCAAGACCATGTATAATATAAAAAGCAGTCTGTTTAATATGGAATTTTTCAATAATTTAACAATAATTAAATACTTGCGTGTCAGAATAATTTGGTATTAAGGTTTTCAGGTAAAAGCCAATGTGTGCTAGACTGGATGAGGAATGTGCTTACAGATAGAAAGAGATATAATGGGTTAGTAGAGAGATTTATATGGTTGAAAAGTATACCCATGTGATCATTTGAGCAAGGGGAAAATATTTTATTATAAAACATTACCCTTTATACTGGGCTTCCAGAATTCAATATATGTTCTGGCCAAGAAGCAAGCAATTTTTCAAATTTAAAATATACCATGTTATTATTTTCCCCAAAATTTTTAATGACATTTTATTTATCCTGGTATATGGGACAATATTTTTCATATGACTTATGAATGCCCATGTAACCTGTCTCTTGCAAACTTTCCAATTCTTTATCACTTTCTCTAGATTTCTACAATTCTTCCATAATGACCTCTTTTAGCTTCTCAAAGTTCCATGTTCCTTGATTTATTTGAGCTTCCTCCTATCTACTTTAAGCTTACATGTCTTTGTAACCGCAGTAAACATGTCACTTTCTAAGAGAAACCTTTCCTGAAGTTGCCCGATTTTTATATAATATAATAATGACAATAATGAGAGGTAACATTTGTATAGCACTAACTGTATGTCCTTGTATGTGCTCCAACTTTTTAACGTGTTGTTTAATGCTCACAACCCTGTTGAGTATAAAAAAAATTGAGGCAAGATAAGAAAATCAGGGCACAAAATGATGTATTTATTTGTGAAATTTCCCTCTTTTAGTAAGTGGAAATGCCTGGATTAAAAGCAAGCAACCTAGCTCCAGGTAAACTATTTGTTTAAAGTAATTTTTTGCATACTATATTATTTATAATTGATTTATAATGCATTTATAATAGATTTTAAGATTCATGAGAGAAAAAAAAAGATTCATGAGAGGATATCTCCAAATCAAGGTGACTACGAATGCCAAAGTCAGATAGAACATGACAAGAAAACAAAATTATAAGATAATATCCTGATAAGCAATCAAAAGTCCTCGATGAATATTAGCAAACTGAGTTCAACAATACATTAAAAGGATCAAACACCATGATCAAGTGAGATTTACTCCAGGAGATGCAAGGATGGCTTAACATATGCAAATTAATCAGTGTGATACACAACATTAACAAAAGAAGGGGAAAAAATCATAGCATCATCTCAATAGATATAGAAAAATCATTTGACATAAATCAACATCCTTTCCTGATAAAAATTCCCAACAAACTTGATGTCGAGGGATGATATATCAATGTAATAAAGGCCATATATGACAAGCCCACAACGCATGTCATACTCAATGATGAAAACAGAAAGATTTTCTTCCAAACTCAGAAACCAGGCAAGGATGCCCACTCTTACCACTTTTGTTCAAAAAAGTATTGAAAGTCCTAGCCAGGTAAATTAGCAGGAAAAATAAATAAAAGACATTGAAATCAGAAAGGAAGAGGTAAAATCCTCTCTGTTTATAGATGACGTGTATTATTTAGAGAAAACCCTAAGTACTCCATTCAGAAATCGGTAGAACTAATAAGCAAATTCAGTAAAATTGCAGGACACAATATCAATATACAAAATTATTTACATTTCTATAAACAAAAAGAACTACACATTATCAGAATGAGAAATTAATAAAACAATCCCATTTATAATAACATCTAAAACAAAAAATACTTAGAAATAAATTTAACAAAGAAAGTGAAAGATCTGTGCATTGAAAACTATAAAACATTATTGAAAAAAGTTGAATAAGAAACAAATAAATGGAAAGATATCCTGTGCTCATGGATGGGAAGAATTGATATTGTTAAAATGTGCATCTGACCCAAAGTCATCCATAGATTCAATGCAATTCCTGTCAAAATTCCAATGGCATTTTTTGCCAAACAACTCTAAAATTCATATGGAATCACAAAAGACTCTGAATAGGCAAAGAAATATTGAGAAATAAGAGCAAAGCTGGAGGCATCACACTTCTTGATTTTAAACTATATTACAAAGCTATCATAATCAAAACAGTATGGTGTTAGTATAAAAACAGATACCTAGATCAATGGAACGGAAAAGAAACCCCAGAAATAAACCCACATGTATTGTCAATTATTTTAGACAAATGCGCCAAAGAATATACATTGGGGAAATTAGTCTCTTTCATAAATGGTGTTGGGAAAACTGAACAGCAACATGCAAAAGAACAAAACTGGATTCCTATCATACACAAAAATAAACTTGAACATAAGACCTGAAACTGTAAAAGTCCAGGAAGACAACATAGAGAGTAAGCTTCTTAACACGGGTCTTGGCAATGTATTTCAGCTTTTACAACAAAAACAAAGGTAACAAAAGCACAAATAAACAAGTGGGACTACATTAAATTAGAAAGCTTCCACAAAACAAAGGAAACGATCAACAAAATGAACAGGCAGTTTACAGAATGGGAAGAAATAGTTGCAAGCCATGTATCTGATAAGGGGTTAATAGCCAAAATATACAAAGAACTCATACAACTCAACAACTAAAAACCAAATAATCCAATTTTTTTTAAAAAAGGAGAGGAAATGAATATACGTTTTTCCAGAGAAGACATAGAGATGACCAACAGGTACATGAAAAGGTGCAAATCAAAACAATTATGAAATATCACCTCATACCTGTTTGGTGGCTATTACCATAAAGATAAGAGATAACAAATGCTGGTGAGGCTGTGGAGAAAAGGGATTCCTTGTATACTTTTGATGGGGATATAAATTGATACAGTTACAATGGAATACAGTATGGAGGTTCCTAAAAACTGCAAAAATAGAACTTCCATATGATACAGCAGTCACACTTTTGGAGATGTATCCAAAGAAGATGAAGTCATTATCATCTCAAAAAGCTATCTTCACTCCCATATTCATTGCAGCATTATTAGCAAGAGCCAAGACATGGAAATAACCTGAAATAACCTGTGCCCACTGATGGATAAATGGATAAAGAAAATATGATATATATATATATATATATATATATATATATATATATATATATATATATATATAATGTAATATTAGTCAGCCTTTATAAAGAAGGAAATTCTACCACAGTGACAATATGGATGAATCTGGAAGGCATTACGCTAAGTGAAATAAGCCAAAGACAAAAACTACATTGTATCACTTGTATGTGGAATCTAAAAACAGAAATAAAAAGTTAAACTCATAAGTAAAAACTAGAATGGTGATTGCCAAGGACCAATGGTGAGGCCCAGAGTTGAGAGAGAGGTGGGGAATGGGGAAAGGTTGGTAAAAGGATACAAATTTTCATCTGTAATATGAGTAAGGTCAGAGGTTCTGATGTATAACATGGTGACTATAATTGATAATACTATATTGTATAATTTAAATTTGCTAAAAGAGTAGAACTAAAGTGTTCTCACCAGAAAAAAAATAGAAAGAAAAAGTTAAATATATGATGAGATGGATGTGTTAAATAACTCAATTGTGGGAATCTTTTCACCATGTATTGCATATATGTATATCAAATCATCATGATTTATACTTTAAATATGCCACAATCTTATTTATCAATTATACTTCAACAAAACAGAAAAATTAGGGTAACTGTCAAGCTCATAAAATTTCCTCATAGTGATGTCACTGCAACTCCTTCCTTCTTCTCAAAACAATTTTCCACATCCCAAGCCAGGTTTCAGCCCATGACATAAACTAGGCCAATCATAATTTCTTCTCTGACTTAGTGATTAAATAAGGCATGTGTGACTCAAGTTTTAACAGTTTAAAAAGTTTCCTGAAATTTTCCATTTTAGAATGGAAGATTACTTCCTTTTAAATTTTATCCTTCTTTCTTGTATCAAAGAAGATATGTTGTATATATACTTGAAGATTCAAGTAGTTACATATATTTTCTTGATTCCACCTGATTTGAGAAATTACACTAAAAGGTAGATAGAACAGAGAAGATGGTACTTGAGACTTTGAGTCAAATCATTCAGAATCCAGTGATAGGTGCCTGCCTCAAATGTGTAGGGGAGAATCATTACATGAACAATAAATTATCTGGCTTTGTGTTAATATTATTTGATTAAATTTCCAACTTTTGGGGGAAATCTTAATACAGATGTTTGGGTCTGGAATGCAGTACTTGTGAAAAATAAAACTAAAATATGATACTACCTGACTTAAGGTGGATTTGGAATTGGCAAGGATCTCTCCATGCCAGGCCAACTGAGCCTTACCTGTTGAGTCACAGAAAAGTACATTTTGTATTATGACCCATTATCTTAGGATTCTGACCATGGTTCTTACAGAGGAAAATGTTATAGACACAGGAGGATGTTGGTTACTTCTTACAGCCGTTAAGATGTAATACTGAAAAAAAGTTTTTGTTCAACTTGGCCTCTTGAAATTAAAAAGCTTGTATCTTTGTAAGGAGAGGACTTTTCTGAATATAACCTGTGATCCAAGACTAATGAGATACAAGAAAGCATGGGCTGTGCCACTTTGCCAGAGGAAGTTTTCTATCCTTTGCTAAAGGTATTAGGCAAACTTGGAAAGAGTCTAAAATAACCATAGGAATGGAGCCCTTTAGTGCCCCATCCAGACCCCTCTTGTGTGCTTTAGTTTGACATCCTGTTCCTGATGTCACTCATCGTAAAGAAAAATCAAATAGGACATGACCTGAGGATCAAATTAGATATCTATAAAGGTGTAGAACAAAAGCCCATAAAATAAAGGCTGGTATAACTGTGGTAAAGCTCTCAGAGCTGAGGATAATGAGGAATGATCTCCAAGGCCCATGTCCTTATTCAAAGGAAAAAAATCTTCCTAATAAATAAAATACTGAAATTGGTACTAGTTAAGAGAGTCCTCAAAACTGAAATGAAAGAGCAGCTAAGTGTATTAAGATAACTGTATTCCCCCAAATATCCCAAAGTGCTGGTGATTGTTATACTGCTAAAGTAATTTCTGAGATGTTGTAAAGCAGACCAACCTGTAATGGAATCTTAAGACCTCTACAAAGTTCCCCCATCGTCCCTAATCTCAGGTTAGGAGAGACATGATAAAAAAAAAATGTCTCCCAAACATGATCAGGGTCAGTCAGATTTGCAGTCTAAAAATTCTACTCCACCACCACTGAAGCATCTGTGTTTTTGTCCCATCTTATAGGTTACCATAGATTGATTTGGTGTCTGTTATTTGATGCTTGTCAATTTTTTTCCCACATTTTTAAGTATAAACTTTTAAAAACTATAATTTCCCTTTATCATTGTATATTTGGTTTGTTTAGCCTGAAAGTTAAGGATCAGGAGGGAGTACATCAGAGATTGAGAAATTGGTATCAGCTGGAGATCCTGGAATTTAGGGAGTAATTGCTCCTGACATTGCTTTAAATTGTGTAGCTGGATATGAAATTAGCTATCTCCTATTGAGAAATCTGTTGGCATATTTGCATATTGTACCTTATTATTTTACAATATTAAGAGAGAGAAAGTTTCCAATTGCAAATATGGAAACAAGCTTGTGATGTGAGACGTGCATATACATGTACGAATGCCTGTGCCTGGCAACCAACTTGTGTGTGGAAAGGGGAGAAGGGACGGGTAGTACTTAACATAAATTAGCATGCTTGGCACATTCACTGTGATTTTTCCCAGGATCTATATATGAGCAATTCTACACCTCTTGCTATTTTTTTTTTTTTTTAATATAAGTCCCCACCTCTGGTGATATGGTAGATGGTCAATGCTTATTTGAAGACTGAATAAATAGATCTTTGTCCCTCACACCTTTGCAACACTGATTTCTCATTTGCAGAATTTTGTACCATTCCTCAAATCTTAGTGCAAGGTTTTAACATTCTGGAAAGACCTCTCTAACTTTCAGAAATAAACATAGTTGCTTGATTCCTTTAGCATCCTCTGTATATCCTTATCAAAAAATGGTTGATTTATGGTTAAAACATTATTTGTATTTGGGTTCCTAGTTAACCTAAGCTTCTGAAAAGCAAACTATATATTTGCATCTTGTATTTTCAGTCAACACAAAGTCTGGTATAAAAGGCACTAAAAAATATCTGTCATGCTATTGGATAAATGTCTACATTTCCTAAGGTGAAGTGTTTTTGTCCTCCAAAGATGATGAAGATATAGAGATATAAAAATAAATAGATCAAAATTAATTATATTGCATTTTTAATAGGTCATACATATGTATTGATCTTAGTGCCAGCTTAAGAAATGAATATGTATACATCATAGAGACAAATATAGATATATAGATACAGATATAATGCAAGTGATAATTTAAGAAAAACAAATACAAAAATGCTTAAATATATAGCTCTTTATTCTCCTTTTATTGATTTATTCCAAAAATGTAGCTCACATAAATTTACTAGCTTGTAGGACTTATTATTTCAATAATGCAATATTCTGAGGAAAATATTTGGTAAAATATACAAAAGTTTTTACTAAAATATAATTAACTTTGTTCTTTCTGAAAGTAAGAGAGTTGAAAAGTAGAAGTATACAGTTCTAAGAAAAATTTAAAAATATAACAAAATATCACTTAAATACATTTTTCATTTTAGTACTACTCCCGATTACAGATTTAAGGGCATAAAAATAGTGTTAACTACTGCCTCTGAAGCGTTTTTGCAACAAATCATTCCTTTTGGCATGAATAGATTCTAATTAGTTGTGACCCATGTCAACACCACCAATACTCTTACTAATGTTTCTTCTACAAGTGTAGTCTCTTTAGTCTTATCTTAGTGTGATGGTATTAGCTATAAAATATACTTTAGAATTTGATCCATATTTATTGGAAGCAACATATCATTCTCAGGCACATCCAGGAGGTTTGTTGTATTATCAGTTGCCACATTATATATAGGTATTTCTAATGTTGAAGTCTTCTTTTATGATAGGACAATTGCAGTGCATTAAATCTGATATACATGCTGATAAAATAAAGAACCAAGTGTATTAAATAATTTATGGAACTAGCCAGGATATGCATAAATAAAATACATAAAGTATTGCATTTCAGGCACTTACTACAAATTGATAATATGTTCTGACAAACATGGCATTCACAAAGATAAGTCACATCATCACATAGTCAACTAAATAAAATATTCCTATTAAATTTGAGACAAAACCTTCAAAATGCATGACTTAAAATTACAAGCCCTTAAAATTCTAGTATTTTGTATATTCCCTGTAGAATGTAAAGCATTTCTTAGGAAGATTTTATTTTTAAAAGTAGTGTGTTTTTATTAAATCGGAGTTGCTATAGCTTAAAATTATTACTTATTACTTTAAGAAATAGTTGTTGAACCACTACTATATGGAATGTACTGTCCTAGATTTTGTAGATATTTTGCCATAGTCCCTTTGTTTTCATGTTAGTAGACAGCCTATTAATATTTGTTTTTCAGCATGTGCAAATAAGAATGTTTTGGGCATGAATAATCATAAACAATGTTTAATGAGGACATTTAAATACACATTAGTCACAGTGAATCAGTTACATGTAAAGCTAATGCCATTCAGTGCACTGGCTCATTTAAAAAATATGTTGTCGCTTTCTCAAATTTATTTATATATTGGATTTTTTTAAATGTGAAAGTCCAGGTGATATCAGTAACTAATATATAGTACTGTAGAAACATGGATTTAACTAAGTAGTTGAATGTTTTAATTTATTACATCCATTTATATAATAGCAAAACAGCAAACATACTTTAAAAAAATTGTACAGTATTTCTTTGTCTTTTATTAAACAATAAAACATTCTAAAAATAAATTGTAATACTATATTTATTCCTATATTGAATCACTCAGTTTCTAATGACCTTCAAAAGGTAATATGACCTGAATTACTCTACTGCATTTATGTATTTAGAGTACAATCTAAGTCATTAAAAACTAATTTCTTCACGTTATTTGCAATGTACTTAATTCCTTTAGGTGTCATTTGGTTGATATTGATAAGATGTTAACAGAAGCCACCGTGGAGAAAACATTGTAAAGATAATAGTAATAATGATAATCCCTTGGACAAACATCAGTTCATATTTAGATATTAACTTATGTGTAGAAATATAATATTACAGGTTTAAAATATGATGTCAAATTTGCCAGTCAGAATAAGGATGTAATATTTCTTGATTCATTATTTGATAATAAATAAATAATTTCCTTTCTGGTGCACCATAGTTTTAAAATAATCACATTTTTTTATGAAGTTTAGCAACAAACACAATGTAATTAAAATAACAGATGAGCACTAAAAAGGTAATAGCATGAGAAATTTTTCAGTCTCTAAACATTGCTTTTCTGTCTTTTAAACTGGAGTGTTTAAAGAATTTTCAACTGAGTATAATGATTGTAAGGGAATGATCTTTCTATAATGTAGCACCTGAACAATATATGTAATTAATTAGGCATAATTAAAATCATGTATTTTCATTACGTATGTCTTTTCTATATGTAGCATTTTTATTGTAAAATAATGTTAAACATTACTGGAATTTGAATTTCATTCTTGATTTCCCTTGTAATCAAAATTCTAATTGGAACCATTTTTCAGTAGCAGTTAGAACAAAGTCCCAAGGGCCTGTTTTACTAAATACTTATTCATAGTCATGAATAATTGAAATTGCTCACTTTATTATGGTTTTATGGAGAACAAGGACAGTAAATGACTGATTCTTGAACTTAAAATTCTCATTTGCTTTGACAATACCAGAATTATTACCTATAGGAAACCTATTTTAGATACTAGCAGATACATATGTTCCCCAGATTTCAGAATTTTGCAAATAAATATAAAAATAGTGAGGCTCTCAGACCAAATTAGTAGTCAGTTAAGGTATAGATAGGTATGTCTATCTAATCTGTGTGTGTTTGCGTGTGTGTGTGTGAATGTGTGTGTGTGTATGTGCATCTTGGGCTTCCTTTATTAAACATATATGTTTGGGGGATTATTTTTAAAATCATAACAGAATTCTTAATAAGATTCTATAAATCATGAACAGACCACTAATTTAGTCTCACTGATCTCTATAAATATGTTTGAATTGTTGATGTTCTAAGTACTTTAAAACAATAATAATCCCTCCAGGGTATCACAAAGTCTAAACATTATTTTTGTTTTAAATTTACTTATTTATTTTTGAGTAGACACTTGCATATAAAACCAAATTTTAAACTGAAAATATTATTTATTAATATTATTAATTTGTTGATATAACTATTCATATTGTTAATTTATTGGTAACTTTTTAAAAATTAACTGTTTTTGGAGTATAGTTGTTTTACAATGTTGTGTTAGTTTCTGCTGTATAGCAAAGTAAATCAGCTATATGTACACATATATCCCCTCTTTTATGGATTTCCTTCCCATTTAGATCACCACAGAGCACTGAGTAGAGTTCCCTGTGCTATACTGTAGGTTCTCATTAGTTATATATTTTATACATAGTAGTATATATATGTCAATCCCATTCTCCCAATTCATCCCACCCCCTCTTCTCCCCATCGGTATCCATATGTCCATTTTCTACGTCTGTGTCTCTATTTCTGCTTTGCAAATATGTTCATCTGTATCATTTTCCTAGATTCCACATATAAGTGATATTATACAATATATGTTTTTCTCTTTCTGACATACTTCACTCTGTATGAAAGTCTCTAAGTCTCTAGGTCTATCCATGTCTCAGCAAATTGCACAATTTCATTCTTTTCTGGCTGAGTAATATTCCATTTCATATATGTACCACATCTTCCTTATCCATTCTGCTGTAGATGGACATTTAGGTTGCTTCCAAGTCCTGGCTATTGTAAATAGTGTGGCAATGACTATTGGGGTGCATTACCTTTTTTGAATTATGATTCTCTCCAGGTATATGCCCTGGAGTGGGATTGCTGGGTCATATGGTAGTTACTGTTCTCCATAGTGGCAGTATCAATTTACATTCCCACCAACAGTGTTAGAGGGTTCCCCTTTCTCTACACCTTCTCCAACATTTATTGTTTCTGGATTTTTGATGATGGCCATTCTGACCGATGTGAGGTGATACCGCATTGTAGTTTTGATTTGCATTTCTCTAATAATTAGTGATGTTGAGCATCTTTACATGTGTTTGTTGACCATATGTATGTCTTCTTGGAGAACTGTCTATTTAGGTCTTCTGTCCATTTTTAATTGGATTGTTTGCTTTTTTGATATTGAACTGCATGAGCTGTTTTTGTATTCTGGAGATTAATCCTTTGTCCATTGATACATTTGCAAATATTTTCTACCATTCTGAGGGTTGTCTTTTTGTCTTGTTTATAAGCTTCCTTTGTTGTGCAAAAGCTTTTAAGTTTCATTAGGTCCCATTCATTTATTTTTGTTTTTATATTCATTACTCTAGGAGGTGGGTCAAAAACGATCTTGTTGTGATTTATGTCAGAGTGTTTTTCCTATGCTTTCCTGTAAGAGTTTAATAGTGTCCGGTCTTACATTTAGGTCTTTAATCAATTTTGAGTTTATTTTTGTGTATGCTGTTAGGTAGTGCTCTAATTTCATTCTTTTACATGTAGCTGTCCAGTTTTCCCAGCACCATTTATTAAAGAAGCTGTCTTTTCTCCACTGTATATTTTTGCCTCCTTTATCATAGATTAGGTGATGATAAGTGCATGGGTTTATCTCTGGGCTTTCTATCCTGTTCCACTGATTTATATTTCTATTTTTGTGCCAGTACCATACTGCCTTGATTACTGTAGCTTTGTAGTGTAGTCTGAAGTCAGGGAGTCTGATTCCTCCAGCTCCATTTTTCTTTCTCAAGATTGCTTTGGCTACTCGGGTTCTTTTGTGTTTCCATACAAATTGTAAAAATTTTCATTCTAATTCCTTGAAAAATGCCATTGGTAAAATGATAGGGATTGCATTAAATCTGTAGATTGCTTTGGGTAGTATAGTCATTTTCACAATATTGATTCTTCCAATCCAAGAACATGGTATATCTCTCCATCTGCTTGCATTTTCTTTGATTTCTTTCATTAGTATCTGATAGTTTTCTTAGTACGGGTCTTTTGCCTCCTTAGGTAGGTTTATTCCTGGGTATTTTATTCTTTTCATTGCTATGGTAAATGGGATTGTTTCCTTAATTTCTCTTTCTGATATTTTGTTGTTAATGTATCAGAATGCAAGAGATTTCTCTGCATTGATTTTGTATCCTGCAACTTTACCAAATTCATTAATTAGTTCTACTAGTTTTCTGGTGGCATCTTTAGGATTTTCTATGTATAGTATAATGTCATCTGCAAACAGTGACAGTTATACTTCTTTCTGATTTGTATTCCTTTTATTTTTTCTTCTTCTTTTTTTTTTAAAGTCAATGGGTTTTTTTGTTTTTGTTTTTTAAATTTATTTATTTATTTATTTATGGCTGCGTTGGGTCTTCGTTTCTGTGCGAGGGCCTTCTCTAGTTGTGTCAGGCGGGGGCCACTCTTCATCGCGGTGCGCGGGCCCCTCACCATCGCGGCCTCTCCTGTTGTGGAGCACAGGCTCCAGATGCGCAGGCTCAGTAATTGTGGCTCATGGGTCCAGGTGCTCCGCGGCATAAGGGATCCTCCCAGACCAGGGCTCAAACCCGCGTCCCCTGCATCGGCAGGCAGATTCTCAACCGCTGCGCCACCAGGGAAGCCCTCTTTTTCTTCTTTGATTGCCATGGCTAGGACTTCCAAATCTATGTTGAATGATGGTGGTGAGAGTGGACATCCTTCTGTTCTTCCTGACCTTAGAGGAAATGCTGTTTTTCACCATTGCAAATGATGTTTGCTGTGGGCTTTGTCATATATGGCCTTTATTACATTGAGGTAGGTTCCCTCTATGCCCACTTTCTGGAGAGTTTTTATTATAAATGAATGTTGAGTTTTGTCAAAAGCTTTTTCTGCATCTATTGAGATGATCATATGGTTTTTATTCTTCAATTTATTAATATGGTGTATCACATTGTTTGATTTGCATATATTAAAGAATCTTTCATCCTTAGGATAAATTCCACTTGTTCATGGTGTATCATCCTTTAATGTGTTTTTGGATTCTGTTTGTTAGTGGTTCATTGAGGATCTTTGCATCTATGTTCATCAGTGATACTGGCCTGTAATTGTCTTTTTTGTGATATCTTTGTCTGGTTTTGGTATCAGGGTGATGGTGGCTTTGTAGAACGAGGTAGGGAGTGTTCCTCTCTCTGCAATTTTTTGTAAGAGTTTGAGAAGGATAGATGTTACCTATTCTCCAGTAGTTTGATGGAATTCACCTCTGAAGCCATCTGGTCCTGGACTTTTTTTGCTGGAAGACTTTTAATCACAGTTTCAATTTCATTACTTGTGAATGTTCTTTTCATAGTTTTATTTCTTCCTGGTTCAGTCTTGGAAGGTTACACTTTTCTAAGAATTTGTCCATTTCTTCCAGGTTGTCCATTTTTTTGGCATATAGTTTCTTGGAGTAGTCTCTTATGGTCGTTTGTGTTTCTGCAGTGTCAGTTGTAACTTCCTTGTCATTTCTAATTTTATTGATTTGAGTCCTCTCCTTTTTTTTTTGTCTTGATGAGTCTGGCTAAAGTTTTATCAGGTTTGTTTATCTTCTCTCAAAGAACCAGCTTCTAGTTTCTTTGGTCTTTGCCACTGTTTTCTTCTTTTTTATGTCATTTATTTCTTTTCTGATCTTTATGTTTTCTTTTCTTCTACTAACTTTGGGGTTTGTTTGTTCTTCTTTCTCTAGTTGCTTTAGGTGTAAAGTTAAGTTGTTTATTTGAAATTTTTCATGTTTTTTTGAGGTGGGATTGTATTGCTATAAATTTCCCTCTTAAAAGTGCTTTTGCTGCATCCCATACGTTTAGGGTCATCATACATTTGTTGTCATTTGTTTCTAGGTATTTTCTGATTTCCTCTTTGATTTCTTCCGTGAGCTCTTGGCTATTTAGTAGCATATTGTTTAGCTTCCATGAATTTGTGTTTTTTACACTTTTTATTTTCTGCAATTGATTTCTAATCTCATAGTCTTGTGGTTAGAAATGATGCTTGATATGATTTTAATTTTCTTAAATTTACCAAGGCTTGCTTTGTGACCTAAGATGTGATCTCTCCTGGAGAATGTTCCGTATTCACTGGAGAAGAAAGTGTGTTCTGCTGATTTCAGATAGAATGTCCTAAAAATATCAATTAAGTCTATCTGGTCTAATGTGTCATTTAAGGCTTGTGTTTCCTTATTAATTTTCTGTTTGAATGATCTGACCATTGGTGTGAATGGAGTGTTGAGTTCCCCACTTATAGTGTTAGTATCAATTTCCCCTTTTATGGCTGTTAGCATTTTCCTTATGTATTGAGGTGCTCCTTTGTTGGGTGCTTTAATATTTACAATTGTTGCATCTTCTTCTTGGATTGATCCCTTGATCATTGTGTATTGTCCTTCCTTGTCTCTTGTAATAGCTTTATTTTAAAGTCTATTTTGTCTGATATGAGTATTGCTACTCCAGCTTTGTTTTGATTTTCATTTGCATGGAATATCTTTTTCCATCTCTTCACTTTCAGTCTGTATGTGTCCCTAGGTCTGAAGTGGGTCTCTTGTAGACAGCATATGTACAAGTCTTGTTTTTTATCTATTCAGCTGGCCTGTGTCTTTTGGTTGGAGCATTTAATCCATTCATATTTAAGGTAATTATTGATATGTATGTTCCTATTACCATTTTCTTAATTGTTTTGGGTTTGTTTTTGCAGGTCTTTTTCTGGTCTTGTATTTCTCACTGTGTGAAGTTCCTTTAGCATTTGTTGTAGAGCTGGTGTGGTGGTGCTGAATTCTCGAGTAGTCTTGGTTGTAGGTTTTTCCCTTTCATCACTTTAAATATATATGCCACTCCCTTCTGGACTGCAGTGTTTCTGCTGAAAAATCACCTGAAAACCTTATGGTTTTCATAATATACCCTTGTATATTATTTGTTTCTTTTCCCTCGCTGGTTTTAATACTTTTTCTTTGTATTTAATTTTTGTTAGTTTGAATAATATATGTCTTGGCGTGTTTCTCCTTGGGTTTATCCTGTATAGGACTTTCTGCCCTTCCTGGATTTGGGTGACAATTTCCTTTCCCATGTTAGGGAAGTTTTTGACTATAATCTCTTCAAATGTTTTCTCAGGCCCTTTCTCTTTTTCTTCTTTTGTGACTCCTATAATTCGAATGTTGGTGCTTTTAATGTTGTCCCAGAGGTCTCTGAGACTCTCCTCATTTCTTTGCATCCTTTTTTTTTTTTTTTTATTCTGCTCTGTGGCAGTTATTTCCACCATTCTATATTCCAGCTCACTTATCTGTTCTTCTGCCTTAGTTATTCTGCTATTGATTCCTTCTAGTGTATTTTTCACTTCAGTTATTGTGTTGTTCATCACTGCTTTTTGTTCTTCAGTTCTTCTAGGTCCTTGTCAAATATTTCTTGGGTCTCCTTTCTATTTCTGTGCCTCCATTCTATTTTCAAGATCTTGGATCATCTTAAGAATCATTACTCTGAATTCTTTTTCAGGTAGGTTGCCTATTTTCTCTTCATTTATTTGGTCTTATGGATTTTTACCTTGCTCCTTCATCTGTAACATATTTTTCTGTCATCTCATTTTGTCTGACTTACTGTGTTTGTGGTCTCCTTTCTGCAGGCTGCAGGGTCATAGTTCCTCTTGCTTCTGGTGTATTTGCCCCCTTATTGGTGAGGGTGTTACAGGGGCTTGTGTAGGCTTCTTTTTGGGAGGGTCTGGTGTCTGTGCTGTGGTGGGTGGAGCTGAGTCTTGTGCCCTGATGGGCTGGACCACGTCAGGTGGTGTTTTGGGGGTTGTCTGTGAGCTTAGTATGACTTTAGGCAGCCTGTCTGCTGATGGGTGAGGCTGTGTTCCTGTCTTGCTAGTTGTTTGGTGTGGGGCATCCAGCAGTGGAGCCTGTAGGCAGTTGGGTGGAGCTGGGCCTTCATGTTGAGATGGAGACCTCTGGAAAAGCTCACGCTGATTAATATTCCCTGGGGCCAGGAATTCTCTGGCATTCCAGCGTCTTGGACTCAACACTCTTACTCTAGAGGCTCAGGCATGACCCTTGGCCAGGGAACAAAGACCATGTCAGCTGCATGGTGGAGCCAGAAAAAGAAAAGAATGAAATACAACAAAGAAAACAAACAAACAAACAAAATCCAAGACAAATGATAAAAGCAAGACCAAACAAAAAAAAAAAAAAAAGAAGAAAAAAAATCCAAACAAAAACTAACAATAAAAACAGAACAAAAATAAAAAAAAAAAACACAAGAAAAACAGAAAGCAAACTAAAAAAAACAAAGACAGCTTTAAACAAATATACCAAAATGGTCAAGACATAAAACAACAAAACAAACAAAGAAAAGACAAAATCAGAAACAAGAAAAAAACACAAAACATCAAGTAAAACTTGAAAAATAAAAAAAAAATTATTAAAAAATTAGAAAACAAAATATAAAAAATTATTAAAAAGAAAAAAATAATAAAACAACAACAGAACAAAATGAAACAAAAATTGAAAGAAAAAAGAAAAAAATAGTAATAATATTTTCCTGAGGCCTCCACTCTCAGTGTACTTGTTCCTCCAGTGAGCCACAGCCAACCCTTGCCTCCCCAGGAGCCCCTCCACTAACACTAGGTAGTTCTCTGAACTTGCTGTGGGCACTGTTGGGCCAGCTCAGACCCTGACCTGACCCAACTTCCACATGTACTTGCCCCCAAAGTCCACAGCTGCCAAATTTAGACTGGTCTCAGTTGTTGATAGTACTCATTGTCCATTCAGATATTCCACAGATGCAGGATTTACCAAGCAGATCATGCAGATTTAACCTGTGGCTTGTTCAGCTGCACCAAGAGATTTCTGTTCCTCTTTCTTAATCACATAGTCGCTGGGCTCAGTTTTGGTTTTGGCCCCACCTCTATGTATGGGCCACCCTCAGGTGTCTGTTCCCTGCCCAGGCAAGAAGGGCAGAAGCAGTGGCTGATTGGGGCTCTCAGGCTGGGGCAATTATTCACTCAGGCTGAGGAGGGATAAGGTGGCCACAGCTTTGGTGTGTGCAAAGTGCCTGCAGTGGCAGAGACCAGCAAGAAGATGCAACAGACTGGGACACACTCACTCTGGTGTGAGTCCCTCCAAGTGACCACAGAAGCAGGGGCCGTTGGGTGGGGAAGGGTCTTGCAATGGCAGCCCTGCCCTTGCACGCCACTCAACAGTGGTGCCTCATTTCCAAGGCAGACCACGCTTCCTCTAGGAGCATTCCTGGCCATGGAGCACCTCACTCCCATTCCCTCAGGTTTTCTCTGTGCAGCCAACACTGGTCCTCTACCCAGATCCACTCTCCTGACCACAAGCTTTAGCACTCAGCCCCCTTCAGCACTGGTGGCTTCCTTTCTCAGGCTGGGGTGCCCAAGACTGATTCCAGAGGAGGCTTTAGCAGTGGCGGTGCTCAGGACTCTGGAGACTGTGCAGGTGGAGGAGGCTTTGGCTTGAGGGGGTGGGCCTTTATTAGTAACTTTTAAAATTTAAAAGTCTTCTTCCATTTCTGTCCTCCAGGTGCCTAGTGATCTTGCCAAGAAGCAATCAATATAATTAGAAACGAATACCAGATCTTGAATCAAATGAACTCATAATATATGGAATGGGATAGAAATCACCATATTATGCCCAAAATTAAAAGAGTAACTAACTTTTGCTGTTTTGTTCTGTGGACCAATCATTGTATGAAGTACAGTAATAAGTCATTTCTTACTCATTTCTCAAAGACAATTCTATGTGGTAAATATTTTCTTTAATTTCAGCCCACAGCTGAGGAAACTAAGGCCAGAAGAGTGTCTAATCGATTTTCTGATTACACAGGCCATGTGCTCAAAAAGTGACAAGTTATTGTGTTCACCTACTCAGCACCACTCCAGAGACCATGTTCTTAAACCATTGTGATATACTCCCTCCCTTAGGGTATAATGGTTAAAAGCAAGACCTTCAAATGTAACAAGCGTTAAAGTTGTACTTTTTGTAAACAATTTATGTATTGTGCATGCATTTGGATGTGCTGAAGAAAATAATTCAGAAAAGAAATTAGACTTAGAAAGGTAACCAAATATAACAGGAAGTTAGAAAATAGTGCCAAGACCTAAATAACAGGCTGGGACTTGGAATATATAACTCTTATAATTCTGCCTCTCAGTGATCTACTCACATGAATAAACGTTGTACACATAAGTTTTTAAAAGATACTAATACAGGAACACCTTGTTTTATTGTGCTTTGCTTTATTGCAGATGTTGAGTTTTTTACAAATTGAAGGTGTGTGGCAACCCAGCATCAAGCAATTCTATTGGTGCCATTTTTCTAACAGCATTTGTTCACTTGGTTCCTCTGCATTACCTTTTTGATAATTCTCACAATATTTCAAAATTTTCATTATTATTATATGTTATGGTGATCTGAGATCAGTGACCTTTGATGTCACTATTGCAATTATTTTGGGGTGCCAAGAACCACATCCATATAAAGTGATGAGCTTAGTAGATAAATGTCGTGTGATTTGACTGCTCCAACAGTTGAGCATCCTCCCACCTCTCCCCTTCTCCAGAGGTCTCCTTGGTCCCTGAGACACAACACTATTGAAATTAGGCCAATTAATAACCCTACAAAGGCCTCTAAGTGTTTAAGTGAAAGAAAGAGTCATATGTCTTTCACTTTAAATCCAAAGCTGGAAAAGATCAAGCTTAATGAGAAAAGCATGTCTAAAACTGAGATGTGTTGAAAGCTGGGCCTCTTGTGCCAAACACCCAAGTTGTGAACGTTAAGAAAAGTTCTTGAAGGAAATTTAAAGTGCTACTCCAGTGAACACACTAATGATGAGAAAACAAAACAGCTTTATTGCTGGTATGGAGAAAGTTTTAGTGGTCTGGGTAGAAGATCAAACCAGCCACAGCATTCACTTAAGCCAAAGCCTAATCTAAAGCAAGACCCTAACTCTCTTCAATTCTGTGAAGGCTGAGGGAGGTGAGGTAGGTGCAGAAGGAAAGTTTGAAGCTAGCAGAGGTTGGGTCATGAGGTTGAAGGAAAGAAGTCCTCTCCATAACATAAAAGTGCAAGAGGAAGCAGAAAATGCTGTTGTAGAAGTTGCAGCAAGTTACCCAGAAGATTTAGCTAAGATGATTAATGAAGGTGGCTGCACTGAACAACAGATTTTCAATGTAGATAAAGTAGCCTTATATCGGAAGAAGATAACATTCAGAACTTTTATAGCTAGAGAAGAGAAGTCAATGCCTGGCTTTAAAGCTTCAAAGGACGAGCTGACTATCTTGTTGGGGTTAATGTGGCTGGGGACTTAAAGGTGAAGTCATTTACCATTCTGAAAATCCTAGGGTCCTTTAGAATTATGCTAATTCTACTCTGTCTGTGCTCTATAAATGGAACAACAAAGCCTGGATGAAAACACATCAGTTAACAGCATAGCTTACTGACTATTTGAAGCCCACTGTTGAGATCTATTGCTCAGAAAAAGATTCCTTTCATAATATTTCTGCCCTCTGACAATGCACCTGGTCACCCAGAGCTCTGATGTGGACAAACAATGAGATTCATGTTGTTTTTATGCCTGCTAACACAACATCCATTCTGCAGCCTATGGATTGAGGAATAATTTCTGCTTTCAAGTCTTATTTAGGAAATATATTTTGTAAGGTTATAACTGTCCTAGATGGTGAGTCATCTGATGGATCTGGGCAAAGTAAATTGGAAACCTCTGAAAAGAATTCACCTTTCTAGATGCATGAAGAACATTCATAATTCATCAGAAGAGGTCAAAATATCAACATTAACAGGAGTTTGGAAGAAGTTGACTCCAACACTCATGGGTGACTTTCATGGGTTTAAGACTTCTGTGAAGGAAGTAACTACAGATGTTGTGGAAATAGCAAGAGAACTAGAACAAAAAGTGGAGACCAAAGATGTGACTGAATTGTTGCAATGTCATGATAAAACTTTCATGAATGAGGAGCTGCTTTTTATGGATAATAAAAAGTGGTTTCTTGAGATGGAATATACCCCTGCTGAAAATGCTGTCAAAATTATTGAAGCAACAACAAATCATTTAGAATATTGCATAAACTTAATTGATAAAGCAGCATCAGTGTTTGAGAGGATTGACTCCAATTTCAAAAGAAGTTCTGCCATGGTAAAATGCTATCAAAAAGCATTGCATGCTACAGAGAAATCGCTTGTGAAAGTAAGAGTCAATCTAAGTGGCAAACTTCATTGCTGTTTTATTTTAAGAAATTGCCACTGCCAACCCAACCTTCAGCAACCACTGCCATCAACTTCTGGACAAGACTTTTCACTAACAAAAAGATTACAACTTTTTGAAGACTCAGATGATGGTTAGGGTTTTTCAGCAATAAAATATTTTAAAATTAAGGTATGTACATTTTTTTTAAAGATATGGCAATTTATTTATTTATTTTTATTTATTTATGGCTGTGTTGGGTCTTCGTTTCTGTGCGAGGGCTTTCTCCAGTTGCGGCAAGCGGAGGCCACTCTTCATCGCGGTGCGTGGGCCTCTCACTATTGCGACCTCTCTTGTTGCGGAGCACAGGCTCCAGACGTGCAGGCTCAGTAATTGTGGCTCACGGGCCCAGTTGCTCCGCGGCATGTGGGATCTTCCCAGACCAGGGCTCGAACCCGTGTCACCTGCATTGGCAGGCAGATTCTCAACCATTGCGCCACCAGGGAAGCCCAAGGTATGTACATTTTTTAGACATAAAACTATTGCACACTTAATAGACTGCAGTATAATGTAAATGTAAATTTTATATGCAATGGAAAATGGAAAAAATTGTGTGACTTTTTTATTGCAATGTTTGCGTTGCTACAGTGGCCTGGAACAGAATTCACAATAACTGCAAGGTGTGTCTGTATAGTTGTATGCTCAGGAGTGTCAAGACAGCCAAGAAAACTTGCATATTCGCAATGTGCTCATGATAATCTTCAAGAACAGATATACATAGAGCGTAATAGATGAGTAGAACTTATCTTTTTACTATGTCTATAAAGTATAATAATATGAAAACACTTTAAGTATAGTAGTTTCACTATTTTTAATAGAATGATATCATTAAATTAGTTAAATATTATTTAATAATTTAACATGCTTATGTATAATTGTAAAGGATTACCACTTTCTGTGTTGATAGAGAATGAGAGATTGGAATTTTCACCCCATTATAAACAACCAGAAAACCAGATAAAATAAATTGGATAGCTTTTTTCAGACATTGGAAACAGTGACAACTGTTTGGTTTTCACTAAATGAAGGGATATAAATGAAGTAATTTCCATAATGGTCCTGGATTTTTGCTTAGAGATATTTTTGGAACCATGATAAGGCACCTAAGCATAGTAAGGAAGTCAAGCAGAGCACAATGTCTTTCTAAATTGAGATACACAAGTTTGGAGAGGTGGAGATGGCTGGAATTTGGGGACAGTATGATTGCAAAGAAACCTATGCAGGAAAGATACCAAGTAACTTACATAAGTGGTCCTTTTAAGTGTTTTGATGAATACGAAGCCATGGTTACATGGGGTGAAACTCCCTGGCTGGATAGTTATAAATTAATTAGTTCCCTTTGAATTTTTGCCAACCAGAGGCAACATTTATTATGACACCTGGGGCATTCAGGAGTGACACCAGTAGTAGTAGTACCTGAAGTATTAGTAGCACTAGTAGTAAACTAGCCTTTGAATAAGGCTACACTAAATCCACCTTAACAAAACTTAGAACTGTTGAGAGGTTTAAGGTCATTTTCAAACAACAGAGAGTGAAACAGCATCCGACAGTCTTTAATGAATGTAACAATGCTCAGCTTCATCAACATAATATTCACAATACATAGAACCTAATCAGTATTTATTATACATTCAAATACACAGGGATATGTGACATAAAACTAACAGTTAATAGAATCATACTAAATAATGATAGATATGATGGAATTGGCACACAGAACATAGGACAGATATTCTCACTAGGTCAGGTATATAATGAAAAAATAATATAATGAGGAAAAGAATATTAAAATATCCAATGAATTATTTTGAAATAAAAATGCCTCCTAAATAAAAACTTCCTTAGGAGAAGATGGCGGAAGAGTAAGACGTGGAGATTGCCTTCCTCCCCACAGATACATCAGAAATACATCTACACGTGGAACTGCTCCTATAGAACACCCACTGAACGCTGGCAGAAGACCTCAGACCTCCCAAAAGGCAAGAAACTCCCCACGTACCTGGGTATGGCAAAAAAAAAAAGAAACAACAGAGACAAAAGAATAGGCATGGGACCTGCACCAGTGGGAGGGAGCTGTGAAGGAGGAAAGGTTTCCACACACTAGGAAGCCCCTTCACCAGTGGAGACTGCGGGTGGCGGAGGGGGGAAGCTTCGGAGCCATGGAGGAGAGCGCAGCAATAGGGGTGCAGAGGGCAAGGTGGAGAGATTACCACACAGAGGATCAGTGCCTAGCAGCACTCACCAGCCCGAGAGGCTTGTCTGCTCACCCGCCGGGGTGGGCGGGGGCTGGGAGCTGAGGCTTGGGATTGGTTGGATCGCAGGGAGAGGACTGGGGTTGGCGGCGTGAACACAGGCTGAAGGGGTTAGTGCACCACGGCTAGCCAGGAAGGAGTCTGGGAAAAGGTCTGGAGATGCCGAACAGGCAAGAGACTTTTTCTTGCCTCTTTGTTCCCTGGTGTGCGAGGAGAGGGGATTCAGAGCACTGCCTAAACGAGCTCCAGAGACGGGCGCAAGCCGTGGCTATCAGCGTGGACCCCAGAGATGGGCATGAGACGCTAAGGCTGCTGCTGCTCCCACCAAGAAGCCTGTGGGCGAGCACAGGTCACTATCCACACTGCCCCTCCCGGGAGCCTGTGCAGCCTGCCACTGCCAGGGTCCCGTGATCCAGGGACAACTTCCCCAGGAGAACGCATGGTGCACCTCAGGCTGCTGCAATGCCACGCAGGCCTCTGCCACTGCCGCAGGTCCACCCAGCATCCGTACCCTTCCCTGCCCCCGGCCTGAGTGAGCCAGAGCCCCTGAAGGAGCTTCTCCTTTAACCCCGTCCTGTCTGAGTGAAGAACAGATGCCCGCAGGCGACCTACAAGTAGAGGCGGGGCTAAATCCAAAGCTGAATCCCAGGAACTGTGCAAACAAAGAAGAGAAAGGGAAATCTCTCCCAGCAGCCTCAGAAGCAGTGGATTAAAGCTCCACAAACAATTTGATGTACCTGAATCTGGAGATTACCTGAAGAGACAATGAATCATCCTAAATTGAGGAGGTGGACTTCGTGAGCAAGATATATTATATTTTCCCCTTTTCCTCTTTTTGTGAGTGTGTATGTGTATGCTTCTGTTTGAGATTTTGTCTGTATAGCTTTGCTTTAACCATTTGTCCTAGGGTTCTGTCCATCCTTTTTTTTTTTTTTAATTTAAAAATGTTTGTTTCTTTTTTAAAAAAAAAATATTTTTTATTTTTTTATTTTAATAACTTTATTTTATTTTATCTTACTTTATTTTATTTTAACTTTTTTCTTTTTTTTCTTTCTATTTTTTTTCTTTCATTCTGAACCGTGTGGATGAAAGGCTCTTGGTGCTCCAGCCAGGCATGAGGGCTGTGCCTCTGAGGTGGGAGAGCCAACTTCAGAACACTGGTCCACAAGAGACCTCCCAGCTCCATGTAATACCAAATGACGAAAATCTCCCAGAGATCTCCATCTCAACACCAAGACCCAGCTTCACTCAATGACCAGCAAGTTATAGTGCTGGGCACCCATGCCAAAAAACTATCAAGACAGGAACACAGCCCCAGCCATTAGCATAGAGGCTGCCTAAAATCATAGTAAGGCCACAGACACCCCAAAACACACCACCAGACGTACACCTGCCCACCAGAAAGACAAGATCCAGCCTCATCCACCAGAACACAGGCACTAGTCCCCTCCATCAGGAAGCCTACACAACCCACTGAACGAACCTTAGCCACTTGGGAGAGATACCAAAAATAACAGGAACTACGAACCTGCAGCCTGCAAAAAGGAGACTGAAAACATAGTAAGATAAGCAAACTGAGAAGACAGAAAACACAGAGCAGATGAAGGAGCAAGGTAAAAATACACCAGACCTAACAAATGAAGAGGAAATAGGCACTTTACCTGAAAAATAATTCAGAATAATGATAGTAAAGATGATCCAAAATCCTGGAAATAGAATGGACAAAATGCAAGAAAAATTTAACAAGGACCTAGAAGACCTAAAGAGGAACCAAACAATGATGAAAAACACAATAATAAAATTAAAAATACTCTAGAAGGAATCAATAGCAGAATAACTGAGGCAGAAGAACGGATAAGTGACCTGGAAGATAAAATAGTGGAAATAACTACTGCAGAGCAGAATAAAGAAAAAAGAATGAAAAGAACTGAGGACAGTCTCAGAGACCTCTGGGACAACATTAAATGCACCAACATTCGAATTATAGGGGTCCCAGAAGAAGAACAGAAAAAGAAAGGGACTGAGAAAATATTTGAAGAGATTATAGTTGAAAACTTCCCTAATATGGGAAAGGAAATAGTTAATCAAGTCCAGGAAGCACAGAGAGTCCCATACAGGATAAATCCAAGGAGAAACACGCCAAGACACATATTAATCAAACTATCAAAAATTAAATATAAAGAAAACATATTAAAGGCAACAAGGAAAAAACAACAAATAACACACAAGGGAATCCCCATAAGATTAACAGCCGATCTTTCAGCAGAAACTCTGCAAGGCAGAAGGGAGTGGCAGAACATATTTAAAGTGAGGAAGGAGAAAAACCTACAACCAAGATTACTCTACCCAGCAAGGATCTCATTCAGATTTGATGGAGAAATTAAAACCTTTACAGACAAGCAAAAGCTGAGAGAGTTCAGCACCACCAAACCAGCTTTACAACAAATGCTAAAGGAACTTCTCTAGGCAAGAAACACAAGAGAAGGAAAACACCTACAATAACAAACCAAAACATTTAAGAAAATGGGAATAGGAACATACATATCAATAATTACCTTAAATGTAAATGGATTAAATGCTCCCACCACAAGACACAGACTGGCTGAATGGATACAAAAACAAGACCCATATATATATGCTATCTACAAGAGACCCACTTCAGACCTAGGAACACATACAGACTGAAAGTGAGCAGATGGAAAAAGATATTCCATGCAAATGGAAATCAAAAGAAAGCTGGAGTAGCAATTCTCATATCAGACAAAATAGATTTTAAAATAAAGACTATTACAAGAGACAAAGACAGACTCTATATAATGATCAAGGGATCAATTCAAGAAGAAGATATAACAATTTTAAATATTTATGCACACAACATGGGAGCACCTCAATACATAAAACAAATAGAAACAGCCATATAAGGGGAAATTGACAGTAACACAATCATAGTAGGGGACTTTAACACCCCACTTTCACCAATGGACAGATCATCCAAAATGAAAATAAATAAGGAAACACAAGCTTTAAATGATACATTAAACAAGATGGATTTAATTGATATTTATAGGACATTCAACCCAAAAAAACCAGAATACACATTTTTCTCAAGTGCTCATGGAACATTCTCCAGGATAGATCATATCTTGGGTCACAAATCAAGCCTTGGTAAATTTAAGAAAATTGAAATCATATCAAGTATCTTTTCCGACCACAATGCTATGAGACTAGATATCAATTACAGGAAAAGATCTGTAAAAAATACAAACACATGGAGGCTACACAATACATTACTTAATAACGACGTGATCACTGAAGAAATCGAAGGGGAAATAAAAAAATACCTAGAAACAAATGACAATGGAGACATGATGACCCACAACCTATGGGATGAAGCAAAAGCAGTTCTAAGAAGGAAGTTTATAGCAATACAATCCTACCTCAAGAAACAGGAAACATCTTGAATAAACAACATAACCTTGCACATAAAGCAATTAGAGAAAGAAGAACAAAAAAAAACCCAAAGCTAGCAGAAGAAAAGAAATCATAAAGATCAGATCAGAAATAAATGAAAAAGAAATGAAGGAAACAATAGCAAAGATCAATAAAACTAAAAGCTGGTTCTCTAAGAAGATAAACAAAATTGATAAACCATTAGCCAGACTCATCAAGAAAAAAAGGGAGAAGACTCAAATCAATAGAATTAGAAATGAAAAAGGAGGAGTAACAACTGACACTGCAGAAATACAAACCATCATCAGAGATTACTACAAGCAAATCTATGCCAATAAAATGGGCAACCTGGAAGAAATGGACAAATTCTCAGAAATGCACAACCTGCCGAGACTGTACCAGGAAGAAATAGAAAATATGAACAGACCAATCACAAGCACTGAAATTGAAACTGTGATTAAAAATCTTCCAACAAACAAAAGCCCAGGACGAGATGGCTTCACAGGCGAATTCTATCAAACATTTAGAGAACAGCTAACACCTATCCTTCTCAAACTCTTCCAAAATATTGTAGAGGGAGGAATACTCCCCAAATCATTCTACAAGGCCACCATCACCCTGATACCAAAACCAGACAAAGATGTCACAAAGAAAGAAAACTACAGACCAATATCACTGATGAACATAGATGCAAAAATCCTCAACAAAATACTAGCAAACAGAATCTAACAGCACATTAAAAGGATCATACACCATGATCAAGTGGGGTTTATTCCAGGAATGCAAGGATTCTTCAATATATGCAAATCAATCAACGTGATACAGCATATTAACAAGTTGAAGGAGAAAAACCATATGATCCTCTCAATAGATGCAGAGAAAGCTTTCAACAAAATTCAACACCGATTTATGATAAAAGCCATGCAGAAAGTAGGCATAGAGGGAACTTTCCTCAACACAATAAAGGCCATATATGACAAACCCACAGCCAACATCATCCCCAATGGTGAAAAACTGAAACCATGTCCACTAAGATCAGGAACAAGACAAGGTTGCCCACTCTCACCACTATTGTTCAACATAGTTTTGGAAGTTTTAGTCACAGCAATTAGAGAAGAAAAAGAAATAAAAGGAATCAAAATTGGAAAAGAAGAAGTAAAGCTGTCACTGTTTGCATATGACATGATACTATACATAGAAAATCTTCAAGATTCTACCAGAAGACTCCTAGAGCTAATCAATGAATTTGGTAAAGTAGCAGGATACAAAATTAATGCACAGAAATCTCTTGCATTCCTATACAATAATGATGAAAAATCTGAAAGTGAAATTAAGAAAACACTCCCATTTATCATTGCAACAAAAAGAATAAAATACCTAGGAATAAACTTACCTAAGGAGACAAAAGACCTGTAGGCAGAGAACTATAAGACACTGATGAAAGAAATTGAAGATGATAAAAAAAGATGGAGAGATATACCATGTTCTTGGATTGGAAGAATCGACATTGTGAAGATGACTACTACCTAAAGCAATCTTCAGATTCAATGCAATCCCTATCAAACTACCACTGGCAGTTTTCACAGAACTAGAACAAAACATTTCACAATGTTTATGGAAACACAAAAGACCCCGAATAGCCAAAGCAATCTTGAGAACGAAAAATGGAGCTGGAGGAATCAGGCTCCCTGACTCCAGACTATACTACAAAGTTACAATAATCAAGACAGTATGGTACTGGCACAAAAACAGAAAAATACATCAATGGAACAGGATAGAAAGCCCAGAGATAAACCCATGCACATATGGTCACCTTATCTTTGACAAAAGAGGCAAGCATATACAGTGGAGAAAAGACAGCATCTTCAATAAGTGGTGCTGGGAAAACTGGACAGGTACATGTAAAAGTATGAAATTAAATAACTCCCTAACACCATACACAAAAATAAACTCAAAATGGATTAAAGACTTAAATGTAAGGCCAGACACTATCAAACTCTTAGAGGAAAACATAGGCAGAACAGTCTATGACATAAATCACAGCTAGATCCTTTTTGACTTAGCTCCTAGAGAAATGGATATAAAAACAAAAATAAACAATAGGGACCTAATGAAACTTAAAAGCTTTTGCACAGCAAAGGAAACCATAAACAAGACCAAAAGACAACCCTCAGAATGGGAGAAAATATTTGCAAATGAAGCAACTGACAAAGGATTAATCTCCAAGATTTACAAGCAACTCATGCAGCTCAATAACAAAAAAACAAGCAACCCAATCCAAAAATGGGCAGAAGACCTAAATAGACATTTCTCCAAAGAAGATATACAGATGGCCAACAAACACATGAAACAATGCTCAACATCATTAATCATTAGAGAAATGCAAATCAAAACTACAATGAGATATCATCTCACACCGGTCAGAATGGCCATCATCAAAAAATCTAGAAACAATAAATGCTGGAGAGGGTGTGGAGAAAAGGGAACACTCTTGCACTGTTGGTGGGAATGTAAATTGATACAGCCACTATGGAGAACAGTATGGAGGTTCCTTAAAAAACTGAAAATAGAACTACCACACGACCCAGCAATCTCACTACTGGGCATATACCCTGAGAAAACCATAATTCAAAAAGAGCCATGTACCAAAATGTTCATTGCAGCTCTATTTACAATAGCCAGGACATGGAAGCAACCTAAATGTCCATCATTGGATGAATGGATAAAGAAGATATGGCACATATATACAATGGAATATTACTCAGCCATAAAAAGAAACAAAATGGAGTTATTTTTAGTGAGGTGGATGGAGTTAGAGTCTGTCATACAGAGTGAAGTAAGTCAGAAAGAGAAAAACAAATACAGTATGCTAACACATATATATGGATTCTAAGAAAAAAAAAAAAGATCATGAAGAACCTAGTGGTAAGACGGGAATAAAGACACAGACCTACTAGAGAATGGACTTGAGGATATGGGGAGGGGGAAGGGTAAGCTATGTCAAAGTGAGAGAGTGGCATTGACATATATACACTACCAAACGTAAAATAGATAGCTAGTGGGAAGCAACCGCATAGCACAGGGAGATCAGCTCTGTGCTTTGTGACCACCTAGAGGGGTGGGATAGGGAGGATGGGAGGGAGGGAGATGCAAGAGGGAAGAGATATGGGAACATATGTATATGTATAACTGATTCACTTTGTTATAAAGCAGAAACTAATACACCATTGTAAAGCAATTATACTCCAATAAAGATGTTAAAAAAAACCAAGAAACTTCTTTAGATGGATTTAGTAGTGGAGAAGATGCTGCAGAAGGGAAAAAAAAAAACCTTTAAAACGTAATACAAATTATGAAAGATGAAGCGTAGAGTAAAAGAAGAGAAAAAATGAACAGAATCACATTTAATTGTGGGAGAATATCAGGTGTTTTCATATCCATGTGCATTATTTTAAGGTTTCCATTTCAATTTACCAAAAACTTAGTGGCTTAAAACAACAGAAAAGTATTCTCTCATAGTTTTGGATTTCAGAATTCTGAAATCAAGGTATCAGCAAGGTTGGTTACTTCTAGAGACTCTGAGAAATTGTCCAATACAAGCAGATGCATCACTTCAATCTCTGTCTCTGTCTTCACATGGCCTTCTCCTTTGTGTGTTTTTGTATTTGCTCCTCTTTTTCCCTTAAATGGATTCCTCTCATTGGATTTAGGAAAGTCCCTAAATTTAGTATGACTTCATCTTGAGATCCTTAATTATACTTTCAAGATCCTTATTCCAAATAAGGTCACATTCTAAGGTTCTGGGTAAACATACATTTTGAGGTTTACAATTCAACCCACCACACCATGTAACTGGAGTCTTAAATAAAGGAAGATTGGAGGAAAAAGGAAAATAATATATAAAAAATAATGTACCCTGAAATTTCAAACTTGATAATTTAAAATCCACACAACAAAACAGCTCAAAAAACTGAATACAGAATAAACACACAAAAAATTACACACATGCACATCATAATCATATTGCAGAACATTTTTAGATCTAATACTGAAAGAAAAAAAGTTGTGGTAAACATTAGGAAGGAGAGAGAAAAGAAAGAAGTTTCCCTAAATTCTCTTTTCATGTTATTATTATATAGATCTCATGGTTGTTTCCTCCCCTCTGAGACACATGTACTTTTCAAAAATTAGTAAATAGTGATCAATAAGAACAGCAGGGAATCTATGAAAAATATTATAAAGAGAGAAAATTTTAAAATATGGAAAAGTTAAAGGGGGGAAATATCTTCTATAATTTTGGAGTCTACTGACTTCCAGGAACTTGCCTTCCTTTCTGCTACATGACACAGATTTACTGGGACAGACTCTGTTAGCTTGAGAGAAGCCAGGTTTGATTCTAGGTGGGTTGTAGATCTAAATAGAAGCAAAAACATGAAAGCTTCTAGACAATAATCTATAAAATGTATTCATTACCTTCTATACAATAACATATGACATATATTTATTACTTTAGAGGTAGGCAACATTTTTTCCAAAGGGTCATAAAAGTACTAAATGCTGATTAAAAAGTGGAAAATTATATTTTATTTATGGAGTCCCTTGTATATTTTTTATTAATGGACTCTTCAAAAGACTCTAGTAAAAGAAGTTAAAGGCAAGTCATAGGGTGGCAAAAGACCATTGCAATATCTATTTTCTTTAAACTCTTATATCAGACAATGTAAGGAACTTTACAAAAAAATAAAAATGAAAGGGAAAATTCAGTTTTTAAAAATAGAAAGAAACTTGAACGGGCAATTTAAGAAGACCAATGTTTAAATGGCCAATACGGTAATGAAGTGTTCAGCCTTATTTGTCATGCAGAAAATGAAATTAGTACCATAATAACATACCTTCATAGATTATATACTAGCATTTAGTAAAAGTAAAAAGTAAAAGAGAGAAGCCATCAAGAGTTAGCAATGTTGTGGAGCTGTCAGAATTTGTATTCACTGCTGGAGTTGTAAATTCATATAAGTACAGTGGAAAACAATTTGACAGAGTTTACATATTGAAAATAAGCATATTCTATGAATCCTTAATGCCCATACAAGATGTATAATACACAGAAATGTAATCATATGTTCATCCAAATACATGGATAAGAATGTTCACATGATGTTCCTAGTATTAGCTCCACACAGGGAACAACAAAAAGTAGAAATGACACCAATCAATCATCAAATTGTTGACAATTGTTAATACAATTGTTAATTGTATCAAATTCTGATACATTCATGCAATGGAATACCATATCATATCAATGAAAAGAATGAACTATATTATTCCATGCACCAGTATGAATGAATATCACAAAAATAATATTCATATGCTTGAGCAGATGAAGGCAAACATAAAAGAAAGCATATTATATGATTCTATTCATATTATATGATTCTATGAGTCCAAAAATAGACAAAAATATTCTATGATAATGAAAGTCAGAATAATGGTAGGCTTTGGAGAAAAGGAGTGTTAGCTGGGAGGAACACAAGGAGAACTTCCAAGATGTTCTCAATGTTCTATTTCCAGATAAAAGTGGTGCTTATGCAGATGTGTCATTGTGACTATTCATTAAGCTGTATGTCTATGTATATGTGTTTTAATAAAAAGATTTACAAAACTTCATGCACATTAGGAAAAGTTGAATTTAGTTGAGTGTAAGGACACAATATTCATAAAAGTTTCTTTTTATAAGAATTCAGTAAAATAAATGAGCAAATTTTCTATATTAAAGGTATGTAAAATAAAAACGAATAAAGGCGGGGGTAAAATACAGAGCAAATATTAATTATTTAGAAAATATTAAAATAAAAAATTGGTATAGATATATGATTTCAAGAGTTTCTTTTTTTAAATAAACTATGACAAAGCTAATGATAAATTACAAGGGGTCTGCAGAAGAAATTGTAAAGGGAGACTCAAAACACTGAGATAAAAGAGATTAAGATTTACAATAACATATTATTAATATCAATACAATTTAAATTATTGACTATAAATAATTTTATAAATTGTCAAAATTTGACCCAAGAAGAAATAGAAAAACTTAATAAAAAATATTTATGCAACAAAGGGAAAAAAAATCACAGAATAAGCCTCTTTGCACTGGCACAGGGCTCAGAAAACATTATCAGACATAATTAATCCTAGGTAAAAATGTAGTTAGAGAATAGAAAAAAAATAAGGTTTTGCCAAATTATCTTGAACAGTTAGAATAAAATGACAAAACCTAAAAAGAAAACCAAATGATTTATTTAACATAAAATATATAAAATTTCATACTAGAAAATTTAATATAGCGATAGATCACAAATGTTGAATTTCATAGTATGCAAAAAGTGTTCCACCTTCAGAAGCCTGCTGTTAAAATTTATCACATTGTGATGTCAATTGAGAAAAATATAGTTTAAATCTAATAATAGTATATTATATTAATCTAAAATTAAGTTTTCATAAACATTTTAATGAATGCAAAATATAATATTGCTTTTTAAGATGATGAAAAGAAACTCTCTGAAACCAAGCATCAGTGAAGCTCACGATGATACAGTAGATCTTCCCATTATAATATCTTACAAGATACAAATGACTGATAACAACCCTAATTTTAAAATTTTTGTGGTTTTTAACCAATGCAATAAGAGAATGTGAAAGTTCCAAAGTAGGCAATGTTTGTAATCATTTCACTTTTAACAAAAAATAAAATTGAAACTCTGTATACTTAGGAAGAGAATTTATATAGGAAAGCACAACATACATTTAAATGTACATTTGTATTTTCTTATAAACCAGCAATAAGGTGTTATAAAGCATGAAATATTAAAGGGTTCAATTTCATAATAGCAAAAATATAAATCATTATGGAGTAATCATAAAAACAGATTTTTTTTTTTTAATAAAGAGTATAGCCTGGTCCTTACATGAGAAACCTAACTAAATGTGGGTTTATATAAGGTTAGTTCTCTTTCCCATCATAATACATGTTATAAGATATTAAACAAAACAAAGACATTTTAAAAATCACTTGTTTTATTAATTTTATATACTATAATTAATAAAAATACCAAATGCAACGTTGAATAAAGGACTAATAAAACAAATTTTATAAGCAGATATTATTTTTATGAAGCAAAAATAATTCAGAGTAAACTTATGAGGGAATTAAACAAAATATTAAAAATATTGATAAATGATAATCAAATATAAAAGTTAGTTTTTTGGAAAATGTTTCTCAAAATGATTATATAATCTTTAATTAATTAAAAATTCACAAATGATTTTGAGTTGTTCCTGGAATGACAGCTTTTGACAAAAGTAGTATTGCTTTTTTTTCTTTCTATAGATGTAAACCATAAGAAACTTTCACATATAAAAGATGATTAGATAGATAAAATAGATACATTGGATAAATAGATAATTTGGAATGAATAAACATTTTTTTCAATTCTTTGTTTTACAATCAAGGTATATTTCATAAATTGCATAATGCTCTAACATCTCTCTATTTACTTACGTACACACATATACACATACGTGTGGGCATACACCCACTGCCCACACACACACATCCTTTTGATGAAAATTCAATTAATTCCTTCTTAAAAATTGAGAAATTTGAGGGGTACTGGAAAGCATTTTGGCTGTAAAAGGATTTGATATTTAGTCATTAGAGACTTTCACTTTATTTCTGGGAAGTGTGTCAGAAATCTTTATTAAGATTTAACAGATGACAGCTAATACCACCTGTTTCTATCTCTTTCTATTTAACTTACAGGCTTGCATTTAAACTGATTTAATTATAGCACATTGGGAAATAACAGCATTGTTTCTTTTATTAGTCCTTTGCCAATGCAATATTTTAATAAATATTTTATCTTACCATGTGCTTTTAAGCACATTACCTCAAAACTTTGGAAGGACATTTGATTTATGGAAAGAATTTTGTCTATTTTGTTCAGTTAGCCTAATTACCAAATTATCAATAATTTTTTTTTTTTTTTAATTAATTTATTTATTTATTATTTTTGGCTGTGTTGGGTTTTCGGTTCGTGCGAGGGCTTTCTCCGGTTGCGGCAAGTGGGGGCCACTCTTCATCGCGGTGCGCGGGCCCCTCACCACCGCGGCCCCTCCCGCTGCGGGGCACAGGCTCCAGACGCGCAGGCTCAGTAGTTGTGGCTCACGGGCCCAGCTGCTCCGTGGCATGTGGGATCTTCCCAGACCAGGGCTCGAACCCGTGTCCCCTGCATTAGCAGGCAGATTCTCAACCACTGCGCCACCAGGGAAGCCCAATAATTTTTAATGTTTATTCAGAAAAAAATTCATTTCTATATATTAATTAGTACATAAATTGATCCCTTTCAGGAAAACAAACTGCAGAGATATAAATTACATCATGAACCTTATACAAAAGATTATTTGAATAAATAAACTCAGGGTTTAATCATTGTAGATCTAAATACCATTTTACCTATTTTTGTAATGTTATGAAAAGAAGATAAAACTGCAACATTTCATTCCCATTATGATTTTCTAATAGCACAAGGTAATATGTAGTTAAAATAACAAGCTATTTATGAAGTAAGGATATACCAACAGCTTTAAATCCCCTGGTTTATATATATATATATATGGTGTGTGTGTGTGTGTGTGTAAATGAAGGCATGGATTTGGGGAATAAATACATAAGGAACAAGTATAATTATACAAATAAATTCTATAGGCATATATAAATATACATATACAAATATGTGTGTGTGTGTAAAAAATTTTCCATTGATTCCAAATATCTAAGAAAATGTTTAAAAGTGAATGGATGGAAGAGGAGCTTCAAGATGGTGGAAGAGTAAGATGTGGAGATCACCTTCCTCCCCACAAATACGTCAGAAATACATCTACATGTGGAACAGCTCCTATAGAACACCTACTGAAAGCTGGCAGAAGACCTCAGACCTCCCAAAAGGCAAGAAACTCCCCACGTACCTGGGTAGGGCAAAAGAAGAAAGAAAAAACAGAGACAAAAGAATAGGGATGGGACCTGCACCAGTGGGAGGGAGCTGTGGAGGAGGAAAGGTTTCCACACACTAGGAAGGCCCTTAGCGGGCAGAGACTGTGGGTGGCGGAGGGGGAAAGCTTCAGAGCCACGGAGGAGAGCACAGCAAGAGGGGTGCAGAGGGCAAAGCGGAGAGATTCCCACGCAGAGGATCGCTGCACTCACCAGCCCGAGAGGCATGTCTGCACACCCGCCGGGGCGGGCGGGGGCTGGGAGCTGAGGCTCGGGCTTCAGAGGTCTGAGCCCAGGGAGAGGACTGGGGTTGGCTGCGTGAACACAGCCTCAAGGGAGTTAGTGTGCCACAGCTAGCCGGAAGGGAGTCCGTGAAAAGTCTGGAGCTGCCGAAGAGGCAAGAGGGTTTTTCTTGCCTCTTTGTTTCCTGGTGTGCGAGGAGAGGGGATTAAGAGCGCTGCTTAAAGGAGCTCCAGAGATGGGCATGAGCCGCGGCTATCAGCGCGGACCCCAGAGACAGACATGAGATGGTAAGGCTGCTGCTGCTGCCACCAAGAAGCCTGTGTGCAAGCACACGTCACTATACACACCTCCCCTCCTGGGAGCCTGTGCACCCCGCCACTGCCAGGGTCCCGTGAGCCAGGGACAACTTCCTGGGGAGAACGCACAGCATGTCTCAGGCTGGTGCAATGTCATGCCAGCCTCTGCCACCGCAGGCTCACCCCGCACTCCGTACCCCTCCCTCCCCCCTGCCTGAGTGAGCCAGAGCCCCCGAAGCAGCTGCTGCTTTAACCACATCCTGTCTGAGCAAAGAAGAGACACCCTCAGGTGACCTACATGCAGAGGTGGGTCCAAATCCAAAGCTGAATCCCGGGAGGTGTGTGAACAAAGAAGAGAAAGGGAAAACTCTCCCAGCAGCCTCAGGAGCAGCAGATTAAATCTCCACAATCAACTTGATGTACTCTGCATCTGTGGAATGCCTGAATAGACAATGAATCATCCCAAATTGAGGAGGTGGACTTTGGGAACAATGATATATATATATATTTTTCCCTTTTTGTGAGTGTGAATGTATATGTTTCTGTGTGTGATTTTGTCTGTATGGCTTTGCTTTTACCATTTGTCTTAGGGTTCTGTCTGTCCTTTTAATTTTTATTTATTTATTTTTTATTACTTAAAAGAAACTTTTTTCTTAATAATTATTTTTTAATAACTTCATTTTATTTTACTTTATTTTATTTTATCTTCTTTCTTTCTTTCTTTCTTTTCTCTCTCCCTTTTATTCTGAGCTGCGTGGAGGACAGGCTGTTGGTGTTCCAGCCAGGCATCAGGGTTGTGTCACTGTGGTGGAGAGCCAAGTTCAGGACACTGGTCCACAAGAGACCGCCCATCTCCATGTAATATCAAATGGCAAAAAATCTCCCAGAGATCTCCATCTCAGCGCCAAGACCCAGCTCCACTCAACGACCAGCAAGCTACAGTGTTGTACACCCTATGCCAAACAACTAGCAACACAGGAACAAAACCCCATCCATTAGCAGAGAGGCTGCCTAAAATCATAATAAGGCCACAGACACCCCAAAACACACTGCCAGACGTGGACCTGCCCAGCAGAAAGACAAGATCCAGCCTCATCCACCAGAACACAGGCACTAGTCCCCTCCACTAGGAAGCCTAAACCACCCACTGAACCAACCTTAGTCACTGCGGACAGACACTAAAAACAATGGGAACTATAAACCTGCAGCCTGTGAAAAGGAGACCCCAAACACAGTAAGTTAAGCAAAATGAGAAGACAGAGAAACAGACAGCAGATGAAGGAGCAAGGCAAAAACCCACCAGACCTAACAAATGAAGAGGAAGTAGCAGTCTACCTGAAAAAGAATTCAGAATAATGATAGTAAAGATGATCCAAAATCTTGGAAATAGAATGGAGAAAATACAAGAAATGTTTAACAAGGACGTAGAAGAACTAAAGAGCAAACAAACAGTGATGAACAACACAATATATTAAATTAAAAATTCTCTAGAAGGGATCAATAGCAGAATAACTGAGGCAGAAGAATGGATAAGTGACCTGGAAGAAAAAATATTGGAAATAACTAGTACACAGCAGAATAAAGAAAAAGAATTGAGGACAGTCTCAGAGACCTCTGGGACAACATTAAACGCACCAAAATTTGAATTATAGGGGTCCCAGAAGAAGAAGAGAAAAAGAAAGGGACTGAGAAAATATTTGAAGTGATTATAGTTGAAAACTTTCCTAATATGGGAAAGGAAATAATCAAGTCTAGGAAGCAGAGAGATTCTCATACAAGATAAATCCAAGGGGAAACACACCAAGACACACATTAATCAAACTATCAAAAATTAAATACAGGGCTTCCCTGGTGGCGCACTGGTTGAGAATCTGCCTGTCAATGCAGGGGACACGGGTTCGCGCCCTGGTCTGGGAAGATCCCACATGCCACGGAGCGACTAGACCCGTGAGCCACAGTTGCTGAGCCTGCACATCTAGAGCCTGTGCTCCACAACAAGAGAGGCCACGATAGTGAGAGGCCCGCACACCGTGATGAAGAGTGGCCCCCGCTTGCCACAACTGGAGAAAGCCCTCGCACAGAAATGAAGACCCAACACAGCCATAAATAAATAAATTAATTAATTAATAAAAAAAATTAAATACAAAGAACAAATATTAAAAGCAGCAAGGGAAAAACAACAAATAACACATAAGGGAATCCCCATAAGGTTAACAGCTGATCTTTCAGCAGAAACTCTGCAAGCCAGAAGGGAGTGGCAGGACATATGTAAAGTGATGAAGGAGAAAAACCTACAGCCAAGATTACTCTACTCAGCAAGGATCTCATTCAGATATGACGGAGAAATTAAAAACTTTACAGAAAAGCAAAAGCTAAGAGGATTCAACACCACCAAACCAGCTTTACAACAAATGCTAAAGGAACTTCTCTAGACAGGAAATACACGAGAAGAAAAAGACCTACAAAAATAAACCCAAAACAATTAAGAAAATGGTAATAGGAACATACATATTGATAATTACCTTAAATGTAAAAGGATTAAATGCTCCAACCAAAAGACATACATTGGCTGAATGGAAAATAAAACAAGACTAGTATATATGCTGTCTACAAGAGACCCACTTCAGACGTAGGGACACATAAAGACTGAAAGTGAGGGGATGGAAAAAGATATTCCATGAAAATGGAAATCAAAAGAAAGTTGGAGTAGCAATTCTCATATAAGACAAAATAGACATTAAAACAAATACTATTACAGGAGACAAAGAAGAACAGTACATAATGATCAAGGGATCAATCCAAGAAGAAGATATAACAATTGTAAACATTTATGAACCCAACTATAGGAGCACCACAACAGGTAAGACAGATACTAACACCAATAAAAGGGGAAATCAACAGTAACACAATCATAGTAGGGGACTTTAACACCCTACTTTCACCAATGGACAGATCATCCAAAATGAAAATAAATAAGGAAACACAAGCTTTAAATGATACATTAAACAAGATGGACTTAATTGATATTTATAAGACATTCCATCCAAAAACAACAGAATACACATTCTTCTCAAGTACTCATGGAATATTCTCCAGGATAGATCACATCTTGGGTCACAAATCAAGCCTTGGTAAGTATAAGAAAATAGAAATCATATCAAGTATCTTTTCCAACCACAATGCTATGAGACTAGATATCAATTACAGGAAAAAATCTGTAAGAAATACAAACACATGGCAGCTAAACAACACACTACTTAATAACCAAGAGATCACTGAAGAAATCAAAGAAGAAATCAAATAATACCTAGAAACAAATGACAGTGAAAACACGATGACGCAAAACCTATGGGATGCAGCAAAAGAAGTTCTAAGAGGGAACTCTATAGCAATACAATCCTACCTTAAGAAACAAGAAATATATGAAATAAACAACCTAACCTTACACCTAAAGCAATTAGAGAAATAAGAACAAAAAAAACCCCCAAAATTAGCAGAAGGAAAGAAATCATGAAGATCAGATCAGAAATAAATGAAAAAGAAATGAAGGAAATGATAGCAAAGATCAATAAAACTAAAAGCTGTTTCCTTGAAAAGAAAAACAAAATTGATAAGCCATTCAGCAGACTTATCAAGAAAAAAAGGGACAAGACTCAAATCAATAGAATTAGAAATGAAAAAGGAGAAGTAACAACTGACACTACAAAAATACAAAGGATCATGAGAGATTAATACAAGCAACTATATGCCAATAAAATGGACATCCTGGAAGAAATGGACAAATTCTTAGAAATGCACAACCTTCCGAGACTGAACCAGGAAGAAATAGAAAATATGAACAGACCAATCACAGCAATGAAATTGAAACTGTGATTAAAAATCTTCTAACAAATAAAAGCCCAGGACCAGATGGCTTCACAGGAGAATTCTATCAAACATTTAGAGAAGAGCTAACAACTGTCCTTCTCAAACTCTTCCAAAATATAGCAGAGGGAGGAACACTCCCCAACTCACTCTACGAGGCCACCATCACCCTGATACCAAAACCAGACAAAGATGTCGCAAAGAAAGGAAACTACAGGCCAATATCACTGATGAACATAGATGCAAAAATCCTCAACAAAATACTAGAAAACAGAATCCAACAACACATTAAAAGGATCACTCAGCACGATCAAGTGGGTTTTATCCCAGGAATGCAAGGATTCTTCAATATACACAAATCAATCAACGTGATACACCATAATAACAAATTGAAAGAGAAAACCCATATGATCAACTTAGCTGCAGAGAAAGCTTGTGACAAAATTCAACACCGATTTATGATAAAACCCCCCGAGAAAGTAGGCATAGAGGGAACTTTCCTCAACATAATAGAGGCCATACGTGACAAACACACAGCCAACATCATCCTCAATGATGGAAAACAGAAACCATTTCCACTAAGATCAGGAAAAAGACAATGTTGCCCACTGTCACCACTGTTATTCAACATAGTTTTGGAAGTTTTAACCACAGTAATCAGAGAAGAAAAAGAAATAAAAGGAATCCAAATTGGAAAAGAAGAAGTAAAGCTGTCACTCTTTGCAGATGACATGATAGTATACATAGAGAATACTAAAAATGCTACCAGAAAACTACTAGAGCTAATCAATGAATTTGGTGAAGTAGCAGGATACAAAATTAATGCACAGAAATCTCTTGCATTCCTATACACTAATGATGAAAAATCTGGAAGAGAAATTAAGGAAGCACACCCATTTACCATTGCAACTAAAATAATAAAATACCTAGGAATAAACCTACATAAGGAGACTAAAGACCTGTATGCAGAAAATTATAAGACACTCATGAAAGAAATTAAAGGTGATATAAATAGATGGAGAGATAAACCATGTTGTTGGATTGGAAGAATCAACATTGTGAAAATGACTATACTACCCAAAACAATCTACAGATCCAATGCAATCCCTATCAAACTACCACTGGCATTCTTCACAGAATTAGAACAAAAAAATTCACAATTTGTATGGAAACACAAAAGACCCCGATTAGCCAAAGCAATCTTGAGAAAGAAAAATGGAGCTGGAGGAATCAGGCTCCCTGACTTCAGACTATACTAGAAATCTACAGTAATCAAGACAGTATGGTACTGGCACCGAAACAGAAATGTAGTTCAATGGAACAGGATAGAAAGCCCAGAGATAAACCCACACACATATGGTCACCTTGTCTTTGATAAAGGAGGCAAGAATATACAGTGGAGAAAAGACCGCCTCTTCAAAAAGTGGTGCTGGGAAAACTGGACAGCTATATGTAAAATAATGAAATTAGGACACTCCCTAACACCATACACCAAAATAAACTCAAAATGGATTAAAGACCTAAATGTAAGGCCAGACACCATCAAACTCTTAGAGGAAAACATAGGCAGAACATCTATGACATAAATCACAGCAAGATCCTTTTTGACCCACCTCCTAGAGAAATGGAAATAAAAACAAAAATAAACAAATGGTACCTAATGAAACTTAAAAGGTTTTGCACAGCAAAGGAAATGATAAACAAGACCAAAAGACAACCCTCAGAATGGGAGAATATATTTTCAAATGAAGCAACTGACAAAGGATTAATCTCCAAAATTTACAAGCAGCTCATGCAGCTCAATAACAAAAAAACAAACAACCCAATCCAAAAATGGGCAGAAGACCTAAATAGACATTTCTCCAAAGAAGATATACAGATTGCCAACAGACACATGAAAGAATGCTCAACATCATTAATCATTAGAGAAATGCAAATCGAAACAACAGTGAGGTACCACCTCACACCAGTCAGAATAGCCATCATCAAAAAATCTAGAAACAATAAATGCTGGAGAGGGTGTGGAGAAAAGGGAACCCTCTTGCACTGTTGGTGAGAATGTAAATTGATACAGCCACTATGGAGAACAGTATGGAGGTTCCTTAAAATCCAAAAATAGAACTATCACACGACCCAGCAATCCCCCTACTGGGCATATACCCTGAGGAAACCATAATTCAAAAAGAGTCATGTACCACAATGTTCATTGCAGCTCTATTTACAATAGCCAGGAAATGGAAGTAACCTAAGTGTCCATCAACAGATGAATGGATAAAGAAGATGTGGCATATATATACAATGGAATAGTACTCAGCCATAAAAAGGAACGGAACTGAGTTATTTGTAGTAAGATGGATGGACCTAGAGTCTGTCATAGAGAGTGAGGTAAGTCACAAAGAGAAAAACAAATATCATATGCTAACACATATATATGGAATCAAAAAAAAAAAAAAAAAAAAAAGGTCATGAAGAACCTAGGGGCAAGATGGGAAAAAAGATGCAGACCTACTAGAGAATGGACTTGAGGATACGGGGAGGGGGAAGGGTAAGCTGAGACAAAGTGAGAGAGTGGCATGGACATATATACACTACCAAACGTAACATAGATAGCTAGTGGGAAGCAGCCGCCTAGCACAGGGAGATCAACTCAGTGCTTTGTGATCACCTAGAGGGGTGGGATTGGGAGGGTGGGAGGGAGGGAGATGCAAGAGGGAAGAGATATAGGGACATATGTATATGTATAACTGATTTATTTTGTTATAAAGCAGAAACTAACACACCATTGTAAAGCAATTACACTCCAATAAAGATTTTAAAAAAATTAAAATAAAAATATAAGGGTATCGGTAGCAAAAAAATAATAATAATAAAATAATAATAATAATAAAATAAAATACCTGGCAAACCTAAGGAAAAAAAAAAGTGAATAGATGATAAGTTTTGAGAATCTGTTTATGTGAATACATCTTTTTTAGGCCTAACACTTGATTCAGGGCATTTACTTATAGCTTGAAATTACTTGTTCTTAGTTCATTGAAGACTTTTTCCATCAGAGTATAGCTTTGGACACACATTATCATAGTTTGGGGACTCTCCAGGCCCCCACTAATCAAAAACAAACTTTTAAAATTTACCTGGTCATTTAATTTTTTCTTATTAATTACTACACATATATTTGCTGACATGATTTTCAGATGTTATTTTCATTTGGATTTTCTGCCTTTACAAACTTTATAGTTTTACTTCGTTAAGCCATATTTATGTATGTTATTGCCAAAAATAGTTCTTTTTAAGTGGTTAAAATCTATCATTTCATAATTACAATCTCAGTACTTGCCAGCTGGTCTCATCTTTTCACTTGAGATAAATATGGCATGATTTTTGTGAGCATTCAATTGAAACGTGTGCAAAATGAGCTGCTGTCAACAGTATCAAAAGATATTACTTTTTACATATTTCAATATATTCGCAAAACCACAGTCACTTGATAAATGATATTTGTCACTATAAATTCTTTTAATAAATTACACAGGTGTCCAATCTCAATGAGAGTGATATTTTTACCCAACAGAAGAAAAAAAAGTAGGGTATTTCCAGGAACATAGAGAAATCATTATTTATAGTAATATAATCTATTATTTTTATCATTTATGTTTAATTTAGTTACTTAAAAACCAAGTACCAAAATTTGAAAATGTCAAATGGTGTTGACAAACTTCAAAGTCCTTGTCTTTCATTGCTGTAGTAGTGTTTTGTTCTTTCTTTATGTATATAGTTTTGAAGTTTTTCTTAACCTCAAAACACATTTCATGTGTTTATCATTTCAATAAGTAAACTGCTCTGCAAAATTTTTCAATGTGTTATTTTCCCATTTGCAGTATGAGCATAAATATTTGTCATTTAGCTCCATGTTAAAATTTCAAAATATAATTTTTACCTGTGAATAAGATTACCTATTAATGTTTTTACAACCCAGGTAATTTGAGTATTCTACTAATCACAAAAATGCATAGTGTTTATGACAGAGACTGATTTTTTCTCTCCCTCCTAGATAATCCTATGTTCTTTTCGAGCTGTACAGTGTCCAACTATAATCTAGCATTGGTCATTACCCCTTATAGCTAAGAAAGGTTACTGCATACATCTGGCAAATGTAACTCTAATATCCAGGGTGAGGTTTTGGGTAAAGCATTTAATAAGGGACGATTTTATTGCTCTGTGTCCTTGTGGTCTTTGTTTATTTTTATTAATTCCTGCTTGGAATTTTGATATGCTGGATGGATATCCAACTTTTTTTTCTAATTATGAGGACCACCAAGAGGTGTAGTGGAAAATTAAAAAGTCCCAAGAATGTGATCACATCTAATGATAGTACAGGTTTGTCAAAGTCAGAACTTTCTTTCTCTTCTAGAAAAGCAATCTGGGTTATAACCACAATTCTGATGTTTTTCCTTACTAACTATCCATTTTCTTTCCTTTCTGAACCAGGATTAATATTATGTACAGATTTGTAGAAAGATTATTTGCATATCTTTAAAAAAAACATGATCCATACTGGATATTTAATCATGTAGCAAACAAAAATGCATATATGTCTCTTTGTGTCTGTATGGTAGCACGTGTATGTAAATTACATTGGTGAAAAAGTAGAACACCTAGAAGGACCAGCGGTTTCAGAGTAGAACCTGGGGTGCAATCCTAGAACTCTGAAATTATTAAAATACTAGCTTAGAAATGAACAATTCAGTGATACAGACTCAAAATTTTTTTTTTTTTTTTTGGATTTGGTATATATAGTATTTAGTATACTAAAATGGCGGCACAGAGTTAGTAAGATAAATCTGAAGTAGTAATAAATGATGCTGAGATAAACAGTCAGTGCTTGGGAATAAAGTTGGGAGTTTAAAATTAATCTCAAGCCATACAGAGAAAATAATTACAGATGAATTAAAATTTTGAATAAAATGGAGAAGTAAAATTGTAGTAGAAAACACTGAAGATTTTTTTTTTATGGAACAGATATTTCTTTTTCTTTTTAGTGCAAAAAATAAAAATAGGATATCATGAAACAAAAGACAAATATGCTAATATTAAACCTTAAAACTTTTCATGTAAAATCAATCCACAAAAACAATGTTAAAAGGAAAAAGAAGCAATAGAAAAGATACTTGCAATATAAATGGACTGCTAACCTTGGATAGCCTAAATATAACAGTCACTAACAATTCAGTAAAGTTAAAAATATCTTGAGAGAGATAAAGCATATATATATATATATATATATATAAGTGTATATATATATATGTGTGTGTGTGTGTGTATATATATATATATATATCTCCAGTAAATGCATAAAATGGTGACCCTTATGCTTAATTATAGAATTTGTATTTGTGTTCCTTATTTTTTAACTTTTATATTCACTATACTGTTATTCTGAATTATGTGAGAATTACTCAATTTAACTTCTATTCCACTGATTCAGGTTTCTTAATGTTATAATTATTCTTCTCCACTTCCATGGCCATTTTTAGCTTAATAATAGTCATCTTTATCTACTTGAATGATTCCTGTGCGAGAATACTTCTATTCTAATTTCATAGATGCACTCTTGTTGAAAACTAAAATTAGAACTTTTCTATTTTTTAAAAATATCTCTATTTATTAGCTGACATTTATTTATTATTATTATAGATTGTTACAAATGTTATTATTTCAGTCACAGTAAGTCACAAATTAAGTTGCAATTTTATCTATTTGTTCATAGTTTTAGAAGGCTATCTACACTTCTTTGGTAGTAAAATGGAAAATGGATTCTCTCAGAAATCCTACATGTCTCCAAATATTTCAGGTCCAGATACAAAGGAAAATATACCTTTAGATTTAATATCATTTAACTTTTCAGATAGAGATATCTACCCACATACTAAGGAGAAATACAGGGCTTGAGGCAATCATGCAGCATGAATTTTCACAGCTATTTCTACCAACACCCCCATCACAACCTTTACTATGCTGATAACTAATAGTACTATAAATGCTTCTACAGTAATGACAAAAATATCATGTAGTAAGCACTTATTATAGAGAAATTATTCTTAGTACCTTTCAAGAATAAACACTTTAATTCTCCTAACTCAGTGGCCTCAACACTGCTCATTAGAATCTTCCAGGGAGAATGCCATAGCCTCCACTCTCTCTTAGACAATTCAATACGAATACCTGGAGAGCAGCATTTTTTAAAAAAATGATTCCAATACACAACTGTGATTAATATCCTATTGAAAAAGTACTATTATTCTCATTTTATGTTTCACGTTTCTAAGGCCAAAGGAGGATCCTGAAGGGCATGAATGATTTGCGCAAGATAATCTCATTTATAAGCAGGAGAGCAGCCCTCACATTCCTCTTTGGCTCTGCAATTAGACTCTTAGCCACTAGATTGTTTCACTTTGTGTGTTTTGCAGCAAAAACGATTAAATTCTATTGGTGCCTGGGTTCATGGTCTGGTGTGGTCATCTGTGCTCTGATTTAGGTGTAAATACCAAATTCAGTTGTGCACTATGTTACCTTCGCTAAAGGGTCTGGGCGGGGGACAACTTTATTTTATCTTCTGCTCTCTCATCCCCTCCCCCCCAACCATGATCAGCCTGGACTCAACCTTCACCTTCCATGTGATGTGTATATTAGTAATACTGAGAATAAAACCATCATTTAAAATCTAAAATAAAAGCTGAATTGTAGTCCTCCTTTTATTACATAAGGGAGAGTTAGCCTATGCATGTATCTTTTCACTAAGTGAAGCCAACTCCTGATCTTATATTGAATTTTTGGAACACATTCCTTTTGCAATTCTATTAGTTACAGTGCCATGGAGACAAGAGTTGATGTCAGCCTTGGAAACTGGTATACTGGCATGAGTCTTCTGCCAACTGGCTAATTTTCAAGAAGTGGGGCTGGTACTGATTGGTTGGCTTTTAGCTATGTGTTTATAAAGTCAGTTGTCATTAGTTGTTTAGACAGGTTTTAAACTGGTTCTGCTGTTGATTCGTGACCATGGCAATAAAATGGTCAGCATTTTCTTAAGTGAGGTACCATTATGTTCTCAGTAAAATTCACCTAGGATGTCTTCTTCAGCATCTAAAAGGATGGTAATAGTTTTCCACAGAGGCAATCATATAGGCCAAATGTATACCATATTTGGAGAAATTCTTTCCTTTACAAAGATGATGCTGTTTTCCAGTTTCTTAAGACTTCACAATAAGCTTTTAAACATTTGGTGACTTAAGTTTGGGCTTAAGTTTGAAGTCAAACACCTTCATTAAGATGCTAGCTCCACCACTTACTGGATAGGAATCAAATGGGAAATCCAATAATATAATAATATCTGAGTATATGATATCTGAGTATATGTATAAATAATATCTGAGTGCATGTATAAAATCATCTATAAAATAGGGATAATAACGCCAAACTCATAACCTTATTGTGATTATTAAATCAAATGACATATTGGTAAAATAGCTAGAAATATATTGTGATATTTTTGTTTTTGGTTTGATTTTGAAAATACTGTGTCCTAATTTATAATTTTAAACACACCTCAAAGTCAGCAACAATTTCAAATTTATTTTTATAAGTTTTTATATAAATGCTATTTATTTCTCTTTTTTTTTTTACTAAATAGTCATCAGAATTTTTAATAGTTATTTTAAAACAGCTTCATTTTATGCTTAATATGCAGTAAGAAGACTGTAAACCAGAAGCACATTGAATAGAATCACTCATTAATTGAATATTTATTGAGTATCATAGCTAAAATTACCCCTAAAGAGCATAAATTTTTGATAATAATAAATATACATGTAAATGACCTTCATCAGAATATAAATCTGAAAAGTACTAGTGTAAGTAGTAATAAAAGGAATAATTAGGAACAATGTCTGGGGTCGGTTCTTGAGAATTTACCATCTCAGTCACTACTCTTAACTCAATTTACATGTAGCGAAACTGAAATGCAGATATATTATAGAATTTGCCCAATATCTTATGGTTACAAAGGAATGGAACCCAGCATTAAAGGTAGCTCTAAATTGTCTGGCTATAAATTATATGTTTTTGCCCATTCCTGAGACTTTTAGGTTTTTCCCTGTGATTTGTTCTAGCTGGGTTATTCTCATTACAAATTGGGCCAATATATATCTTTATTACCTTGGAGACACCCTGATCTTTCATGTCTATATGACAACATCCTGATAGTATTAGGTTATTACCTGGATTTGGGTCACATAATCTCACGTGGATGGATTTAAGAATCTTTATTCACCCTCCTGGAGAAGAATAAATTTAAAATGGGAAATTTGGAAAAAAGAGCTATTTATTTTTGAGACAGAGAACCTTCTGCCCCAAACCTCCTCTTTGAATAAAGCACAACCTCACCCTGGAAATCACATCACCATTTATTTCTTTAAACATCGAAGTAGTATCTGAAGACTTCTGGAAAACCTTCTCACCTCCAGGTTAGAAATAAGATTGCTGTTGTGTTATCTTCCCCAAATTACTCAAGCAGTACATTTATTTGTTCCTATCCTGTAAAGGACAGTGCAGCGTCAGCATTCTTCTGCTTAGTGTCTATGTATGGATCAACACCTTACGGAGTGTTTGGAGGGGAGTGAAAATTAGTGTTTATGAACTTTTATGTGCTGAAAGCGTGTATGTGTGTTTGATTGCGATGTGTGAACGTGCCTGCATTAATTGAAAAATAATAACTGCATTGCACTGTGATTATTTCAGCTGTTGATATATCTAAGTTATATTGCATTATTGACATCCAACAGTGAAATGATCTATGACATTTAATAAATATGGAAAACATTTTAAAACTGTTATTCTTATACACATTTCTAGGTGTAATTGTTTAAAAATTTTTTTTTCCATGACTTTAATCAGATTTGAAATTCTGCTTATTTATATCTTTGACCAGCATTGGAGTAGTTTTTATAAGTTATAGTCACCCAATACCCCAGAAGGTCAAATCTAAGTTTTTATACATACAATATTTGTTTACCATAAATCTTATTTTCATTTTTGTTTTTCAGTGTCTTTTGTCTTTTTGAGTGGTTGGTCAATATAAATTTCTGTAAAGTGTTTATGGTAATTTTACTAGGAGTCCTGTACTCTATTCCGTTTAAACTGATGAAACATTATGAATAAATATTTTAAAACTGGAACATAATTAGTGATATTCTACTTAAAATAGTTAGGTTTTGTATGACTTCTTTTCATGGTTTATCTGATAATATGGTATGAACATTCATTTATTTTTACCAATAAGGCATTTACACATTTTAAATTTTGGTAACACTTTATGATTTTGTGAGATTGTGCATAATTCCACTTCAAACATTGTAATTAATTCAAGTTGTTTACATTAGAGACTGATTTTTTAATCCACCAAGCCAAAATAATTTTGGAACATCAAGCTAATCTTTTAAATACAATTGAGAGAGTTAATTCACTTTAAGGGCTATATACCATTTACAAAACACTGATGAAAACAGTACTGAATATTGAGATGAATTCCAAGATTCTAAGGTGAAGAAAATCAGTAGAAGACAGACATGTTCCTATGATGGAGGAAAAACACCACCATATATATAGAGTTGGTGATCAGTATATATGTGTTGGCTTGATATTTATTCATTTGTCCTTTTACACATTCATGAGGTATTTGTAAAATACAGGGTGATATATTAAGGCTTATAAAGAGAAAATTTGATGTAATCTGTGGAATCATTTCATATTTAAATAACTAATACTTAAGCTGATGTATGAGTAATTAATATTTAAATTATGAAGAATATGGAAGAACAGTTTTGAAGAATATTTGCTTTGGTACAAGTAACATTCTTCCAATTAAACTTTGTATCTCAATTTCTTCTTTGACTGCCAAGGATTTTGCTCCAATTTTTTCTTTTTTATTTCAGCACTTCTTTTCTCTCTACCTAACATAAGCATGCATATTTAGTGTTTCCTGTCTTCAACTAATTAAAACCTATCCTGAAAAAAAAAAATACTTTTTACCTATTGACCCATTTCCTTGATCCTCCTGCGGATGAAGAATGTCACCTGCCATATCAGTAAATAAAGGATGTTGCGGCCATCAAGCCAGCAGCCACTGCAGTCACCCCCAACTGTGCACCCTGAGGAGATTCAGGATGGAGAAAACTGGGATAGTAACCCTAGATGGTTAAGGTGCATATCAAAGGAATGATTTCAATGAGCCCAGGCTCTAGCATATACAGAAAAGCGCTAAATACATTACCTTGAGATGTCTGGTTTTCTTTAATTGAGTAATCTTTTGATATTCTGACTACCTGTTGTTTGTTGCAAAATTCCTATATATACTGGCTCCTCCCTTACCTCTACGGAGTAAGAGGTAATGAGTAAGGGAGCTCAGAGTAACAGTCCCTCAGAGCTATTTGAGAGTCTGTCTTCCAGGCTTAAGTCCTCAGAAATTCTGCCAAATGAAACATAATTCTCAACTTTTTAGGTTGTCTATATTTTTTCTTGACAGAAGCAATATTCACATTCATATATCCACCTAAATATCATTCTTTCACTCAGGGCTTCCACGCACACACAATCCTTCCACCCTATTTTAATATCCAGCATAGTATGTATGAGTTTAAAAGTATGTTTTTTTAAAGTGTATTTAAATGTTAGTTTTATAACAAAAGTGACTTTGTTTCTGTCTTTCTCTCTTTTACTATATTTACTCTTTGTTTTAGAAGGGTGCATATTAAGTAGTAGACATTATGTAAATGTTTGTGTATCAGGAAAAGCAGAGGAAATACATGTATGACAATATAAATATGAAGAAGCACAGTTTCACGACAAAGCAGAAAGTGGTTCCTCTTTTTGGTGACGTTGGCCTTGGATATAAGGGCTGCTTTGTTTGTAACGGGGAAGAAGACTGATACATGTTCATCCATACTAGTAGACTTAGGAGTTCTCTTATGGGAGGTTGCTATCTTCTATTTTCTCATGGTTTATAAGAGGTAAAAAATATTTACTATGAGTGGCACATAGTTCATGTATCATATGGCATAATACAGAGCAATGCTCAAAAAGTAATCAATTATTTCATTAAGTAATTCTTAGGTGAATAATTCATCAAATAATCATTTGATCTCATAGAATATGTCTTTTATTGATGAACTCTAAACAAGCCATTATCATTCTTTTCTTCAGGAAATATATCTCCCCAACATACATTCTTTTGTTAAGTCAAGTGGCTCCACTTCATACCCTTTCAGATCTTTCATTCTCCTTCAGCCTTCCCCATGTTCCATTTACGATTATAGCTGCACACTTATTATAGCTGCACATCTCCTGGAGACCACAACTGGTTCTTTAGCATAAAGAAATACTGGTGATATTGGTAGATAATTTCTTCTAGATATCTCAAATTCTTAGTAAGGTGGAGAGGGTAGGTGTGCATAAATCATTTCAAAACCTTCAGTTACATGAGAAATACTTTAATGTTTCTATGTTCCTAGAACTGAATACAAACATGAATAAGGCATGATCCTTTGTTCTCAAGAAGGTAAATTATTTCCTGGGGAGACAAATATCAAGATATAATTTAATAAGTGTTAACATTTATAACACAGGAAATAGAACAGAGAAGATAACATTGTTGCAAATATAAATATTTAATTTGTATGGATGAGTAGGATTTCCCCAGCAGAAACTATTAGGAAGGACTATCTGAAGCAAGATATCAACACTTGGAGAAGCACAAACCATGAATGATAATGTCATGTTATAAAAACAATTGAAAGCTTTCTCAATATTTATGACATTGAATATGTAGAATATGTAGAATTAAGGAAGTAAATTTTTATATTATTTGATTGAATAGATGTTAATAATATTAACCCAGTTAAGACATACTAAAGAAGATTGAGCAGATGTTTAAGTATCAGAAAAAAATATAAATAATATGTTGAACATGATGTATTTAATAGGATGTGTTAAGTTCTTATCCAACAACAAAAAAAATAGCTATTCTAGAGCTGATAGCCTCTAAGGGAAATTTGGTCCCATATTTACTCATTTAATAATGCTTCTGTTACCACTGAAGATAGAGCATGAAATATTTGTCTTGTTTTAGTTGGATTTTGAGAAAGAAAGAAAGTTTGGGGAAAAGATGGGGGAAATTTGGAAATTCTTAAATATCTGTGGATTCTTCCAATCTCCCCTAGTCTTGAGGAGCCTTTTAATATATTATTAATCAAGAAAAATTCCTAGATGTTACTTTTATGCCAGAGTAGTGCTTTATATAGTTAATGTATAACTATATAATAAATATCAATAAATATCAAAATAATCATTCCTTATATTAGTTGAAAATGGGAACAAAAGTATACCACTATACACCTATTCCATCAATAATCAATTAAAAATAGAAATGAATGATCATATGCAAAGTGGAACTCATTATTCATTCTAGTATAATATCTTAAGGTAAATCACAGAACATAGGTAATATGGAAGCACAGCAACAGGGTAAAAATAAAACATGTAGTAACTGCATATTAGGGAAAAAAGAAAACAAAGCAATAGGCAAACACACTCACTAATAGGAATTCCAAACAAGTATTTTAAGATGCCAAAGAATGCTAAAACTTCCAATAGTGATTTGTTCTATATTCATATAAGGAGAAAGTAAAATCACATGCTGAAATTCCCAGTTCTAAAACATGATGTCACATAATTGAGATTCTAAGGATTCAAAAAGCCTCTTCAGCTTAAAATTGGAGTTATTACTGAAACATCTCTATGTTTCAGTAATAACAGATGGTTGGGGAAAAAAAGTGAACAGATGAGTAACTACGTTATTCAGTTCAGAAAAGGTTTACCAAGAGGCTGTAAAATGCAGGATATTATAAAGATCTCGTTATAAACTTCTGTTTCAGCAAAATTCTATATGAAATTGAGACAGGGAAACAAGTCATGTAAACAATGACTGAGGATCAGATTGCTCATTGTCTATGTGCAAAAAAAAAAAAAAAAATCCCCCCGCAAACATGTAGCTCACAATGAGACCAGATTAGCTGGGGAGACAGAGGACTAGCTTCATCGCCTTCAAGGAAGCACTCTGCCTGGCTCCCGTGATAGTTCGGTCAGCAGGCAGCCTCCCACCCTTAGGTCCTTCAGGGTCTGGCTCAGCTACAGAGCATCTCTGCCTATGGTCAGACCCTTCCTGAATCAGCCCACAACTGGGGGCAAAGAAAAGTCTGGACATTTCAGAGAGATAGGGGTGCGCTGTGACAGGGAAAACCATAGTCCGCCTTCCCATCCATGTTGATGTGGGCTCTGTCAGGTCTGAACTGCAGTCCGTCTTCTTCGTCTGCTCAATGCTACTTCTCCTATCACTTCATGGGTGTCTATTACTAAGGCTTACTTTAAACCTCAATTTCCCTTTCAGCCTCTGCTTCCAGGGAATCCTACAGGCAATGATTGGTAATATACTCAGATGCGTGGCAAATTATCAAACAGGCCTAGCATGTTGCCACCTAAGGGCCTTTGCACCTGCTCTGAGACCTTCATTGTTTACTCGATAGAAAATGCAGTGTACTCCAGACCTCTCTATCCCTCTTTTTTCTGTTTTTCCTTAGTAATTATTTCCATTCAATCCACTATATTTTTAATAATTTATCTTGTAAATCATCACTATTCCCTATTAGAATGCTAGCCTTATAAGGATGTGGATTTCTCTTTATTTTGTGAATTGATGTATTCTCTATGCCATTAATGGAGCGTAGAACATGGTTGGTGTTTATCTCTTGTATGAGTAAATATTGGTTAAAATCTGAAGGTAACACAAAAGTTCATTGAATATAATCAGTATAATTACAAGTAAGAAAATAAACACAGGAAAAACTAGAAAATAAGCAATGCATCTTTTTTACTTATTTTAATATGTGGAAACACCGTAAAAATATAAAATAATTTTTGACATGAGATGCTGGATAGTGTTGTCATGGATATGAAAGGACACTTCCTATAAAAGGAGAATATGAGGGTATCAATAGTTCTAGTATGTGCACTATTCTATTTCAAAAGCTTGTTTATAAAAAAATATTACTTGTTTTATTATTATTATCTTGGGGTTATACAGTTGCCAGAAAGATTAACTTGGTTCAGTTCTATTCAAGTATAGCAAAGAGACAAATATAAATAGGTTATTGAAGCCTGTTTGGTAATAATGAACAGGCCCTATATGTGAAATTATGTCAGATGACATTGAAATCTCTATTTTTCTATACATAGGACACATTCATTGATGTGTAATATGATTTTTATTATTTTTTGTGATTCTCCTTTATTTGGCAACTTAGATTGTTTAATAATGTATATGCCAAATGCTGTTATGTGTTTAAACTCTGAAATGTGTAAAAATCTTGTAGGGACAATTGGGTTTCTCTTTCTAAATATGATGAGATCTTGATTAACCTAATGAGAAACATAATTCACACTGGAATGCATAGAAATACAAGAATACTTCTTTTCTTTTGAAATATAACTTTATCCATCACTTTCTCCACTGAATTAAATATGTTGTAATAGTTGTACTTATGGCACAACTCTATAATCATTGGCAAGGACTTTGATAAAGAGCTTCTAGGATAAATGTTTCTATCTGTGGATTAACAGGACATGTGCTTTGAGCAATATTATCTTTGCACTGCAGACACTAGCTAGTTCAATCACACTAGTGGCAAAGTATGTGAGAGGACAGACTGGATGAAAAGGTAATATCCTCCCTAGCTTAATCCGTCTTCCATGGTGAGCAGCTAAGCTTGTAACTGCTATTCAGGAAGATGTTCATTAAGGTTTCCGAGGCGTCCTTCACCTTGCAGGAGACAGGCCAGTTTATCAGATTGCTTAAATTAAAAGGCAGGATGTTCTTTGCAATACCTTTTAACTGAAGTTTAGTATACTTACTCTCTGCCAGCCAGGAGCTGTATTCTGACAGTGAAGTATATTTTTTATATGTGGAATCCAGGATCAATTTTATGTTTTAATTTGTAAAATCTACCTTGAAAATATTATGGGATGCCCAGGGTAATTTAGGGTTGTTTTTGAAATGTGATTTTAAAACTAGGGACAAGTGGGGAAGAATTTTGGTATGTTGCTAAAGCTGATTTCTTTTTAAAGGAAATATCACGGAAGACATATCAATCAGCATCACCCTAAGATTGATTGGATAACACTGTTTGGGATAGGAAATAGCATACTTGGGGGAACTAAAAGTTATGAACATATATCTACATGTAGGAGTGTGTACACAGGGAAATGCGGGAATAACTAAAGGATCAGCTTTCAAAATACAACACTAAAAACTTTTTGTTACATTATTTGAAATAAGATATGGTATTATTATACATGCCCTCACAGAGCAAACTCAAGAATCTCTCCTAAGCTTTCTTCTGGTGACTATGTTAAGCATAGTGTTCTTTCTGAACCCTTCGTTCATTTAACGATTATTCACTGAGCATGTACTTTGTCCTGGGCACTGACTCTGTGGGGGAATAAAAAAGGATGATGATGCATGCATTCTGTCCACACTGAGTCTAAGAAGGGAGTTAAGAGAATTGGGTTCCTCCATTCTCCCAGAGCATTGACTTTCTCTTACCTGACCTTTATCACTGGTAAAATTAGAGTAAAAATAGCTAAAAGCCTCGTCAACATCCAATTTTAGATCAACTTTGCTGGCTTTCTCTCCTATCCATCTTAAGCAGATCAACTAATTAATTAGTTAAAGAATCCTATGGTACTGTCAATTAAAGCCAAAATTTGTAGAAGGAAACTGAGGAAAAATTCAATGTGCTTTTGCATTAGAGAAAAATTTCTTAGATATGATGCCAAAAGCAAGGTCCAAAGAAGAAAACAATATGATAATTTAATACAATATTAAGTTCCATTTTAAAAACATATGCTCTTCAAAATGTATCATTAAAAAGCAAAAGAAGGCTTCCCTGGTGGCACAGTGGTTGAGAATCTGCCTGCCAATGCAGGGGACACGGGTTCGAGCCCTGGTCTGGGAAGATCCCACATGCCGTGGAACAGCTGGGCCCGTGAGCCACAATTACTGAGCCTGCGCGTCTGGAGCCTGTGCTCCACAACAAGAGAGGCCGCAATAGTGAGAGGCCCGCGCACCACGATGAAGAGTGGCCCCCGCTTGCCACAACTAGAGAAAGCCCTCACACAGAAACGAAAGACCCAACACAGCCATAAATAAACAAACAAACAAACAAAAAAAGCAAAAATTTTTCTGGATAACAGTTTTTATGTATCTTGTGCTTCATCATAATATGTTATTTTTATTCTCTCACTTAATGCAACAACTATTAAGGCAAGTATTCGTAGTATATTTACAAATAAGGAAGCATATTCAGATACTTTAAATTCATTTTTGTACAGCTCCTAAGAGTGGAAATGAGGTTAGAATCTTTCTTTTCTGATACCCAGCAAAATGTTCTTTTTTATGTTACTTATTTTAAATGAGAAATATAAATTCTTATTTAAATTATATTGTGAATAAAAAAAAATAATTGGGCTCAAAACAACCCATTATAATTATAAAATGCACGTTTGTTAAAACATCAATTTTAACTACATAGAATGTCTTTTGCTATTTTTTGCTCCCTGGAGTAACTTCTATTACTAAGAGAAATACATTTTTCTGTTATTCTTTAATCCATACTTTTGAATTAGGCGATGAGAATTATTATGCCTCAATATATGGAGAAAAAAATCTCTTTAAAAAATTCATGTTTATATTGTTAATTAGAGAAAATGTGCATCCACCTTTAATAGAAAGTGAGGTTTTTTTCTGTTAAGATAAATACATGATTTTTATAGCAAGTTAATAATTTACAAATAAGTATCAAAACTAAAATAAATAAAAAATTAAAAAACGATATGTCTACTTTTAATACTGAGATGTGTGCTTGGTTATGTTTTTAAATAAATTACAGGATTATGTATTGAAATATGACAGAACACAACCATTTACTAATTATCTAGATACTTCATTAATTTTTTTAAAATTGTATTTACTTAGAAGCATTCAGAATGCCAACGAAACAGCTGCAACTTTTTTCTTTTTTTTTTTTGCAATTACAGAGTGATATTCAGTTAACAGAACAACAATTATTTTGTATAAACTGCATCAGAGACAACTGAAAATGAAAAACCTACCATCCCCATATATAACTAATTTGTGCTGAGCACCAACAAGAACATTTGGTGGTTTAAATTTCCATGCCAATTTACAACTCTCATATTGTACCAGGCAAGGTTAGTGGCTATTGAAAATACCACCAGGACAGGGGTATCTAAAGACACATTCAGTAGCATGTTAACTATACAAACAAAGACACTTCTTGACCTAGGATGAGGTCTCTTTTAAAATCTTCACATTTTGTGTAAATTCTTATGGAATAAAATTTTTCAAATGTTATAAAATTAGAAAATAAAATTTTCAGTAAAACTGAATCTCAAAAATGTGCCATTTTATGGATTGTTAATTTAAAGTAAATCACAGATTATTTTAATTATAAGTATGATATTTCAACTTTCTTTATATATCTATTTATTTAAAAAATAGCTTGTTAACTATCCTGATTCATAAAATGTTGTGACTTGTGATATTGACAACTAGAAAAATTCTCATAGATAGCTACCTTTTGTAGCATGAGACATTTCTCATTGACATTCTGAATCTCTACTACAAGGTGATGTGGGAAAAAAAGACATATCATCAAATGATATAAAGAAAATAAGGAAATTATTAGATATGAAATAATTGTTTGACCTGAGTAATCAGAATATACCTTTTGTAATATACTTTGTGTTTTGAATTAAAATAGTAAATGCAAACATTTATATTGTGTTTATATTCTCTATATGTTAGCATTTTGTTATTTGAAGTTTGTTCTATCCCCAAATAGTAATTTGGGGGTTGAAATACAAGTTTTTGATATTCTTCATTCTGGAACAAATTCACACAGTGGATAGTAAAATTAATATTATGTGATTTAGTTATTATAATTTAGGTTTCCAAGTTCAGAAGATAGCATATAAAAAGTGAGATGGTAACATTGTATTAATATGATGCATGTACCTACTACCAATGCCTGAAATAGTTGATATCACACTTTTATATATCAATTCAAATACAATCCCATATATGTTTATATATGAATGTTTCAATTTAGTTTCAAAAACCAGCTAAAAAATTTTAAACTCTTCAAAAAAATTAAAAATGAAAAAACCTATTAAAAATAAATCAGAAATAACAGGCATGTGAAAAAAAGTGCTCAATATTGCTAATTATTAGAAAAATGAAAATCAAAACAAAAATGAGATATCACCTTACACCTGTCAGAATGGTTGTCATAAAATGTCTAAAAATAACAAATATTAGAGAGAATGTGAATAAAAGGGAACACTCACACACTGCTCGTGGGAATGTAAATGGATGCAGCCGCTATGGAAAACAGTATGAATGTTCCTCAGAAAACTAAAAATGTAGCTACCATATGATCCAGCAATTCCACTCAATCCTGGGTAGAAATCCAAAACAAAACAAAAGAAAAACTCTAATTTGAAAAGATACATGAACACCAATGTACATAGCAGCATTATTTACAATAGTCAAAATATGGAAGCATATGAAGTGATGAAGTGTTCATCAACAGATGAATGAATAAAGAAGATGCCATATATATATATATATATATACATATATATATATATACACACACAATGGAATTCTACTCAACCATAAAAAGAATGAAATTCTGCCATTTTCAATACCATGGTTGGACCTAGAGAATATTATGTTTAGTGAAATTAGTCAGACAGAGAAAGAAAAATATTATATGTTATCACTTATAGGTGGAATCTAAAAAATAAAACAAATGACTGTATATAACAAAACAGAAACAGACTCACAGATATAGAAAACAAACTAGTGGATACCAGTGTGGAGAGGGAAGGGGGAAGGGGCAGGATAGGCTTATGCAATTAAGAATACAAATTATTATGTATTAAAAAAAAAAAGCAACAAGTCTGTATGGTACAGCACAGGGAAATATAGTCATTATTTTATAATAACTTTAAGTGGAGTATAAGCTATTAAAATATTGAATCACTATGCTGTACACCTGAAGCTAATATAATATTATTAAGTTATGATGGTATTGAATTATAAACCAAAGAGGGGAAAAAAGCAGAAATAGTATATTGCTCATATTTTTAAGAGTAATTTAAAAATAAAATTATTATAACAATTAAAAATAAATAATAAATTAGTATCTTTATAAATATACTTTGAATCAGCTTGAATATACATCTTCATAACTATTTTCTTGCTTTCCTTTCACCAAATAGAGTGAATGCTTCATTACCAACCATAATTCTCACATAAATCTTGTAATTCTTTATTTGCATAATTTGTTAATGTCATGGGCCATGTTTTGTAATATTTTTTATGTCCAGAGCATGACACTGAAATAGTTTTTTTAAATAAATTTATTTATTTTATTTATTTATTTTTGGCTGTGTTTGGTCTTTGTTGCTGTGCGCAGGTTTCCTCTAGTTGCGGTGAGCTGGGGTTACTCTTAGCTGTGGTGCACAGGCTTCTTATTGAGGTGGCTTCTCTTGTTGCAGAGCACGGGCTCTAGGAATGTGGGCTTCAGTAGTTGTGGCATGCGGGCTCAGTAGTTGTGGCTTGTGGGTTCTAGAGCACAGGCTCTGTAGTTGTGGCACACTGCCTTAGTTGGTACGTGACATGTGGTATCTTCCCGGACCAGGGCTCAAACCCATTGCCCTTGCATTGACAGGCGGATTCTTAACCACTGTGCCACCAGGGAAGCCCGACACTGAAATTGCTTTAATACAACACTGTTAACTGAAATAACACTATCAAAGTTTGTTTAAATGTAGCTTTTTGATAATTAAGGAAAACTTTGTAACAATATCAGAGCAAGGGAAACAGTTGAAAATCAAATGGTAGGTGTTGGCAACTTTTATCTCAAATTCAACTGAATAAATTCAAGTTTCCAGAAAAATTAAGAACAATCTTCTAAAGAAACAAAAGTAAAAATATAGCAGTGTCAATTTGACTCCTCATTAATCTTTGAATATAAAAGATTTTAAAAGATCAAAGAACATTCTCTCCTTAAATCAGTATGCTTTATTTTAAACTTTTCTTTTTGAAGTAACTTTAGATTTGCTGAAAAGTGGCCAATAGCTGCAGCAAATTACTGTATACCCTTTACTAGCTCCCCTGAATGTTACATAACCCTGCTATAATTACCAAACTAATAAATTGACATTGGTAACATAACATTACCTAAACTATAGACTTTATTTGGATTTCACCAGAATTTCCTCCAATATTATTTCTTTCTAATCTAGTATCCAATCCAGAATAAAATATTATACTTAGTTGCCATGTCCCCTTAGTCTCCTCCACTATGACAGTTTCCTAGTCTTTCATTGTTTTTCAAGACCTTCACACTTTTGAATAGTATTGGTTGAATATTTTGTAGAATTCCCTGTATTTAGATTTGTCTGATGTCTTCTCATGATTAGACTAAGGTTATAGATTTCTTTGAATTCTACATGGGGGTAATGCCCTTCTCATTAAATTATATAATTGAGGACATAACCTGCATCTTACTTGTGATGCTAACACTGATCATTATTTAGATTGTGTCCGTCAGATAACTATTTTTCCCTTTCCAGACAATATTCATATCTATACCATATTCATTAGAAGTGTGTTACTAAGTCTAGCTCACTGTTCAGGGGAGGAAAATTAAGCACCAACACCAGGAGAGATGAATATCAAATAACATAGCTAAAAAAAAGTGTTAAAATATGTTAAAAACATATGTGAATACATGTTAAAATAAACCAAATGTAAAATAGATAGCTAGTGGGAAGAAGCTGCATAGCACAGGGAGATAAGCTCAGTGCTTTGTGACCACCAAGAGGGGTGGGACAGGGAGGGTGGGAGGGAGACCCAAGAGGCAGGAGGTATGGGGGTATATGTATATGTATAGCTGATTCACTTTGTTATAAAGCAGAAACTAACACACCATTATAAAGCAATTATACTCCAATAAAGATGTTAAAAAACAAACAAACAAAAAGATGTAAGGCACACTGAGAAAAAAGAAAGAAAGAAAGAAAAAAAGAAAAAAAGAAAGAAAGAAAGAAAGAAAGGGAAAGAAAGAAACACTGAGATTAGTAAATATTACTTTGGAAACACTATGTAAATATCATGTTTCTTCTTAAAGTTTTACCCATTATTTTTATTTTTTGGCGGGGTATATTGTATACTTTATTGTATACAACAAGGCAGGGATTTTTGAGCCCTTCCCCTTCTTTGGGGTTCTGGGATAGACTCTGTATTAAGGATGGGAGATTCTCAAGAGTGTTGGAGGACTGAGTTGGGACAAGGACCCTTTGACAGCTGAGGCGCTCTTTCTTCTTTTCAGAGTATCAGTGGTGCTGGTGGTCCAGGAGGGTCTTTACCCCTTGGAGGCCATCTGAACCATAAGGTCCACCAACCTGTTGGAGTTTCCAACCACCCATTAATTTTAGCATTCATCATTGAGTCTCACCTGTAGCATTTATTGTTGAGATGTTCTACTGATGACTTTCTATTTCTTTGGTTTATTCAATGCTATTTTTTAAATTAAATTTTGTACCACTTTTGGACATAAGAAGCTCTTTCTTATTGGTTCCTGTGTCCTAATGACACAGCTCCTGGTTAAAGATCTGTGTGTGATTTTTCAGACCTGATTCTAGGCAATGACAAAGACTTTACCTGGCAGGCCTCATGGGGGAAATCAGCCCTCTCCACACCAGACCCAGCCATAGCCAATGCATTGCGGTCTCTGAAGGAAGTTGTAGTAAAGGACTCAGGCCCTCCTGGCCTGTCAAATGCTTAACATATTGTGATTTCTAAGTCCCCAGCATGTTCATACCAATGTCTCTTTATCTGAGGCCTTGGGCAGAAGTCTTATTCAGCTGCATCTGTTGAGGTCTCCTTTTGGAGACAGAACAGGGGTGGGGGAGAAAGGAGAAGAAAGTCTTAAAGTCCCTTTTCCTCTCCTTGATTTACTGAGTTCTTTTTCACTCCTAGTTCTCCTCCCAGCCCTCCTCTCCCAACCCTGAGGTCAATAAAATTGTCAAAGCTTTTTTTTTGGGAGCTCCCTTAACAGTGAGAGGACCCCCACATTTGTGCTGATCCACTTGGCCCTTGACCAGTGGAATTTTGCAAACAGATTGCAAACCAGAAAGAAGGGAATTTTGGAGGGGAAATGATGGAAGTCTGTGTCTAAGTTCCTTGTGGTATCTTGACTGAGAGCTGGAGTTTTTTATGTTTCAGTCATGACTCAGACTAGCAGAAAGAAGACACTGTGAGGTCGATAGCTAACAGAGATACCAAGAGTCATGCAGTGCTGGGGAGACTGGAATTCCAGAGAGAAAAGTGAAGACACCTTGCTTAGCAAATCAGATATTTAGATGAGACAAGTGAGCTAAAGACCAAATAAGTAAAAGCCACACCCTAGATTACAACCTATTACTAAAACAAAACTGAAATAGACCAATAGAAGAAAACATAAAACCACAGCTGAAAAGATCAAAAGGATCTACCAGTAATAGAACTGCATGCCAAAACAATACTCAACACCTCGAAAAAGAGGACAAAATAAGTAGCACCCATATTTTCTAACATATAATTGACCAAATGCTAGACATGCAAAGAAATAGAAAAATGTAACTATTGCTACCACTACTGTATAATTAATACAGACTCCAAGATGACCCAGAAGGAATAGTGAACTTAAAATCAACTATTATGTAGATTGTGATAACTTAAGGATGGATGTTCAAATCCCAAGCACAAACAATAAAATTATTAAAAAATAGATAAAACAAAAATATAATAGATGGGAAGAAAGATATGATATGAAACAGCAATTTGGTCAAACAAAAATAATGCACATATGGAAGAAAACTAGGTAAACTAATTGGCACTAATACAAAATGACAAAGTATCAACCATTTCAAATATATTAAAATTAAACTGAATAATTAAAAATGATCATGACCAAAATAATTGTTATATATTTCAAATATTTAAATATTTATGAGATTAATTCAATTCTATATAATTCTTCTAATACCCAGGCAGAATTTTAATGTGTATGTCTTTATTTTTTAATATACTGGCTGCCCAAAGTATTCAAAAGTATGTACTATGTTCTGGTAATGATTTTGTTTTATTCTGATGAATTTCCAAGTTTATCTAATGAAGGCAAACAGTATAACTCCTAATGATAGAGATAATAATTTGGCAGTAGTATTATTCTGACTTGTTTACTTTTACTATCCATAAATAGAGAATGATGAAAAGTAACTACAAGATTTGTTTTTGTGAACTTAAGTAGATTAATTGCAGGTTTCAGTTATACTGTGAAAATTCCATTGGTAAGTTATACTACTATTACTGAAATGTTAAGGTAAACATATTTCTAACGGAAAAACATTGTCATTTTTTTTGCAAATATTTTAAATGTCTCTCCCATACTAAATATTGTATTCTAACACCGTTTCTGTCCCTTTCCTTCAAAAGTAGACCAGATTGTTCATAACTGAAGTGAGTGATTTTATTTTCAAGTTAAAAATTGTATTTCATAAATACAATAAAAGTGTGTAATATTATTAATTAAAGGAGAACCTACATTCAAATGAAAAATAAAGCATTATAATTCGTATTGATTAACATATAGTAAACTCAATTATAACCAACAGTTACAACTTGCAGGAAATTTTACCAACATGGCATTAGAGAAGATCAAGCAAAAAAAAAAAAAAAAATCATTCATTTAGTTTAGTATATTTTTTCTCCCAATTTGGAATCATACTCAGTTCCCTCAGTCACTGATGCATTCATTTCTTGAGCATCTAGCCTTGGGCATTTTGGGAGTAGATGCTCCCACCTTTGACGTCTCTTGGTTAACCTTCATCGTTTACCTATTAACTCTCCTGTTGGCCATACCCATGTTGTATTTAAAACATCTGTCCTTGGCACTTGATGAGACCCAGGTCTTTCTGCTTTCATTTCCTTTATCAAAATTCTTTCCTCCTCAATTTTTTGTGTTGCTTAGCTTGTGAAGAAGTGGAATTATTCAACTTAAATAATTAAACTGGAAAAATGTATTAATTAATATCATGTATATGACATTCATATAAAGTACTTTTTGAGGAGTGATTGGACTAAGAATATCTCTTCTGAAACAGCTCTGAACATTGAGTTCATTACACTGAAAATCACAAAAGTGAAGTTGAAAAACAAGAGGATACTATTAAAGAGCTATTTCTGTGGAAGAGGAATAGGTCCCTGCTCTGTCATAAGACTCTACTAATTAAGCCAAGGATTGTAAGAAATTTTATTTCTTTGCAGCTCATATAAAATTTTTATCATTTGATTCTGTAAACCATCTTCCAGGCAGTGTATTTGTCATTATCATCACATTAACCATGTGATCATCAGTCTAGGCAAATGTGGAATGATGCTCATCCTGTTACCTGCACAGCTTCCGCTGGTAAAGAGGATGGTTCACTGTGTCTGGCAGCAGGGATACAGCTCTGTTCTACCTATTCTACTCAGAAAAGAAACTATGGCAGGGCTATTTAGTTTCCCTGACATTCTGATTCCCTCTATGCAAGATAGATACGTGATGAATACCAAAAGCATACATGAACATAAAGAAGGAATTGGAATTTATAATTACTTGATGCTACTTTGAAAAAAAAATCCTTTTCTAACATTCATAAACAAAATCAGTTAAAACACCAGATTGATTTTGACAGGTACTCAACCCACTTTCTCAAGACCAGATCCTCTTACTGATATTTTAGAATAAATATTGAAATCAATCACCACCAGAAATTTCAGATTTTCAAGTTAGCTGCATACCTTTGACCTGTCTATTTAAGACACAGAGGTGAAAATGTAAAAATTCAATTTTAACAGGGTCAGTTTAATTACCCGATACTTTTTAAGGATTTAAGCATATTTCTCATTAAAAATTATAAAATACAAAGTAATTCTGGAGAGTAATTTGAGTAGAATAATTAATTTCTACAATTTTCCCTATAGCAAAATTAATTTCATGAATTATGTTTCAAATATACATTTTTAAGATTTCCCCCATATATTCTGCTGACTTATTCACTTATCCCAACATTTTTTGGAGAAATTGGTAAGTGTGAATACTGCAGTCTAATGTAGCTTGCAGTCTAGAGAGAGAATTTAAATTATTGAAGTGATAATGCTAACTAGAAACAAGTTAATATAGATGTATGTGTACATATACATATCTATATATACAGATATAGATAGATACATGCATCTATCACACAACTATTATCTATCTATCTCCTTATATATCTGTCTAATCACTGCGAGATAGACTAAACTGGTATTCAGGAAAATAAACTGGGAATAAATCACAGAAACAGAGAATAGACAGTGTATCTCCTAGTTAAAAATGAAAGATTATTCATTCCTGGAAAAAGAAACAACCCACTCATTTCTTTATTTTTCTTAATTTATCCCTTTATTTTCTTTAGTACTCAAAACAAAATTTCTAACTTTAAACATTGTCCCCATTAAATGTTGTTTGTCTAGCTCTACTTTATCTTAATTGTAATGTCTTACCTTTACATGCTGCAATAGCATGCTACTAGCTACACAACATTTTAATATGGTTTAGAAAGATTAATACTGCACATTATTTGACACTTTTTATTTTAGTTGAGATTTTGAATATTCTCTAAGTTATTTATTTTATTATACAGAGGGTTTGGAGAAAAAGTTTTAAGGAAATCAATCATAAATATTCAGACATTTGGCTTATTATTTTTCAAAGTAAAAATACAATCTCTCCCCATTTTGGCTGCAGCTGATCCTATTTTTACACGGGTTTCAGAAGAGTTTATGTAAGCTTTGAAGATGATAGGTGTTATCTAATGAATATTATTTACAGTTTTGGGTTAGTCATTTACACAAGCACTTTATGTATTTAATATTACTGAAATCAAAACTACATAAACATGAGTTATAAAATGTGCTATGTGCTTCATTCCTTACGGCAACTTAATGCAGTGATGCTTTATACCACACCAAGCTGCAAACGTTTGTTAACTCTCAATTATTTTATTGAAGTAAGCAGATTTCTGACAACCATCTGTTTAGAGTGTACTTATTTCTGTTAATAATTCCATTTGAAAGTGAAATAGTCATTAAAGCAAGAAAGTTAGCACAGCATCTCCGGGAAGTTGGAGCTATATATATTTTGTGACACATCCTGTGCAATGTTAGTTATAGAGGCATAAAATGAGTGCAAAATTTCTGCAAAAACCAAAAAAAAAAAAAGAGCTTTATTTATATTGCACTTATACAAATATCATCTTTAAAGCAAACCAACGAAGAATATAGGTGAGGCTTAAAATTTACATAATTTGCATTAATATCAGAAAAGTATAATGAAGCATTAACAACATTTTTGACACTTCATTACTCTAAATATTTCTCATTTGAACTTTTATTTAAACACTGTATTTTCTTTCTCTGGTATCTCCCAATGATATGTATTTAAGGACTATTTGAACATGGCTACCTAATTGTTATGATATAATACATAGTAACCTTTCTAAACTGCTTTGCTCAAGTGAACCATCAATGTTGTAAATTATATAAATGACTGAGTATGTTCACTCTGGAACATGTGACACAGAGTTGCTTGGTGGAAATCAACTTGATCACAAATAAATGTCTGCAATCTTAAGTGTCAGCCTCTTCAATTTCTTTTAATATTCAAAATCATCATTTTTCTTGTTTTCAATGAGATCTTTGTGTAACTCTTGTCTTTCCTAGTTTGCATTCAAACGAATCTCTTATTGTACCTGGACTTTCTTCTTTGGTAGTGACATTTTAGGTCTGTGAGGTGATTTTCTTCAGAGCTTGTCAAAGTGAATTGTTTTATGTATTCTAAATTCTATACTTAAAGTTAGATTATCCCAAATATAACCTCTTAATTTGATTAAAAATATCTATCTAGACATTTCCATGTCATATGTTCACAAACAGAAACAACTTTTACAACATTTTTTATTAACAATTTAGCTAACCTAGGATAATATGATAAAGTTCTGTTCAGAGAAACATATATTTGATGAAATAAAAATGGCTTTTCTATGGACAAGAAAAGTTTCAAAGGATGGTGACACATCCTAATCAGAACATGTGCCTAAATCCCCTGACATTTCCTTAAGCTAATCAAGTTCCTGTTTCTTATACCATACCAGGAGGATGGAAGTCTACCTCTTGGTTCCTTGAATATGAAGACAAGCCTGCCCTGGGAAATAGAAGAGGATCAGCCAAACTGAACTAATATCCCTGTCATTAAAAGACAAGTATCTGCAGTGAGAAGCGTCTGTAGGAATATCAGCAAGGATATCTTGATTGTCCCAGCATCATCAAGAAATAAAAGGGTATAGAGTACCAACCAAGGAGGGAGATCATATCAGAACTTATGTTGTGCTTATACTTGGAATGAGAAGACATGCAGAATTAGAAGCTGTCTTGGTGACATAGTTGAATGATAATACAGGGACATATCAAATTAATATCACGCCCAACACAAAATAAATATAAAATGTTTTGGGAAGATAATTAAGAAAAGTCTATCAAAAAGTTGAAGTAGATTTATTTTTTAGTGTAACTTCACCCACCCTTCACCACACAGTGAGAAAAAAGGGAGGTTCCATATGTTTCCTTGTCTGTGGATGTTAGCTCTTTTGATACTCCACTGGAAAGTGAGAAGACCACTTATTGCCTTTTCTGAGTTACAAAATTGTATATATTATGTGGCAAAATATACATGCATCATGTTTAATGATCTACATTCTGGTTTGTAAGGGATTATAATTAATATTATTTTCCAGAAGATTTATGAATAACAAAATTATTTTATCATTATATCAAAGTAAATGGACAAAGGCTGATGATATGCTACAGAGATAATCCACTTCAAAGAATCTGAACAGAGATGTTAGGAAATGTAGTTGTAGAAAGAATACCAGGCCTAGCTCTGATATATAGAAGTGATTCAATCTGAAAACTTAAAATATTCACAACATATCAAGTAGTATCAATGAAAACAGAAGAGAACATAGATACAGTTTTACATATAGGGAAAAAGTTAAAAATTACCAACCATATAAGAAACTACATGAGAAATCTTCAAACATTCCTTTGGCACAAAATAGCAAATTAAATAGAGAAATATTAAGTAAAAAATGTTGTTTTGTGTGCCAATAATTCCTTCCTTTGTTGAAAGATATTCTCCCCCAATGCATTTGTTGCTGGTGAGGCTGTTAATCACAGGACCATTCACCACTGGCACAGGGATAGATACATGACGTGTTCAATCATAGAATCCCATCAAGTGAACAACTGACCCAAGTAAAGTTCTATGGACACTGGAAGAAAGAAGTCCTTATTTGTTTTGATTGCCTATGTTAGTTTTAGCAATGCATAAATATGAGTCTTCACTGTTAATTAATAGTTAAAAGTGTAATGGTTCAGGTCACATTGTAAGGAATGTGGTATTGCTTATTAATTTGGTTGAGAACAATACTGATGTCATAATACCTGGTTGAATATAGTAAATCTTTTGTAACCCACAGTGAAGAAGCTGAAATTTCACCTGTGGTATATTGGGCTCAGATTAGTTTTGACTGATGCTGGAGTTTATGGGAATTTATAGAATTATTACCAGGATGCTAGAATAAGTTGTATTTTTCTTTCCTTTACAAAAAATAGGTATATTTCATTACATACTAGGGTATTTATAGTCTAGAAAGTATGGACATGAAATTTATTGCATTTTTTTTAGTCAAGAGTAATTCAAGATGGACAATTGCTAGTTAGTCATATGACTTGTAAAATCTTTTTATTTATTATTATTGTTATTTTTTCTTTTTATTATTTTTTACCCTGACCAATGGCTGTGGTTAAAACTATGGAAGATAATACTGAGATATGGGAAACCTAGTGATGTGTGAGAATTTTGATACTCTGAGCCCTTCAGAAAGACTTGCTGATTTTTATTTCCTAACATGATACAAGAAATAATATCTAGGTTAATTCTAAATAGTGGGTTTAGGGGGAGGGTAAGAGTTACCTTACAACTCCAACTGTTTCCATTATGTTGATTCACGGAAAAATTCAAGATGAGAGCTGAGACACATAGATTATGGCAAGGCAGTAAAGCCTTTTGCTAAATGAAATGCAAACTTAAAAGGCAGAGATTAGATTTATGGATCATGATTTGAAAAGTGTTTGGGTCTGTCTAGGATTCGAAAGGATTGGCAGCCTCTGAAGATCTTAAAAGAGTTGCATTACAAATGACTTTTCAGCCTAATAAACAGTAGCCTAAGGTTCTCTTTTTGTATAATATAAATTTAACACACTTCAATTGCTTCTCCCACTTAATACAATGGTACAAACAGGACAGAATGCATACAGCAATCATTTCAGGACTGTGCAAAGTAAATAGTAGTGCATGGATCATCAATGAGCATCAAAAAGAAAAAAAAAATTACCAGCAAACTGGCTGTGAGTATACCCTTTCTCTCCCTCCAGGAAAGAAGGAAACTCAGCTTGACTATAATACAATTAACAACGTGGAAATGAGCACAGTGACACCCAAAGTTCTAGCCCTATAATTCTGACTTAAGGAGACAAACAGGAAAATCCTAATACTCCTTCAGAGTGCAGAAACACAATTATTTTTCTTTCCTTCATTTTCTCTGTCCTTTCACATTCCAGATTTGTAACGATCCAACAATGGCAGCAGCCAGTATGAAGGACTAACAGGAGCTGAAACTTTGAGAGAAGAAACCTTTCTCTCAGAGTTAAGATCCCATGATAGTGGGACCAAACCTTGTTGCTACTTTCTCTTTCTCTGCCTTCCCAATACTAAGGCATGAATGTTTTAACAAACATGAAAGGGCATGGAAGAGTAAATAAACTATAAACTCAAGATTCTAGTCAGATGACCAAAAAAAAAGGAGCTGCAGGGAACAGAAAAGTCTAGGAGAGATGGTGGAAATGGAGGAGCTCATGAAAACAATCTTATAAAATTATTTTTGAACTCCAAAACTTAACCTTGAGCTTCAGCTGCATATAACTGATCTTAACTAGCATACCAAAGACTTTGAGTACTGTATAAATAGACCATCCACCAAGTCACAGTCATGCTACTGGGTGACACACAAACAGGACAGATAGAAAGAGTACTATAAAGTTTTTGAAAACTGAACTGATAATGGAACCATAGCCTATAAGGTAGATGTTGAAAGTTGAAAAACAAAATTAAACAGGTCAATTTTGGGCAAAAGTAAAAATACCAACATTCTCTAGTTTAAGCAGTACCAAGAGTCTCATAATACAACATTCAAAATATAGAGAATACAATACAAATTTACTCATTATATAAAGAACCAGAAAATATCAACTCTTACAAGAAAAAAAAAAAAAAAGCCAATAGACAACAACTGAGGTGACACAGATGTTGAAAATATTTAACTAATAGTTTAAAACATTTACTTTTAAGAAATGCTCAAATAAGCCATAAAAATTATCTTGCATCAAATGTTACAATAGAAGATATAAATAAGAACCATATGAAAATTATTAAAAATTGAAGTAGAAATTTCACTGGTGGATTCAATAGTAGAATAAATCTGATAAAGGAAAGAGTTTGTGAAAATTGAAGATAGAGCAATAGAAATTGGCCAAAATGAAAACTAGAGAGAAAAGATTTGAAAGAAAAATACAATAGATAAGTTAGGTTTCATCAAAATTAAAAACTTTTTTGTGTCAAAAGACACTATCAAGAAAGTGAGAAGGCAATCCAAATATTGGGAGAAAATATTTGGAAATAATATACCTGATAAAGATCTGATATCCAGAATATACAGAGAACTTGTAAAATTCAACAATGAAAAGATAAATGACCCAATTTAAAAATGGGAAAAGTATTTTTGGCCATACAAATGGCCAAAAAGAACCTGGAGAAGAGGTCAATTGTCATTAATCATAGAAAAATTTTCAAAACCTCAATGAAATACTACTTGATGCCCACTGGAATAGCTATAATTAGAAAAAAGAAAAGAAAAGGAAAAATAACTGTTGGTGAGATTGTGGAGACACTGAATGCTCATACATTACTGGTATAAATTCAGATCATATCAAACATCTTTTCCAACCACATGCTATGAGATTAGAAATCAATTACAAGGAAAAAAAAACCAAAAAAACACAAACTCGTGGAGGCTAAACAATATGCTATTATATAACCAAGAAATCACTGAAGAAATCAAAGAGAAAATCAAAAAATACCTAGAAACAAATGACAATGAAAACACGATGATCCAAAACTTATGGGATGCAACAAAAGCAGTTCTGAGGGAAGTTTATAGCAATATAATCCTACCTCAAGAAACAAGAAAAATTGCAAATAAACAAGCTGACCTTACACCTAAAGCAACAAGAGAAACAAGGACAAAAAAAAAAACCCCAAAGTTAGTAGAAGGAAAGAAACCATAAAGATCAGAGCAGAAATAAATGAAAAAGAAATGAAGGAAACAATAGCACAGATCAATAAAAATAAAAGCTGTTTCTTTGAGAAGATAAACAAAATTGATAAACATTTAGCCAGACTCACCAAGAAAAAAAGGGAGAGGACTCAAATCAATAAAATTAGAAATGAAAAAGGAGAAGTTTCAACTGACACCACAGAAATACAAAGGATCATAAGACTACTACAGGCAACTATATGCCAATAAAATGGACAACCTGGAAGAAATGGACAAGTTCTTAGAAAAGTACAACCTTCCAAGACCGAATCAGGAAGAAATAGAAAATATGAACAGACCACTCATAAGTAATGGAATTGAAACTGTAATTAAAAATCTTCCAGCAAACAAAAGTTAAGGACCAGAGGGCTTCACAGACGAATTCTATCAAACATTTAGAGAAGAGCTAACACCTATCCTTCTCAAACTCTTCCAAAAAATTTGCAGGAGGAACATTCCCAAACTCATTCTACAAGGTCACCATCACCCTGATACCAAAACCAGACAAAGATATCACAAAAAAAGACAATTACCGGCTAATATCATTGATGAGCATAGACGCAAAAATCCTCAACAAAATACTAGCAAACCAAAACCAACAACACATTAAAAGCATCATGCACCATGATCAAGTGGGCTTTATTCCAGTGATGCAAGTATTCTTCAATATAGTATAAATATAAAGTGATTAATTCATGTGGAAAGCAGTTCTGTGGTCACTTAATAAGGATCCAGTGGTTCCACTGCTAGATGGAATTGTTACCAGGTGATAGAATCTAAATTAGTATATGTACATGCATAAGAAAACTATTCACAATAGCCAAAAGAGAAAATAAATAAATTAATTAATGTCCCACAACTTATGAGGCGTATAAACAAATTGTGGTATAGGCATATAATGAAATATTATTTGCCAATAAATATAATAAGGTATTCACTTCTACTATAACTTGTATATATCATAAACATTATGCTTAGTGAAAGAAGCCAGACTCAAAAGGTCCATATTATGTGATTCCATTCACATGAATTATTCAGATAAGGCAAATCCGTAGAGACAGATAGCAGATTAGTCATTGCCAAGGGCTGAGGGAAGGGAGAAATGAGAAGTGACCACTTAATAGATACCTTAATTGATTGTTTAATGGGCACATGGAGTGACGTAAATATTCTGAACCTAGATAGTGGTGAGGTTGCACAACATTGTGAATGCATTAAATGTCATTAAATTATATTCTTTAATATATATATATATTTTATAACACACCAAAAAAATCAACCAAATTTTCCTCTGGGTTAGGAAGGGTACATAAGGAGATATGATCATCCTTCCACCCTGTGTGGACACAACGTTAAACTTAAAACTTGATAATAATCTCTTTTTAATAAGAATTCCATGAAGCATCTCACTTATTTTATGCTTACTTACTTATTTTTTCTTTACTTATTTTAGATTCTGCAATAATAAATGTTTTGTTAGTAATTTTTTGTAATCTATACAACCTGAAGATTTTATCCAGAACACTGACTTTGCAAGTGAAAATAACCCTGAATGACATAAGTTAAATTTAAACACAGTAGAAGCCCAACTTTCCACTTTTTTCCCTGAAAATTGATATACATTTTCATTACATTTGGACACTTGGAATATTGCCATGAGTTTGTTTTTTTGTTTTTAGAATAATCAGTTGCATGTGAATAAAAGGATGGGCTTGTTTCTGTGAATGGTAATTGGGATGTGTGATGTGGCAAAATAGAAGGCCAAAGTAAAATTTTTAAAACAGGGCAGGATATTGTTGAATAATTTGACTCTCTCAAGCTTAAGAGAAGTACAAACACACAATCTAACATTCTATAATATTCCAAAAATATTATGTCCACTTTACTAAGACTTATGATTTCAAAAACGTTGCCAAACCTTATTTTAACTCTCTCCTTTCTGTGTCAAATATGTCTACAATTTATTTTCTTTGGTGTTGTTAATCTCTCATTTATTTTACTTAGCTTCATTGAATTTCTTCCTGCTTCATGGAAACTTTTTAAAACATGCATAAGGAATGTTCAAATAACCCAAAAGAAGAGGAGAGTGACAAAATACAGGAAGAAAAAAAGAAAAACACAACAAACAAAAAACCCAAAACATATAATAAAAAGGTAGAACTAATCTCAAGCACATCAATAATCATATTAAATAACAATGGTCTTAAAAAGCCAATTAAAACAAAAGATTATCATAATTGATAAAAAGGGCACAACTATATGCTTGAATATAGGAAACTTGTATTAAATATAACAAAATTAGTAGCTTAAAGGTAAAAGAAAAGAAAATGACATGCCATACAAACACTCAATTTGCTACATTAGTGTCATACAGTACAGAAATGAACTAGAAACTTGTTACCAGAACTAAAGAGGGACACAAAATGATGATAAAATTGTCAAATATCCAGGAAGAAATAAAAATCCAACATGTGTATGCACCTAACAACAGAGCTTCAAAATAGATAAAGCAAAACTGACAAACTGACAGAACTGGAATGAAATGCAGAAAAAGTCACAATCACAGCTGAGAACTTCAACATTCCTCTCTTAGTAATAAATAGTACTAGCAGATATAAATTTCATAGACACATTGAAGAGTTTATCAATACCATCAACCAACTGAATCTAGTCAACATGTATAGAACACTTCACAAAAAGACTGCAGAATACACATTCCTTTCAAGTGTATATAGAACATTCACCAAGAATGCTCATGTTCTAGGTCATTAAACAAACCATAAATAAATAAAATCTAATTCATACAAAATGCATATAATAGAATTAACATAGAAATCAATAATAGAAAAATAGAGGAAAATCTCCAATCACTTGGAAATTATAAAACCTACTCCTAAATAATCCACAGCTCACAGAAAGAGCTTCAAAGAAAATTTAAATTTATTTTGAACTGAACAAACTGATATATATCTAAATATGTGTGATGCAGCTAAAGCAGTACTTAGTGTGGAATGTATAGCATTAAATTCTCACACCAGAAAAGAAAGAGGGCTTCAGAATAGCAACCTAAAATTTTCTCTTAAGAAATGAGAAAATATGAACAAAATAATCCTAAATCAAGTAGAAGGATAAAGTAATAAGGATAAAAGTAAAATCATTGACACAAAAAAACAACAAACAAATAGAGAAAAATCAATGAAACCAAAATCAAATCTTTGAAAAGATTTATGAAACTGATAAACATCTAGCAAGTTTCACAAAGAAAAAAATGTGAGATGACAGAAATTATCAGTAGGAAGAATTAAAGAAAGGATATGACTTCAGACCATGCAGTCATTAAAAATTCAAAAAGAGAATCCTACTAAATCTCAACATAAATTTGAAAACTTAGATTCAATGAACCAATTTTCTAAAATGACAAATTGTCAAAACTTACCCAAAATAAAAAAAAGTGAATAATCTTATATTATTAAACTAATTAAATTCATAATTCAACAGTTCTAGAAATGCTTAGGTCTCACTGGTTTCATTTCATTCAGTATTAAAAAGTAAAAAATAATTAATACAAAATTTCTAAAATTATCTTACAAAAAACATAAGAGGAAGGAATATTATCCATCTTATTTTATCTGGCCAGAATTGCTTTTATAACAAAACCAGATAAAAACTATACCAGAAGGAAGAGAGGGAAGGAGGGAAAGTATAGACCAATATCCCTCATGAATGTAGATGCAAAATTCTCTGCAAAATATTAACAACTCATATACCCAGAACTATATAAGTAGAATGAGACACCAAAGGATCAAGAGGGTTTTATCATGGGAATGCTGGGCTGGAATAATATTCAGAAATCTGTCATTTTAATTCAGCATAAAGAAGAAAACCCACAAGATCTTACCAATTTATATAGAAAATTATTTAGCAAAATATAACATTCATTCAAAATAAAAACTCTCAGGAAACTAGAAATGTAAGTGAACTTCCTTAACATACTCGTTAATGAAAAACAATGCTTTCCCACTAAGATTAGGAGCAAGGTGAGGATGTCCACTATCCACATGACTATGTAGCATAATACTGAATATCTTATACAGTGCAATTAAAAGAACATAAAAATAAAAGTATTACAGATTAGAAAAGAAGAAATAAGGTATATTTGGAGATTGTCTATATAGAACATGATTGTCTATATAGAAAACACCAAAAATTCTACAGACACACCAATAATCTAATAACTAATACATTGGTTTAACAATATTGAAAGATACCAGTTCAACACACAAAACCAATCTCATTTCTATAATGGAGCAGAATACAATTAGAAACTTAAATTTATTTTTTTTAAATTCACTAACAATAGCTCTAAAACAAGAAATACTAAGGTATAAATGTATCAAGTACATACAGATTCTATATGCTGAAAACTACAAAACACAAATGAAAATAATCAATGAAGACTGAAATAAATGAAATTTATACTGTATTCATGGACTGGAAAAGTTAATATTGCAGAGCTTCCCCAAATTAATTTTCAAATTTACTACTGCTAATTAAAATGCCAGCAGGATTTTTGTGTAGATATAGACAAGATGATTCTAAACGTATATGTAAAGGCAAAAGTACTAGAATAGCCAAACTAATTTTGAAAAATAAGAATGCAGTAATCACACTCTCTGATTTTAAGGCTTACTGTGAAACTACAAAATGCAATACATGTGCTATTTGTGAAAAGAGTGAAACATAGATCAATGGAAAAAGTAGATTCCAGAAAAATATAATTACACAACATGGTCAATTGATTTTTGACAAAGGTGTAATGCAATGAAGAAAGAATGATCTTTTTGACAAATGATGTTGGCAACTTGGACATTTATAAGAAAAAACAGAAAACAAAAATAAACAAAACACACAAGCAAAAAAACTTCAACCTCATTCTCACATCTTACAAAATTAAAATAAAATGTATCATATAAAAATTTAAAACTAACAGAAGTTTTAAATTTGCAGAAGAAAATTTGGAAGAAAATATTCATGGCCTGGGTTAGGCAAAGAGTTCTTTGATATGACACCAAAAGCAGAATCATGAAAGAAAAATATGACAGATTGTGCTTATTAAAACTTTTCTTCTGCAAAAGACATTGTTAAGAGAGTGATGTACAAATATAGACTGAGAGAGAATATTTTCAATTCACATATTAATTGAATTCAATGTCTGCTTGTACTATGATTAGCACTTCCACCTCCCCAACTAAGAATTCAGGCACCAGTTGGCTCAAATGCTTTGTGACTATTATACAACTCATTCTATAGGACTTTCCCTCTTTGAATATAATTCATGGTTCATTTTAGTTTTCCCTGTACTAAATAATAAATCTCAGCTACTCTGTAAAGATCAGTGATAATATATAGAGAATAATTTTATTAGAAACCAAAAACATGTCTCTTAAGATTGAAGAGAATGACTTCAGAGAAGAGGCTGCTTTAAGTCACTGTGCTAACAAACAACAAATATTGGAAATGTTTTGAGCTTTGCTTTAAAGATCTTGAAAAAATCTGCGTGTACAGTGTAATTAAGTTTATTTTTACCTACTGCTAAAAAGAAGAATCTATTAACTCTTTATTTCATTACCTTGGATGTGCCAAAGTATATATTGTCATACAACAAACAAATTTTTTAAAAAGTTAAAAAAGTAAAAGCAAAAAAAAAAAAAAAATCACACCTGTCTGTTACTCTCAAAAACTGAAATATCCATTTATTTTCAATCTTTCCACTACTTGTTTCAAATGCCCTAAAACTAGTCCTGCAGTGTGTGGTGTTGATTACCTTCCTAGCCATTATGCATGGTCTTATTTAGCAAAACAGAGCTAGTAGGTGACATTTGCAAGAAAGATTTCAGTGTAGTGTGCAAGTTGAAACCAAATTGCCATAGTTTGAAGAGTTGATTAAGAAGAGAAATCAGCTTTACCCAACACTTAAGAAAGTTTGACTGTGATGGGGAAGAGAGAAATATAATGAAGATAATCTAGTAGAAATGAGAGGTTCAAAAAGGAGAGATCATGAATAATAGACTTTTTCTCATTGAAAGTCCTGATGAAATAATCGTGAATATTAGAACTATTATCCTTAGAAATGAGTCACATCAGGTTTTTTTCAACAGTAAAAGATGGGAAATCTAAAAATACAAGTGCCATATAGGTAAGCTATTTTCTGGGTGGAAAGGTATTGAAGCAGTCCTTACCTAATGGCTTCTGTTTTGTGTGTGATATAAAAGATAGATCAGATGGGAAGTTTTACAATTGCAGAGAAGTTTTGAAATAGCTACTAAGAAGAAAGAAAAGTGAGAACTATGTAACAAAATGTGTTAGATTACTGAGCTGGTTGAAAAAGGCCCAAATGATTTTCCCAATCATCTATGCAGCGGTATTAATTATGGAGAAGACAATTTTTAAGGAAATATACAGAGACAAAAAAAAGTTTTTTTTTGTAGTGGGATTGCCCATTACAGCATAACATTGTAAGCATTCCCCAGATTAATTTACAAATTTGGTTCCAGTTGAAAATACATTTTTAAAAAACCAAGAAAAATCTACAAGGATGAAAAACTGTAAGAATGTATATTAAATACTTAATAATTTTTTTCACCATTAGTACATAAACTCCAATGAAGGCAAGAATTTTTTTTCCATGAAAACATGCCTGATATTTATTAAAAAAAAAAAAAAAAACAACAACTAGGCATGTGCTATAAATGAATATTAGCTAAATGAAAGGACTTAATTCAAAATGAGTGAATGTACCTGTGTTCAAGGAGATTGTATGTGTCTTGAAATTATTCTTATGCATTTATTTTTTGAAATTAAATTTATTGAGCTTTTCTATACTACCATGATAGCTAATAAATGTTGGTGAGAAGCAGAGAAGTAGTAAGTTGAAACTCATATTTCTTGATTGTTAGAGAAGATAAATGACAGAGTTCCCAAGATATATAATATTTTTAAAAGCAATCTGTTTGGGGGAAGAAATATTAAATGTATGACATGAACATATGGATTGGTGTGAGTTATACACTAACACTAGGAATAACTATAGAAGTTAATGGAGTAGAAAAGCAAGTTCCATATACAGAGATTGTTTTTCTTCACCTGATTAGAAAACACATTACACTAGGAAAAAAGTATATTATTAAAAACAAAGCAAAACAAAAAACAATGTCTTTATTTCCAATATTTATACCAATGAAATTTGGGTCTCTAGAAAATTTATTTAAATGTATAAATGTGAAGATGTTATTAAATGATTTCTAGTGTTTGCTTCTATGTTCTATGTCCTTAGGTAAAACTTCATTTTAAGGATGTGGTGGTTGCATAATTCAAAATCAACATTTACTACTGAAAATATACTTGAGTGATTTTTGATAACATGTTTCTTTATTTTCTTAACAAAGCTTTATCCTTACAAGGACAAGGTGTATTTCAGACTCTTTCATAATTTATCACCAATGCTTAGTCCAAGTGGCAAATAGTAGTTATTCTTAAAAATGTTTAATAAATAAATAAGAGTTAAGTCAATTGTATTTTCTCTTTTGAACACTTTTTAATGTACACATTTTTACCCCTCTGGGTGTTTTATAATTTTGAATTAGTTTACTCCTTAATAATCAAATTCTGCTGTCATCTGATTTGTTTGAATGTATTCAGCTTTCAGTATTTTGATAAAACAACTATGTCATCATTCAGAGGGTTTTTCAATATAGTTCACATTTTACATAATTATAGTATGTTGAAAATTTACTACTTAATCTATCAAATTATATTTGTAGCTTGTTTAACACAAATATCAAATGAATTTTAAATACATATAAATATTCTAAGTGAAAATTTTCTTTCATCATAGCCAGAGAGAAAATTTTCAAAATTCATTCATGAGCTGATCCTTCTAATACATAATGCTAAATTTAAATCTTGAAACATGTATTCTCTCTCTGTTCAGTGAGATGATTTAATATATAGTGTCCCATTACCTTTAAAAGGCTAGTAAAAATCTTCAATGTGTCTTTGCTCATTCATTTCCCTTACAGGCTTTACAAAATAGCTGTATAGTTAGACAATAACAAGGCCTTTAAATAAGTCTTTGTGTTTAATTATTCAATAGATATTTATGGAACACTATTATGTGTCAGCAATGTGATAGGCATTAAGAAAAAGTCAAAGGAGAGTAAGTCATGCTCTTTGCCCTTGTCATGTATTCAATCTCACAGGCAAGAAAAGCACATGTGAAGTTGTGCAATCCATTGTAATGAGTACCGAAAGAAGGACAAAGGAAAAATAGTCTTAACATCAAGGCAGCATCTCCAGATGAGTAGGGATAAAATCTTTGACTAAGTACTACTTAAGTATATCCATGAAAGATCAGGGTATCAGTCAGAGAAAAAGGAGAAAATCGCTGATGGTAGGAGGCAGCAAGTGTTAAAATAATGAACTTCAAACCTTAAAAGATGGATATCTAATATTTAGCATATTCTTTTAAAATACTGGCACGCCCCTTCCCAATGATTACCTTGGCACTTTTGTCAAAATTCAATCAACCTTTAAGTATGGGTATATTTCTGGACTATGTATTCTGACTCATTGGTCTATAAGTTTTCTGAAAGTTATTATATATTATTAAACCCACATTGTCACAATTACTAAAGCTTTCTATTAAGCTTTGAATGAATGTATATGTAACTTAGAAGCCAGCAGTTTGATAATAGCCGTATTATCATATTGATAATAGCCTTGATAATTCACTGCTAGATGGAACAAATTGAACAGATTTGGTTCTAGATACTATCAGCCAAATGGAACTGAATGGTTAAAAGAGTGGCATATTCCAATTTTATGAATGAAAAAACTATAATTAAAGTTGAATATTTTGGCTATGACTTCTCAGATAGAAAGAAGCTGTTTTAATATAACAAGCAGGTTAGAGGAGGAGCTTCAAGATGGCAGAAGAGTAAGACGTGGAGATCACCTTCCTCCCCACAGATACATCAGAAGTACATCTACATGTGGAACAACTCCTACAGAACACCTACTGAACGCTGGCAGAAGACCTCAGACCTCCCAAAAGGCAAGAAACTCCCCACGTACCTGGGTAGGGCAAAAGAAAAAAGAAAAAACAGAGACAAAAGAATAGGGATGGGACCTGCACCAGTGGGAGAGAGCTGTGAAGGAGGAAAGGTTTCCACACACTAGGAAGACCCTATGCAGGCGGAGACTGTGGGTGGCAGAGGGGGGACGTTTCGGAGCCACAGAGGAGAGCGCAGCCACAGGGGTGCGGAGGGCAAAGTGGAGAGATTCCTGTACAGAGGATAGGTGCCAACCAGCACTCACCAGCCTAAGAGGCTTTTCTGCTCACCTGCCAGGACGGGTGGGGGCTGGGAGCTGAGGCTCTGGCTTCAGAGATCTGAGCCCAAGGAGAGGACTGGGGTTGGCTGCGTGAACACAGCCTGAAGGGGGCTAGTGCACCACAGCTAGCCAGGAGGGAGTCCAGGAATATGTCTGGAGTTGTCGAAGAGGCAAGAGACTTTTTCTTGACTCTTTGTTTCCTGGTGCGCAAGGAGAGGGGATTAAGAGCGCCACTTAAAGGAGCTCCAGAGACAGGCACGAGCTGTGGCTATCAGCATGGACCCCAGAGACGGGCATGAGATGCTAAAGCTGCTGCTGCAGCCACCAGAAAGCTTGTGTGCAAGCACAGGTCACTCTCCACACTTCCCCTCCCAGAAGACTGTGCAGCCTGTCACTGCCAGGGTCCCGTGATCCAGGAATAAACTCCCCAGGAGAACACATGGTGTGCCTCAGGCTGTTGCAATGTAACACCTGCCTCTGCTGCTGCAGGTTTGTCCTGCACACTGTACCTAACCCTCTCCCCAGCCTGAGTGAGCCAGAGCCCCCGAAGCAGCTGCTCCTTTAACCACATCCTGTCTGAGCAAAGAATAGACTCCCTCAGGCGACCTACATGCAGAGGCGGGGCCAAATCCAAAGCTGAACCCCAGGAGCTGTGCGAACAAAGAAGAGAAAGGGAAATTTATCCCAGCAGCATCAGGAGCAGTGGATTAAATCTCCACAATCAACTTGATGTACCCTGCATCAGTGGAATACCTGAATAGACAACGAATCATTCCAAATAGAGGAGGTGGACTTTGGGAGCAACGATATATATATATATTTTTTCCCCTTTTTCTCCTTTTGTGAGTTTGTATGTGTATGCTTCTGTGTGTGATTTTGTCTGTATAGCTTTGCTTTTATGATTTGTCCTAGGGTTTTGTCTTTCCAGTTTTTTTTAGTATATTTTTTAGCACTTGTTATAATTTGTAGACGTGTTTTTTGGTTTGGTTGCCCTCTTCTTTCTTTCCTTCTTTTTTTTATTACATTAAAATTTTTTTTTAATAATTATTTTTTATTTTTCATTTTAGTAACATTATTTTATTCTATTTTACTTTATTTTACTTTATTTTATCTTATTCTTTCTTTCTTTCTTTCTTTTTCTCCCTTTTATTCTGAGCCGTGTGGATGACAGTCTCTTGGTGCTCCAGCCAGGCATCAGGGCTGTGCCACTGAGGTGGGAGAGCCAAGTTCAGGACACTGATACACAAGAGACTTCCCAGCTCCACGTAATATCAAATGGTGAAAATCTCCCTGAGATATCCATCTCAACGCCAAGGCCCAGCTCCACTCAACAACAAGCAAGCTACAGTGCTGGACACCCTATGCCAAACAACTAACAAGACAGGAACACAACCCCATCCATTAGCAGAAAGGCTGCCTAAAATTATAATAAGGCCACAGACACTGCAAAACACAACCAGATGTGGACCTGCCCACCAGAAAAACAATATCCAGCCTCATCCACGAGAACACAGGCACCTCCACCAGGAAACCTACACAACCCACTGAACCAACCTTAGCCACTGGGGACAGACACCACAAACAACAGGAACTACGAACCTGCAGCCTGCAAAAAGGAGACCACAAACACAGTAAGTTAAGCAAAATGAGAAGACAGAGAAACACACAGCAGATGAAGGAGCTAGGCAAAAACCCACCCAACCTAAGAAATGAAGAGGAAATAGGCAGTCTACCTGAAAAATAATTCAGAATAATGATAGTAAAGATGATCCAAAATCTTGGAAATAGAATAGACAAAATGCAAGAAACATTTAACAAAGACCTAGAAGAACTAACGAGTAAACAAGCAATGATGAACAGCACAATAAATGAAATTAAAAATACTCTAGAAGGGATCAATAGCAGAATACCTGAGGCAGAAGAACGGGTAAGTGACCTGGAAGATAAAATAGTGGAAATAACTACTGCAGAGCAGAATAAAGAAAAAAGAATGAAAAGAACTGAGGACAGTCTCAGAGACCTCTGGGACAACATTAAATGCACCAACATTCGAATTATAGGGGTCCCAGAAGAAGAAGAGAAAAAGAAAGGGACTGAGAAAATATTTGAAGAGATTATAGTTGAAAACTTCCCTAATATGGGAAAGGAAATAGTTAATCATGTCCAGACAGCACAGAGAGTCCCATACAGGATAAATCCAAGGAGAAACATGCCAAGACACATATTAATCAAACTATGAAAAATTAAATAAAAAGAAAAAATTATTAAAAGCAGCAAGGGAAAAACAACAAATAACACACAAGGGAATCCCCATAAGGTAGCTGATGGCTCAGCAGAAACTCTGCAAGTCAGAAAGGAGTGGCAGGACATATTTAAAGTGATGAAGGAGAAAAACCTACAACCAAGATTACTCTACCCAACAAGGACCTCATTCAGATTTGACGGAGAAATTAAAAACTTTACAGACAAGTAAAAGTTAAGAGAATTCAGAACCACCAAACCTGCTTTCCAACAAATGCTACAGGAACTTCTATAGGCAGGAAACACAAGAGAAGGAAAAGACCTAAAAGAACAAACCAAAAACAATTAAGAAAATGGTAATAGGGACATACATATAGATAATTACCTTAAATATAAATGGATTAAATGCTCCAACCAAAAAACATAGACTGGCTGAATGGATACAAAAACAAGACCAATATATATGCTGTCTACAAGAGACCCACTTCAGACCTAGGGACACATACAGACTGAAAGTGAGGGGATAGAAAAAGATATTCCATGCAAATAGAAATCAAAACTAAGCTGTAGTAGCAATTCTCATATAAGACAAAATAGACTTAAAAAAAAAGACTATTAGAAGAGACAAAGAAGGACATTGCGTAATGATCAAGGGATCAATCCAAGGAGAAGATATAACAAATGTAAATATTTATGGACCCAACATAGCAGCACCTCAAAAAATAAGGCAAATACTAACAGCCATAAAAGGGGAAATCAGCAGTAACAGAATCATAGTAGAGGACTTTAACACCCTACATTCACCAATGGACAGATCATGCAAAATGAAAATAAATAAGGAAACACAAGCTTTAAATGATACTTTAAACAAGATGGACTTAATTGATATTTATAGGACATTCCATACAAAAACCACAGAATACACATTCTTCTCAAGTGCTCATGGAATATCCTCCCAGATAGATCATATCTTCGGTCACAAATCAAGCCTTGGTAAATTTAAGAAAATTGAAATTGTATCAAGTATCTTTTCTGACCATAACGCTATGAACCTAGATGTCAATTACCGGAAAAAATCTGAAAAAATACAAACACATGGATGCTAAATATTATGCTACTTAATAACCAAGACATCACTGAAGAAATCAAAGAGGAAATAAAAAAATACCTAGAAACAAATGACAATGAAATCATGAAGACCCAAAACCTATGGGATGCAGCAAAGGCAGCTCTAAGAGGGAAGTTTATAGCAATACCATCCTACCTTAAGAAACAAGAAACATCTCAAATAAACAACCTAACCTTACACCTAAAGCAATTACATATTGCTTAAAAATCTCCAAAGTTAGACAAAGGAAAGAAATCATAAAGATCAGATCAGAAATAAATGAAAAAGGAATGAAGGAAATGATAGCCAAGATCAATAAAACTAAAAGCTAATTCTTTCAGAAGAAAAACAAAATTAATAAACCATTAGCCAGACTCATCAGAAAAAAAGGGAGAAGACTCAAATCAATAGAATTAGAAATGAAAAAGGGGAAGTAACAACTGACACTGCAGAAATACAAAGGATCATGAGAGATTACTACAAGAAACTATATGCCAATAAATTGGAAATCCTGGAAGAAATGAACAAATCCTTAGAAATGCACAATGTTCTGAGACTGAACCAGGAAGAAATAGAAAATATGAACAGACCAATCACAAGCAATGAAATTGAAACTGTGATTAAAAATCTTCCAACAAACAAAAGCCCAGGACCAGATGGCATTATGGGCAAATTCTATCAAACATTTGGTGAACAGCTAACACCTATCCTTCTCAAATTCTTCCAAAATATAGCAGAGGGAGGAACACTCCCAAACTCATTCTATGAGGCCACCATCACCCTGATACCAAAACCAGACAAAGGTGTCACAAAGAAGAAAAGTACAGGGCAATATCACTGATGAACATAGATGCAAAAATCCTCAACAAAATACTAGCAAACAGAATCCAACAGCACATTAAAAGGATCATACAGCATGATCAAGTGGGGTTTATCCCAGGAATGCAAGGATGCTTCAATATATGCAAATCAATCAATGTGATATGCCATATTAACAGACTGAAGGAGAAAAACCATATGATCATCACAATAGATGCAGAGAAAGCTTTCAACAAAATTCAACACCATTTATGATAATAACCCTTCAGAAAGTAGGCATAGAGGGAACTTTCCTCAACATAATAAAGGCCATATATGACAAACCCACAGCCAACATCATCCTCAATGGTGAAAAACTGAAACCATTTCCACTAAGGTCAGGAAAAAGACAAGGTTGCCCACTCTCACCACTATTATTCAACATAGTTTTGGAAGTTTTAACCACAGCAATCAGAGAAGAAAAAGAAATAAAAGGAATCTAAATCAGAAAAGAAGAGGTAAAACTGTCACTGTTTGCAGATGACATGATACTATACATAGACAATCCTAAAGATACTACCAGAAAACTACTGGCACTAATCAATGAATGTGGTAAAGTAGTAGGATACAAAATTAATGCACAGAAATCTCTTGCATTCCTATACACTAATGATGAAAATCTGAAAGTGAAATTAAGAAAACACTCCCATTTACCATTGCAACAAAAAGAATAAAATACCTAGGAATAAACCTACCTAAGGAGACAAAAGACCTGTATGCAGAAAATTATAACACACTGATGAAAGAAATTGAAGATGATACAAGTAGATGGAGAGATATACCATGTTCTTGGATTGGAAGAATTAACATTGTGAAAACGATTATACTACCCTAAGCAATCTATAGATTCAATGCAATCTCTCTCAGACTACCACTGGCATTTTTCACACAACTAGAACAAATAATTTCACAATTTGTATGGAAACACAAAAGACCCCGAATAGCCATAGCAATCTTTCAAAAGAAAAACGGAGCTGGAGGAATCAGGCTCCCTGACTTCAGACTAAAATGCAAAGCTACAGTAATCAAGACAGTATGGTACTGGCACAAAAACAGAAATATAGATCAATGGAACAGGATAGAAAGCCCAGAGATAAACCCACACAAATATGGTCACCTTATCTTTGATAAAAGAGGCAGGAATATACAGTGGAGAAAAGACAGCCTCTTCAATATGTGGTGGTGGGAAAAGTGGACAGCTACATGTAAAAGAATGAAATTAGAACCATCCCTAGCACCATACACAAAAATAAACTCAAAATGGATTAAAGACCTAAATGTTAAGCCGGACAATATGAAACTCGCAGATGAAAACATAGGCAGAACACTCTATGACATAAATCACATTAAGATCCTTTTTGACCCACTTCCTGGAGAAATGGAAATAAAAACAAAAATAAACAAGTGGGACCTAATGAAACTTAAAAGCTTTTGCACAGCCAAGGAAACCATAAACAAGACCAAAAGACAACCCTCAGAATGGGACAAAATATTTGCAAATGAAGCAACTGACAAAGGATTAATCTCCAAAATTTACAAGCAGCTCATGCAGCTCAACATTAAAAAAACAAACAACACAATCCAAAAATGGGCAGAAGACCTAAATAGACATTTCTCCAAAGAAGATATATAGGTTGCCAAAAAACACATGAAAGAATGCTCAACATCATTAATCATTAGAGAAATGCAAATCAAAACTACAATGAGATATCATCTCACACCGGTCAGAATGGCCATTATCAAAAAATCTACAAACAATAAATGCTGGAGAGGATGTGGAGAAAAGGGAACCCTCTTGCACTGTTGGTGGGAATGTAAATTGATATAGCCACTATGGAAAACAGTATGGAGGTTCCTTAAAAAACTAAAAATAGAACTACCATACAACCCATCAATCCCTCTACTGGACATATACCCTGAGAAAACCATAATTCAAAAAGAGTCTTGTACCAAAATGTTCATTGCAGCTCTATTTACAATAGCCAGGACATGGAAGCAACCTAAGTGTCCATCAACAGATGAATGGATAAAGAAGATGTGGCTCATATATACAATGGAATATTACTCAGCCACAAAAAGAAACGGAATTGAGTTATTTGTAGTGAGGTGGATGGACCTAGAGTCTATCCTACAGAATGAAGTAAGTCAGAAAGGGAAAAGGAAATACTGTATGCTACACATATATATGGAATGTAAAAAAAAAAAAAAGAAAATCCTCATGAAGAACCTAGGGGCAAGACGGGAATAAAGACACAGACCTAGTAGAGAATGGACTTGAGGATACGGGGAGGGGGAAGGGTAAACTGGAATGAAGTGAGAGAGTGGCATGGTCGTATATACACTACTAAACGTAAAATAGATAGCTAGTGGGAAGCAGCCGCATAGCACAGGGAGATCAGCTCGGTGCTGCTTTGTGATCACCAGAGGGGTGGGATAGGGAGGTTGGGAGGGAAGGAGATGCAAGAGGGAAGAGATATGGGGACATATATATATATATATATGTATAACTGATTCACTTTGTTATAAAGCAGAAAGTAACACACCATTGTAAAGGAATTATAGTCCAATAAAGATGTTTAAAACAAACAAACATACAAACAAAAAACATGCAGGTTATTCAGACACCCAAATCTATCTGTGTAAACACAAAATTTTACTACGTACTCTAAAATATTTTTGGTAACATTCAGCTTGCTGAAAGATTCACAGTGATTGGCTTTCACAATTAGCACAATGTATCAGTTTTTAAAATATCTTATTACATATATATAAGGTTATATATACAATATAGTTAGCTGTTTTTATCTCCATGTTGTATATTATAGTAGAAAAAAATACACATTTTGATGTCAAACTTTGCTAGATGGAAATACTGCTTTGTCAATTAATTCTTATTGGCATGTTATTTTATTTAGGTGCTCCTTTATTGATATGTAAAACTCAATGTCATAGGATCATGATAAAAGTTAAATAAAATTAAAAATATAGAACTTAGTTTTTACTTCCTCTTTATTCCTGCCATTTCCACAAATGAATAAAATAAGGATATAATTTGTGAAATGATTTTCTCCAACTTATATTAAAATTATGTTATTTTTTTCATACAACAGTTACTATTCAAATTACAGTGTTAGCTCTTTGAGAGATGAAACCAAGCTTCTGTTTACATCTTGCAGGATATCAGCAGCCGAATCAATATACTGGAGAAGAAAACCCTGGCAATCATGAGGTATTATTTCAACTCCCTCAGTGACAAACCAGATGTAGAATGAGGGAATAGAGTATACTGATAAATATATTGTTGAAAAACAAACAAAAAAAAAAGTGGGATAAAATAATGACAGTGAAGTTGTCCAACCTCCTTATTCCTCATTTTACATAATCAGTAAATTAGATATACTTTTAGTTATAGTATCTACTTCACAAGGTTGTTGTGGTGATAAATGTGACAATTAAATACATTTATAATAAGGCCTGTAATACAGAAAAACTGGTAATACTTATATTTCTATTGTTGATGATCTTTGTTATTGCTATCTAGAATTTTGACAATAATCACAGAAGGAAAAACTATTTTAGTGGAAAAATTGAGAGGTTACAGGAGGGCTTGCTGTATGTGGTGTTAGTAGGAACTTGTGTTTAAATTAGGGAAAACTTTCAAACACAGGGTACAAGGGCAAGAGTGGAGAAGCATATTCTCTGAGTGTTATACACAGAGAAGAAGTTTTGCTTTGTTTTAGTTTGTTTTGTTTTCCCTTGGCAAGGAAAAAGGAGGAAAAGTATGAAGGGCTTCTGAGGCACCATGTTCTTCTCTGTAAGAAATCAGGAGTTTCAGGTTTTAGTACATATATATTTTAAGAAGAATGAAAGAAATGCATAGAAAAGTAAGTAAAAATACTATCCTTGTCCTCCAAGGTTGTTGGAGGACACTATTCATGCATGTATCCTTGAAGCGGTAACTCAGAACAAAGGACAGTCAGTGACATTGTGGAGGAATGCCAAAGAGATTTTTCTCCCAAGAGATGTGTCAGATGCAAGTCTTATGAATCCTGTCAGGACCCCCACTGAGTGACAGTGTACTGGTTGCTGACATAGCCGTCTCTGTAAATTTGACAAATCTTTTGACCATGATGTGTTTCTAAATGTTGCAACACATGAGTTGGGTTTTTCTAAGATTTGATCAGAGTCTGGTAGAGATGCCTCAGTAATTTGGCTTCACTTTGATCTCTGAAGGGTATAGAACCCTCAATGTCTGCTACCTCTTCTTCTATCTCACTATGGTTGTGGAGTAATATCAGTCCTCACTACAGTAGGCCGTGTGGAAGGCCAGGTGTCACTCAGCTCAGCACTCAAATTGCTCGGAAAATGACTGAGACTTGGGAACAATAGTGTCCTTAGACCTAGTCAAGGGACATTGGGTCCCTCAGTTTGAGAGCTCTCCTCAATATTTTGTATGTCCTCGCCAGTCTCTGGGAACTGCTCAGGCCAGCTGTGCCATCAGGACAAGATATTCGGAGAACAGACCTGATCCCTCATGCATGCCAGACACTGAATGCGCCTACTCGAAATTATCTAAGCTGAGACCAGGCAGGACCCACAGTAACATCTGCACGCAGCCCAAGCCCAGACTGTGATTTGTATGGGACCCTGTTCTTGTTTGTCCTCTAGGGAATTCTCTGACTTTCCACCCTGAATGTGGGATCATCAAGGTGCTCCAAGAAGCTGCAGTACTTCACCTTTGTTGTTTTCCTAGGGCCAGTAGAGGCTCTTCTTCCAGGCAGGTGGCTTGGTGAGCAAATTTCTCTTACTGTCCTGGGTGGTAGTTTTTCAAGGAATCAAGAGATTGGACTGGTAGAATAATGCAGACACTCAGCTTAGGAGAACTCATATCATTTATATAGACAGGACATTTGCAAAAAACAGCTTCCCCAGGACCTGAATATTTGACAGTGGCAAACTAGATCAACCTTGGTAAGTGGGTGTCCATGTCATAGTATCTATGGATGACTTCGGTTCCTGATACCGAAGCCAATTCATTAAGTACCCATCATGCTAAAACTGTGATAATGGATAACTGAGACTAGCTGACATCAACAAAGTGATTTTGTTAACTTTGTTGTTTAATGCCTCTTCACTGATGGATGCTCTCTGGTGAGTGCTAACATATCATAATGGCATGTGCCCATCCACATGATTCCACTGCCTAAGAGTCTAACCTCTGTTCACTTGTCCTTCAGCATAAAGTGCACAAAAAAATGCATTGACCAAAACTCTGCTCATTGAGAGAATTTTTTTCTTCACCTAAGTCTTTCAAGGCTACATCTGTGTAAGGATTCAGTGCAGCTGCAATTTCTACTTTGTTTGCTCCCACATAATATTCCAACTCTTATGAAATAGAAATTGAGCTTTTTTTCCCCTCTATCACTCATTTATACAGAATCTCTCATGTGACTCTTCTTAGGAGTGCCCTGAGGGGGTTGTGTGGAAAATTTAGTTACAAAGCCACAGGGAAAAAAAATCTAAGGCACTGCATTAGAAGAAGAAACAGTCAAAAACTGGGTATTCCTATTTAAGGAAGTCCTTAAAGATGCTGTATTTCAGCAGCTTCAATGTAAGTCCAAGGAAGATAAGGAAATAGCTTTAAAAAAATTGTGCCTATGGATTTTGCCTAATTTATTGAACTCCAGTAAGATTCATAGAACACCCACACATTTTAAGATAATATTATAGACAGAAATACTAGCTAGATGAACAGAAATGGCAGGGAAAAAGAAAGTACAAACACACAATACACTAACAAAAAAAACAAGATGTTTGAACTCAAACATTTCTATGGACATAAAACATGTTGAGAAAAACACAGCCTATCTTTAATGCACAAGGAAGATTTACTAAAAGGGCTCAGAGGGTAAAACCAAGAGCCAAGAAAAAACATGTCAAGGCCTTGTATCTCAGTCAAGGAATGGTCCATATGTGCCATGCTAGATTTCAAGGTTGATATGAACTTCTGTTTGTCTTCTATGTTTTTCCATTATTTTGAAATGATTGTCAATAGCAATTATCTTATGCCTATACACCACTGTATGTTGGAGGAGACATAACTTTCTTCTTTAAGTTGCAAATCATCCTATCTGCGGAATTATACAGTACTTGAGAAACTAATTCTGAAGAGCTTTTACTCTTGCACCTGGACCCATTTTAGATGATAAGATGTCAAACTTCAAACTTGTAGTTTAAAAGAATGAGAATATTGGAGGTATTGGAGAGAGTGTATTTTCAATCGTGGAGAAGTGTAAATAACTTGTCATTAAAAGGACTATTGGAGATTTAAATTATGTTCACAAATACTTATGACATTCCTCCTTCAAAAGCTGGAACTTAATTATTCTAACCTTGATTGTAAACTGAATCTAGTGACCCATTTCTAATGAATAGAATGTGGTAGAATTGATGGTGCACGACTTACAAATCTGTCATAAAAAGAATCAAAACCCTGTCTTGCTGTCTCTTAGATCACTTGTACTGGGACAAGAATGCTGTCATGTTCTGATGAAACTTAAGCAACCTATTGAGATCCCTGTATGGAAACAAATGGATGTCTTATGTGAACCACCAGCACCAATTTACCAGCTGTGTGAGTAAGCCTCCTTCCCACGTCAAGCTTTTGGATTACCACAGCTCCAGAAGACATCTTGACTGCAACCTAATGAGTGGCTCTGAGCCAGATCTCTTCAGCCTAGACATTCCTGAATTACTGACACAAAAAAAGTGAGGATTATAAATATGTATTGTTTTGTCCTCTGAGTTTTGAGATAATTTGTTACATAGCAAGAAATAACTAAAACACCATGTTATTTGCTTGACTATTTGCACATTGGATAAAGGGCAATCCACAGACATTTTAAGGACTGTAGGATATCTGATCTTATATAATGTTGATATTTAGAAACCCAAGCATCATTGTGTCCCATCCTGCTAGAATGTGCATCTGACATCTGACAACATGGTGACAAATGAATTCCTGGGCAAAGTCTGTGGTAGATAGCGGTCATGTCCCTGAACTCCAAATATATAATTGGAGTTGACCTCTTTGGTTGTTGTTGCGACCACCACATTGGGTCCAGACTTATACTGTTCTTAAATTATAAACTCTTGCCATATTAATAAGAAAGGACAAGTGGACATCTCTGATACTGTTCATTCCACTTGGTCAAAATGCTACTAAAAAAAAAAATGTGTACATGAACTTCAGGTAGATGGTGGAAATTAATGTCATTTTTAAGGATCTAAAAAAATGACAGGATAGTAGTATCCAATATATTTTCATTTACTTCAGTAGTGTGGCCTTGTAGAACCTAAAGGGGTCTTTGTGGATGGTCACAGACTACTACCAGATCAACCAAATAGGGACAATGGTCTCAGCTGTCATGCTCGATATGGCAACTTTGTCAGAGCTGATTACTATGGCTTCAGGTGCATAGTATTGGTCATTGATTTTAAGATGTTTTCTTCTCCAATCAGAAAAGATATTTATAAACAGTTCAAATTCATATAAAATATTCATGTGCAGTTTTGTCCCAGGGCTATGCTAATTCTCCAAAATATTGCCATAATATAGTTTTAGAAGATTTTGATCCTTTGGACTTCTTGAAGAACATGATATTAATCCAATATATTGATAATATGCTGATATAGCCAGATAAGCAAGATTTAGCTGGCATGCTATAGCCCTAATATGTGGGAGATAGATATTATGAAGTATCAGGGAGCCTGTCTGATCAGTCAAGTTGTAAGGTATCCGGAGTCCAATGACATGTGGAGATTTTCTTCAAAGCTGAAGATTATTACATTTTGTATTTCTCTCTGATGATGATGGAAGCACAACACTTGGTGAGTCTCAGAGTTCTGGAAGCAACTTATGGAACATCTAAAAATAGGGAAAATTTTAGTTAAACATTTATTTAAAATAAAATTTCTATATGAAGATATAAACAGCTACAGTGGCAGTACAGAACTAAGTACCTAATCAATCGGTGATGAAACACTAGGAAGAGCCACAGAAAGCTTCAAGAAATTGCAAATTGGAAAATTAGGAGATGAAAATGAGCAGAAAGAAAATGTTCCTAGTAGAGAAAGCAATGAGAACAGAGGCATATGCCAGAAATAATAGGTCATGTTTGAGTAGCTGCTGTAGTGTAGAACGTGAAGATGGAAGTGACTAGAACTGATGCTGGATCAGTGGGTAAGGGCCATAAAAAGAAGGACCTTATTTATTAGACTAAGGAGTTTTAGCTTTACCCTGTACATGATGGAGAGTAAATGAAAACGTTAAAACTATTATTTTAGCTGAGGATGAAGTTCAAAGAGTTAAAATTGAAGATGAAGGGACCAGTTGACTAACAACTACAATAATCTGTATCATACATGTGTAAAATTAGCAGAGATAATATAGGTAAAGATGAAAGAATGTATTTCACAGAAACTAACAAGTGGAATAGGCAATAATTATTACTTGAGTTTTGTGGAAATAAGGAAAGTCCAGGTTTTCAGATCTAAATTATTTGGTCATTGGATGTGCCAGCCACTGAGATAAAGGCTATAGAAGTCTCACCTTGACTGACGAAGGATGAGGGACCATGAGTTAAGTTTTGAATGTGCTACATTTGAAGTGCCTTGAATTGTACAGCAGACAGTCCTAGAGATATGATAAGAAATCTCTCAATTGAAACAATATATATGGAAGTCATTAGAGTATGGATGATCATATAAAGTGAATAGAATTGTCCACGTATGACTAGTACTATAAAGAAATGTCAGCTAAGCATTGAGTTCTGTTCCAGAAACATCTATTATTCATTACATATTATACTTTTCCTCTGTAAAGAAATAATATAGCCATTTTAGAATAGTCATCAATTTGGTTAAAAACATATACAGTTGACCCTTGAGCAATGTGGAGGTTAGGGGCACTGATCTCCCAACCAGTCGAAAATCCACATGTAAATTTTAACCTTTCCAAAACTTAACTACCAATAGCCTACTGTTGAACAGAAGCCTTACCAATAACATAAAGAGTTAACACATTTCATATGTTATGTGTATTATGTACTGTTTTCTTACAATAAAGTAAGCTAGAGAAAAAAATGTTATTAAGAAAATCAAGAAAGAGAAAATACATTTACAGTTCTGTACAGGCATCCCTTACTCTCTGCAGGAATTGGTTCCAAGACCTGCTATGGATACCAAAATCTGTGGATACTCTAGTCCCTTATAGTTGGCCTTCTATATCTGCAAGTTCCACATCTATGGATTCAACCAACTGTGGATAGGATAGTGCTTGTTTTTAAAAAATCTGCACTTAAGTGGACCTGTGAAGCCCAAATCCATGTTGTTCAAGGGCCAATTGTACTGTGTTTATCAATACTGCAAGTTTATGTCATCTGTTTACATGAAGAATCATCTGCCTTTCCGTACCTACTTCAATATTGTCTTATATGATACAAAACACTGTAGATATTATTAATACTACTAACACTAGACATCAAAAATGAAAAGATAATATGAAAAGGAAATTCACATTTATTTATAGATATAATGATTCATGCATTGATAATGAAGAAGCAATATGATTGTTGTAACCTAGTGTAATTGATAAAATTGTTTCATAGTAGCCTAGTCTATATACCAATAAATGAATTGTTATAAAATTTTATTTTAGTCTATAGGTGTGCCTTTCTTACAACAATCCTGCACTCATACAAAGGCTATATTTTCAATACAAGATAAAAAGGTTATTTCACAAAAACTGTAAGATTTGTGCACCTGCTGGCATAGCTGCAGCAACAGGTTCATGAATTTCCTTTTCTTTTTTTTAACAAGGAGTCTTGTGATGGATTTATTTATGTTGGGATGGCAGATAGCCACAGCTGCAGACCCCAATCTGAGGTACATATCAAGCAATTCAACTTTTTTTTTTGTAATGTCATGACTTTTCTCTGCTTCTTGGAAGCACTTCCAGCAGCACTAGTGGCGTTTTGTATGGGTCCCATGGTGTTATTCAAGGTTTATGGTACTGCACCAAACATTGCGAAGAATACGTGAGAAGTAGGAGAGATCACTTTTTACTGTGATACACAATTTACTGGAGAGACGCACTGCTCACACAGAGGTGATTAATATCTGTAGGTGTTTTAAGAGGATACTCACAACACTTGAGCTCAGCAAGATGGCAACAGGAGATGACAATGAAATTTTACAGTAGTACAATGTACAGTTAATTTTATATGGTTATGATTTAGTACTGCATCTTTACATTTATTTACACTTTTCTCAACTGCAAATGGTGCCATGTACAGTCTGTATGTGTTCTGTAAGGTTTGATAAGTTTTAACTTTTAATAAGAGATTTATATATATTTTATGGCAGTAAATGATAAATAGACTAGTATCTACATGTACTTTATGCATTCATAACATACCTAACTTTTTCTTAATTTTCTCGATATTTCAAGGCTATGTAGTTTGTCTGCAAATCTCCAAAAATGGTTTCAATATATTTATTGAAAGAAGTCTCTGTGTAAGTGGATCTGTGAAGTTCAAACCCATGTTGTTCAAGGGTCAAAGTATATAGCAATAAGATTATGGAATAGAGTAATTGTAATGTTACATTTTTTAGATATATGAAATAGTTGTACACTTTTTCCAGATTTATTGAGAAAAAATTGACATATTACAAGGTAATGATTTGATATATGTATATATTGAAAAATAGTTACCACAATAAGGTTTGTTAGCACATCCACCTCCTCATATAGTTACATTTTTTGTGTGTGGTGAGATTTTTTAAGTTCTACCCTCTTAGCAACTTTCAAATATACAACTCAGTATTATTAACTGTAGTCACCATGCTGTATACTACATCCATAGAATTTATTCATCTTGTAACTGGAAGTTTGTACAATTTGACCACCTTTACCCATTTCTCTGAGACCCCAGTTGTACATTCGTGTGTATGTACAGAAAAGACTGCAGCAAGAGATTCAGAATGTGAGTTAAACATGCACAAATAAAGGAACAAAATCCTAGACTGTGTGAAGCTTGATTAAATCAAAGGCACATATGGGAGGATTGCCACATTTTTTGAAGATACAAAGAGAAGGGGATTTTTAAAGTTATTTACATGACTAATTACCTTGGATTGACCACTGAAATTTTTTTGAGTCCAAATGGCAGTTTGCATGACTTTCAAAGTTCTTATTGAGATTCTTCTACCTGTGTATTTAGTGTAAAGTCTCAGAGACTAATTATTGTAATGGTGGTGGGAAATTTATGGTACCTTCACATACAGAGCACCAGATGATTACACATTATATATTGGATACTTTTTTGCCTGCTTTTGAGAACTTCTGAAAATTATATGACTTAATAATTGCTTATGATGTATTTTGATTTATCATCATTTATGTGTGTGATAAATATTTAGAAAGCAGGGCAATTCAAAAAGATTGTTTGGGTCCTGTCCTGAGTGATTGTAACATGGTCATCATTATTGCAGCCTACAACAATGATTTAAACATTTAAAATACCTTAAAATCTTTAGGTCCATTTAACCTACTAATGTCTTAAGGTACATGTTAAGTTTACAGAGATTTCTTAAAGCACAGTCCTCTAAAAAGGATACAACTGACGTTCTCAATTACCTTGTCGCTGAGGCCTTGCTGTCTTCACATACACCTTGGTGCAAATATTTACCATGCATAAATATGGCTTTATCATTTTCATAAATGTTTAACAGAGGAAATGCAAAGATGATAACCTATCTATGAATAATTTTGTGGTTTTGTTTACTTAGGACAAATTTTTAAAAACCGAAGAAGTATTTGAAAAGAGTGTATGGTTCAATTATCAACAGAGAGTACTATTTTGAGGACAATTCCATTTTCACTAACATCTCAATTTTTAAATTCAGATAAATATTCTTGATTATCATTCACTAGAGTAAAGCTTTTTTTTTTTTAACCACATACCAACTTATATAAGTGGTAGTTATTTCTAAAACTAGGTTTTCAAAACGATAATATTACATCAATATTCTTAATGTCTTTGAGTTCTATTTCAAATATAAGCATCTTAACACTCTAGATTGAAAATAAAACTATGAGAATTTTAATAAATTCATTAAGAGTATGAAAATTCTATGGAAATTAAAACAAAATATGAAATTGTAAGAGGGAATGGAAGATGACATTTATGGAAGTCTTCAGTTAGCTATGTTTTTCTTTTTTATCCTCTCCCCAGGGTTGCCACTTAAGCTCAAATGAACTATATTGATTATAAAATGGTACATCTTGTATTTGACTGTTGTAACACACTTTATGAGTAGAGAATCCCAAATATGATATTTATTCTTGCTTAGTTGTAGAATATAATAGCATGATGCAAAATATATCTCAGTAAATTATGAAATATGCATATTTAGATTTTTTGGAAGTTTTCCATATAAAAGTTTTACATGAGTCTGGGAGGAAGTATTTTCATTGCTCAGGAGGTTGCGATCACAGGTGCTTTGCAGTAGGGTAGTAGCCGAATTAGTTTTTTCTCTAAAAAGCAGCAGCATCACCAGTTTGTGATCAACTGATTGACTGGACATTGGAGTTCTACTGAGCAAAGTAATTGGCATTTGCACTCCACAAATAATCCATAGAAGTTAAAGTGTTATTATAAGCAAAATTTAATTCTTTTTGTTGCCCACTATAATATGTTAAACATTTCATCTTGGTTTTAAACTGGTACTTTTTTGTTGTTTTGGGTCTTTTAGCTTTGATTTTGCTGATTTGGGGCAGTTATTGCAGGATACTTAAAAATCTGCTGATGTTTCACTTTAAAAACTAGTAGACAAATGTAACTAATGGATAATCTGCTGGGATATATTGGTTCTCTATTTCCTCTACTGCCAGTCTATATTTTTGGTGGTTTGCATGAAAAGAAGCTGGTATTTTGCTAAGGAACCAGTCTTCTGTTTCTATTTATTTTCTTTCATTTGATGACTTTTCTAAAAATGCATTACAGAAAGAGGGTATCTTGAAACCAGTTCCTCAAATAAGTCTTATATTCAGTGAAGTCCAGATTCACTTTATTAGAATGTTACATCAATCAGAGTATGTCTACTGTTAATGTTGTAAACACCCCTTGCAAGTTTCATGCCAGGCACCTTATGTGCATGCTAATCCTTACCACAGTCTTCAATATTCTTATTTTCTTCATTTACTGATAAATAGATGTTTCTGTAAAGAGATTCTACACTTGATTAAGAACTTACTGTCTGCTGTTTGGTTTTGGGCTATTTATTTTAGAATTGAAGGTTTTCAAAAATTTTAACTTCTCTCACTTAATTCAATAAAATTGTTTTTTTTCTTTCTCTAAGTCTTTTGTGGCCAAAATTTCCACTATACTATTGTTCACGTTTAATAGTTTCCTAAGATATTCTTATCCCAAATTTTACCTAGGTATAGTTTACTTATTTTCCAATTGTTTCTCTAGTTAATTCATCCAGAGGAGTGAACATTAGAGGAATGACATGGTGAATTCACAAGACCCTAACATTTGCAGTGAAATTATACTCTTCTCAAAGTGAGAACCCTTTGTTTTCTCAGGCTGTCTCCTGGTGAAATGCATAGCCACCATAGTTTCAACTGTATACTTTGAAGCACTAAAGAGTCACTTATTCAAAGACTCCTTGAAGGAAGTAAAGAGCTTTACTGGAGTAACAGGGCTGTTCAGTGACACTTTACTCATTTCAGTGTCTTCTGACACTCTAACTCTGGAGCTTCTTCTAAGGGACATGTATTATGTAGACTTTGAGGGAATCTAGCATCATTTGGTAATGACAGAAAATATGTTTTCTGAACAGAGTAGCTTCAAATAAGAATAAAATCCTTGAAATTCTTGCTGACAATCTCTCTCAAAGAGGTAGACAGGATATGGCTTCCATGTTTTGCTTTAGACAGTCCATCTAGAGAAAGTCTGACCAATTAATGGAAAGTATCTGTATACATTCAGTAAATTGCTTTGATTGCATAACAAAAACCAGATCTGGGGATTGAGGTCAAGCTAGCTAGGTCTTCAGTTACTGTAATGACTAGCAGCATTTCTTGGTTTTATTGAACCTGTCACTTATACAATTTAGTGGGCTTTTGTAATCAAGTAATACAAAATTATAACAGAAATTCTCAGGAATTGTTCCACAGACTTGGAAGGAACTTGTGTAAGTGATCAGTTTTGAAAACTAAATTTTGTTACTTTACAGTAAATTCCCTTAAAGTTGTCTCCATTGCTCAAGAATGAGAGAAAACAAAGGCATGGCTTTCATTCAAACAAACCAAAAGAGTCCATGTCACAGAGAACTGTCTGCTATTTACCGCAGATCAACCTTATGGAACCATGTGGTAATATCGTTGTCACTTTTGGTGAGCACTGGATTTAATGGCCTTAAAAAGAATGATTAACTAGACATAAAATAAATGGTGAAGGACTGCTAATATGGGTTTTTAAGGTTTCTTCTGTGCATGTGCCCATCCCAGACCCCAGAACATCAGTAACACTGGAAAGCTGATGCCTTAAATTGAGCATATCAAATTACTACAGGACTGATACCAGTTGCTCCCAGGTTGATATTAGTTCAAAAGTCAGTTCTGGGAGAGAGATAATGAGATTTTCACCACTGTATTCATGAAATGAAGACATATCCAACAAAGTGATGGTCTTCCCTGCTATATTGGGATGATCACAGGAGGTTATTAGGAGTCTTTGCTTGTTTCTGTATGACAAGGTCACAATTATCCTCCATCTCACTAGTCAAGATCTGTCATCTACTTCACAGAAGGGCCAGATGATCATTTTTCTAGAGAAATGAGCTTTAATCTAGAAAACTGAAAAAGGATTTCTTATTGTCTCATTAAAAGTGACCCCTAAAAATGAGACGGTGGGGCTTCCCTGGTGGCGCAGCGGTTGAGAGTCTGCCTGCCAATGCAGGGGACATGGGTTCGAGCCCTGGTCTGGGAAGATCCCACATGCCGCGGAGCAACTGGGCCCGTAAGCCACAGTTACTGAGCCTGCACGTCTGGAGCCTGTGCTCCGCAACAAGAGAGGCCACGATAGTGAGAGGCCCGCGCACCACGATGAAGAGTGGCCCCCGCTTGCCACAACTGGAGAAAGCCCCCACACAGAAACGAAGACCCAACACAGCCATAAATAAATAAATAAATAAATAAATAAATAAATAAATAAATACAAATTAAAAAAAAAAAAAGCGACTCCAGGATTAAAAAAAAAAAAAAAAAAAATGAGACGGTGGCTTCAAAAGAGAGGAAATCTATTGCACAGGCTTAAGAGTCATTGTGAACAGGGTATATGGCACAATTGCAGAACTACTGCTGACAATGATAAAGTCAGAATTATCCTTTCAGTGTATATGGCCACCAGATGTCATTGTGAAATTAAAAAAAAGAAGAAAAAAAAAAGTCTCCAAAACAGTGTTGGTCCAGTCATCATTACTAGTATCTTTTTTAACCAGTATCAGGCTGGGAAAGGAAAACAAAGGGCAAATATTTTTGGTGTTTAGATACTCTCAATTCTGTTTCATTTATATTACATCAAATGGGCTGCCCTTTTGTTTTCCACTTTCAAACTCTTAGGTACCTGTGAGCTTCACCAGGTAGTGAGGCCCTTGAAGAGTATGTCTATATTCATCTTTTAAGGGTTTTATTGGAAGTCTGACTCCTTTGGCCTGTTACATGTAATTACCAATACAAAACACCAACAATGCTTTACTATAATTTTGATGGATTGTTAAAGCCCTCTGTTAAATCTCTTCTGACCAAGAAAAGGGAACCTTGATTTCTTTTGAGATTCCAACTCTTGTAGGTGATAACATCTTTAAAGTCAGAATCCCTTGAGGTTTAAATAAAGAATTTAGCAGGGTCATACCTTTTACTACAGGGTGAGTAATCACATGTTTATAGAGTTTGTCTAGCCATCAGGAGCCAGGTTTGTCTCATTGGATGCAATATTTTTATTTTATGCTTGAGTTTTCCAGGGTTTATCCCACCTTAATTGATTTTGGCTTGAAGAATACTCCTGGCAGTTTTGAAATATTGACTGATTGAACGTTTTTTGTTTTTTTCTTTTTCCTATGGAGAGACAATTTGTTTCCACTAAGAACATGGAACAGATTAAAGGCTTTGTTCAGTTGAATGGAGAAAGTATGAGCTCCTATGTCTAGGAAACCCAGGAATACCTGGGATTTTCCCTTTCCAGTTCACACATACTGGAGCATATACAGCATATTGTCAGTGGTGCCTGTGGGCAATAAGGGAAGAAGATGGTAGGAGACCAGGAAACTGTCTTGGCATTCTTAAACTGCATAGTCTTAAAGTGGATATAGGCATGTTATGCAACACAGTTTAGGATCAAGTTTACAAGAGGACATCAAGGGCTGTGGGAGATCTTGTCAATACCTTTGTTTCCGTTTTCCTAAAAATTATTGGTGTCAACATTTGGTCCCTCTTCTTAGGTCCCAGTGGGCTTAGTGTCTTCCAAGAAAGATGGCGAGGTGAGGGAGAAGGGCTTTAATATTTAAATGGAATGCTTCCCAGGATATTTCTTGTTCAGGTCTCTCAGTTGTTTTCACTGCAGAAAAAAATAATGTTTTCTTGATTACATTATTTTGTAAATCCTTTTTATTCAGAATTCCATAGTTCCCTTTGGATTCCACAGAGTTCCATTACCTCACCCCTATATCTTCTATAGTTGAGAATTTGGCAGCTCATCAGTTTTCTCTTTGTCAACCACATAGTCCCATAATCACATTATTTTATTTGAAGGAACATCATTAGGGTTTCTGTCCTAATATTTGTGCTGTAACTTTGATATCTCTTTCCATGCTGCCCATTTTTTCTATCTTGGGCAGAAAAGTGGACTGCTTCCTAAGGTACTTTGTCTCTACCTCCTCCCATGACCTGGGTTCTAAAGTAGCCTAGAAGGGCTAACCCATTCCTCACAGTGTGCTCACTCTATGATGCAAATCCAAATTGTTCCCAGAATTTCTAGAGTGAAGGGCTATCCCCTTGCACCCAGGGTTCTCTCATAAAAATGTGGAGTGACTAGACTCTTTCAGGGTAGTGACAACTTCAGCAGGGGTCCTCCAGTTTGTGGTTCTGGTCCCAGAGAAATCCCCCCAGTAGAAATATGTCACCTTTGTATGCCTGCCTCACTTTTACTATTATAAAATGTCCTTCGTGTACATTCACAACAGCGAATAATTGACTATTAAGGTCTAGTTTCACTAAAACCTATTAATATATCTAGAAAAGAATTCTTTACATTATTTAAATGATTAAATAAAATCCATAAATACTTTATATACTTAAGGTTGAAGTATGTGGCTCACCAAGTGGGATTAAAAACCAAATGTTTTGTTTTAACAGATAATGAACAATGCTTTAAAGATAATATTCCCAATATTTTAATGAAAAATCTTAGAAATACAACATTTTACAATACGAATGCTTGTATATATCTTAAACATTCACTTTGAAAACTGTTGAGACTAAATTGGGAAGGTGTAAATTAACACACACATTTGTTGATTATAAGAAATATTGCCGTAATTTCATTTTTTCTGTAAATCAAGATGTTTCTTTATTCTCTAATTAAAATATTCAAACTTCACATTGTCAAAAGATGAGAATAAAGCTTTTATATTAGTAATGTTTTATTTCACTTACTGACTAAAAAAGTTTTTGAAAAGTTTTAAACAAACTTCATTTTTTAGAATAATTTATATTTACCAAATACAAATATAGTTCAAAGATTCCGCATATATCTCACAGCCAGTTTTGCTTACTATTAACAAATTATATCAGTATTATACATTTGTTACAATTAATGAATTAATATCAATGTATTATAGGTAAATGTAATCTATGTTTTTATTTAGAATTACTTATTTCTTATCTAATGCTCTATATCTATTCCAGGATTCCATCCAGAATGCCACATTGTATTTTGTTGTCATGAACACTTAGGTTCCTCTTGATTGTGACAGTTTCTCAGACTCTCCTTGTGTTTAATGACCCTGACTTTTAAAAAGTACTGGTTAGTTATTTTTTAGAATGCCACTCGATTGGGATTTGTCTGATAAGTTTCTCATGATTACACTGGAGTTATGGATTTGGGGTAGGAATACCACAAAGCTAAATTGTCTTTTTCATCACATCATATCAAGGCTACATACTAGCAGCATCACTTATCACTATTGATATTTACCTTGATTACCTGTCTTCAGATAGTGTCAAGTTTTTGCATTGTAAAATTACTGTCTTTTCATCCTTTCCAGACTATGCTCTTTAGAAGAAAATTCATTATGCTCAACACACACTTAAAGAGAGGGTAGTTAGGTTCACTTCCTTCAGGGCAGAGCATCTGTGTGAACTTGAAATTTGTCTTCATGGGAGACGTATCTTTTCCCCCCTATTTATTTATTCATTTTTTATACTTATATAAGGATGGAAACATGGATATGTATTTTATATTCTGTTTTATAATCCAATACTATTTCATTTTGTCTCTTAAATTGTACCAGTTCTGCCTACTGGGGACTCTTTCAGTTGCTCCCTGTGTCCCTTTGACCTACACATGTCATTGTTCTTTTTATTTTTTTATTTTTTTTAACATCTTTTTTGGAGTATAATTTGTTTTATTTTTGTTTTTGAGTACTTTCTTTCTGGTCCTAAAAGATGCTTTAAGTTTATCTCATATAATATATGTGCCAGCACTAGATACATTCATTTTTACAAGGAGTCAAGTTTCCTTTAATTGGAGAATAGTATTAGAAACCAAATCTAGGTGCTAGGGTTGATAATTACTATGAGAGTGCCATGGCTTCCAGGCTCTCTTGGTTGATGGAACAAGGACATATGTGTGCATTTTAACCTACATACAATATTCACCTGTCTATCTATCTATCTAATCTGTGTATCTCTTTATTATGCTAAACATGGGTTCATACTGATGTCTTCAACTCTGATGCATTATGACATGTATATTCTAGCTGACTCCCGTTGCTTATCTGTAACCTCCAACTCAAACATTCAGAAACCTACCACCCACTATCAGCCATTCATTTACTTAACTGCTCATTTTCAATATAAATGTAGAGTGGTTTTAGTTTTCTTAACCTATATCCCCGTAGGAAACATCTTCACCAACATGAGTAAAGTTTGTATGTACAGTTTTTTGTTTTTTTTTTTTTACCTTTGGTTTTACAACTTTTCTCATTTCCAAAGTTACTTAGGTAAGCACCATTTTTCTCCATCCTCATCACTGAGGTCATTTTATACACTTGTAATACAGTTAGATTATTTTGTCACAGTCTGCATATGAGGGCAGGATTCCCTTGACAACTAAATGATATTTTACATTTCCATGCATTAAAATTTATTCTTTTGCTGTAAAGTTCAGTGAGTTTTGACAAATGCGTAGTATATCATGTGTTAACAATTACAGTTACAGACAGACTAGTTTCACTTCCCTAAAATATTTCCTGTGCTTCAGTGATTCAATTATCTCTCTCTCTCCCTCTGAACCCTGGCAACCACTGAGTTTTACTGCCTCTATGGTATTACATTTTCTAGAATTTCATATTATTGGAATTACACACTATTATCTTTCACGTAGCAAAATGTATTTAAGATTCATCTATGTCTGTTCATGGCTTGATTTTTTTTATCATTAAGTAATATTCCATTGTGTGGATGTACTAGTTTTAATCCATTCATGAATTGAAACACATGTTGGAGTTTTTAGTAATTATGAATAAAAATGCTATAAATAATCACATACAGGTTTTTGTGTGGGCTTAAGTTTTCAAGGTATTTGGAGAAACACTTGGAACTATGATTTCTGGATATTATGATAACTTTGTAAAAAAATGGTCAACCTGTCTTCCAAAATGGCCATATCATTTTACATTCCCACTGGCCATTAATAACAACTCTTTTTGCTCCTCAATCTTACCAACGGTTCATGTTTTCAGGTTTTTGGATTTCAGTCATTCTAACAGATATGCAGTGCTGTCTATGTGTTGCTTTAATTTGCAATTCACATTTTTTTCACAATAGCAAATTTTAATTCTTAAGGCAATCAAGGAAAATAATTCCCAAAATGACAAATTTCTCCCAGGCACAGGTCTGGCTACCAATGTTACTGAACCTAACTTAATTCTGCTCACCCCCATGCAGTAAAGCCAATCTACTGACACTAGGTTGTGGTTAAGGAAAGTACAGCATTTATTGCAGGACACCAAGCAAGGAGAATGCGCAGCTCATGCTCAAAGGACCTGAACACCCTGATGGATTTCAGGGAAGAGATTTTGAAAGCAGTGTGAGGGAGGGGTCTGCAGAGTGTGTGATCAGTTTGTGCACAATTGTCAGACTGATTGGCATCAAGGTGAAGCTTCAACCAGTCTAAGCTCTATGTTCTTGCAGTCAGCAGCTTTCATCTTGTGGAGATCTGCTTCCTGTAAAAACAATTTAGGAATAGGCCTTTGTCTATATCTTTCACTGTGAGTTCAGTGATTCTGTTATGTGGAAGATTTATAGTCTAAATTTTTACCAGTTCCTCAGCCCAACAGCTATTTTTTGTTTCTGTATCTTCACATTTCCTAATCAGTAACTCTTGAGTCAGCCTTTTGAGACTCAAGGGAGGCCTGGGAGACTAAAACAAAAGCCTTTTACTTCAAAGGACAGGAACACAGGAGCTTATATAAGGTTTTGTCAGGAAGGATGACTGGGTGTGTAATATATGTAGTAGAACTGAATTTGGTCTTGAGGAGGTCTATAATTAGCGTGTTTTGCTTGATTAGGTCATATTTCTTTCTACTTAAGAGTCTCCCAGTAAAAAGAAGAGAATGGATTGAAGGTCTGCTTCTCTTTATTCTCATCCTATAATTTTAGATTGAATCAGCATTTTAAACATTTACTAAAATGGACACTTCAAATTCAGGTGGGCTTATTGGCAAATTCTATAAGATATATAAAGACAAAATAATTTCTGTCTTATATAAAGTGTTCCATAGAATAAAAAGAGAATGGCTATATTCCCATGCATTTATGAGGTCAGCATAACCTTAACACCAAAAACTGAGAAGCTCATCATAAAGCAAATATCAGGCCAGTCTCATTCATGGACATAGATAAAAAAAATCCTAAAACAATGTTAGCAAACTGAATCTGGCAATATAGGAAGAGAATATTATTTCATGAGCAAATAAAATTTAACCTAGAGATGTGAGATTGGTTTAACACTTGTAAATCAATTAGTGTGGTTTAGAACATTAATAGAAAAAAAGGAAAAATAGAGAAGAATCATTTGATAAAATTCAACTTTTATTACTACTTAAAACCCTTAGCAAACTAGGAAAAGGGGAAGTTCTTTAATCTGGTTATGGACATATATTAAAAGCCCACAGCAAGCATCAAACAAAGTCGAACTGTTGAAAGCTTTCCTCTGAACTAGAAATGAGACAGGAAGATAATAGTTCTATCCAACAGTGTTTTGTAAGAAAGAAAAGCTAAAAAGCTACAAGGATTCAAAGGAAATTAATGGCATACTGTCATTCCTCTGCAATATGACTGTATATATTGACAATCCAAAAGAGTCTACAGATAAGTTATTATGTTACCATTATAAGTAAGTTTAGCAAGATTTCTGGGCACAAAGTCTACATATAAAATTTCTATATAATATGACAAAGTTGGAAAATAAAATGTAAAAATAACTCTTTGCAATAACATCAAACATATAAAATTCCTGGTTTTAAATCTAATGGAAGATATGTAGGCATCTATGCATAAATCTGTAAAACATTACTTATAGAAATTAAAGCCATAAATCTATGGAGGTATATATCATGTTCATCAATTAGAAGAAGCAATATTGTACTGATAAAAATTCTCCTCTCATTCACTTATAGATTTAAATTACAACCAAAATCTCAACAGGTTTTTTAATTTTCTTTGTGAAAGTTAACAATCTGATTTAAAAATTTATATGGAATTACAAAGGGCCAAGAATATCCAAACTATTCATCAAAGTAGAAGAAAACATGGACATTTTGTTTTATTGAAAATCTGGTTTAAAAGACATAATAATTGGTGATACAACTGACTTTTAATCAGTAATATTGAGCATCTTTTCTTACTCTTATTTGACTTGTGCATATTTTCTTTGGTGACACGTCTATTTAGCTCTTCCTCAGATTTTAGTTGGACTGTTTGCTAATTTTTTGAGTTTTAAGTATTCTTTGTATAATTTGGTTATAAGTCCTTTATCAGATATGTGTCTTGCAAATATTTTCTCCAAATTTGTGGTTTGTCTTTTATTCTATTAACAGAGCCTTTCACAGAGCAGAAGTTTTTTATTTGAATAAAATCCAATTTATCAATTTTTTTTCTTTCGGGCCTTATGCTTTTGTTCTCTCGCTCTATATATAAACTTATCACCAAACCAAGGATACCTAGATTTTCTCCTTTTTTTGGTAGGAGGTTTATAATTTTGCATACTAGATTTAGATCTATATCCACTTAGTTTATTTTTTGTGAAAGGTGTAAATTTTAGGTTGTGCTTCATTTTTTTTGCTTATAAATGTCTAATTTTTTCTAACACAATTTGTTGAAAAGATTACCTTTCTCCCATAAAAGGGATATGCTCCATAATTAAAGATCAATTATCTCTTTTGTTTGGTTCTATTTCTTGGATCTCTATTCTGTTCCATTGATCTTTGTCTATTCTTTTGTCAATACCACACTGTCTTGCTTAATGTAGCTTTACAGTCAGCCTTGAAATCAGGTGTAAGGCATCCATTTTGTTCTCTTTCTTCAGTATTTTTTTGGCTATTCTAGATAGTTTGACTTTTCATATAAACCTTAAAATCCATTTGTAGAAATCCACCATAAATCCTGCTAAGATTCAGACTGGGAATGCACTGAATCATAGATCAAGTGGGGAAGAATTGAGATTTCAACACTATTGAATCTTCCAGACCATGAACACAAAACATCACTACAATTATTTGGATATCTAATTTTTTATCACAGTTTTTAGTTTTCCACATATAGATCCTATACATATTTTACTAGATTTATATCTAAGTATTTCATTTTTTGGTTGGTGCTGTAACAAATGAAATTTTTTAAAATTTCATATTCTAATTGTACCTTGCTATTATTTAGGAAAGAAATGGGTTTTGTATATTATCCTTTATCCTTGGGCCTTTTTATAATCTTTTATTAGTTCCAGGACATTTTTCATCAATTTTTGGATTTTTAAGTCAATTGACTTACACAATAATTTTTGTTATTTCCTTTATCCTGATAGCTTTAAGATTAAATTATTTTATTTTTTAACATTTATTTTAAATTATTGATTTTAGCTCTTTGTTAATTTCTAAAATAAGAATTTGGTACAATAAGTTTCCCAATAAGCACTTCTTTTGATATATCCCACAGAGTTTGATAAGTTGTATTTTCGTTTTCATTCAGTTCCATTTTTTAATATTTCCTCAAGATTCTTCTTTGATCCATGTATTATTTAGAAACACGTTGTTTACTCTCAAATTATGTTAGAATATTACACATATCTTTTTTTTTTTTTTTTGATTTCTAGTTTAATTCCACTTATCCTGGGAATATGTTTTATACAATTACATTTCTTTAAATTTTTAAGGTATTTTCAAGAGTCAATCAATATAATCCACCACATAAACATGTGAAAGAAGAAAATCATGTATCTATATCAATTGATACAGAATAAGCAACTGAGGAAAACCAATACTAATTCATGACAAAAACTTCTACCAAACTGGAATATATTAAATTTGATAAAGAACATAATCATAGCAGTATAACTCATGATAGCCAAGATTTGAAATAAATTAGTGTACATAGATAGATGACTAGATAAAGAAAATATAAGATATATCTATATCTGTATCTACATCTATATTTATTCAGCCATAAAAAGAAGGAAATCTTGTCATTTGTGACAGCATGGATGAAACTGGAGGACATTATGCTAAGTGAAATAAAGCCAGACAGAGAAAGACAAATACTGCATGGTATCACTTATATGTGGAATTTAAAAACTTTTTGAAAATGTTGAACACATGGAAACAGAGAGGAGAAAGGTAGTTACCAAGGATCGGGGGTGGAGGAAATAGGGAGAAGCTGGTAAAGGGTACAAACTTTCCATTATGAAGTGACTAAGGTCTGAGGGCCTAATGTATAACATGATGACTATAACTGATAATACTACATTTTATAATTGAAATCTTTTAAGAGAGCAGAACTTGTGTTCTCATACACACACACACACAAGTAAATATGTGAGGTGATGGATAAGTTAACTTGATGTAGGGAATCCTTTCCAGTGTATACTATATCAAATCATCACATTATACACTTAAAATATCTTATAATTTTGTTTGTTGAATATTACCTCAATAAAGTTGAAAAAAAAGAATATCTTCAAAAGAAAGCCTACAACTAATATCATACTTAATGGTGAGAAGTGAAACACTTTCCCACCAAATTGCGAATAAAACAATTTTATCCTTTCTCAGCAGTCTTTTTCAACGTTGTGCTAAGAAGTCCTAGTTGTTGAAATAAGACAAGAAAGGAGAGAAGGTATACAGATTGAGCCAAAAAATAAGAATGTCTATTTTTACAAATGACTTGATAATCTGTGTAGAAAATTCTAAAGAATCTACGAAAAAACATTTCTGGAAATCAGTGATCACAGAAAAATCACTTACACTCCAAACTCCTTTGTTAAATCCATGTTTTCATGTTGTAATATTGTTCTTCTGCTAAAAGAACATCATTTTTATAGTACAGTTCTGCTGCAGTTGAATTATCTCAGCCTCGTTACAGGTGAAATACTTTTATTTCACCATTATTTTTTAAATTTTGGGTTATTTACTTATTTATTTTAAACTCAAAGGATTGTATCTGTATTAGCATAGTTTATGCTATTTATGGTGTGTTGAACTTCTTGGAGTAATGTGTATTTATATTTTTCATTGAATTTGGATAATTTTTAGCCATATGACTTGACATATTTATTCTGACTTCTCCTTGACCCTAATGCTACTCTCATCTCTTTTTGGGAATCCAATTGAATGAATATAAAACCACTTGATATTTTTCCATAGGAAAATTTCCTCACAAAAAGAGGAAAGACATTTGGAAGATAGTATAGGGGAACAGAGATATATGAAACAGTTGAGAATTTGAAAACTGATGTCTAATAATATTAAGTGATTATTAATTATGTTGTGTGATAATATTATGGATAAGATTTTTAAGGAACAATTTATCTTTTTAAAGAAAAGTGCAAAATATGTATAGAGGTAATAAACAGATCTGGGTTTTACCTAAAATATTCTTCGGTATGGGCAGTGGATGAGAGTATAGAGAAAAAAATATTGCCTATGATTTGGCACCTGTTGAAATTGTCATATGAATTCATTATTCTATTACTTGTATATCTGTGTATGTTTGGTTTTTCTTTATTGAAGTAAAATGAATAAAATAAGGGAAAATAAACAGACTATTTCATTAGCCATGAATTCATTAATGTTTAAATAAAAACTACAAAAACAAAGTCAACAACAAAACAAGTAATATTTGGAGAAATTAGAGATAATGGGAGGAGAGACATTACAGATGATCAGGGGAGTTTGCCAAATTTCTCTTCTGTAACTAGCCAGAGATACCACCTCCTATCTTTGCTGACACTTTTTCAACTATTGTTTTCAATTCTGTCATTGAACATTTTGTCATAATTTTACATTATAATCCTTGAGCACATAAATTCTCTTACTACTATTCAGGATACCAGTTAGTCTTGATGCATGGTTATTATTCTAAATATATGGCAAAAGTTTTATACATTGCATCTCTCTCTGTCCCATCTCCACCCACATATTCTGTTACTATATTATCTGCTAGTAACTAACAATTTCTTGTAGTATTTGTTTTAGCCTTTTTAACATTTTTTAATATGCATGAAATTTCATTTAATTTACAGTATAAATGGAAAATACTAGTTTACTTTCTTCTATGTGGTTGGCTCATTATATAAATATAATTTATTTTCTTCTGAATAGAAATAACTAAATGTTCTCATCTAAAATCCAGTATACACTACGACCTATAGCTAGATATTTTGATTTGGTCCACTGTTTTATTTGTCTTCACTATACAAAACCATGTTAATTTTTAACAATGAGGTTTTATAAATCTTCTGCTACACCATAAAATAATCCATCTCTCACTATTTTTTTTTAAACATTTTCAAAATATTCTTGGGCATTTATTCTCCTGCATAAACCATTAGATCATTTTATCCAATTATAATTCTCTTTGTAAAACTGGAAATGAATAAATGGAGTAGACAGGACATAAAACATTCTGTATTTTATAGAGTATTACACAAAAACTTTGAACCACAATCAGGTAGACCATTATTGGCTTTGGGACTATTTTAGCTCTTCCTAAAAGCCCTATAATTTTGTAACGTGCCATTAAGGAAAGCCACTCTTGCCCCAAATAATGGTTTCAAATAATGTTTCTTTATTTCCTTATTGAGCAGGTTGAAGGATAAGTTGAATCCTCAGGAATAATGTCTCAAAACCCCTTTAAATATGTTCATCACACTTTCTACAGTTTCTGTGTGTGTGTGTGTGTGTGTGTGTGTGTGTGTGTGTGTGTGTGTGTGTGTATGAAGGAGAGAGCAAGAGAGACAGACAGAGAATGGGCAATCATATGTGAACTTAAAAGAATAAGACATAAACTTCTATTGAAATTGCATGGTACTGAATCAGTTAAGTTAAATACAGTTTTCATGCTATATAAACATTAAAAAAACATTAGTGTAACTAATGCGTTAGATATTGAATCCTGCATCAAACAAAATTTGTAGTACAAATTTTAAAATTCTCTTGAATTTATCTGATAGCAAATACATGTGAAAACATTTTTAAGGGCAGTTTAGTCAACTAAAATAGGAAGATATTTCCATTCAGGTGGTTAAAGCAAAAGAATAAAGACTAAGTATTGCAGTGGTTGCTTATATTCATGCAATAATTATGTATTTGGTATTCATCATCTTTTCCAAAGTTTAATATCAAATTATATATTGGCCCATATCCATAACCATGTTTTTTACATAAATTAATTGATGCACCAAGTTACACCATGACTAAGATACAAATATAGGAAATTTAAAATGACCATTTCAAAATCAAAATATTTCTCTTGGCATATTTAATGCTGGAGATTATAAAGTCATTTTGAAGAGGGGACTTATAAGTCAATTATTTACTTGATAGGGGAAGCATATTTTAAATATACTCCAACAAAGTAGACTTTAGAATTAGTAATGCTTTATACAATAAATATGAATAAAAAATAATTGTTCAAGACAGCTAGGCATTCTAAAATATCATGCAAAATATTTTTCATATACATGTACTTATACGTTATTCAATTTTAATGTACTATAATTTCTTATGAAAATTTTGACATTCTACAATTCCTTTGTAAAAAGTAAGATTTTGTTTTTTTCTGTAAACTTTTGATATTAAAATCCAATAAAGTATATAAAAAGAACATCAAAATTAGTACTATTTTGAGTGACATCAGCATCATGGCAGCATAAGACATCGTTTGTTTTTGCTCACCTCCTCAACAACAGAAATTCATCATCCAACCACAGACAAAAGTGCCTTTGAGGGAACTGAGGGATCAAGCACCATATACCAAGAGACCCAGCATGAGTCCTAACCACCTATGAGTCAGGTAATAGACAGACAAACCTAGGTCCTGACTCTGCCCCCAACCCCAAGTGGCCCATGAACTGGCTCCAGCCCATCTTGGTCATGGTTCAGGAGCCCGAGGAGAACTCTGCCTTAGACAATTACCCACAGATGAGAGAGAGCCTATGTGGAAGTCCAGGATTCCACATGAGAAGTTCTAGCACATCATTGTAGAAAAAGAATGAGTTTGGATGGATTGCAGTGAGTACAGAATCATGAGCTGTATGATTGGGGGGTGGGGGGGAAAGACAGAGAGAGTGGCAGATATAACTGTCAACGGACATTAAAAGGAGATGCTAGAAACATCACACTTCCTAATTTTAAACTACACTATGCAGCTATGGTAATCAAAAAAGTGTGGTGCTGGCATAAATATAGACATAAATACCAATGAAACAGAATTAGAGCCCAGAAATAAACTCCCACATATAAACAGTCAATAAATATTTGACAAGGAAGCCAAGAATACTCAATGGGGAATAGATATTTACATAAAAGGTGTTGGGAAAACTGGATAACCACATGTAGAATAATGAATTGCACTCCTATCTAACACCACTCACAAAAAATGAAGTTGAATTCAATTAAAGACCTAAATATAATACCTTAAACCATAAAACTCCTAGGAGAGAATATAGGGAAGAAGTTCCTGACATTGGTCTGGAGAGCAGTTTTCTGGGTATGATATCAAAATCACAAACAACAAAAGCAAAAATAAATAAGTTGGACTAATCAAGCTAAAAAAATTTCTGCACAGAAAAAGAAACTTCTTATCAACAAACTACAAAGGCAGTCTACAGAACAAGAGAAAATATTTGCAAGTCATATATCTGACAAGGAGTTAATATTCAAAATATATAAATAACTCATACAACTCAGTAGAAAAAAATAGAATAAAATGGACATAGGATCTGAAGAAACATTTTTTGAATGAAGATATACGAATGGACGGGTACATGAAAAAATGTTCAATATCACTAAATATCAGGAAAATGCAAATAAGATATCACATCACACCTATTAAATTGGCTATTTTCAAAAAATACAAGAGATAATAAGAGTTGATGAGGATGTGAGAAATGTGATCCTTTATGCACTGCTGGTGGAAATGTAAATTGGTGGAGGCACTATGGAAAACAATATGCAGTTTCCTCAAAAATTAAAACAAGAAATAACATATGATTCAGCAATCCCTCTTCTGGGTATATACCCAAAGAAAATGTAAATAGTATCCTCAAGAGATAGCTGCACTTCCATATTCATTGCAGCATTATTCACAAAAGAAAATATGGAAAGACCTTAAGGGCAGTTTGCTAAATGAAATAAGTCAGAAAGAAATACAAATACTACGTGATATCACATATATGCAGAATCCAAAAGAGCTGAACTCATAGAAACAGAGAATAGAATGCTGGTTACCAGGGCTGGGGAGTGTGGGAATGGGGAGATGTTGGTCAAAGGGTACAAAGTTCCAAACTATGTGATAAATTCTGGGGATCTAATGTATAACATGGTGGTACATTTGTAATACATATGTATATTAGATAAATACACTGTACACCTTCAACTTACACAATGTTTTGTGTCAATTATATCTCAGTAAAGCTCGAAAAAATTAGAGGTAACTCAAGACAAATTATAATAGTATGCATGTGATTATATATTTTAGTTTTATTGTAGTTATTGAAAAACCAACATTACAATCTGTAAAAAAATGATTTAGTTATCTTACTGTTTACTATTACTAGAATCACATGAAAATCATTGGAATCACATGAAAATCATTATGGATACTAGAATCACATAAAAATCACATACATAAAGTAAAATAATCATAATGTAATGAATGCTTTTTAATTTAAAATGTTCATTATTTTAAGCACCTATATTTATTGAAGTAAAGTTGATTTACAATGTTGTGTTAGTTTAGATGTACAGCAAAGTAGTTCAGCTATACATACATATAAAAGAATACATACATATATATATTCTTTTTCAGATTCTTTTCCCTTATAGGTTATTACATATATTGAGTATAGTTCCTTATGTTATTCAGTAGGTATTTTTTGGTTATCTATCTTATATATACTAGTGTGTATATTTTAATCCTAGATTCCTAATTTATCCCTCTCCCATACTCTTTGGTAACCATAAGTTTGTTTTCTATTCTGTGGGTCTATTTCTGTTTTGTACAGAAGTTCATTTCTATCTTTTTTTTTTTAGATTCCAAATATAAGAGATATAATATGATATTTGTCCTCTCTAGGTCCATCCATGTTGCTGTGAATTGTATACCACATCTATCACCTATCTTTTTTATAGCACACTTTTCATTGTTCTGCAGAACAGAAAATAGATTTATTATATATTGTATTTATTATCAAGTTTAAAAATAATTATTTAGAGAGTGCCATAGAGATTTTACCATGATACATTATATATGCCTAGCAATTATTAAAAATTGATAGTGCTTCAATTGTCCCAAAAGTTTAACAAAGTCACATGTTTGATTGTCATTTCTAACAATGATTTAAGTATGTAAAAATCACATTTTTATAATTAAAATAGTATCTTGCACAAGTATTTATAAAATGGTAAATAGTAATGAGTGTGAAGTTTCCAATAACAGAAAAATGAAAAAAATTCTAGAGACTCATTTAAAGTGTTTCTCATCACTGGGGAAATATTAAAATATATAATTTAAAATTGCATTGTTCATTTATACTTAGAAAAATACATCAATATAAAAGTAATGCAATTATTTATTTGCATATTTTGATGAATGACAAGCTATAACTTTTTTCTCTGAATTGTGAATATGGTGTTTATATTGGTTAGACCAACCAGTATTCTAATAATTAAATATGGACTTTAAAATGAACATTACCCTAATGCCAATAAAGTCTTGTGTAAGCACATATGAGGTAGAGTATTTTAAATGTTTATACATATACATGGTGCTTAGTAGAGTACAAAGCACCACAGTATAACAGCAGAGAGTATGTTGATACTGCTCTCTCAAAATTCAAATTAATAGTAAGACATGTAAGTAAATAATTGCAATATACTGAGTCTAATTAAATAAAAACTTTAAAGAAAGTGATAATGTAAAAAAGAAAATAAAAATGTAGAGATGGGTAAAGTTTCAGGGAAGGGATTTTTAGAAGCTGCTGGTTTTATCCACTCCCTTTTCCCAATTATCTACATCTCCTGAGTGAAACTCCTACTGTACCTGGAAGGGAGGTGAGTGAGAATGAAGTTTTGGGCTCTGTAGGTATCTGAGCATACACAAGCTACTGTGCTTTCTCACCTGTGAACTGAGCCCAGTGTTAGAGAACTTGTGGAGGAGATCAGAAAGCAACAGAAGCAGATGAGATTTGTCAACAGATATTCTACAACCCAGAGAAGACATTTTGTTGATCCATGTAGAACTAGAAAAAAACAGGGTATCATTGAAATTAGTAGGAAGACCCTACCTACTTCTGAGGATAAGAGTTCAGGTAGAGCAGGGAGCAGATAGAATTCTTCCTGAATCTTTAAAGGTCTCACACTTGCCCCTGTACAAAGACGTAAGTGGGAGAATCTACTTCATTTTTCTGTGAATTGTAATAAGATAATCCAACAACTTGATTCCCTGAGAAACTGAGAAAAAAGAAAAATAACAATCTGTCTACACTCATACAGATTAAGAATTGATCAAACTATCAGAAGTGGACACAAATTAAAAATAAAAAAAACTGAAAAAAACAAAACTGAGAATATTTAAATACAGTACTTTTTTTGGTGTGTGGAATCAAAGCACGTAATTTCTTTTTTTAAATTCAATACATAAAGTGAAGGAAACTATGGTATTCACTTTGAATTCTTAATCAGTGACCAGGAAGATCAAGAAGATATGTTAGAGCATACAGCCAAAATAAAATAAGGTGTAAATTATGAGGGAAAGCATAGGAGAATTAGACAATAGATACAAAAGATTTTTGAAAAGATGAGTAACAAGAATTTCAAAAGCAGAAATTTAAAAAAAGAGAGAGAAAAGAGAGGAGATGACTATATAAGAATTAGAAGAAAATATCTCAACTGAAAATAGTTTTAAATCTGAAGGTGAAGGTCTCACTGAGTTTCTAGGGGACTGATTGAAAAACATACAAACAAAGAATATACAATAGAAATCTCCAATTCAAAAGAAACTGAGAAAAATATGATTCCTGGGACTCCTGTACTTCAAATCAATTTATCAGACTTGGTTTTTGTTTTTTTTTCAAAACCGGAACATGGAAGACAGTGAAAGAAAATCTTAAGACTTCTGTGAGAAATATATTGCTTCTCAACAGTCTAAAAGCCTACAAACACATGGAGGATGGGAAGGAGAGAAAGATTAGTTTCCCTAATAGCCTGTCTTATACAAAGTCAGATTTGAGAGTGGGCGTGGAGGGCTGGGTTACAGTGTCTTGGTGGGAGAACCAGTGCAACTTACTGGAGAAAATAGTGGAAATGTTGTGTGTAAAGATAGTAGAGAAATTTGTGTCCAATTATAAGTAACCAGAAAAGAAAGGTAATCATGAATGAAATGAGAAGTTATATTAGAGTTTTACAAAGTAACAAACAGGAAAAATTGAATATCTATTTCAACAATAGAAACAATGAAGAGTGAAAATGACTAAAATAGTTTAAAAAATATAACAGGAAAAAATAAATATTTTAAAATCACCCATCATTACATCAAACGTGTATTAAATAGTGTTGTTAAAATACAGAGGCTGCCAGATTGTCCATAAATAAAAATACAAAAATTATATGTATTTAACATAATATAACATAACATAAAGTTATTTAAAAAAGTGTTTTAAAAAATTTCATGGAAAGTGATGTCAGATAACTAAAAAAAGCAGTAGTGACAATAATAATATTAGAACAATATAGATTTTGAGTTTAGCATGCCATTGAATTGATAGGTATACTGTATAAGACAGTTTCAATTTGCAATAATTTGTTGTATATGACAGAAATTTGATGTCTAGTTATAAAAAAGCAGAAAAGATGAGACCACATTTATGATTGTAAGTTAAAATAAATTTCTAAGAATATGAAATGTCTAATAGATATAAAATGCATTTTTAAAGTTTAAGAAATGAATAACAGAGTCATTAACCTCTTAAGAATTACACTTTCAAATATGTGTATATGTATATTCAGGTATGTATATATATTCATATTAGTATATGATGTTAAAAATCTACCAAGTACTCAGCCGCAAATACCTGTAATCTACATCACAAGTAATGCATGGTTTCCCAGAAAAAACAATTACATAAATTGGATTGTATCAAATGCATTACTAGAAGATATTAATTAAAATGGAAGCTGTAAAGCTGGTTAGAGATATACATATAAAAATTTATCAGGGCCAAATGGCTCACAAATAACCTTGAAAGAACTTATAATACAAATACCATTAAATTATTTTAAGACTAAGAAATAGATAAAATCAGTAAAATTTCTTAGAGCAGCACAGTGTTACCATAACCTTATATGCATAATTAAAATCAAACTAAGAACCAAATATAAATATTGATGCAAAAACTCTAAACAAAATCTTAGTAAAAATCCAGTGAAAATACAAAAATACAGAGCCTAAGAATACAGACAACTTTTGCCATTACAAATTATCAAAACAATTTACTATATTAAAATTTAAGGGAATGAATCATATGCTTCTATCAATAGATGCTAAAAATCTGTTAATAAGACCCAGCATTAAATGATAAATAAAACTCCAAGGAGAGTTAGAATATTATAGAGGGCAATGGCATTCAAGAAAAATCTACTTAAGGGGAAAAAAAGCAATTATTTAATTTATCAAGTTGTAAAAGTCTTATTACTTGAAAACAAGAATGTTATGGATAGGAGTTATGGCAAAAACCTGGGAATCTGGAGACAAGAAAAATGAAAATAACCAAAATGTTTTTCAAACACCTCATGTAATACATGATCCCCTTAGGTGTTTATGTGGTATGCATATGTGTCTGTACATATATGTGAATATATTACTGAAATCTTTCTGGATTTTAAAGATTTTTTTAGAAGGACAGCATTTGGTCTCCATGTTATTGCATAAGTAGGATTTTGCCAGACAGAGGAGGATTTGAGGATACTGCAAGATGAAGAAATATAATTTTAAGGATACCCAGTCTATTTATTCAGTAGTACCTGTATAGTGACCTTGTGAATGACTTATTGTTCTAGGTACAGGAATTACAATGACTACATGTAGCTCTTGTTTAGGAAGAAATTTGAGCATGTAAAAGTGCTAGCACATAAGAATACTGGTAGCACAAGGTGTAAGGCCCTCTAACTCCCATATTTACTCACTGAAAGAGAAAGAATATTGAGCAAATAGGGCCAAATTCCTAGAATATAATTGGTAGGTTCATTTCCAAGCCTGGATGTGACTATGTTTTTGGACCTCCCTTTTTTGCACAAGTGGCAGCTGATTTAGGGTGCACACAGTGGCACTCTTAGACATTTGCTTCTAAGGGGGTGCCTAAAGTTGTCATTTGGTCTCACTCATGTGTTTCTTTCAATTATGTGTTGAGTGTCTATTCTGCCAGACAATATGCTGAGAATAATTATTTAAAATCAGAGATTAGTTACTCTTGATTTTATTTTTCCTTTTAACAATATAGTATTCTGCCAGGAAAACAAACCAGAAAACAAATAAATAAATAAGCAACAAATTGATAACACAAGGATGTATAAATATAAAAAAAATGGTGATGCCTATAGGGTGGTAGTAGATTAAATATCTACTGTGGAGATATTTAAACTGAGAAATGAACAATGCTATGTAGCAATGGTAGTTGAGTGTGCTTGAAAGGATACTTCAGGAGGAGAGAGCACATGCTCTGTGGTAGGAAACAGTTGCTGTGCTAGATAATTGAGAGAGCAGGGTATGTAGAGTAGGGTAATTAAGAGAAAGAGGAAAAGAGATTTAGAGATAGGCAGGATATTAAATTATGCATGGTCTCACAGGCCTTTCTTTACAAAATGGTTCAAGGCTTTAAGTTTTCACATCAAGCACAACAGGCAATAATTAGAAGAAATTAGATTTATTTTATGAGAGGGACATTGGTTGGGTCTTTGATCACATGTTAGACCCTCCAATTAGATGAAATGTCTGCATTTAATTTCATAGAACAAGCTGAGCTAAAATTAAAATATCCTCCTTTTGAGATGTCTTTGAGTGATCCAGTGAGAAACTGAATATATTAGGCCCAAGGCCATGAATGCAACCTCTAGATACAAATGTAAACATGAATTTGTTTTGTAATCCATTTGATTTTTTTCCACTGATTTCCAGCAACCTAGATACAAATGGGGTAACTAAGAGTTGGGATAATATTTATCCACATGGTTGATGTAAAAAATATTATGGAAATTTTGCTACACTTGGCAAGAGATTGAATGAAGTAATAGGCTGCAGAAGCAGATAATATAAACTAGAATATGAAGTAAGTGAAGACAGGAAAGAATGGAAGTTGCTGTAAAGTCAAGGATAAATGTAGTGAATACAGGTAAGGCAAATGATGGAGCATAAGAGTGTGTGTTTTAAACATAGAATATTCAAATTTACGGTCAGCTGTGGAACAAGTCTGAGTGATGAGAAACATTTATCATGGGTCATGATGGAGCACTGATAAAGCAAGATGAAGGTGATATCCCCCCAAATGAAGGTGTGGAGAATATCAAAACTGCAGTGTCTCCAACATTGAATGTAGGATTTAGAATAGGAAAGAACATGCCTATCCTAGTGATAAATATAGAATTATAGTCAAAAGCAGAATCTAGATCCAAACAATGTAGATTTGAATCTAAATCTCACCACACATTAATTGGTGATCTTGGGAAATTTACTTAACCTATTCTGAGTTTAACTTTCCCATCTGTAAAATATGGATAATAATAGTATATATTGCATACAGTTGCTCTGAGAATTACGGATTATTATATGGCACCTAGAAGAGTTCCCAGTATATAAGAAACACTATAGAGTGTTAGATAGATTAAAAAAACAAAAAAAACAAAAAAACAAAACCTTTCAATAAAAGGTTTTGGGAAGAGCGATTAGTCATGCCGCAGCATAGTGAACAAATGAGCCGGGTCATTAAGTAGACTAGGAAATACAGTCAGGCTAGGAATGGAAGAAGCACGTTGATTGCTATTAAGAAACATAGGAGAGAGCTAGAGAGAGGGAACATGAAGAGGACAGAAAAGAAAATACAGTGTCATACAGCCAAGGGCAAAGAGCTTTTCAAGGTGGTGGGATTTGCTTTTCACTTCTGCTGTGTTATGAGAAATCATAGAAGCAGCAACTCTAAACATATTTGTCTCCTTTGCTGTTAAAATCTGCTCTAAGATTTGATGCCAAATGTTGCAGCTTTCAAGCTGATGCTTCAGTAAGTTGTTTACTCCATTAGCTGAATTGTGAAACTTAAAACAAAATTGTATTGAGAATATGCTTCTCTGAAATACAAGCCACTTTAAGGTAGGTGAGCATGTGTGTGTTATCGGTTAAATTAGCTTCTCTGTTGATCTTTATCAAATAATACTGAACTTTGTTTTGTTACCTAGGTGATAGATAAAACAAGAAGTAACATCCAGAAGGAAAGCTAATATTTTTTAAAACATAGTTGCTTTGTTAAAGGAAAAATATAATACAGAAAGACAAATTTTGGCAATAAACTAGGTGAGAATGAGGGAGACATGGAATTTTTAAAAATAGACTCCCAGCTATGTCTTGGGATATGACAACAGAAAAGAAAACATCAAATAATTAGAGTACAAGATTAGAAAATTTTTAGAAATTAATGAATTGGCCTTACTGATTCACAGGACCCATTTCTATTTACCAGGAGAGGCATATGACTCTGCTAACAACACTGTGCGATAATTTGATATTCCTGTTACACACAGAAAACTATCTGAAGATGAAAGAACATTCCACTTTGTCTAAATCTATTCAAAATGTTGATTAACATGATGATGGAGAAATATTCATAGGAGCTTATAATACAGTAGACACATCTTAGTTGCTAAATATTGATTTTCCTCATACTTTTCAAAACTGTGCTGTTCTGTATTTTTTAGACCATTGATTATTTTAAGTCCTGGTGTATTTAAGTGTGAGGGAACCACATTAAGTGTGGGGCTCACTGGATATTGGTGATGTATACAGAGCTATCTATATATTATCATTTCTCACTACCTGCTTATTTATTCATTGGAGAATAAATACTAGTTCAGTCTAATTAATTAAATATATGGTTGTTAAGGATTTACAGGTAGAAAGCATATAGGGAGAAGCTGAATTCCCCTTTTTTTTTCTAAATTGATTTAGTTATATCCCTCATGTCCTACAGTAACTTTTTCCTTCTGTCTCTTAGATGATAAGCTTTGATTTCTCCTGTTCTATTTAAAACACAACTTTAAAAGTCTGTGACATTCCAGGGACTTCCCTGTTGGTCCAGTGGTAAAGAATCCATCTTCCAATTCAGGGGACGTGGGTTCTATCCCTTGTCAGGGAACTAAGATCCCACATGCCACGGGGCAACTAAGCCCACGTGCCACAACTACTGAGCTCACACGCCTCAACGAGAGAGCCTGTATGCTGCAAACTACAGAGCCCACACAACACAACTACAGAACCCACGCACCCTGGAGACCGCACGCCATAGCTAGAGAGGGAAAACCTGCACGCCACAACAAAAAGCCTGCATGCACAATGAAAAATCCAGCATGCCGCAACTAAGACCCGACTTGGCCAAAAAAATAAATTAAAAAAAGTTTGTGACATTCCACTATGAGAATAGAATAAGAATGACTTGTACCTGAATATTGCAGGAGTATTATAGTAATTGAAAGAAGCCCATCACAAAATACCACGTATGGTATTCTTCCATTTATATGAAATATCCAGAATAGACAAATCCATAGATTCTTGAATGCCTGTGACTGGGATGATAGGAAAATTGGGAGTAACTGCTGATGCGTATGATGTCTCCTTTTAGGGCAATGAAAATATCCTGATATTAGATATAAATATTTGGACAACTCTGTGACTACAATAATTGACTTCTATACTTTAAAAAGATGTATTTTGCAGAATGTGAATTATACCTCAATAAAGTTATTTGAAAATTAAAACTGCTAGCCAAGACTAACCTCATTAATATCATTTTTATACCTTTATAGTGAACATCCAAACTGACATTTTGCTTGTTACTCCTGTGCTTTAAAAACATTTTTGTAATGTCAAAGAAAAATTGCACTGCCTGCACAGTCAAGTGAGACTTATTCAAGACTATTTCAGTAGAGGAGAGAGGTTGAACTCAACTTCACTGAAACAAAAGGCAGGAGAGTTTTCAAGCACTGGGGTCAGGTATTAGAAAAGTACTGGAGGATGTCAGGGGGAAACTGTTCAATGTGATTAGGTCACCTGTGTTCCTACTAGTGATACTTGTCTTTTTCCTCTGCATGTAAAATTTGTTTATTCAACATCTGTTTTAGTATTACCTGTTTACAGCTGGTTTAAAAATTTGATTATAATATGCTCTGTTACTCCATGCTTCCTGTGCTTGGGTGTTAGTGAGTTCTTTGTATCTATGGATTTAGAGTTTTATTTATTTATTCTTTTAAAAGACTATTCAGCTTAACTATCTCACAGCTCACTGTTGCTCTGTTCTTTTTTGGTATTGTTCTTTTATATTTTGTATTACTTCTTCCTGTATTTTATTTTACGTAATCTAATTGTTCTCTTCATGTTCACTAAACATTTCTTCTGCACGTGTTTAGAACTTTTCCTTTTGCCTTTCTGTTATTTATTTCCAGTTTGAATATATCATGATCAGATAATATACTATGTATGATTCAATTTCTTAAAATTTTCAAGGCTTGTTTTATGTATTAGGATAGGGTATATTTCATATATGTTCCATGGGCACAAAAAAGAAATGTATATTCTGCTGTTGTTGGCTACAGTGTTCTATAAATGTCAGTTCATATTGGTTGATTGATTGTGTTGATGAGTTATTATATACCTTGCTGATTTCTAGCTAGTTGTTCTGGCAATTTCTGACTGATGGGTGTTGAAGTCTGCACATATAATTTTAGATTTGTCCTGTAAAATCTATCATTTTTCCATTACATATTCTTTTGTTTGATGCATACAATTTTAGGTTTGTTATGTCTTCTTGAAGACTGAACTGTTTATTGTAATTTGTTCTCCTCTCTTTCCCTGGAAATTTTCTTTATTCTGAAGTCTACTTTATCTGATATTAATATATCCACCCTCTTCGTTCTTTTGATTATATTTTACATAATATATATTTTCTATTCTTCTAATTTCAACCAGTCTATATCATTAGATATGAAAAGAATTTCTTGTGGACATGATATTGCTGGGTCATTTTAAAAATCAACTCTACCATCTCTGTCTTTAAATTTGTGCTCATATTTCAGTATAGATGATGGTTGTTGGATGAGATATTTGGAAATCCAATGTTTTAAAAAAACAACTGGAGATTTTGCTGTGTTAAGCTTGTGTTGTGTTTCTTGGTCTATTTTCCTTGAACTTAAGAACTTCAGTGCCAGTTTATTAGGATAGACTTCAGTTTTCTGTGTTAATTTCTTATATATAAAAAGTTTAAGCTAAAAATTATATATTGAATACCTTAAATAAAAAGTATTTTATCAATCTTTTAGTATTTTAGGCAGAAATGAGATTTTAGCAATTTCTGTGTCATCTGAACTAGATTAAGATATGCAGTGTTGGGCTTCCCTGGTGGCGCAGTGGTTGAGAGCCTGCCTGCCAATGCAGGGGACACGGGTTTGAGCCCTGGTCTGGTAGGATCCCACATGCCGCGGAGCAACTGGGCCCGTGAGCCACAATTACTGAGCCTGCGCGTCTGGAGCCTGTGCTCCACAACAAGAGAGGCCGCGATGGTGAGAGGCCCGCACACCGCGATGAAGAGTGGCCCCCGCTTGCCACAACTGGAGAAAGCCCTCGCACAGAAATGAAGACCCAACACAGCCAAAAATAAATAAATAAATAAATAAAGTAAAACCTTCCTTTAAAAAAAAAAAAAAAAGAGAAGCTTTAAAATTGCAGACCCAGCCCTGGGATCAGGCTCCCATACAGGGATGTCTCACATTGCCGCTCCCATCTCTCCTTTAAAAAAAAAAAAAAAAGATATGCAGTGTTAACCACGATTTAACTTGGAAAAAAGAATGATTTTCTTTCAGAGTTTAATCAAATATATTTTATATACACATTGTATACTATATTCCATTGTTATTAGCTCACTTATATCATCATCATCATAAATTGTCTAATTTCTTTTAATGTTAAAAATAAACAAATTGAAACGAAATTTATTTTGAGTCCACATTTCCTTCCAAATAACATCTTTCTCTTATCATCTTCAGAACCAAAGTATGTGTGTGTGTATACATTTACATACACCGCATTTTGTGTCTCCTTGTGTTAGGTATTATTTTGTGTTTGTTAAAATATGTTTGTTTCTTGACTTCTGAATCACTAATAATTATGAATCACTAACAATCCCACCTCAGTAGACACCTCTTGTTAATATCCTTCTGAGACACCTCTTTTTTCTAGTTGATCTACTTTTTATCAGGATGTAGCATGGGTTTTCTTCTATCATTACACCTTTTCTTTAAATTAGGAAAACTGAAATTTTATTTTAAAATATTTAAATTTTATCTTTGTTTTTCAATTACTAAATTTAAATCCCCATACATATACATCCTCATTCTAAAATACATACTAGTTCCTTTTTCAGTATCACAATTAGATATGAATTTAAAAAGATCTTAGCCTTCTGTGTTACTTCATTCCCAAGGTCAAACAGGACTTTCATTGAAACAGTTTTATAATCCAGTTCAAAATTTTAATCTCATTAGAGCCTTTAAGATTGACAATAAAATGTTGAGGCCTATCGCAGATTTTAGATTTTTATGCATTTATAATATTGTTATTTTTCCCTAAGTAATTATTTAATAGATGTAATTATTTAATATCCAAATTTGACATATCCAAACAGGAACTCTTTGTTTCTTCCATAAATTTGCATCCTCAAGTCACAACCCAATCTTCTCCATTACATTAAATGTCCAGGTCATGTACAAAGACTTTAAATTATTTTTAATTCAGAAATACAGAAATTATTCTTGATTACTTATTTCATTTACCTCCCCTTCTTGTATCTGATCCAACAGCATGACACAGTCATTATGCATCTAAAATATATTTATAATCATTATTTTTTCATATGTTTATCTCCATTCCCTTAGTTCTGACAATTATCTTATATTGCTCCACCTCCAAAACTATTTTTACCACAACATTAAAAGTGATCTTAAAATACCATCGACCTCATTTCAAGTTGGCAGCATAGAAGGATGTGCATTCACTCCCTCTTGCAAGAGCACCAGAATCACAAATAGCTGCTGAACAATCATTGACAGGAAGACATTGGAACTCACCAAAAAAGATAACCCACATCCAAAGACAAAGGAGAGGCCACAATGAGATGGTAGGAGGGGCACAATCACAATAAAATCAAATCCCATAATGTCTGGGTGGGTGACTCACAAAGTGCAAAACAGTTATACCAACGAAGTACACCTACTGGAGTGAAGGTTCTGTGCCCCATGTCAGGCTTCCCAACCTGGGAGTCTGGCAACAGGAGGAGGAATTCCCAAAGAAACAGACTTTGAAGGCTAGTGGGATTTGATTGCAGGATTTTGACAGGACTGGGGGAAACAGACTCCACTCCACAAAGTAGTGTGTGCATCAGGACAGAAGGAGGAGGAGCAATGACCCCATAGGAGATTGAACCAGACCTAACTGGTAGTGTTGGAGGGTCTCCTGCAGAGGTGGGGGGTGGCTGTGGCTCACCACATGGACAAGGACACTGGCAGCAGAAATTCTGGGAAGTACTCCAGGAATGAGCCCTCCTGGAGTCTGCCATTAGTCCCACCAAAAAGCCTGTAGTCTCTAGTGCTGGGTCACCTCAAACCAAAAAACCAACAAGAAGGGAAGTCAGCCACACCCATCAGCAGACAAGTGGATTAAAGTTTTACTGAGCTCTGCCCACCAGAGCAACACCCAGCTCTACCCACCACCAGTCCTTTCCATCAGGAAGCTTGCACAGGCCTCTTACATAGCCTCATCCACCAGAGTGCAGACAGCAGAAGCAAGAAGAACTATAATCCTGCAGCTTGTGGAATGAGAAACCACATTCAAAGAGAGGTAGATAAAATGAAAAGGCAGAAGACTATGTACCAGATGAAGGAACAAGAAAAAACCCAGAAAAACAACTAAATGAAGGGGATATAGGCAAACTTCCAGAAAAAGAATTCAGAATAATGATAGTGAAGATGATCCAAGACCTTGGAAAAAGAATGGAGACAAAGATCGAGAAGATGCAAGAAATTGTTAACAAAGACCTGGAAGAATTAAAGAACAAACACCTGGAAGAATTAAAGAACAAACAAACAGAGATGAACAAAAAAATAACTGAAATGAAAAATACACTAGAAGGAATCAATAGCAGAATAACTGAGGCAGAAGAACAGATAAGTGACCTGGAAGAGAGAATGGTAAATTCACTGCTGTGGAGCAGAATAAAGAAAAAAGAATGAAAGAAATGAAGACAGCCTTTGAGACCTCTGGGACAAAATTAAACGCACCAACATTCACATTATAGTGGGCCCAGAAGGAGAAAAGAGAGAAAAAGGACCCAAGAAAATATTTGAAGAGATTATAGTTGAAAACTTCCCTAACATGGGAAAGGAAATAGCCACACAAGTCCAGGAAGTGCAGAGAGTCCCAGGCAGGATAAACCCAGGAGAAACATGCCGAGACACACAGTAATCAAATTGGCAAAAATTAAAGACAAAGAAAAATTATTAAAGCAACAAGGGAAAAATGACAAGTAACGTACAAGGGAACTCCCATAAGGTTAACAGCTGTTTTCTCATAGAGACTCTAAAAGCCAGAAAGGAGTGGCATGATATATTTAAAGTGATGAAGGGAAGAACCTACAACCAAGATTACTCTACCCGGCAAGGATCTCATTCAGATTCGATGGAAAAAATCAAAAGCTTTATAGACAAACAAAAGCTAAGAGAGTTCAGCACCAACAAACCAGCTCTACAATAAACACTAAAGGAATTTCTCTAAGTGGGAAACACAAGAGAAGAAAAGGACCTACAAAAATAAACCCAAGAAAGATGGTGGAAGAGTAAGATGCAGAGATCACCTTCCTCCCCACGGATACATCAGAAATACATCTACACGTAGAACTGCTCCTATAAACACATACTGAATGCTGGCAGAAGACCTCAGACCTCCCAAAAGGCAAGAAACTCCCCACGTACCTGGGTAGGGCAAAAGGAAAAAGAAAAAACAGAGACAGAGAATAGGGACGGGACCTGCACCAGTGGGAGGGAGCTGTGAAGGAGGAAAGGTTTCCACAGACTAGGAAGCCCCTTCACGGGCAGAGACTGCGGGTGGCAGAGGGGGTAAGCTTCGGAGCCGTGGAGGAGAGCGCAGCAACAGGGGTACGGAGGGCAGATCGGAGAGATTCCCGCACAGAGGGTTGGTGCCGACCAGCACTCACCAGCCTGAGACACTTGTCTGCTCACCTGCTGGGGCGGGGTGGGGCTGGGAGCTGAGGCTCAGGCTTCGGTCGGATCGCAGGGAGAGGACTGGGGTTGGCTGCATGAACACAGACTGAAAGGGTTAGTGCACCACAACTAGCTGGGAGAGAGTCCGGGAAAAGTCTGGAGCTGCCGAACAGACAAGAGACTTTTTCTCGCCTCTTAGTTTCCTGGTGCAGGAGGAGAGGGGATTAAGAGCACTGCTTAAAGGAGCTCCAGAGATGGGCACGAGCTGCGGCTATCAGCACGGACCCCAGAGACGGGCATGAGATGCTAAGGCTGCTGCTGCAGCCACCAAGAAGCCTGTGTGCGAGCACAGGTTACTCTTCACACCTCCCCTCCCAGGAGCCTGTGAAGCCCGCCACCTCCACGGTCCCGTGATCCAGGGACAGCTTCCCCGGGAGAACGCACTGCGCACCTCAGGTTGCTGCAACGTCCCGCCAGCTTCTGCAGCTGCAGGCTCGCCCCACATCCCTACCCCTCCCTCCTGCCAGCCTGAGTGAGCCAGAACCCTCGAATCAGCTGCGCCTTTAACCCTGTCTTGTCTGAGCAAATAACAGACGCCCTCAGGCGACCTACTCGCAGAGGTGGGTCCAAATCCAAAGCTGAACTCGCAGAGCTGTGCGAACAAAGAAGAGAAAGGGAAATCTCTCCCAGCAGCCTCAGAAGCAGCGGATTTAAGCTCCACAATCAACCTGATGTACCCTGTAACTGTGGAATACCTGAATAGACAATGAATCATCCCAAATTGAGGAGATGGACTTTAGGAGCAACATATATTATTTTTTCCACTTTTCCTCTTTTTGTGAGTGTGTATGTGTATGCTTCTGTGTGAGATTTTGTCTGTATACCTTTGCTTTCACCATTTGTCCTAGGGTTCTGTCCATCTGTTTTTTTGTTTTTTTTTTTTTACTTAAAAAAATTTTTTTTTTCTTAATAATTATTATTCATTTTAACAACTTTATTTTATTTTACTTTATTTTATTCTCTTTCTTTCTATTTTTTTCTCCCTTTTATTCTGAGCCGTGTGGATGAAAGACTCTTGGTGCCTCAGCCAGGCATCAGGTCTGTGCCTCTGAGGTGGGAGAGCCAACCTCAGGACACTGGACCACAAGAGACCTCCCAGCTCAGGACACTGGACCACAAGAGACCTCAGGACACTGGACCACAAGAGACCTCCCATCTCCACGTAATACCAAACGGCAAAAACCTCCTAGAGATCTCCAGCTCAACACCAAGACCCAGCTTCACTCAATGACCAGCAAACTACAGTGCTGGACACCCTATGCCAAACAACTAGCAAGACAGGAACACAGCCCCATCCATTAGCAGAGAGGCTGCCTAAAATCATAATAAGGCCACAGACACTCCAAAACACATCACCAGACGTGGACGTGCCACCAGAAAGACAAGACCCAGCCTCATCCACCAGAACACAGGCACTAGTTCCCTCCACCAGGAAACCTACACAACCCACTGAACCAACCTTAGCCACTGGGGACAGACACCAAAAACAACAGGAACTACAAACCGGCAGCCTGCAAAAGGAGACCCCAAACACAGTAAGATAAGCAAAATGAGAAGACAGAAAAACACACAGAAGATGAAGGAGCAAGGTACAAACACACCAGACCTAACAAATGAAGGGGAAATAGGCAGTCTACCTGAAAAAGAATTCAGAATAATGATAGTAAAGATGATCCAAAATCTTGGAAATAGAATAGACAAAATGCAAGAAACATTTAACAAGGACCTAGAAGAACTAAAGAGTAAACAAGCAATGATGAACAACACAATAAATGAAATTAGAAATACTCTAGAAGGGATCAATAGCAGAATAACTGAGGCAGAAGAACGGATAAGTGACCTGGAAGATAAAATGGTGGAAATAACTACTGCAGAGCAGAATAAAGAAAAAAGAATGAAAAGAACTGAGGACAGTCTCAGAGACCTCTGGGACAACATTAAATGCACCAACATTCGAATTATAGGGGCCCCAGAAGAAGAAGAGAAAAAGAAAGGGACTGAGAAAATATTTGAAGAGATTATAGTTGAAAACTTCCCTAATATGGGAAAGGAAATAGTTAATCAAGTCCTGGAAGCACAGAGAGTCCCATATAGGATAAATCAAAGGAGAAACACGCCAAGACACATATTAATCAAACTATCAAAAATTAAATATAAAGAAAACCTATTAAAAGCAGCAAGGGAAAAACAACAAATAACACACAAGGGGATCCCCATAAGGTTAACATCTGATCTTTCAGCAGAAACTCTGCAAGCCAGAAGGGAGTGGCAGAACGTATTTAAAGTGATGAAGGAGAAAAACCTACAACCAAGATTACTCTACCCAGAAAGGATCTCATTCAGATTCGATGGAGAAATTAAAAGTTTTACAGAGAAGCAAAAGCTGAGAGAGTTCAGCACCATCAAACCAGCTTTACAACAAATGCTAAAGGAACTTCTCTAGGCAAGAAACACAAGAGAAGGAAAACACCTACAATAACAAACCCAAAACATTTAAGAAAATGGGAATAGGAACATACATATCGATAATTACCTTAAATGTAAATGGATTAAATGCTCCCACCAAAAGAACCAGACTGGTGGAATGGATACAAAAGCAAGACACGTATATATGCTGTCTACAAGAGACCCACTTCAGACCTAGGGACACATACAGACTGAAAGTGAGGTGATGGAAAAAGATATTCCATGCAAATGGAAATCAAAAGAAAGCTGGAGTAGCAGTTCTCATATCAGACAAAATAGACTTTATAATAAAGACTGTTACAAGAGACAAAGAAGGACACTACGTAATGATCAAGGGATCGATCCAAGAAGAAGATATAACAATTGTAAATATTTATGCACTCAACATAGGAGTACCTCAATACATAAGGCAAATACTAACAGCCATAAAAGTGGAAATTGACAGTAACACAATCATAGTAGGGGACTTTAACACCCCAGTTTCACCAATGGACAGATCATCCAAAATGAAAATAAATAAGGAAACACAAACTTTAAATGATACATTAAACAAGATAGACTTAATTAATACTTATAGGACATTCCACCCAAAAACAATAGAATACGCATTTTTCTCAAGTTCTCATGGAACGTTCTCCAAATCAAGCCTTGGTAAATTTAAGAAAATTGAAATCGTATCAGGTATCTTTTCCGACCACAGTGCTTTGAGACTAGATATCAATTACAGGAAAAGATCTGTAAAAAATACAAACACATGGAGGCTAAACAATACACTACTTAATAACGAAGTGATCACTGAAAAAATCAAAGGAGAAATCAAAAAATACCTAGAAACAAATGACAATGGAAACACGACGACCCAAAACCTATGGAATGAAGCAAAAGCAGTTCTAAGAGGGAAGTTCATAGCAATACAATCCTACCTTAAGAAACAGGAAACACCTCAAATAAACAACTTAACCTTGCACCTAAAACAATTAGAGAAAGAAGAACAAAAAAACCCCAAAGTTAGCAGAAGGAAAGAAATCATAAAGATCACATCAGAAATAAATGAAAAAGAAATGAAGGAAATGATAGCAAAGATCAATAAAACTAAAAGCTGGTTCTTTGAGAAAATAAACAAAATTGATAAACCATTAGCCAGACTCATCAAGGAAAAAAGAGAGAAGACTCAAATCAATAGAATTAGAAATGAAAAAAGGGAAGTAACCACTGACACTGCAGAAATACAAATGATCATGAGAGATTACTACAAGCAACTCTATGCCAATAAAATGGACAACCTGGAAGAAATGGACAAATTCTTAGAAATGCACAACGTGCTGAGACTGAACCAGGAATAAATAGAAAATATGAACTGACCAATCACAAGCACTAAAATTGAAACTGTGATTAAAAATCTTCCAACAAACAAAAGCCCAGGACCAAATGGCTTCACAGGCGAATTCTATCAAACATTCAGAGAAGAGCTAACACCTATCCTTCTCAAACTCTCTCAAAATATTGCAGAGGGAGGAACACTCCCCAACTCATTCTATGAGGCCACCATCACCCTGATACCAAAACTAGACAAATATGTCACAAAGAAAGAAAACCACAGGCCACTATCATTGATGAACATAGACGCAAAAATCCTCAACAGGGCTTCCCTGGTTGTGCAGTGGTTGAGAATCCACCTGCCGATGCAGGGGACACTGGTTTGAGCCCTGACCTGGGAGGATCGCGCAACTGGGCCCGTGAGCCACAACTACTGAGCCTGCGTGTCTGGAGCCCGTGCTCTGCAACAGGAGAGGCCGCGATGGTGGGAGACCCGTGCACCGCGATGAAGAGTGGCCTCCGCTCGCCACAACTAGAGAGAGCACTCACACAAAAGCGAAGACCCAACACAGCCAAAAATAAATAAATCTTCAACAAAATACTAGCAAACAGAATCCAACATGTTGCACATTAAAAGGATCATACAACATGATCAAGTGGGGTTTATTCCAGGAATGCAAGGATTCTTCAATATATGCAAATCAATCAACGTGATACACCATATTAACAAATTGAAGGAGAAAAACCATATGATCATCTCAATAGATCCAGAGAAAGCTCTTGACAAAATTCAACACCCATTTATGATAAAAGCCCTCCAGAAAGTAGGCATAGAGGGAACTTTCCTCAACATAATAAAGGCCATATATGACAAACCCACAGCCAACATCGTCCTCAAAGGTGAAAAACTGAAACCATTTCCACTAAGATCAGGAACAAGACTAGGTTGCCTACTCTCACCACTATTATTCAACATAGTTTTGGAAGTGTTAGCCACAGCAATTAGAGAAGAAAAAGAAATAAAAGGAATTCAAATCAGAAAAGAAGAAGTAAAGCTGTCACTGTTTGCAGATGACATGACACTATACACAGAGAATCCTAAAGATGCTACCAGAAAACTACTAGAGTTAATCAATGAATTTGGTAAAGTAGCAGGATACAAAATTAATGCACAGAAATCTCTTGCATTCCTATACACTAATGATGAAAGATCTGAAAATGAAATTAAGAAAACACTCCCATTAACCATTGCAACAAAAAGAATAAAATATCTAGGAATAAACCTACCTAAGGAGACAAAAGACCTGTATGCAGAAAATTATAAGACACTGATGAAAGAAATTAAAGATGATACAAATAGATGGAGAGATATACCATGTTCTTGGATTGGAAGAATCAACATTGTGAAAATGACTGTACTACCCAAAGCAATCTACAGATTCAACGCAATCCCTATCAAACTACCACTGGCATTTTTCACAGAACTAGAACAAAAAATTTCACAATTTGTATGGAAACACAAAAGACCCTGAATAGCCAAAGCAATCTTGAGAACGAAAAATGGAGCTGGAGGAATCAGGCTCCCTGACTTCAGACTATACTAAAAACCTACAGTAATCAAGACAGTATGGTACTGGCACAAAAACAGAAATATAGATCAATGGAACAGGATAGAAAGCCCAGAGATAAACCCATGCACATATGGTCACCTTATCTTTGATAAAGGAGGCAAGCATATACAATGGAGAAAAGACATCCTCTTCAATAATTGGTGCTGGTAAAACTGGACAGGTACATGTAAAAGTATGAAATTAGAACACTCCCTAAAACCGTACACAAAAATAAACTTAAAATGGATTAATGACCTAAATGTAAAGCCAGACACTATCAAACTCTTAGAGGAAAGCATAAGCAGAACACTCTATGACATAAATCACAGCAAGATCCTTTTTGACCCAGCTCCTAGAGAAATGGAAATGAAAACAAAAATAAACAAATAGGACCTAATGAAACTTAAAACTTTTGCACAGCAAAGGAAACCATAAACAAGACCATAAGACAACCCTCAGAATGGGAGAAAATATTTACAAATGAAGCAACTGACAAAGGATTAATCCCCAAAATTCACAAGTAGCTCATGCAGCTCAATAACAAAAAAACCTAAAAACCCAATCCAAAAATGGGCAGAAGACCTAAATAGATATTTCTCCAAAAAAGATATATAGATTGCCAACAAACACATGAAAGAATGCTCAACATCAGTAATCATTAGAGAAATGCAAATCAAAACTACAATGAGATATCATCTCACACCGGTCAGAATGGCCGTCATCAAAAAATCTAGAAACATTAAATGCTGGAGAGGGTGTGGAGAAAAGGGAACACTCTTGCACTGTTGGTGGGAATGTAAATTGGTACAGCCACTATGGAGAACAATATGGAGGTTCCTTAAAAAACTAAAAATAGAATTACCATATGACCCAGCAATCCCACTCCTGGGCATATACCCTGAGAAAACCATAATTCAAAAAGAGTCATATACCAAAATGTTCATTGCAGGTCTATTTACAATAGCCAGGACATGGAAGCAACCTAAGTGCCCATCATCGGATGAATGGATAAAGAAGATGTGGCACATATACACAATGGAACATTACTCCGCCATAAAAAGAAATGAAATTGAGTTGTTTGTATTGAGGTGGATGGAGTTAGAGTCTGTCATACAGAGTGAAGTACGTCAGAAAGAGAAAAACAAATACTGTATGCTAACATATATATATGGAATGTAAGGGGAAAAAAAAAACGGTCATGAAGAACCTAGTGGTAAGATGGGAATAAAGACACAGACCTACTAGAAAATGGACTTGAGGATATGGGGAAGGGGAAGGGCAAGCTGTGACAAAGTGAGAGAGTGGCATGAACATATATACACTACCAAACGTAAAATAGATAGCTAGTGGGAAGCAGCCGCATAGCACAGGGAGATCAGCTCAGTGCTTTGTTATCACCTAGAGGGGTGGGATAGGGAGGGTGGGAGGGAGGGAGATGCAAGAGGGAAGAGATATGGAAACATATGTATATGTATAACTGATTCACTTTGTTATAAAGCAGAAACCAACACACCATTGTAAAGCAATTATACTCCAATAAAGATGTTAAAAAATAAATAAATAAACCCAAAACAAGTAAGGAAATGGTAATAGGAATATACATATTGATAATCACCTTAAATGTGAATGGATTAAATGTTCCAACCAAAAGACACAGGCTTGTCAAATGGATACAATAAAAAGACCTGTGTATATGCTCTCTACAAGATACACACTTCAGAACTAGAGACACATACAGACTGAAAGTGAGGGGTTGGAAAAAGATATTCCATGCAAATGGAAATCAAAAGAAAGCTGGAGTAACAATACTCATATCAGAAAAAAATAGATTTTAAAATAAAATATATTACAAGAGACAAGTAAGGACACTACATAATGATCAAGGGATCAATTGAAGAAGAAGATATAACAATTATAAATATATATGCACCCAACATAGGAGCACCTCAATACATAAGGCAACTGCTAACAGCTATAAAAGAGGAAATCGACAGTAACACAATAATACTGTGGGACTTTAACACCTCACTTACACCAATGGACAGAGCATCTGGACAGAAAATTAATAAATAAACACAAGCTTTAAATGACACAATAGACCAGATAGATTTAATTGATATTTAATGTATATTTCATCCAAAAACAGCAGAATACACTTTCTTCTCAGGTGTACACAGAACATTCTCCAGGATAGATCACATCTTGGTTCACAAATCAAGCTTCGGTAAATTTAAGAAAAGTGAAATTGTATCAAGCATCTTTTCCAACCACAACGCTATGAGATTAGAAATAAATTACAGGGAAAAAAATGTAAAAAACACAAAAACATGGAGGCTAAACAATACGTTACTAAATAACCAAGATATCACTGAAGAAATCAAAGAGGAAATCAAAAAATACCTAGAGACAAATGACAACAAATACATGAGACTACAAAACCTATGGGATGCAGCAAAAGCAGTTCTAAAAGGGAAGTTTATAGCAATAAAATCCTACCTCAAGAAACAAGAAATATCTCAAACAAACAATCTAAACTTACACCTAAAGGAACTAGAGAAAGAAGAAAAAACAAAACCCAAATTTAGTAAAAGGAAAGAAATATAAATATTAGAGCAGAAATAAATGAAATAGAAACAATGAAAAGAATACCAAAGATCAATAAAACTAAAAGTTTGTTCTTTAAGAAGATAAACAAAATTGATAAACCTTTAGCCAGACTCATCAAGAAAAAGAGGGAGAGGACTCAAATCTATAAAATTAGAAATGAAAAAGGAGAAGTTACAATGCAGAAATACAAACCACCATAAGAGACTACTATAAACAACTCTATGCCAATAAAATGGACAACCTGGAAGAAATGGACAATTTCTTAAAAATGTGTAACCTTCCAAGACTGAACCAGGAAGAAATAGAAAATATGAACAGACAAATCACAAGTAATGAAATTGAAACTGTGATTAAAAATCTTCCAACAAATAAAAGTCCAAGACCAGATGGCTGCACAGGTGAATTCTATTAAACATTTAGAGAAGAGCTAACACCCATCCTTCTCAAACTCTTCCCAAAAATTGCAGAGGAAGGAACACTCCCAAAGTCATTCTACGAGGCCACCTCACCCTGATACCAAAACCAGACAAAGATATTACAGAAAAGAAAATTACAGACCAATATCACTGATGAATATAGTTGCAAAAAAACCTTAACAAAATACAAGCAAACAGAATCCAACAACACATTAAAAGGATCATACACCACGATCAAGTGGGATTTATCCCAGGGATGCAAAGATTCTTCAGTATATGCAAATCAATCAATGTGATACACTATATTAACAAACTGAAGGAAAAAAAAACATACGATCATCTCAATAGATGCAGAAAATCTTTTGACAAAATTCAACACTGATTTATGATAAAAACTCTCCAGATAGTGATCATAGAGGGAACCTACCTCAACATAATAAAGGCCATATATGACAAACCCACAGCCAACATCATTCTCAATGGTGAAAAACTGAAAGCATTTTCTCTAAGATCAGGAACAAGACAAGGATGTCCAACCTCACCATTATTATTCAACATATTTTTGGATGTCCTAGCCATGGCAATCAGAGAAGAAAAAGAAAAAAATGAATACAAATTGGAAAAGAAGAAGTAAAACTGTCACTGTTTGCAGATGACAAGATACTATACATAGAGAATCCTAAAGATGCCACCAGAAAACTACTAGAGCTAATCAATGAATTGGGTAAAGTTGCAGGATAGAAAATTAATGCACAGAAATCTCTTGCATTCTTGTACACTAACAATGAAAAATCAGAAAGAGAAATTAAGAAAGCAATCTCATTCACAATTGCAACAAAAAGAATAAAATACTCAGGAATAAATCTACTTAAGGAGGTAAAAGATCTGTAGTCAGAAAACTATAAGATACTGATGAAAGAAATCAAAGATGACACAAACAGATGGAGAGATATACAATGTTCTTGGATTGGAAGAATCCACGTTGTCAAAGTTACTATACTCTCCAAGGCAATCTACAGTTTCAATGCAATCTTTATCAAATTACCAAAGGCATTTTTAAGAGAACTAGAACAAAAGAAATTTAAATTTGTATGGAGACAAAAAATAAATAAATAAATAAATAAACCCAAATAGCCCAAGCAATCTTGAGGGAAAAAAAAACGGAGCTGGAGGAATCAAACTCCCTGACTTCAGACTATACTACAGAGCTACATTAATCAAGACAATCTGGTACTGCACAAAAACAGAAATATAGATCAAGGGAAAAGGATAGAAAGCCCAGAGATAAACCCACACACATATGGTCAAGTAATCTATGACAATGGAGGCAAGGATATACAATGGAGAAAAGACAGTCTCTTCAATAAGTGGTGCTGGGAAAACTGGACAGCTACATATAAAAGAATGAAATTAGAACACTCCCTAACACCATACACAAAAATAAACTTCAAATGGATTAAAGACCTAAATGTAAGACTAGACACTATAAAACTCTTAGAGGAAAACACAGGAAGAACACTCTTTGACATAAATCACAGCAAGATCTTTTTTGATCCACCTCCTAGAGTAATGGAAATAAAAACAAAAATAAACAAATGGGACCTAGTGAAACTTAAAAGCTTTTGCACAGCAATGGAAACTATAAAGAATATGAGAAGGCAACCCTCATAATGGGAGAAAATATTTGCAGATGAATCAACGGACAAAGGATTAATCTCCAAAATTTACAAGCAGCTCATGCAGCTCAATATCAAAAAAAACACACAACTGAATCCAAAAATGGGCAGAAGACCTAAATAGACAATTCTCCAAAGAAGACATGCAGATAGATGACCAAGAGGCACAGGAAAATCTTCTCAACATCACTAATTATTAGAGAAATGCAAATCAAAACTACAATGAGGCATCACCACCCACCGGTTAGAATGGGCATCACAAGGAAATCTACAAACACCAAATGCTGGAGAGGGTGTGGAGAAAAGGGAACCCTCCTGCACTGTTTGTGGGAATGTAAATTGATACAGCAACTATGGATAACAGTATGGAGGTTCCTTAAAAAACTAAAAATAGAACTACCATACGACCCAGCAATCCCACTACTGGGCATATACCCAGCGAAAACCATAATTCAAAAAGACATGCACTCCAATGTTCATTGCAGCACGATTTACAATAGCCAGGTCATGGAAGCAACATAATGCCCATTGATAGACAAATGGATAAAGATGTGGCACATATATACAATGGACTATTACTCAACCATAAAAAGGAATGAAATTGGATCATTTGTAGAGATGAGGATGCACCTAGAGACTGTCATACAGAGTGAAGTAAGTCAGAAAGAGAAAAACAAATATTGCATATTAACGCATATATGTGGAATCTCGAAAAATGGTAGAGATGAACTGGATTGCAAGGAAGAAACAGAGACACGGATGTAGAGAACAAACGTATGGACACTAAGGGGGGAAAGGGAGGGTGGGATGAATTGGGAGATTGCGATTGACATATATACACTAATGTGTGTAAAATAGATAACTAATAAGAATCTGCTGTATAAAAAAATAAAGTAAAATGAAATTCAAAAAAAATCATTGACCTCTGAAAGCACTTTAATAACTTTGTTACACAGGAAAATAAGTTTAAAATCTTTCTTATTCATTTAATATATACATCAGGTACTGGGGGTGGGTGAAATGAGTGAAGGTGGTAAAAAGGTGCAAATTTCCAGTCATGAAACGTATAAGCCTTGGAAATGTAATGTACAGCTTGGTGATTATAGTTAATAATACTGTACTGTATTTTTCAAAGTTGCTAAGATAGTACATCTTAAATGTTCTAATCACAAGAAAAAAATTTTGTAACTATTTGTGGTGATGAATGTTAACTAGACATTGTTGTGGTCAAATCATAATATATACATATATCAAGTCATAATGTTATACACCTGAAACTAAATAATGTATAAGTCAATTATATGTCAATAAAAAGAAAACAAGTACCACTTCTATACAACATTATAAGACTGTTGAAGTCATACTTTGAAAAGTTTGTAATGATGAGAAGAAAAGTTCAAGATAAAATATCATATAAAGTCTAATATACAACATTATATTCTGTATGATATCAACTTGATAAATATATGTATGTAAATATCCAGTGGGAAAAAAAGTAATGATAGTGTTTCCTCCATGACTAAATGGCCTAAGAATAATTTGCATAAATGTCACATGTTTCCCTTCCAAACCAAGAAAGCACAGGTTGGACTGCCTACTTAAATTTGAATTTCTAATACATTATTAAAGTTGTGTCACAGAGTTCTTGTGAATAGTTTTAAGGTGTTTGTAGACCAGGTTACACTCATTTATTTATTTTTTAATTTTACTGAAGTTAGTATAAAAAGTATATTTAAAATATATATATTCATCAGACATTTATATGTATTGGTGCTAATTTTAACAATCAAATCAGATATATTCCTTATATCATGAATTTTTCTATATACAATATACACCCACCAAAACTGCTATTTTTCTTTTATCTGACAATACTGAGTATAAAATTCAAAGCTGATTTAATGACAGAGGAAATAAAATACTGTCTTAATTGCAGCTCGTTTATTTTGTTGTTTTTAATCAAAATTATACACTTATGCATAAAATTACATACTAGTTCCTTTTTCAATATCACAATTAGATTTTGATTTCAAGAGTTCTTAGCCTTTTGTGTTACTTCATTTTCAAGGTCAAATAGGACTTACATTGAAACAATTTTATAATCCAATTCAAAATTGTATTGTCATTAGAGCCTTTAAGATTGACAATAAAATGTTGAGACCTATCACAGATTTTAGATTTTTATGCATTTAAAATATTGTTATTTTTCCCTAAGTAATTATTTAATAGACATATTTAAACAAAGGCACTTAAACAGAATTTCTGACATATTGAAGTTTCTTTGGTGCTCAAATTATAGTTTAACCATATGTAAATGATGCACACACAATGCTGAGACATTTTGCGCTATGTACTACTCTCAAATTTTCTTACATTGACAATCAGCCTTCTATTGTATGTACCAACCAATTGTCCTAACATAACATTGACAATAATAATTTTTCAAAATTACCAAGCAAAATTTAGGACTCTAAGTTGAAACTCCATTGGATGCTAGATCAAAACACCAGAAATATAAGAAGATGAACTTTCCATGTAAGGCTCAACCTTGTTTAGAGTAATCAGGGACAGCTCTGTCTCAGCATACTCCTCTGCCTGGAAGCTGAATGTTGCTTTTCATATTTATTGTTAAGTGCATTCAATTTCAAAAATTTGAACTGTGAAACATGTCTATAATATTATCAAGAATTTATTATAAATGTGATCAATGTTTCTAAAGTTATGTGCAAGCTGCTATAAAGTTATGTGCAAGCTGCTATAGAAATGCATATTCAACTTAAATTAATATTGTCTAAAGTTCATGTTGTCTATTTCATGACATTAGCACTTAGACCTTCACAAAATTAAAGTTATAATTAAATAGGATTTTACTATAGTTCCTTAGCATGAAATGAAAGAAAATTATAAAACCAGTAGCAGGTTAGTATTAATTTTCTTAACAAATGACACAGGTTAACACAAGCAGAACCTTCAAACACAGTACTCATTTAGCTAAGCCAACTTTGTACATGAATGAATGAAAGGTCTTGTAATTCTGAGCCATATTCAAACTTAAGTGTTCCTTGACCTATAAAAACAGAGATTTTTTTGTCATGTTTTATTTATTATTATTATTTTACTTGCTACTAATTTCTTAGGGTTTATTAAGTTACAAGTTATATGTGAACGTTTTTCATTCTGAAAAGAATATGAGCAAAGACCCATTTTACAGAAATTAAGGGTTAAAGTGGTTGTTCCTTCCCCAATGACACACTGCTAGAAAGTGATATACCTAAGTTCAAGCACAAGTTTCTATCTATTTCCAAGTCAGTGCAGTTTAAATGGTATAATATGCCTCCAAGTTTGACCTTGTGCAAACTTTCTCTGTGTATTATTATGTAATAAAATATACTTAAGCTAAAAACTAAAGCAAAAAAAAAAATTATGATTATTTATATATTTGTCAATATTATAAACTTTCCTAAAATATTACTGGGAAATATTTGTTTTATTATTACAAAGATGAAACAAAACACTGTCACCAAAATGTTTGAAATTTTAAATAATCAAAATAATTTCAATGGATTTAATGTGTGAATTTAATGTATGAATAATATGTAGAAAGACATGCTAAATTTATCTGGACCTTAACTCTACCACATAAAACTAAAGCATAAACTATTTCTACTTCATACCAAGCCATTATAAACTAGCCTGTTACAAATATATGAATTTGAATTTTAATAATTTATGTATTCAAGGGACATAATAAATGCATGAGAGCAGGATGGGAATACATTTGTTTCTTCCCCGTCCCCCCCCTCATGGATTGAGTCCTCTGTGTTTCCTTAAATTAAAACAAGCTATTTTCTATTTTCTTCAATTATTGTTTGATACTACTTAACCAATTAAGAAGCAGTGAAAAAAAAAAAAAAGAAGAAGAAGAAGAAGAAGCAGTGAATCCAGGTGGCAATCAACTCAGTGGGAAATTGCTCTCAAAGTATAATTTTGCTAGATGTTATGTAGTAATTACCACTGTAACATCAGCATTAATGGCAGGGATAAGTTAGTTCTCTTACTGGCCCTAGATGAGGATGACCCTTTATACTACCTTCTTGTGTACATAGGAAGATATTTTCATGATTTGACATTTATACCAAATATAAGAAGTAAGCTGTTTAAAGTATAAAGCAATTTAATTTTTACAAAATAATTGAGACTGGAGTTATGCTGAATTAAAGTCACAGATTGATAAATATAGTCTTGGAAAATACAGAGATTATATCTTTAGAGCAGAGATTTAACCTTCAATTTACAAAGCATGGAATTATAAAAATACATTTTAATCTCAGATTAAAAGAAGCTAGAGTTACAGATAAGCTATAGGTAAGTTCATTTTTATCATTATAAGTTCTAGGACCATTTGCTACTTAGAAGAAAGAAGCAATGTATAAAAATATTCTTATTAAATCTGTGGTATGACACCAAATCAATTTTTGAAGGGATTTTCAAGACATAGTAACATACTCTACATTAAAATGACATGCTAGGGGACTTCCCTGGTGGCTCAGTGGTTTAGAATTCGCCTGCCAATGCAGGGGACACGGGTTTGAGCCCTGGTCCGGGAATATCCCACATGCCGCGGAGCAACAAAGCCCGTGAGCCACAACTACTGAGCCTGTCTGCTGCAACTACTGAAGCCTGCGTGCCTAGAGCCTGTGCCCTGCAACAAGAGAAGCCACCGGGATGAGAACCCCACACACCGCAACAGAGTAGTCTCCACTCACTGCAACTAGAGAAAGCCTGCACACAGCAACAAAGACCCAGCACAGCCAAAAATAAATCAATAAAATAAATAAATTTTAAAAATAAATAAAATGACATGCTTAACAATATATTTTGCAGGAAGAAAAGAATTATATTTGAAATAAAAATATTTATTGTTTAAATTTGGCAGAGGAATGGAGCATTTAATCATTTCTTCTTCATCCTTAACTTGGTTTTCCTCCCCATGTGAAAATTTTGAATAACTTATTTACTAGCCTTTTTTCTAAAAACTTGAAATTTAGAGGAAAAATTGTGCAGGCAGTCAAAAATAATACTGCCTAGTGAGAAATCTACATCTAATATAGGTTTCATTCCTACATATTTTCCACTATTTGCATTATATATCTTACTTCACCATCTATATCTATGAGGCTAATTAGATGATTTCTCTTTATTTTTGCTATCTCTGTTTTAGTCTGTGTCTTAACGGTCTTCCTTAGAGTTGCTAAGATTTCTTCTTCCCTGTGTCACTATTTTATTAACCTATCTGTATCCCCTCTTAGCTTATGATTGTCCTACAGTGCTTAAGCCTTGTCTGGCTACATTCTCTCTGCTTTTCCCAGTATTACTAACAATCATGTAGATCTATGCCAGGATTTCCAAACATTGACAATGTTGACATTTTGGTCTTGATAATTCTTTGTGTGTGTGTGTGCAAGGAAGAAGGGAATACTGTCTTGTGCATCGTAGGATGTTTAACAGCATCCCCTGTCTCTACCACTAAAAGACAGTCATTCCTCCAAGTCAATGTGACAACCAAAAATGTCTCAAGAAGCTACCAAATATATCCAGGGAGAAAAAAATCACCTTCAGTTGAGAACCATTGATGTATATGGTGTTGTTCTTTTCTTGAAGTTCTTCTAGAGTCTCACTATATTTGGTAGACATAAAGCTTTTTTTCCTACTAAAATTATGTTTTAATCTGGAAATTCTACTATTATTTTCTGCATGTTTAAATTATAGTGCTCAGCTAAAATATTTAGTTAAAAATTAGGTTAAAATAAACAGCTCTGTTTATGTAATAAGTAGCAATCATATATCAAAATATATCAGGCATTTCTCTAAGACTTACCATGTCTCATCCATTGTTCTGATACAGCAGCCAGAAAAAGAAATAGCACACATTAAACCAGAAACACCTAATGGAGTAGAGCTACTGAATGGTACTTATTACAGTTTCACAAGAAAATTAATACAGGTAATTAAGTGTATTTAAGCAAATTAGAAGATAAAAATGAGTTTCTGTCTTCCATTTCTGGCAATTTGGTTGATTAGGTTTATTGAACATTTCCGATTGCAACAGCTAAAAAACATGATATAATATTTTAAAACACCCTTTAAAATCCAATGGTGATTTTTCATAAAATTAAGAAAGACACAGATACTAAAAATAAATTGAAAGCATGAATCTTTGACAATAAGAGAGCACCAACACAAATTCATGCTCTGAGGATTCCTGTTTAGTGCTTGAGAACTGGAGCTGCTTTTGACAATTGCACTAGCATCCTGGACATGTAATAAAGGTTATGCCCATATCACAAGAATGGAATAGGAGGTTGCCAAATAAAATTGAGACTGTAATGCCTACAAGCTACCTAATGAGGATAAGAATTAAACTCTGATATGAGGTGGTTTAAACTTTAGAACTGTGTGAAAGGAAAAAAATATATATTAATCAGACAAATAAAAATCCACCATGAGCAAAGTTTAGAACACTAATGTCTCCTTTTATTCTATTTATTACCTGTTTCAGTTATTCAAGCTCTAGACATTTTTCCTACAAGACCAGCGATAACAGCAGCCTTTCTAACACTTCTCCTTGATACCATATATGCAATGCAATGCTGTGGTGATTTCCTTTACACTTAGAAATGGGACCACAGGATGATTAGCTCTAATTTGGCTCCATGTGTTAGACTGACCCACCCTAAAATTTATTTAGGGATATACACTATCAAATTTAATGGTATCAGTATTGTATTTGGATCATTGACATCTTTTTCCTTTAGTACATTTAAGTTTCAATCTTTGCCTGGGCCCATTGAATTAGAGGGAAGTAAATGGTCATGAGAAAGATATAACCTGCTGAGTTGTGGACTTTTATCTTCAACCCTTAATTCTTACATACTTCAAAATCTTCCCAGTGAAACCCCAAACTTATTTCCCTTTCATATCCATTTTGAGGCCTATATCAGTTAAATGACTCAGCTATTCCTTGAAGGTTTTATTTATTTATTTTATTTGTTTAACATCCCTGTATATGGTGTGTCCTTTCATCTACCAGCTACCCTAGGTCTTCCTTATTGGTACACCCTCTGGGTGGCAGCCTAACCAAATGTGTCTTAGGTGGTTCACATTTACTTATGATTGTATAAATACTTTTGTCTCTCTTGCACTTGATTCTTCTGGACAAAATGTCTGAATGTGAACAAAGAATGATTTGGAAAAAGAAAAAGTGAAATTATAGCCTTTGGAAAGGGACACCACTATTTTGTGGAAGTGGAGGAAGAGCAACAACCAGGCCTCTGAGGGGTGGGGTGGTGAATACCTTTGACCAGGGCACTATGTGTGTGGGGGTGAATGATCTTTGTTGGTCATACATTATAAACTTGCAGCTATGAGATGAATAACTTTGGGGATCTATTGTACATCATGGTGACTTTAATTAACAATACTGTATTATATATTTGACAATTGTTAAGAGAACGAATCTTAAATGTTATCATCACACACAAACATGTACAAAAGGAGATTTGGGGAGGGAAGGGAGGTGTTAACTAACCTTATTGTGGTAATCATTTTTAAAACATACATTTATGAAGTCATCACAATGTACAACTTACACTACATATTATATGTCAATATTATCTCAATAAAGCTGCAAAGAAGAAAAACAAAAAACAAACAAAACAAATAAACAATCTTTTTCTTTCATAACTGCCCTGGGAGTGTTCTTCCTAAAAGCAAGCACTTGGGCATGGCTATCCCTATCTTCCCATTTGGCTTCTGTCTCTGCCATCTTCTACCAGATAGTCCTGACCACTGTACAGCTCCTGCCTTCTGATGCTGTTGTGCCCTCCTGCACCATCCTCTTTTCTAGACGTCAAATGAATGCAACCAGATTGGGCTGACTGTCCTGATAGCCCTTCCCAAAACAAGAACAGAACCAAGTAATTTTAACTGAACTGAGAACTCCTAAATTTAACATTACTACCATCACCTACAACAACAACAGTTTTACGTGGATTAAAAGGTTTTGTGAAATTCATAAAAATATTTCTTTATAGGAATTATTTCCTAAAATATGAGAACATTATGTAAATATGATATATATCATATATACAATCAAACACACATGTAAAAAGTTTTAAAGCACCAAAAACCCTTACATGTTTTTTTATTTTTCTATTAACTTTTTGGTGTGAGGTATACAGAAAGTCACATTAGCATAATAGACTGTATTTTCTTGCATTTTCCCACTCCCTTTCCTTTTGGGCTATCTGATAGTTATAAAATTATTTATGCAATATTATTACAGTATCAATGTTTAAATGTTTGCAACATTTTATTCTGTTTTGTAGCTATTATTTTAATAGTTGATAGGTCTTAATTATATATTTAAATGTATTAAATATTCACTTCCTGTGTTTTATTTTTTGATTCATAAATTTACTGATTACATTTTATCACCAAGTTATCTTTTTCAAAAATGTCTCATGATTTATGTATTTCTAGATCTTATTGTCCATGGGATCACTCTCTAATTAATAAGGAAATAATGGCTTTTCAAAAATTTGTGAAGACAGTCTTATCATGCTGATGGGACTGCTTCTAAAGCATGGATGCATTTATGGCTATAGTAAATGAGAGGTAGCTGCCTGAAAGGCATTGGCAGGAAATTGAGGAAGGGGATCAGAGTCTTATGGAGATAGGCAGATTAGAATAAATGTGTTATGTGAGAACAGAAAACCCACCCTCTGCCTATGTTCCCCAAGAAGATTTAAAGGACTTTATTAATGAATTTTAAAATGTTATGATAAAAAAATTAAGACCCTTGAGAAGTTCAATGGTGACTACTCTGTGTAAGCCACAATTGACAATAGGAATTGCTACCACTGAACTTGGCTCATTAGTGTCATAGGCAAAGGTAGGAATTTGTTATAGCAGAAGCTAATGTATATACTTATATATAAAATGTATTTTTGCATGTGTAAAAGCTGTGTATATGTATAATTCTTAATATATATTTATTATATTTATTTAAATATATACCTATAGACATATAGTTAACTAAAGTAACAAAAGAGTAACAGAAATAAAATGTATCATTCTATTTTTAAAATATGGCATACAATCTATGAAAATTTTCAACAAAGAAAGCTCAAATAGCATGCAGGCATTAATAACTAAAAATGAGATAATAATCTGTTTGATTTTGTTGTTGTTAGAAATATTTTATTAAGCAAAGCTTTGTACTAAGCCTTGTTCTTATGGTGGATGATGCCAAGAAAAAAATGTGTCAGACACCCACTGTACTGTAAAGGCATTCAATGTCTTTGAAAAGAGAGAGAACTAAGTGTATATTTTCTCATTGCGACGGCAATATTTCAATAAATAAAAATACTGAACTCATAAATTGTATATTTTTTATAGCCAAAGACTAATATAATAATTACAACTGTGTTTATAAAACCTGATGAACTTTCAAATACAACCTACAGCTTTATGTTGTTATTTAAATTCTCATCATTATGTGGGAGTCACAGTGTAGGGAAAAATATATATCCTTTTTTTTTTTCTGTAATTGATTGATTATTGATTGAAAGCCGAATGCTTCCTGGCTTTGGAAACCCCATGTATCTCAAGCTCTAATGATCCTTTCTTATGCTGTAGAAATGATGCTATGAATAAGTAAAAAGGGCAGGTACACAACATAATCATATCTGATAAAGATCATCATACATGCATACCTGCATATACACCTGGCATAATGATATATATTTAAAAAATAATAGCTTAATTCATAACTATTTTATTGGAAGTAATATTGGTCCATAATTCATAGAAAGGATTATAAAACTGTTCCCATTTAGTCTGAGTAATTGAATATATTTTGCCTTTAGTTGTAACTATACTCATACTTCAATTTTCTAGGTGCCATTATTTTTTATTTCAATGCCAAAAAGATTTATTGCTTCTACTTATATACTATTGTTCTTCAGAAATATTGCTGTTGGTACTCCTCAACAAACAGTAGTGTGACTTTTCTTACTATGCAAATATTTTAGGATGTTGAAATTTAGCATTCTTTATATAAGATTAAATTTAAATTCATATGGTAACGTCAGCATGTAACTGCATGAGCTAATGACTGAGGTTAATATAATAAATTATTTTCATTTTTAATCAACACACTTAATTATTTAAATATTTACACAGTGGCTAAAATGTATTTCTAAGCAGAGATAGAGATGAAATATGAAGTTTGAGTAAGAAAGAATTTGAATCTTAGTTTCATTTACATACACATTGTATAGACTTGAATAGGTTGTCAACATTTTCTAGTATTGCTTTAATACCTAAATATGGAAATGATAATAGTGCTTAATTCAATAATTGTTGTGATGATTGCATAAGGTAGGTATGTAATGTTATCAGAGCGTTAATGCAATAAATGTTTATAATGCATATCACATTGTCAAGAATATAAAGGACAGATACATTCTGCATTTGGAGAAAGTGATAATCAGGAGTGCAGGCAAATAAAAGAAAAAAATTCCCCAAATGTGAGTGAAATTTTTACAAAGCATTCTTATTAATACACTTCAAAAAGTATTGAGGCTAGTAATATATTTATATAAAAGTTGCACAATTTCTACACAACTTCACTTTAAATAATATATATATCTTAAAAATAGGAATATATATAAATGAACATGTAGTTGACTCTTATTTTTAATCATCTTTATATCTCTTATCTTTTACTGCGTTCATTATTTTCATATTAGTATGGATCTTGTCCTTTTACTTATTTTTCTCCTGGATTCCGTTTTGCCATTCTTCTTTCCCTTGACATTATGACATCATTTCCAGCTGATGCTGAAATCAACACTTACTTTCCAGAAGCTGTTTTATTCTATGAATCTAATTTTTAAATGTTATTTGCTAGTGCAATTACCGTGGAGAACAGTAAGGTGTTTCCTACAAATATAAGATAGAATTAACATAAGATCCAGCAACTCCACTTCTGGGTATACTCCCAAAAGAATTTGAAGCAAAATTGAATGTCAGCATTATGGTGGTGTGATATGCTTCTTTTGTCTCTCCCCTTCAACCTACAACCAATAAAACATCCATAACTCAACAAAAGTATCTCTGCCCAAAACACAAGGATGCCAGAGAATTCCACACATCTGTACATCTAAAGGTGGGTGGACTGGAACACATAGAAGAGGTGGAACCTAGGAACCAGTGGAGGCAGTGCATGTGATCCCAGAACCTGAGCTGAACCTGCAGCCCCAGAGAACCAAGTAGTTTCAGGAAAGATGATGCACACAACTCTGGCCTCCAGGCTGCAGGGCCACCCTTGGCCATAGGGAACCAGGAAGCAGTGGAAGTGCCTGCAAATTTAGCCTGCCCTCTGCCCTCAGCAGTGAGGCATTCAAACTCAATCTCCCCTGGCATGGTAGGGACACCTGCAACCCCAGTTCTATCCCTTCCATCCCCCTACAGCAACCAAGCCTGAAACCCAGGAGACAACAGACACAGTGGAGGAGGCACTTGCCATCTTGGTGCCCAAGGTGGTGACATCAGAGACACTGGCAATAGCAAGACACCAACACTCACAGAGACACAAGCAGTGACAATGAGAGCACCAGGTGACACCTCTAACAGAGGCAGTGGAGGGTAGAAAGTACCTATTTTCAAATATAACCAGAGGCAAATCAGGTAAGAGGAACCAAAAATGTGTACCTCTTACTGAAAAAAAAAAAAGAAAGGCTGCTAAATACTAATATGTTGAATCATCAAAATTAATTAAAAAATTTTTCTAAAAAAGAAAGGTGTTCAGTACTTCAAATATGCTACCAGAGAAATAATTCATCAAGCACCATGAAGAATGATGGTAACAAAATATCACACAAAAAAAGACAATTCTTCAGAAACCAAACTTAAAGTCACAGAATATTGTAATCTAACTGATAGAAAATTCAAAAGAGTTGTCATAAAGAAACACAACAGGCTACAATAAAACTCAGAAAGGTAGTTCAATAAGCTCAGAAATAAAGTTAATGAACTGAAGAAATACTTTACCAAAGAGATTAAAACTCAAAAAAAAAAAAAAAAAAACCCAGAAATTCTGGAGCAGAAAACTCAAAAAAAAATTTAGAAATCATTACAAATAGAGCAGACCATACAGAAGAGAGAATTAGGGAGCTTGAGGATAGAAATTTAGAAATGATACAGGTAGAAGGAGAGAGAGAGAAGAAATTCAATGGAACTATCCAACTCTATTAGGAAGGGCAACATTAGGATAAAAAGTATCCCAGAAGGAGAAGAGAGTAAAAAGGGAGCAGAGAGTATATTTAAAGAAATAATAGCTGATAACTCCCAAATCTGGAAAAGGAACTAGATATACAAGTCCATGAAGTCACAAGAATACCCAATACCTCAAAGTAAAAAGGCCTTCTCCAAAACACATTATATTAAAATTGTCAAAAGTCAATGACAAACAAAGAATTTTAAAGGTGACCAAGGAAAAAAGGATGATAACCTACAAAGGAACCCCAATAGGCTATCAGCAGATTTCTCAGCAGAAACTCTACGGTCCAGGAGAGAGTGGAATGACATTCTTTAAATATTGAAGTATAAAAACTGTTATATAAGAATATTCTATCAAGCAAAGTTATCATTCAGATAAAAATGATAAATAAAGGCTTTCCCATAAAAACATAAGCTGAGGGAATCTATCAACACTAGACTTGCCTTACAAGATATGTTGAAAGGTGCTCTATAACCTTAAACAAAAAGACTGTAGTACACAAAACTTGGTGTAAGATGACAAATAGACATACAGAATCAGAAAACTGATATTCTATAACATTATAGATTGTTAAACAATTATAGCATAAAAGTTAAAGGGGAAAATAGCAGTAAAAACAACTATAGGTACTTCAATTTGGTAACAAACTCCAAAATAAAAAGGGATAATCTGAGATAACAAAAATATAAAATGGGAAGAGGAAAAGGATGGAACCCAGGCAAACAAATGAAGACAAGATGCTAACAGCAGAAAAAAAGACAATTTTATCTATAAGACATTTTATCAAACTTCATGCTAACCACAAAACATAAATCTAGAGCAAAGACCCAAAACATAAAAATGAGGAGACTGAGAAAAAAATTACAGCAAACCACCTTACTAAAATGGCAGACAAAAACACAAGGAAAAATAAACAATGGAGATACAGAACAATCACAAAACAAAAGGTAAAATTGCAGTACTAATGTCCTCATTTATCAATAATCACCATAAAGATAAATGGATTAAAATCACAAATCAAAAGACACAGAATTGCTGGATGGATTAAAAAGAAAAAAACAACTATACTCTGCAATCAGGAAACTCACCTCAGCTCTAAAGACAAATATAGGATAAGAGTGATGGATTAGAAGTTGATACCCCAAGCAAATGGCAGCCAAAAGAAAGTGGGTATAGTCATATTCATATCAGACAAAATAGACTTCAAGACAAAAAATGGTAATGAGACAAAGCTGGACATTACATAATGATAATAGAGATAGTTCATCAAGGAGACATAATAGGTATTAATATATATACCTAATATAGGAACTTGAAAATATATAAAGAAATTATTAATAGACTTAAAGGGAGAAACTGACAGCAACACAGTAATAGTAGGAGACTTTAACCACTCACAACAATAAATGAATTATCCAAACAGAAAGTCAACAAGAAAAAAGTCACCTTAAATAAAACATTAGACACTGTGGACTTGATAGGTTTATACAGAACATTCCATCCAAATGCAGCAGAATACATATCCTTCTCAAGTGCACATAGAATATTCTCAAAGATAGTCCATATGTTGGGTAAACAAGTCAATAAATTCAAAAGATTGAAATCCCCAAGCTTCAATTCTTACTGCAATAGTATAAAACTAGAAATCAACTACAAGAATAAAACTGGCAAAATCACAAAGATATGGAGACTGAATAACATGTTACTGAACAGCTATTGGGTCAATGAAGAAATCAAAGTAGAAATCAAAAAGTTCCTGAAGGCAAATGAACATATGACATATCAAAATCTATGGGATACAACAAAAGCAGTACTAAGAGGGAAGTTTATAGCAATAGAGTCCTACCTCAAGAAACAAGAAAAATCTCAAATAAACAATTTAATTTTATACCTAAAAGAACTAGAAAAAAAAGAATAAAAAAACCTTAAGTTGGTAGAAGGAAAGATATAATAAAATCAGACCAGAAAAATAAAAAATAGAGACTAAGAAGACAATAGAAAAGATCAACAAAACTAAGAACTAGTTTGTTGAAAAGAAAATCAAAACTGACAAACCTTTAGCAAAACTTACTAAGAAAAAAGGAGAGAAGACCCTGATAAATGTAATCAGAAACAAATAAAGGAAAAATAACAGTGGATACCACAGAGAAACAAAGGATTATAAGAGAATGTTATGAAGAGCAAATTGGATGACCTACAAGAAATGGATAAATTCTTAGAATAATACAACCTTCAAAGACTGAATCATGAAGAAATAGAAAATCTGAATAGACCAATCACTAGGAAGGAGAATAAGACAGTAATAAAAAATATCACCAAAAACACAAGTCCAGGACCAGACAGCTTCACATGTGAATTCTACCAGATATTCAAAGAAGATTTAATACTTATTCTTCTCAAACTTTTCCAAAAAATGGAAGGAGAGGAAATTCTTCCTAATTTTTTTTACAAGGCCAATATTACTCTGACACCAAAACCATAGAAAGACAGCACACACACAAAAATTACAGGCCAATATCTCTGATGAACATGAATGCAAATATCCCCAACAAAATATTAACAAACCAAATACAACAGTACATTTAAAAAAATCATGTAACATGATCAAGTAGGATTTATTCCAGGAATGCAAGTATGGTTCAACATCTGTGAATTAATCAATGTGATACATCATATTAACAAAATGAAAGATAAAAAAATAAGATCATCTTGATAGATGTAGAAAAGGCATTTGACAAGATTCAACACACATTTATGATAAAAACTCAATAAAATGGGTATAGAAAGAATGTACCTCAACATAATAAAGGGTATATATGACAAATCTGTAGCTAACATCATACTCAGTGGTGAAAAGCTCAACCTTTTCCCTAAGATCAAGAACAAGACAAAAATGTCCACTCTTGCACCTCTTAGTCAACATAGTATTGGAAGTCCTAGCCAGAAAAATTAGGCAAGAAAAATAAGTAAGGAATCCAAATTGGAAAGAAAGAAGTAAAACTATCACTATTTGCAGATGACAAGACTTTATATATAGACAACCCTAAAGGCCACCAAAAAACTATTAGAAATAGTAAACAAATTCAGTAAAGTTGTAGGGTATAAAATCAATGTACAAAAGTCTGTTGCATTTCCATACACTAACAATAAACTAGCAGAAAGATAAATTAAGAAAACAATCCCTTTACGATCTCAAGAAAAAGAATAAAATAACTAGGAATAAATTTAACCTAGGAAGTGAAAGACCTGTATACTAAAAACTATAAGACATTGAAAGAAATTGAAGAAGACACAAATAAATAAAAAGATATTCTATGCTCATGAACTGAATGAATTAACATTGTTAAAATGCCCATATTACCTAAAGCAACCTACAAATTCAGTGCAATCTCTATCAAAATCCCAATGACATTTTTCATGGAAATTGAACAAAATAATCCTAAAATTTATATGGAACTTCAAAGAACCCCAAATAGCCAAAGCAATCCTAAGAGTAAAGAACAAAGCTGTTGCATCACACTCTCTGATTTCAAATTTTATTACAAAGCTATAGTAATCAAACAGCATAGTATCAGCAGAAAAACAGATACATAGATCAGTGAAACAGAATTGAGAGCCCAATTATATGGCTACAGATTTATAGACAATTAATTTATGAAAATGAGCAAAGGACATTCAATGGAGAAAGAATAGTCTCTTCAATAAATGGTGTTGGAAAAACTGGACAGCCACAGGCAAAAGAATGGAACTAGAACACTATTCACACAGTACACAAATATCAACTCAAAATAGATTAAAGGTTTGAATATAAAATTTGAAACCATAAAACTCCTAGAAGAAAACATAGACAGTATGCTCTTTGACATGGGTCTTAGCAAAATCTTTCTGGATATGTCTCCACAGCTAAGGGAAACAAAAGCAAAAATAAGGAAATGGACAACATTAGACTGAAAAGCTTCTGAACAGCAAAAGAAACTATCAACAAAACAAAAAGACAACATACCGAACGGGAAAACATATTTGCAAATCATATTCAGTAAGGGGTTAAAAACCAAAATACATAAAGAACTCATAAAACTCTATAATAAAAAATAAACAACCCGATTTTAAAATGGGCAGAAGGGCTGAATAGACATTTTTCCAAAGAAGACACATGCAGGGCAAATAGGCACATGAAAAGTTGTTTAACATCACTAATAATTAAACAATTGTAAATAGAAATCACAATGAGATATCAACCCACACCTGTTAAAATGTTTTATCAAAAAGGCAAGGCATAACACGTACTGGAGAGGGTGTGGAGGAAAGGGAGCACTCGTGCACTGTTGATGGAAATGTAAACTATTGCCATCACTATGGAAAAAATTATGGAGACACCTCAAAAATTAAGAACTACCCTATGATTCAACTATTCCACTTCTGGGAACTTATCCAAACAATACAAAATCACTAATTCGAAAGTATATGCACTCCTGTGTTCATCACAGCATTATTTACAGTAGCCAAGATATGGAAAACCTAAGTGTCAATCTACAGATGAATGTATAAAGAAGATGTCATATATATATATATATATATATATATATATATATATATATACAATTGAATACTACTCAGTCATAAAAAGATTAAATCTTATCATTTATGACAACACCGATGGACTTTGAGGGTATTACACTAAGTGAAATAAGTCAGATGGAGAAAGACAAATATGATCTCACTCACATGTGGGAAAAAAATAAAATAAAACCTAACAAAAACAAACACATAGGTACAAAAAAAAGAGTAGTGTTACAGAGGGGAAGGAGAGGAGGGAGGGCAAAATGAGTAAAGGGGGTCAACTGTACAGTGACTGATGGAAACTATAATTTAGGTAGTGAACACATTGTAGTGTACACAGAAGTCAAAATATAATGTTGTACACATAAAACTTATGTAATGTTATAAACCTGTATTAGCTCAATAAATACACATATAAAAACAGTAATTAATTATTTGACTTTAAAAGAAACAAGCCTCATACAGCCTTAAGAAATATCTATGCTTATCTTTGTATTTAATTTCAACTCAAAGGTTTGTTTGCTTTCTTGTTTTAAGAAAGTGTGGTGTTGAAGATTCAAACAAGGAATTTTTTTCCAATCTTATAATTCTACTGAAAATTTTAATATTAAAATTTTACCTTTATAGACATATAAGCTAACATTTTTAAGTGTACAAAAAGAGATCTTAAAAAATAAAAACATTTTGAGACATCATTTTAAAAAAATGAAAGCAGGGCTTGAACAGGTATTTCTACATAACAACATTATTCAAAATAGCCCAAAGGTGGAGGTAACCTAAATGTCCACTGATGAACAGATGGATGAACAAAATGTGGTATATACATACAATGGAATATTATTCACCTTTTAAAAGGAAGGAAATTCTGATACATACTACAAAATGGATGAACCTTGAGAACATTATGCTAAGGGAAATAAACTATTGAACAAGTACCGTATGATTCCATTTATGTGAGGTACCTAGAATAGGCAAATTCATAGAGACAGAGGTAAAATGTTGGTTGCTAGGGGTTGGAGGGAGGGGAGGAGGATGATTTATTATTTAATGGGTACAGTTTCAGTTGTGCAAGATGAAATAATTCTGAAGATGAACGGTGATGATATTTGCACAACAATGTGGATGCAACTAATGCCACCGAACTTCACCCTTAAAAATGGTTAAGATGACAAATTTTATTTTATAAGAATTTTACTACAGGTACAAAAATAATAAAAAATACTTAAAATAAAAAGACATTATTTTTTCGTTATTTTAATTGTTCCAGTTGCTACTTGAACTGATTGATGAGGGTGACCATGACAAAGACTGTATTTTATGTACTAATTAATTATAAGAATAGGAAAACCACAAAATTAAAAATTAAATTATACAATAAGAATCCAATTTCAATGTTTAGAATACAATTGTATTTTGTTTCAAGAACAAGACAAAAAATATATAGTTGATTTGAAATATAGTACCAAAATAATGGATCTGAGATTCTATAAGGTAATTAAAAGTTTGTTATTGCCTGAAAGATATGTAAACATCTCCATTTTCTGTATTCATGATGGTGTCTAGGAGTCATGGAGCTCATTTCACTTCCTCTTTGTGCAATGCATCACAATGAAGTATTAATAGAATAAATCTTTCAAAACTATCAATGACTGCCAGTGATTTTCCATGCATGTTGGGTATTTTGCTGTTCTGTACAAATTTGATGAAGATAAAGAACAAATGATTTAACAAATGATTTAAGTAGTTATGGCAAAAACTATGGGAGACTTAAGTAGGGTAAAGGTAATAAACTCTAATACTATATCATAAAATTCTGCCTGACAGATAAAATAAACATTAAGTTGCTATTTAATTGGTTCTCAATCTGATTTCTTCCTTGTTAAGACTTTACCAGGTATATATTTTGTAGAGGAAATTTTCCTTTTATTTGTTTTATAAAATTTTTATTAGAAACATATTTAGATTTTGCATCATCTTCTTTAAAAATAGCATAAAAATATTCCTTATTATTTTGGGTTCTGGGGTCCAATTTCAACCTGTATGTTGGGGGAATATGAGATCTCTCCAAACTAATAAGCAATGCTCCATAAACCAGCTGGGTGTCCTATAATTCAACTCAATTCTGACACTATCTACCTGGATATAGCCTCAGATGCCAGAGGTTAAGGGCTCAGTCCCAGAAGAATGCCTCCTCCCATAATTTTTTATGCCTGTTGCAAAGCTAGGTTATTACCTGTGCTTCTGATCCCACCAGCTGCAAATTGGAAGTTTTAATGACCCCGTTCAACTCAGAATGCCAATTGCAAGTTCTGGTTGTTACCTGTACTTATGACTACCTGAGTATAAATCATAAGTTACCATGACCCCCCCCCCCCCCCCGCCTTGGGTTCTATTAATTTGCTAGAGCAGCTCACAGAACTCAGAGAACATTTTACTTACTAGATTATTGGTTTATTATCTAAGGATATAACTCAAGAACAGCCAGATAGAAGAGATGCCGAGGGCAAAGTATTTGGAAAGGGGAGCAGAGCTTCCATGCCCTCTCCAGGTACACCACTCTTCCCAAACATCTACATATTCACCAACGAGGAAGCTTTCTGAACTCATCCTTTTTGGGTTTTTATGGAGTTTTCGTTATATTGGCATGATTGACTAAATCATGGGCAGTTGGTGATTGAACTCAATTTCAGGCTCCTCCCTTCTTCCTGGAGGTTGGTGGGGGAAGGTGGTGCTGAATTCTAATCACTTGATTGGCTTCACAGGCAACCAGCCCCCCATTCTTAGGTGTTTTCAAAAAGTCACCTCAAAAGATACATAACAAAAGATTTCATTTTTGGCATTTAGGAAATTCTAAGGTTTTGGGAGCTATGTGCCAGGAACCTTGGGTGAAGACCAAACAGATATGAAAAATATATTTTGGTCATCTGAATGATCAAATATGTATTTGTCTTTAAATCACTTATTATTGTATACATATAATACATATCATTGTTTGTAGCATGAAACTATGATTAATTAAGGACTACTCAGATAAGATTCACTTTCTTGGGTGGCTATATAATATCAGAAAGCAGTTACTTATTTTTTTCTTTTATAAACCATCTATGTACATTTATACTGATAATCTTATTTCAGGGAATTGTGGGTTAAAATGGAGTTTATCATCATGAAATTATCCCATTCTTTTTACTTATAATTTGATTTTAAATAAATTTAATAATTTGAAAGAAGAACCTCATTAACAAATGTTTACCTTACCTAATGATGTGATAGTTTTGTGTAAATTTAATATTCTGAAATAATTAAGCTCAAAGACAGTAGGTATAGAAGTTTTCTATTTTTCTGAAGAATAGTCACTCTACATTAATATACTCTTTACCACATTTCCCGTCAATGACTTTTGCATGAACTCATTTTTAGAGGATGATAGGCCTTCACTTTTCCTGTGAGATTGCTAATATTGTCAAGAAGAACAAAGAACTTTCACGTTCTGAGACCTCCTGGGACCACTGCTCTCTCCTTGTTTCATCAGAGGTGAGAACTTGTCAGTAGCCACATTTAATCACAGGCCATATCAGGAATATCTTCTGGGACTAAAGTGAACCTAAAGTCTCACTCTGAACTCTTAAATAGGTTACTGGACTTTAGTGGTTGGTAAAGAAATATGACATTCCTTCTTATTGTGGGAGTATTGAGCCATAATACGATATAGTTTTAAAATAGAACAGTATAGAAAAAAGGCTACCTTTTCAAAACTAAATATAAAATAAGTCAATTACCTCACATTTTTAAAACCATACTAAATTATTCACTATACTAAAATATTTACATAAGGTGAGTCATTTAATTATCATAATAGTCAATGAGGAAGATTAAAAGTAAATGGAAAAAAATTGAGCCTAAAGAAAAGATTAAAAGTTATTTCCAATTTTTCAGGTAGCAAATGATCCAGTGTTTAAAACCAGGTCATTTATACTGTATGGACATTAAATTTCTGCTCTGCAGTATGGCCTTCTTATTTTCATGAATTTGGTAATAAATCTGAAAGTAATTAAAAATTGAATTAAACACAACTAATTTAAAATATGACTTTAAAATATGAATTTTGATATGTTCAAAAGGGGTCCAAAATACAAAATCTAATTGTCTCAGGGCAAATTTTTTTTGTCACCTTGGATTTACTTTAATAAAAGGAGTGTTCCCTAAGGTTAATTTTGGCCCAAGATGCTCTTCAGATTATTCCAAATTGTACAATTAAAAAAAAAAAAAAAAAAGTCACTTAGAAATATTCAAAGAGAGAAGCTAGAATACAATTCCCCTCTCCAAAAGGCAAAAGTGGTTAATTTAAAACTAGTAAAATAAATTTCAGGACAAAAACTCAAACATTTATGCGAATTAGGATTTGAAACAAATTAGCTGGGAATGGATATGTCTATTTTTTCTTAGGTTTTATTTACCACTTTGTGTACATGAATTACACATTCATTCTGGAATACATTTCCCAATTTCTCCCTCATATTACAGTTTGTTTTAAATAAAAAACTGAGAATATTTTTAAGTTCCATTGTATATCTTGATATCAATGTGTTTTGACCTCTTGATTTATCAATTTCTATTTTCTTTTAACCTGATTATATTACCAATTGTTTATCTAGTTGTTGTTGCTTTTAAATTACTAGTCAAATATCTTCTTTAAAATTATTTGTGAAATCTGCAGATTTTCTTCCCCCTCAATTCACTGCATGTTTTTTTAAAACTTACTATTACCTTCCTCTTGATTTGCTTTTTATTTTTTCTTTTTCCAATTTATTTAAATGCTTTAATTTGCTGAAAATGAAACAGGAAGAAGGGGGTAGGGCACAATCTTTAAAAGAATGAAATAGCCATAGGACATGACAAAAACTGGTTAGAACTAACTAGGTCCAAGATGGCAGAAGATTTGACCTTGAGCCTCATTGTACACTCATTGTAATATATTAGCATAAGCTAAGTGACATGCTCACCAGTGCTATAACAGTTCTGAGGCCGAGGCTGACCATCAAAGATCAAAAAGTGGGTGGTGGCCCAATTCCTGGAAATCTCCACCCCTTCACCAAAATAGTTGGAATAATCCTCTCACCCATTAGCCTACTAAATTACCCAGCCCATAAAAACTAACCAACCCAGATTTCGAGGCCTCTCACCTTCTGAGATGGCCCACACTCTGTCTGTGGAGTTTGTTTCTCTCTAAATAAATTCACTTCTTACCTATCACTTTGTCTCTCACTGAATTCTTTCTGCTATGAGACATCAAGAAACTGAGCTTCATTAAGTTCTGAGACCAGGGTTGTGATCTCATTTAAAAGACCATTGGGTTCAAGTCCCAGTCTGGGTTGCATGGTTTCAAAATGATTTAAGTACCTAACTAATTTAAGTCCCTAAGTCAAACCTATGTAGAGCTAAGTATAAGTCAGTCTGTGATGAATATTATAATTCTTCATTTTTTCCATTTACTTTTATCCACATTTCTCAAGATTTTTTTGCATGTCTACAAGTCTCAAGTAGCTTTTTAAAATGTTTCTATCTTCCCTAATGTCTTTTTCTGTTATTCCCAGTACATCCTTACTTTTCTTATACCTTTCTTTCCTTACTGGTGCCAGCTGATTTTTACCTCAAGCTGTGATTTTATTTCTCATGTTACATCAAATTTAAAAATGCAATAATTATTAATTAGGTCCTTTGATTTCATGGAAAACTTTTGGTCACATTTTTGCTGAAGATATGGTCATTAAAAAAAAATGATACTGGTTATTTAAATGTATTTACTTCTTACTAATTCCCTTCTTTATTTTACATATTCTTTTAGTGCCCATTACCTCTTCACTGCCAATCATTCATATTCCAAAGAGCAGTTTTCTTCCTGAACACGTAATTTGCAAATTTTATATATTTGGAGGAGCCAGGAGAATGCTCTAGAATATGTAGGTGATCTCCAGGAATACAAGTGTGTGTGGCTCTCTCAGTCTCTGTCTCTTGTATCTCTTTTCCTGTCTCTCTCCATGTCTGTCTCTATCTCTGTCACTCTCTGTCAGCATGAGTGTATGTGTGTTATTTAGCCTTACTTTCTGTTGATGACAAATATCAGCAAGAGAATTTATCAGCCACAATTATCTCTGTGCCCCATCATATGCATAATCCTCTGATTTCCTCTTTCACCAGCTCCTCCCTGCTCTTCCTCCAGTCAATCCATTCACTTTTATGTATGTGTTCAAATAACAGACCTTTGATTTTGTTTTTTTAGGGTATGTATCTACCTTGGAGAATTTCCTACCCTCTCAATGTTTCATTATTTCTGAAGTGAAAAGTATCCACCCTGCATCATCTTGCATTCTCTAGTACGTTTTCTTTTCTTCATTGAACTTGGCACTTTTCTTCTTATTCTTATGTTCAGAACGAGAGCTTGCCCTACTTTCCATTAATATGGAATTACCATTTCATGTTCCCCTCAGTTTCATTGGATTCAAAGAGGAGGAGGTAATGCTGTCTTTGTGGCATTATTTTAAACACAGAACTTTTTGTAACATTTAATTGCATCTTGGAATCACATTAATTCTACACTATTATTTTTGTATGTAAATATTCAAAATATATTGAACCCTTTTCATATAAAAAGTACTGTGATGTGAAAAATGAGTAAGACAGTTCCTTAAGTTGCTCACAGTTTACTCAGGGAGAAGAACATGGATTCATCTAATCAGAATACATGGCAGGGTGTGATAAGGTCTAAAATCATAACTGATTAAGACATAAATTGATTTGGTAAAATAAAAAGATGACTGTCAAAACTATCATTTTTTTTCTGAGTTATGAAATTATGACAGCATACCATAAATATTCTTTTCAAGTTATCCTCATTAGGTTTTAATATTTTTCACTATAGATTTACAGTGGCCTGAAAAGACCTGCAGTTGTATCTCTCGAAATACTGTAAATTATTCATGAATCAGCATTGTTCATGTTAAACTGAAGTGGTGAAATTGTCTGAAATATGGCAATAATTAATACCTTACAAATCACAGACCTTTTTCTCTAGCCCTTTCAGTGTCATCTCTTTTACGCCTCAGTCAAATTTTAATAAACCAATATGACGTGTTTGTGCTTTTACAGATAAAGGACAATGATCAATAATTGTTGACATTTTAGGCTTCTCATATAATAACTAAATAGTATTAATTTTAATGATTGAAATTTTAAGTCACTTCATTTCATGTTACAGTATTTTTTAAAAAGTATTTCTCAATCCTGTTCCCAGTTAAGGTCCCCATGAGCAAATGTCTAAATGTGAATTTTGCTTATAATCTTATTCTTTCATGTGCTTGCATTACTGTCAAAAATATATTAAACTGTTCTCTCTGAAGACATGTCCTATTACATAAAAAAATGTGGATGTTTTCCCTGTTCAGCTAGTAGACATTTCTTTGTCTCACATAGCTTCATATTTCTGGCTAAATTTACATTTTTTTCCTAAGCAACATAGAAAATATCATTTATTGTTTTTTCAGTTTTCTATTACACACATCAAGAAATCACATACTTAGTTTCCAAGGTATTTTACATCGTGTTTTACATTAAATAGTACAAATTACTTTCTAGGTACATTATTATAGGAAACAAATTCTGATAAATTTTTAAAAATTTAATGCCAAAAGAATGAGGTGACTATAGATAACAATACTTTTTATTTAATAACGCAGTTTCCATAGTTGAATAATTCAGGGCTCCCAAGACACATTGTCTCTTCATCAGTAGCAATAATAAAAAACCAAAACAACAACAACTAACAAAAAAACAAAACAAAAAATACAAAACTATAGAGCATTTTCCACATACTATACTTAAGTGCTCAGGAGAGATTAGAGAAAAAAGCAGAAACTTTCCATGTCTTAGGAAAGTGTGGTAAATAAACACTAAAGAAAATATTATGTATAGTTAATCACATATTTACAATTGTGTAAAGAAGTGCCTTTTAAGCTGAAGCTGGAAGGATAACTAGGATTAAATGAGCAAAGATTTGGAGATTAGAGGGAGTAAGCATCCTAGACATAAAACATATGGGAAAGTTGAGAACTGAATGAGAACATCAATTTGAAAGACCAGAAAGAAATTTAAAAACAATGGATCCTAAATCAAGGAAGGTGATTGTTATAAAGTTAGTTTAGATCAGATAGCCAAGGCCATTAACATGTGATACATATATTCATGATTTTGGATTCTACCTGAATCATTTTAAGTGGGGGAGAGTAACATAATCCACTGTGCATCATTTCAATATTGTTTTATTTACTATGTCAATTATAAATTAGTAGGTGTCTTGGCAATAGTGTGGGCAAGCAGGTGGATAATAGAACGTAGAATTTCTAAAAGTTCGTGCATAAGTATAAATTTAGCAAGATGGAGATATCGAGATAAATTTTCTAGGTTCTGGTATTATCAAACTTGGAGGAACTGCTTTACTGAATTGAGGAACACTAGAAAATAATCAAATATTTTTGTACAGAAAAAAGGTCTTGGATTCTTTTGGGGACATTGCTTTTCTTAGAAGCAAATGAGATACTCAAGGAGAGATTTATTAAATAAAAATATTTATTGATTAGCCTTTGAATGTTGACATTTATAAGATACAAAAAACATAGAAAATAGTTCTCGTGGAGGTTATATTGAAGTGAGGGTAACAAACAACAAAAACCAAACATTAGTAGGGTAGAAGTCCTGTGAAGAAAAATTAGATAAGAGATTCAAGGGAATAAAAGATTATAGTAATAACTATTTTAGAGAAGGTAGGGCAGAGAGGGCCTCTAAACAGGCAGCTCAGTAATAATAGGCTGTGAGTCTGTAGGAGATGAGCATTCCAGGGAGCAATGCAAATTCCTTAAGATGGTGAGTTTGTGGATGGGTAATAGCTGACTTCCAAATAAAGTGATTTGGGAATTATTGGGTCATCCGTGACGAATTAAGTTTGGGGATTAAATGATATAACACAAGGATGAAACCTAAAAACAGAACCCTGATACGTTTTCCTATTTAATGCCATAATTAGTCCCAAAAACTGTTAAGGTTCTTCAGGATAGATATTATACTTACCGTCTCATTTAGGGTCCTGGAAGACAATTACAACACACTTTGAAAAAGAAGAGCTTTTTAGAATGTTATGAGCCAGGTTATTAGGGCACACTTTTCCTAAGTCATGGTATGCTAAGTTTGATGCTAATTACTGATGTTTTTTGCCGATGGTTGGTGGTGTCCTCAGGCTGTCATGTACTGGTTTAAGACATGAGCACAGTTGAGGTTCTAAACAGTTTTTCAGGTATGAGGTAGTGCACTTACGCTCTAGCAAGATGGAGGTCTCATTTCTATGAGACTAAAGGGTTCAGTTGGTTTTGAATTTCAGAGATCTTGAGCACACTGACCAGTACCACCATCAAAAGTCTCATAGCCCCTATCTGAACATTAACTATGGTACAGAGGTTTTCCTATGCTGCTCTTTCAACATTATCTGAAGTCTTGTTCTCATATAGTTAGATCCGGTCTTGATGTTCATCAAAGTCTGAATATCTCATTGGTGCTCTAACAACTGCATTCTTTATAATCAGTTGCTTGGGTTTAGTCTCTAGCAATATTTTCTCTGAAATTCTAAGCAATCTGAATCTCCTTCAAAACTGCCATAAAATAGGTTTATCTGATGTTTCCAGTTCTCTTATCCAAGAGCCCCTAAAAAATAAGTCAGGATTCTATCACCACCTCAAAGGCCAGCTGCAGGACTGAGCTGTGGGAGCATGGTATAGACAGAAACAAATGTCTACCAACATATTCACATTCTTTTCAAAGTCTCTCTCTCCTACTAAACAATTTGGATGTATATTTTCTTTTGGATCTTGGAAGATTTTGTTCAGAAGATAATTCTGCATCTGTCATCTAATTTTTAAATACTTTCCCTTAATCATTGGTCTTTGATATCTAATTTTAGATTAAGGCCAAGAAAAATATTATGAAATCATTACATGATATTTCCTTTCTTTCTTTATCTTCTTTATTTCTCCCACTCTTCCTTCTGAATAAGGTAATTACAGGTGTTAGACACAATTTGCAGTTTTTTTCCAGGGCAGTGTTGTCAGAAAATACCAGCAAACAAATATGGTACATATTTTAGCTTCAAAAGTCAACCATACAACTTTAAAATAATGATTCAACATGCATGTAAGAAGGCAAAATACAATATGTGTTTTAGCACGGTTATAAAACAATATTCTCAAAAATTGAAGAAGTAAATTAATTTTCAGAAAAAATAATAGTAAGGTATGAACATGTGGGCACTATTTCCTGTCAATATTTGGCCTAAGTATGAGAGCCAGAGGCCACTAAGGAACCCTCTTCAAGGCTATTAACTTGAGGGCTGAGAGAATGTGCACCCTGATTCTAAGTGAAGCCCAGGTAACCAGTAAAAATTAAGCAAACTCTCCCTGGGTATCATTGTGTAGCAACCTACACCAGATTGGTGTAGTGTGTATTGATGTGAGTTCAGCTGTGAGAAAATTCAATATTCTCAAGCTATATTCCCAAGCTGGATTAAGCTCCAGAATGACATAGTAGAACATCCAGAATTTTCTGTGACTCCAACTGTATTAAAAAATAGCTGAGAATTATGGGAGAATGTGTTATTAGGCATGCTAAAGGTCCTAAAGATAGAAGAATAGCCTGTGCCAAGGATGAAGGAAGAAACTCGTTTTCAGAGGATCCACACCTCTACAAAGCTAGGAGAGTGCTGAGTTTCTACCTGCGGATAGTCCAGCTGCCATTTTAATTAGAATTATACTTACCTATGGTGAAGAGCATACAGGATGGATTTCACTTGAAATTAGGGGATAGCATAGCACTGGGACTAAATAGGACAAAATCTTGGCTTTCCCATTTCAATCACTATGCAATGAAATTGCATAATACATCATTGTCTTTGATGAGCCTTTTATCTCAGTCACTCCTGAGACATTTCTAACATAGATCATATGTTGTATTAGGTCACAAAATCTAGAATAATTTCAAACAATAGAAATTAATTAGACTAAATTTATAAAATATCAAACAACTAAAACAACACATTGCAAAACACAAGAAATGCAACATCTAGGAGCATATAAAAACAATTATATAAATATCGATATACACACTTTTATTATACTCACTTATATATGTATATGCAATCTATCTATCTAAATATTCATAATAAAATATATCTTCATGCAAATTGTAGTCACAGATTTTACAGATTATCTGGAAAATAATTTTAACACTGTGTTGAAATCCACATTCTTTAAAAACAACTTTATTCACTAGAAAATGACCATTAAAGTTTTTATTTAATAATAACAAATAATAACATTGCTGATAGTAATAAGGTCAATCAGTCATTTAACAGAAGGCTTGAGAAAGAGAATAGCAAAATAACTCTTAGAAAACAAAACATTTTAGATATTATTGGGTACATACAAAACCTCCATTCTTTACTATCACGTTAAGTACTTTACCATAATAACAGATGCTTCAGCTACCTCTTTCCTCCTCAAGGAATTCTGTGTTTTAGAAAAAGTGTTTTCAATACCAATTTCAAGGGTGGAATTAATATGAAGTTATTCCGGTTGCTTTCACCACTTATTTGTTGTAGAATGGATATGTGGCAATTCTAGCCAATAAAATGCTGAGAAAAGTCATAAGGCAGTATGATTATTTTCTTTGTCAGAATGCCATTGATTCTGTTTGCATTGGTTGGAAGTGTCCTTGTCATTCTCTTACTATGCAGGGAATGAGGGAATATTGATAATGGCAAGAAGGGAAATAACTCAGTTTCTTGATGAAAGGTTTGAGTCAGTGAATCAATCAACCTGAATGTCACTAATTATCTGGAATCCTTAGGAGATATAATATATTTTCCTTAGAATCTAAAAATTATGGAAACATCGTTTATTTTTCAGCCAAAAATGTTCTAGCTAGTTATCATCAAGAAGAAAATAAAGACCAAGGTAAAATTAGAGACCAGAAAAAGGTGATGAATATACACAACAGCCAGAGATGTATAATAAACAATACAAATGAACAATTAATTAGAATAACATGGAAATTGAAGTATACTATTTAAACCCCTAAAATTGAGATGAAGGGAAGAAAAAAATCAGATACAGGAGGAATAAAAGAAAATTTAAATTTGATCATGAATGAATAGAAAAGATAAAATATTTAAACCTATAGAGGACATCATACCTTACATTGAAGAAATAACCATCACTAAATAATATGGTACATAGTTTTCAAGATAGTTGCCTTGAACTTATCATGTGATAGATAATACTGCTGTTATTTGAACTGCAGCAGTACATAAAAAAAAATAAGTATCATTTTCTGATATTTTATTCAGAATAGCATAATGAACTTACCATTCTATGAGTAACAACCTTAACATGTAACATCTGGGTTGGCAAGAACAAATGCCTTACAGAAGGAGGCAGAAAAGGAGCCAAGAAGAAAGTAGTCCATCATTTTTCAAGATTGGTATGATGTGAAAGCACCAGCTATGTTCAATATAAGAAATACTGAAAAAACATTAGTCACAAGTACTAAAACAAACAAAATTATATTTGATTGCCTCAAGGATTTTATTTTTTTTTGAGTGAGACTTACTGATCTGCAGACTGATGAAGTTTTATTTAGAAAATTCAAATCAATTACTGAAGATTTGCTAGCAAAAATATTTCTGAACAATTTCTATGGCATGAATCTTACCCATGAAAAAATGTGTTTCATGGTCAAAAATTGGCAGACTATGATTGAAGGTCACGTTGTGGTCTAACTACCTATGACTATTTGCTTTGTCTGTTGTTTGTTGTTTTAACAACAACAAAAAAAAATGCAAGCAGATTCAGAAGACTTCTTATACTCAAGCCCACAATTCCACTAAATCACCTGATGGAAATTATGACCTGAATGGTGCAGGCAGTATGGTGATTATGATTAAAGCTGCCATGAGCATCTACGTGGAGATTTTCATGTTGTCAATTCCTTGGGTAAATACCAGAGATCATGATTGCTGGATTGTATAGTAAGAGTGTGTTTAATCTTGTAAGAAACTGTCAAAATGTTTTCCAAAGTGGCTGTACCATTCTGTATTCCCACCATCAATAAATGAGAGTTCTTGTTGCTCCACACTCTCACCAGCATCTAGTGTTGTCACTGTTTTGGATTTTGGCTATTCTAATAGATGTGTAGTGGCATCTCATTGTTGTTTTAATTTGCATTTCCCTAATGACATATGATATGGGGCATCATCATATGCTTATTTACAATCTGTACATGTTCTTTGGTGAGGTTTCTGTTAAGATCTTTGGTCCATTTTTTAATTGCATTGTTTGTTTTCTTACTGTTGAGTTTTAAGAGTTCTTTATCCATTTTGGATATCAAATGTGTCTTTTGCAAGTATTTTCTCCCATTCTGTGGTTTGTCTTTTCATTCTTATCAACAATGTGTTTGGCAGAGGAGAAGGTTTTAATTTTAATGAAGTCCAGCTTATCAATAATTTCTCTCATAGATCGTACCTTCGGTGTTGTATGTAAAAAGTAATCACCATACCCAATGTCATCTAGGTTTTCTCTTATGTTATCCTCTAGGAGTTTTATAGTTTTGGCTTTTACACTTAGGTCTATTTTCCATTTTGAGTTAATTTTGTGAAACGTGTAAGGTCTCTGTCTAGATTTATTCATTTATTTTTGCAAGTGAATGTCTACTTGTTTCATCATTTGTTGAAAAGTTGTCTTTTTTTCCATTATATAAATTTGATCCTTTGTCAAATATCAGTTGACTATATTTATGTGTGTCTATTTCTATACTCTGTATTCTGTTCCATTGATCTATTTATCTATTCTTTCACCAGTACCACACTGTATTTCTGCAGCATTATATTTAGTCTTGAAGTTGAGTAATGGCAACCACCAACATGGTTCTTCTTCAACATTTTGTTGTCAATTCTGTGTCTTTTGCCTCTCCACATAAACTTTAGAATCAGTTTGTCCATATCTACAAAATAACTTGCTAGTATTTTGGTGGGAATTGCATTGAATTTACAGATCAAGTTGGGAAGAAATGAAATCTTGAACATGGACTATATCTCCATTTATTTAGTTCTTCTTGATTTCATTCATCAGAGTTTTGTAGTTTTCCTCACATATATCTTGTACATATTTTGTTAGATTTAAACCTAATTATTTCACTTTTGGGTGCTACTTACTGTATTTTTTAAAATTTCAAATTGCATTTATTCATGGCTGGTGTACAGGCAAGCAATTGGCTTTTGCATAATTTGTGTATTAACCTTGCATCCTGCAACCTTGCTATAATTGCATATTAGTTCCAGGAATTGTTGTTGTTGATGATGCTTTTATATGTTCTACATAGATAATCATGTCACCTGTGAACAATTTTATTTCTTCCTTCTCTATTATTATACATTTTTTTCTTGTCTTATTGCATTAGCTAGTACTTCTAGTACAATGTTGGAAAGAAATGGTGAGAGGGGACATTCTTGCTTTGTTCTTGTTATTAGTGGGAAGTTTTCTATTTTCCCTTTTTTTTTTTTTTAAGTCTAGAAATCGGTAATCACTCTTCTGGTTAAGCTAAATTTATTTTTTCCTGTTTAAACTTCAAACCACATAATTTATTTCAAAGAGTAAAATAATCCACATTTTATTTTGAACTATTTTTTCTCCTTATTGACTATTTAAGTCAGATAATCACTTAAACTTTCACTTATTTTTACTTTAGACATGCACTAATATTAAGAAATTTGAAGTCAACTAAGACACAATTTCATTTGTATACTAATCACTTAATAAAGGTGTATACGTTCTGGGAGGAGATCAGTTGAAATATAGTTAGAAATTCATTTAAATGTCTCTTTTTATTAAAGATTATTGTCTATAAACTAGAATCTCAAACGTTACTTTTACTTTGAATTTTTATTCTTTCTCTACACTAAAAGAGTTTTTGGTATTTAAGTATGCTTTTTATATTTTCTTAAGATATTTAACATAGGTTTGGTACTAGAAAGACATAAAAATGTGGGGTTTTAAGTACTTTAATTTTCTCCATGATGCTACCTAAGTGAAAGAGATTTAAGAGATTAAAAAACACCTACAGATCATTGAACAGACATACATACATGCACACACACAGGCAAAAATCGGTGATCTTTAATAAAAAATAGGAAGCCAGTGTTAGAATTTGATGAGATTTAAACATTAAAAAAAGGAAAAACTGGATTGAAGATCAAAGAACTGAGTCTAATACTCTATATCTGAGAACATATTAAAAAAAAAATGGTTCAGTGAGATCTACTATCAAATAAGAAATTAGTTTCAGTTACAAGTAATACTGGAAAGAAAAAAAAAATGTATCAGACTGACTACCATAGCTGAAGTGGCATAACATTAAATGCTAAAATATCAAGTTCTGTGAAATTAAATAAATCAAAGCTCAAAGGTTTAGCTTCAAAATCCCCATATACTGAGGCTGTGAAATTTGGATAGTATTTCAAAAAAGCAGATTTTTTTTACAGCAGTTTTCAGAATTTCAATTTTTTCTTTAGTAAATTCAACATGTTTTGCTAATTTATGCTAATGCATGTACCCTGCCGAATGAATCAATATCATCAAAAGTTTTTTTTTTTTTAAAGCAACATTCTATTTAGATTTTAAGGATATATATCTAAGTCAATTGCATTAATCTGAGAACATAATTCTTAAAAAGTAACAACAAAACATATTACTAAAGATTTACATATCCTCTATGTAATTAACTTTTAAATTGTTAATGTGGCATTTAATGCCTGCAATTATGTAATTCTTCATAAAGGAGTGAACAACTTTAAATAAGATTTCCTGGAAAGGGATTACTATAATGGCTAATATGAACTTTAATATAGAATTGGCCTAGTGGTCTATGAGACTAAAGCCCTTTGAACTTGAAAAATATATTTTTCTTTAGTTTTATTATTTTTTTCTTATTTTTAATAATTAAAGTGTAGCAGATAACATAGTACATGTGAGACACTGAATTTATATTTGTTAAGCAAATTATTGAATCAACAAAGATATTAGTTATTTAGTATTTAATTTGTAACAATCAAGATGCCAATATTAGTTCATGATAAAATTTTTACTGGGGAAAAAAAAAAGATATTTGATGGAGTTTACACATGTAAGAAACTCACAATATTTTGCTGAGTTATATCACATCCATTGCTTATTAAGATATCTTTTTTTCTTATGGAATGATGTTTGATAACATTTATTTTTATTTTCCCTCCTTTTTGTCTTATTCACTATCCTAGAGCATACTTCTACAAAGTATTTGGGAAGTATTTTTAAGTTAGTAAAAAGTTAATAATTATGCTGAGCAGCATAATGGCAACAAAGAGATGGCCACTGGATTTGATCATGGAAATTTTCATTGACATTGGTAAGGGCAGGATCAAGGGAGGTGTAAGGATGGATACCTAAAAAGAGTGGTTCTAAAAGTGGAGGTGAGTATGAAAGGACAGAAATAGTAAATACCATTGTTAATAAATTTTTCTCTAATCGGATGTCATCAAGGAATAATATATCACTCTAAACTAATAGCATTAGAGAATAGTATATCACTCATATGTCTAACTCTATGAATATATCTTGTGTTTTCTGCATAGCACATATTTTTTTTAAAAATATGTTTGAAAACTATTAATTCATCAATATGTCATGTTTCTCAGAATATTATAAATTAATCTCCTCTATTTTAATTTTTCCTGAATCTATAATAATATTCCTATTTAAACTTATAATGTGGAATATTCATCTCCCTTTTGCTAATGGATTTGGGGAAATTAATGGATCACTTACATAATTTTCTGTCTATGTTTTTTCATTTTTTATGAATTTATTTTATTTTGGGTGCATTGGGTCTTCATTGCTGTGTGCAGGCTTTCTCTAGTTGTGGCCAGTGGGGGCTACTCTTTGTTGTGGTGTGCAGGTTTCTCATTGCGGTGGCTTCTCTTGTTGCAGAGCATGGGCTCTAGGCAGCAGGCTTCAGTGGTTGTGTCATGCAGATTCAATAGTGGTGAATTGTGGGCTCTACAGCACAGGCTCAGTAGTTGTGATGCACGGGGCTTAGTTGTTCCGCGGCATGTGGGATCTTCCTGGACCAGGAATCGAACCCTCATTGGCATGTGGATTCTTAACCACCTCACCATAGGGGAAGTCCTCTATGTTTTTAAAAGCTATTCCTAGCAATACACATTGAATATTTCCAGGGTATTCATATTCCTTCATTTATCATTACATTCCTCTTCTCATGCCTATTGTCCTGTATTTTTATTATATTACACAGTTTTGTCTATTGTTAAATGCATTATTAAATATTAGTATTTATATATAATCTATATATGTATACATTTTTAAATTTCCTATATATTTTTCTCTCTTATTCCCTTTACTATGTCTCCCCACTTTTTACTCTTATTGTGCTACACATTTTTTAGTTTTATATATTTAAACTGAACATGAAAAAACAAATTTAAGGCTATTCATTATTTCTGAGCAGAGCTAGTGACATATTCTAATAATTCTATTATGTAATATGATCAATAGTTCCATAATAATTAGAGCTACATAGTTTTTTTTTCCTCCAGGGACTTGATTATTTTTGAATAATTAATGATTTATTATTTATTTTTCATTAAAATCAAAATATGTTTTTGGAAGTATCAATTGAATATATTGAGATTTCTGTTGTAGAAATACATGTAATGTTTTTACATATTCTATATCCATGAAAGAAGATATATGTCTGTTTATGTATCTATATATATCTTGAATTTTATAATATTCAAAATAAAATAAAAATTTGAAAATTTTGATTTTATAATCATGAATTTCAAAGCTGTTTTTAAACAAGTATGATATTATAAAGCAATCAGATAATATGCTATTACCTGGAGTCTGTGGAAACATTACTAGCTGCATAGGTAAACTGTAGTGATGATTTCCAGTGATATTTTTATTCTATGAAGACTTTTAGTGCACTAATATACTCACTATAATCTCAGGGAATATGCTAAATTTAAATTTAAATTGAAGTATTCAAATATTTTTGCTCAAGTGAAAATATCTACTAGTCAGATATCAAGTGAAGTTAAATTTGTGGTTTTCTAAGTTGCAAAAACATTAACTTTAAAAATACACAAGAGCATGAGCAAAGTAATACCTTTTTTGGTTATGGTTTGGTTTTGAGTTTTTGCTGTTTTATTGACTAAATGTTGAAGGACATCCAAGTGACAACAGTGAATATTTTTTCAATAACTAAAAGTCATTCTTTAATATCTTTTTTCTGCCAAAAAAATTTAGTAATCAACAATATGCCTTGAGTACAAAATCAATAAGGAACCAGCACACCAAGTAATATTTATGTATATTCACAATACATAATTCTGTTAAAATTTGTTTCAAGGATATTTTAAGTAATATCGATTTTTGTTCCCTGTTGAATCACACTGTCAAACTTTATCAAAATAAAGAGACTATGTATTGCAGCTGATAAGAAGAGTAGTTGAATAATTATGTGGTGACAAAGTTATTTTCTGTCATTTATCAGAGCGGTCTCAATATTTACCTTCATCTTGTTAACAGATGGCTGATGGGTCAAGAATGATGAGAACTGAGAACTGACTTGATATAACAGCAGTGATATCACTGGTGACTTAACTGAGCAGAATCAGTTCAGTGCTGAACGTGCCAACCTCATTTGAATTGGTCAAAAATGAAACAATAAGAGAAAAAATAAAGATAAGATAGCAGCTTTAAGAAGGGTTGATGTTATTTGTTTGTTTGCGAAGAGAAAGAGAAAACAATGGTGTAAAGAATGACAAGGCTTGATTATGAGGTGATTTTTAATAATTTTAAGATATATACACAATGGAATATTATTCAGCCTTAAAATAAAGGAAATCCCACTATTTGTGATAACATGCATGAACCTGGAGGACATTATGCGACACACAGAAAGATACTGCATGATCTCACTTAATTGTGGAATATTAAAAAGTCAAACTCATAAAACCAGGGAGTAGAATGGTGGTTACCAGGTGCTGGGGGATGGGAGAAATGGGGAGATGCTGGTGATAATGTATAAATATTCAGTTTTAAGATGAATAAGTTCTGGGGATCTAATGTACAGCGTGGTGACTACAGCTAATAATACTGTACTGTATACTTGCAATTTGCTAAGAGAGTAGATGTGAAGTGTTCTCACCATATGCACACAAATTAACTGCGTGAGGTGAGATATGTGTCAATTAACTTGATTGTGAAAATCATTTCACAATGTATATATATATTAAATCATCATGTTCTTTACCTTAACAAATCACATTGTACACTTAAATATATACAATTTTTATTTTTCAATCATGCCTCAGTAAAAGTAGGAAACATTTTTAAATAAACAACTTTTTATTGAATAAGATTTAAAGTGCAAGTGGAGTGAATAAAATGATGCTGCAGGAGACTACCTGGAGAATTGTCAAAGTGAAGTCCTTGAGTTGTATAAAGGAGATGCAGTTTTTATATACACATGATGGTAAAGAATTCTGTAGAAAAAAAAGGTGATTTGGAGAAATATAGTAGCAGGAGAAAAGTCAAGAGTGTGGGCTCAGATGCAGGTGGATAGGCGTAGTGAATGAAGATTGCAGATGCTGTCTGCTGAGTGTTTTGTTTCTGTGTAAAATAGAGGGTCATCAGCGGAAGGTCAGAATGAGAAACAACAAGGTGGAGATTTAAGGAAAGGAGATAATCCCTTAAAATATCCAGAAGAGTAAGATAATAAAGAGAAGTATAATCATAAAGAGAAGTAGGATAGAAAACAAACTAGGAAAATTCTAGTTAAATATTAAGGCACCAACTTAGATTAGCTATTGTGATTTTAAAATTTGGCCATTACTATGGATTTACATTTCACTCTAGCCATATTCACCCCTATGGATTCAGGCATAGAGTTGTCTAATTGGATATTGGTTTAGTCAAAATAGTAAAATGAAGTGAAAGATGGCAAGGAACTCACAGTTGTATGCACGTTTCTAATAGGTTTATAGGTTTCTGGGGTTGATATATCAGATAAGTAAACTGGAGCCTAAAGATACAGTGTTCAGAGGTTAGAGTGACCAGAACTGAAATTATGAGAGACTGCTAGCATATAAGGTATCAACCTGGGAGTGAATAACCAAGGTAATCTAAAAGACAAGTGCAAAGGAAAAAAAACAAACAAACAAAAAAACAAGGAAATGAGATGCCAAGTCATTGGTAATCTTATTAATGTGACTACAATCAAAACAGAGAATTACGATGGGGATAGTGTTAAAGAGAATGAGAGTCAATCCAAATTAAAATATTTTATTGTAAAATCTATTTATAAAGGGATTAGTGTATTCAACTCTTGAAATATGGTAAACGTACTATGCTTTGACTATATTTTGCTGCAATATTTACAGTTATATTGTAGTTGCCTTGTGGTAAAGCAGTGAGAAAAGAAACAAAAACAATGGTGATTTCCCCCTTCTTTTTTGGACACATGGGGTTCCTTTTCCTAGGTCCTTAGCACTGAGACATGGATTTTTCTCTTGGGGTGTTTGGTGCCAGTTCTGTCACTGACCTCCCAGAAGTATAGTTTTTTGACTGTAAAAGGAATTCCTCACATTTCTGCTGACAAGACTCAATTTTTTCAGTGCTCTGGATGAAAAGAGATGAATTCTTCTGGATTTATACTGTTCATGCATTCTGAGTACTTCCAGGACTCAGGCCAATTTTTGGATCAAATCTGGAGGTAAACAACAACAACAAGAACCTCATTGCTATACAGAACTTTCTTAGTTTTGACTTCCATTTCAATCTGCCTGAACTTATTTATTTTTCACAATCCTCAGATAGCTGTTCTTTGTACTCTGTCCAGAGCTTTCAATTGTCGTTTGTGGGGAAACAAGACCCTGGTGGGTTTAAACCATCTTTACCAGCATGAGAATTCCAAGATTACAATATATAATTGATAAAAAGAAACTTGTTAGTATTCAAAGGAAAAATAATACAACCAATATTGGAAAGCAATCTAGGTTTTTAGAAAACAACTTTATTGATAAATAAAGTTATGCTATCTATGGTTAAAAAACTGGACAGTGTTACTAGTATAATTTCAGATTAGATTATGAATATGTATTATAGTTACAGTAAATTATCATAAATAAAATGCAATAACACAATAAATACAATTATCTCTGAAATTTAAACAATCAACATTTATTTATACTTGATTTTGTATCACTATGTGCAAGATTCTAATAATTTCTTTCCCCAAAAATTTTCATTAGACATCAAATCCATGTTTTTGGATCTTTATAATATTTCATAAGATTAGTAAATAAAAGAAAATAGAAATATCCCATAATCATTTCTATAGAAAAAAATATAACACAACAAAAATGTTTTACAATGCTGTGAGTAAAATTCTACAAAGGTCTCAGTAGAATGAAAGGAAAATCATACCTTTTGTGAAACAAAATGTTATTTATGTTGTATACCAATATTCATTTATTTCAGCACCTGATAATTTTGTAATACATTTTTTAATTAAAATATTGTGACTATACAGTTTAAATAAAAACAGCCAACTCTATTACTCATTTAGTGTCTAACTGCCAAGAGAATGCATATGTTCTGTTTGGGTATGTGTGTATTGTATGTGCATTCCCACACATGAAAAGGGAATAATTTGGTGTTACAACAAAAATGTCCAATTGCCCCAAGCCAAAGATAAACAGTACAGTGACAGGACTTCTGTATCATTCAATGCCATATTTGCCTTGGCTGCAACACCTCATTAAAAGTCATATAAATTATTGTCCACTTTTACTTCAGTGGTTGGAAATAAATTACTTGCATATCTCTTGTGGATTAAGTTATCTCTATGCATACATATAAATCACACAGAAAGAAACCAAATTACCCCTAAATGTTCATAGACTCATATTCCTCATTCATAATAACACTTATTTCATCTATAGACATTTAATAGTGTAGTACAGTTAATATGTTTCAAAGATGAGCCTGTAACACTCAGGATTATTAACTACAACAAATCTGAACAGCAGTTCAAGTCTGCCAGTTTCCTGGCAGTACAGTATATCATTTTAATACAAGATATACCTGATAAGTTTCAGGCACTCTCTACTTTTGAAAGCAATTTTCTCTATCCCCTTTATCCAGCCCAATAAAAGAGTCAGAATGTTACCATAACTTCAGTTTAGTTACTCTAGAGCTATCATGGTTAAATCTGTCTTGGTTCAAATATACCTTTAGCTGCTTAAAACTTCTAGTATATGTTCCAACTTTAAAACCCACCAAGTTCATTTCGAAAAGGTACATAGCAAAGATTTTTATTTAAAAAGTACCTCAAGCCATGACTTTGCAATTGCATTTCTGGCAGAATTGTCACAATTAAATTTAACATTAGAGGAGGAAAATTAAAAACTAAAACCACTTTTGAACATAATGCATGCATCCATTTTAAGTTATATCAAATGTAGAGAAATTAAATGTATTTAAACATATTTTCATTTTTCAAAATAGGCAAAGTAAAAAAGAAGAGTGTTATGGAAGTTCATATTTATTGTCTATAGAATTGCTTAAATAACAAAGAATTAAGGTAATAAATAATAATAAAAATAATATTGATTTTATAGGCTTCTATAACTAGTAGAGAGTTTGGTGAAGAGATGTCTCATATTGTATTCCAAACATTTCCCACCCTAAAAATAAAGGATGATTTTGAAAATCATATGCAATCAAAATAATTTATTATATAGTGAGAAAAAGGCTTGAAATATTAATTCAGACCCAGGCACACTATAGATCTCACACAATACCAACATTTACTAATTCCCATAAGCATATATGGTAAAATGTTTCATTTTTTGAGGTGTTAATATTGGAAGTTACGGTCATTATACTCTTTATAAGTTTATCCTTTATCCACTATTTTTTAAACCTCTATATATAGAAATTATATTATGTGAACTTCCATAGTGTAACACCTAGTTATACTGGTCATATATAAGATCACTGAATATATATTATATATATTTGTCTGTAATTAAACATACCCTATTTCACAGGTTCAGAAGCATGTTTTTCATATTTTACTAATTATGAAAATTATCATGATGTAAATTGATATTAAAATATGTTTGCCAGCCACTAAAAAGAAGAATAAGGTGTGAGGAGGGGTGTAACATTGTTAAGCTGGTGGGAGCAATCTGCTCTCAAATGTAAGCAATAATTGTGTGCACTATATAGAAAGACTTTAAAGGCATCTTTATAAAAACTAAAAGTGAGTACTTTTTTTGTTTTCACCATATACTGGTAACTCTAAACAATATCAATGATAAAATATTCCTCTATGACAAGACAGATTACTCTTGCCAAAAATGTAAAAAATATGTTTTAAAATTTCCTTTGTGGTATTTAAATGAATGTTTAAATAACATTTGTATTAAATCAATTTAAATATGAATGTGATATTAACCTGGAAGTGCAGATGAAATGCCAATATCCAAAATGATACTAACATTCATCAAGGCTGTAAAAGGCCTATCAGGGCTGTAAAAATCCAAATCAGTAGTACCTAATGCTGATAATTAAAGATTAATCAGTAAAATCCGTGAACATGAAGAAGACTGACTCAAGCTCTGTTTTTGACACTTGAAAAAACATGGGGTATTTCAGGGTTTGGATAAATATGTGCCTTGGACAGTTACTAAAAATTTTGTCATTATGTAGTATAATGTCTTTTTTATTATTATAGCAACAGGCTGTTATAAATCTGTGTATTTTTCCAAAAGTTTAGGGGAAAATTTCCCTAATTGCTTAACATGCTATTCATAATAAATGTAATAAATAATTTATTATATGGTATCTTGGTCTTGAAATTCTCAGTTTCACACAGGGAAATATTTGGATAACATAAAGACTGAAAACCTGAGAGGTTTATAGTTTTGTGACTCCGAGGCTTTTGTACATCAAATTTTTTGTATCAAATAATGTTATTATAAAACATGGAAATACAGTACAGAGGAAATTTCAAGAAAAATTATAGCATATCCTCCTGTGATGATACTCTGACAAAATGGACACCCCTATGTGAAGAAACGGTGGTCTTATAGAAACAAAGTTACATACAACTTCCAAATGTGATTCATAAAATTCCAAGAAGTAAATAATATTTCCCAAATGAAAATATCTCTCATGAAAAGTGTTGAATATTCAAGAATATTTCTAAATATTTTCTGAGTAAGCAAACACAATCAAGCATAACCGTTTTCCCACACCTTAGCTCTAAACTCCTAGATCCTAACTCAAGCAATCTGAAGAAAAAATAAAATTATAAAATAATGGATATAATACTTAATTAATGCTAAAATCTAGTCAGAGGTCTCATATATTTGGTCAGAGTATTCAATTAATATTTGTTATATATGAAAAAACACAAAAATTGGGGTAAAAAGCCATAGGTGAAACAAAATAAAATGTCAAATCACAAAGTTTACAAAGACATAGACACACACACACACACACACACACACACACACACTAGAAGTAAGGTTTTTAAAATGGACATAGTAGTCTACATACCTTTAGGTACAATTGAGAAATCACAAAGCTTTGAAAAAGTTGAATTTTTAAAAACTAATTTTTAAGATTTGCTACTTTTCTAATAAGTTCCTTATAATTCACAGAAAATTTAAAGAAAGAAGGTGTGTAAAGCATAGGTCAACGCAGTGTAGAAAAAGAGAGTGAGAAAATCCACAAAGAAAGTTATCTTTGGAGGAGAAAATCAGAGTCAGATACACTCTATTTCCCAACACATACATGCTATCAGTAATATATCCTGCACATAATTCTAAATTGCTTTTTATTAATAACTCTAAGCTTCCACAATGTGGCACAGCATCAACACTTATATCTTTATTAATGGATATTAATGAATTAAATGTTTTCTTTTTCTTTTTTTTCATTTATCATGTAGCAAAAGTGGCTGTGATGATCTTTACCTGGCTACATCTTTTACCTCTTTACTTTTTACCTGTTTACCTGGCTACTTCCTAGGATATTTCCTGGAAGCAGAATTGGTGAGTTACATGGCATGCGCCATTTTAATATTTGAGTAACATGTTGCCCAAATCATCCTCACCACTGAGCTTTTGGTGGTAATTTTATATCTAGCCTATCTGGAATGAACAGGAAGAATAATGAAGTTTGAATTATTTCACAACCTAATTTTGGAAGAATTATTTGACATTACTAATACTTATATCTTTTTTTTGAACCATTTAACTATATTTTATTTTATTTTGAAATTGGAAATTATCATGCATATTCAGATTTTTTTGCTGTACATTTTAATATAGTATAATAATTATTACAAGCAAAAGATTATGTGTAAATTGCATGTACGTTATAAAACACTATATTGTATGAACACTCATGTACACACTACTCAGTTCAAGAACCATATGGCACCAATAGCTTATACCTGCCTGTAGGTACTCTCCATCACATCACTTCTCCCCAGATGAAACTATGTTCTTGAATTTTGTGTTTATCATTTCATTGCTTATAAAAATAATTTCATCACATTTTTACATAATCAGTATATTGTTTTGTTTTGCTTTTTTTGAACTTTATAAACATATTAGACTGTACTTAATATTCTGGGAGTGTTTTTCACTCAACGTTATGTTTCTAAACACCTATATTGTTCTGACTGTAGTTCATTCATTTGCACTGCTATAGTATATTTCATTGTGAGAATAAGTTATTGAGGTTGTTCCCAGTTTTTGTTCTAGCAAACAGTGCTCTTTTGAATATTTTTCTGCTTGTCTCCAGTTGTTATGTTGAGAAGCTATGGGTCATTACCTTGAAGTGGAATTGTTGAGTCATGAGATCTTCAAAGATTTACCTTTAAAAATAGTGTCAAATTGTTTTCCAAAGTTGTATCACATTACATGTTCATCAGCAGCGTTGAAGTGTTCCTATTGATTCACATCCTGCTAGCAGTTGATATTGTCAGGCATCTTCATTTTTGCCGGTTTAGTGGATATGCAATAAAAAATATGGAAAGAAATGTTAGAGGAATGCAAATTAAGACTACAGTGAAATAACATTTTTTTACCCACTAAGCCAGCAATAATACTTATATTTTTAAAAATAAGGAATAAGCTGTAAGTTTAAATATAGAATTCACTCAAATAAGTACCATTAAATAAATTTATTAAAATTAGTGATTCCATACACATTCTAATATTTGAAGAAAGTAAATTAACTTTATAGTCATAACATAAAGTGAGAATTATCTTAGTTTAAATATATCCAGTAGAGTTTTACTTAAAGGTTATAAAGTTCACAAACATTACTTGGATTGGTTTGACTTAAATACAGCTGACTCTTAACATTCTTATTTCAGTTACCGCAATACATGCTTAGGCTTACAGGTCATACCAGTTAGAACTAGACACATTTTTAATCTAAATTTCTACTGTGTACTGTTATCTTAATGCCCAGTTTTGTTAGTATATAAATACATATAAATATTTTCACATAATATTACTTAATAAAGAGAATATTGTTTGTTTTAGTCTGCTCAGGTTGCTATAACAAGATATCATAAACTGAGTACCTTATAAATAAAAAAACCTGTTTCTCACAGTTCTAGAGCTGGGGAAATCCAAGACTAAGGCACTGGCATATTTGGGGTCCAATGAGAGCCCACATCCTGGTTCATACACTGCAGACCCACTTCCTTGTTCATAGAGAGTCATCTCCTTACAACCTGTGTCCTGACAACTTGGAAGCAAGTGTAAGATTTCTCTGGGGTCTCATTTTTAAGGGCACTAATTCCCTTCATGAGGGATCTGCCCTCATGACCTAGGCATCTCCCTAAGACCCCACTTACAAAGACCATGATATTGGGGAATACATTTTAACATAATGAATTTTCGGGGTAGGTAAACATTTAGACCATAGAATTCCTTATGTTAAGAAACAGCATTTTTAACTTGAAAATATCATTAAATCATTTAGTGTTTTAAGTTTTAGATGTTTATAAATCTATTGTATTTACAATTTATAAACTTTTTAGCCTATTCTGTAAATTTAACAAATATCTAAATTGGCTCAAATATATTTTGGCTTACTCTTATATTCATCTTATGGAGAAATTCTAAAAATATTTGAAAAATGTCTTCATCCTGAATATTTAAAATTTATATTTAAAAATTCAGAGATTAGCAAATTTTATTTTTTCTATGATAACTCATTTTCCATTCTGAAGTTTTTTTTTTTTTTTTTTTTCTGAGAAAATTGGAATTATTCATAGAATTTCTATTTAAACCAATAATATCCTTGCTGGGTTAGAAGGTTTCTTGAAAAATAGCAGTCATTATGTGGTCCATAAAATATACATCTCACAGATGTTCACATATTCCTTCCAAAGATGAGAGAAAAATGTATCTACTAATAGGCAAGCAAGCTGATGTTTCTTTGATTCTAAAGAGTAATTGGGATGTCTTCTTAGAATACAAAAATGTAAGAGAAATGGTGTCACACAAATAACTAATATAACCCCTGCTAACTGGAGCAGTTAGAGGTAGGCAGAAATGAGGGCAGTGAGGCTGATTGGCAGGCAGCGGGCTAAGTTAATAATGACATTATAGAATATGTTGGGTTTTGAGTTTTAATGAAAGAACAAAGCAAACTAATTAACTCAGTTAAAACTAGGGAGTGCCATGATCACAGTTCTGTAAAAAAACAAAACAAAACAAAACTATGCTTTATGTAAAATTGAATGGATTGGTACATTAAAAGACATAGGTACATCTGTTAGGAAGATTTTGTAATGTTCAAAGTGGAGGATGATGATAGATAGGGTGATATTGACAGAGAATCTCAATATCAGAAATAGGCAAATCAAGTAAAATTACTTTTTAATTTATGCTTTAAATGAACAAATATTACTGAGCAAGACCTTTTAATTTCACAGCAGGAGAATATTAGAAAGTATGATTTTCAAGACACGCTCTGATGTAGAAGTGCATTGCAGATCATTACATGGAGAATTGCTTCTCCATGGTCGTTTTGAATTTTTAAAAAGAGGATCTGAAATATATATACAATAAAACAAGTCTCATGATATTATAGTATTTCAGTATTCATTTTTCTTGTGGAATATAGAAAAATAAATCTCAGTGTTAGAAAGCCTAAAAGCTATAGTACAGTCACACAGATTAAAGAATCTGAGATCCAATTTGTGAGAATAAATTTTCCTCAGAAAAAAATGTATTTCTTAATTTTCTCCCAACCTTCTTGAAGTATAATTGACAAAATTATACATTAAAGTGTACAACCTGATGATTTAATATATGTTTACACTGTGAAATGATCACCACAATCAAGTTAATTAACAGCCCTCAGAAGAAAAACTAAAAGTTGCAGTTATCTTCATCTTCAGAATTTATAATGATATCATGAAAAAAACATAACAAATGAAATTATCCAATCATTTCTCACAGCAAAAGGGTATTATTGATGAGAGTAGTCATATCTTCCAGTGATAAGTAAAGAATAAATAATGATTTGCACATATGCGTGTTATTTTGGGGGAAATATGTCAATTTTTTGAACATTTGATTTAATGTTAGTTTTATTTTAAATAAGCTTTAACTACAAATGTTCAATAGTCTAGTGCAGTATTTTCACTTGCTCCTTTTTTTTTTTTTTGAAATCTTTTGGAAATATCCAAAATGGCTTTACACTCAAAAGCCAATGTTAAAATTACCATTAGGAATGTTCCTTCTCCTTCACCTAGGGCCTTGTCATGCTGAGACCATAGAGAAGGCAGAAACAGATCAAAGGCCAAGTGATCATGTTCAAAGATTGATTTTTCAGATAAGGTGGAACTCCTTGTTTAACATATAATTTTTTTCTCCATACAAAAATTTGACTTATTTTTTTAATCCTAAAAAACAAAAGAACATATATTCCCAGTATGTTCAAACCTCCACATTCTGAAAAACTCTCTTTACATAACATCAGCAGCAACAACATTCTTTATTTCCTATTCATCCAATTTTTAGAATGATTGCTTACCTTTATTTCCTTTGGAAAAAAAATATTAGAATTTATTTGATAAAATAGACATTTACTGACGGTTAGTTTAAAACGCTTGGTAAAATTTGGGGATTTGATCAATTAAATATCACTGTCTATCAGCGAAGCATTCATGTTTCTTGAAAATGAAAACAAAATCATATTTTTGAAAACACCCTCAGCATAGCTGTAGGCTTACAGAACATTTTATAATAATATTAATAATAAATGTAAAGCATATTCATAAAGCCTTATGTTTCTCTAGAAAATCAGACTATATTTATATGCTCTAATTTGTTTGTATACCATAAAATTTTAATTCCATTGCTTTGCTTGTGCATATGTTCTTTTCAATAAAACATAATTGTGTGCTGAGATTCTGATGGCAGAAGACTCTTATTTATATTAATACTTATTTTCCACGAGTATATGTGCTAATCTATCACAATTTTACATTTATCTTTCCTCTCCCATTAAAAATACAGGATTTAATAATTATATTTTGATCCAATGCTTTAATAGTATTGCAAATTTCTGCCATGTGATAAATTTACTTTGCAACTTTCTTCCTTAAATTCACCAATACCTCATTTATTAGAGTATTTCACCTAGTTTCAAAAACATTTCACTTTCTTCCTTTTTCTTTTTGTTGTGTTGTTTCTTTTTAAGATGATTTTCAAAGTTTTAAAGTGAGACACCAATATTTCTTAAAGCACACATAGGATACTTTCTGGTATAAGAGGTACTTTTACAACTTTAAATAATATAGTTAAACCTATTGATCCTTTAATTTTATAGAGTATTTCTTTACTCAGCTCTTCACTTTCCTCCTTCTTTCTCCCAGCAAATACACTGAGAATATTATAATTAAGTAAATAATATTTCTTTCAGTATTTTTAATTAGTGTGCTTGAACTCATAGGGAAAGACATGCAGTCCTACAGCACACAGTCTATGCCACACTCTCCTACTCTTTAACCTGCCTTGCACTCCTGTTACCCCTTTCTCTGCTCTGATTTTTGCAGGGTTTTTTGGTTTTGTTTGTTTTGTGGCCTATTATAATTATCCTATTTGTTGTGACTATTGTTTGTTTTCTTTCTGTGCCAATGGGATTGCAAACTTCGAGAAGACAAAATCTTAGTTGCTTTATTTGACTAACACATAGTTTGTGCTCAGTATTTTCTGAGTTAATGAAAGCATGAGTGCTCCTCAGACCTTCATCAAGTACCCTAAAATGTTCCTTTCACACTTGTTTTCATCTGAACTTAAAAATGTACAGTGTTTAGGCTCAAGGTATGGCTCTATTATACATTATTTAATCAATTACATCTTAACCACCACACACTAATTCAATCAATTATATATGAAATTGAATTCCTAATAATTTTCAAGTATTTAGGTAGATGCTGCCTCTACAACATAAGATGGCATAATGTCCCTGTATTTATGGAATTTATATCAAATATGTAAACAAATTAATACAACTAATTACAATTGAAACTACAGCCACAGAGGATTTAGATTGGGTAGTGCGATGAAGAAAGGAAGGGGACCCACTTAGAGGGAAGATTGACGTTGAAAGGCCTCTCAGACACGTGAGACACGTTGATCTCGGGTGACCGCAGCCTACAGTGGCCTGAGGCAGGGTTTCAGTTCCTGGCCAGAGATTGAGGTCAGACTGTGGCAGTGAGTGCTGAATCCTAGCCAGTAGACCAGTGGCCAGTGACAAGACCCTGGCCCTTTGGCTTTACAGAAAAGAATTCCCACACAGACGGAAAGTAGTGAAACAAGTAAGGTGTTTATTAGGAAGAAAAAGAGGATGGATGGATAGACACACAGGCAGACTCAGAGAGAGAGTCGTGCCCTTGTGGTAGTTTGAATCACTTTTATGGAGCATTTCCTCTGGGTTTCCTTTGGCCAATCATTTTGATTTGCCTGGTTCTGAGGCCGTATTTGGTATATCTCAGGGTCCTCCCATGTATGTGTGTGCATCTCTCAGCCAAGATGGATTCTAGTGAAGAGGCCTATGGGTAGCTTGGCATCACTCCCCTTTTGACCTCTAAGGAGCTTTATAGTTGGGAAGGTCTCCTTGACCTCAAGAATGAGAAATCTGTGGTCTCTTATCTCTTATCTGGGCAGGGCTTACCTTCTCCTCCCTCCTACTGTTATGGAGCTTCTGTCCACAGGGAACAAACTCCAGTGGCTCACCCTGAAGACTATCTATCTCCTGCCTCAACATGATCATAGAATTGAAGTGGTAGAGTGCAACAAAAAGAGGTTACAGATATGGGTAGGGCCAAATATTTAAGGACTCTTCAGATACCAACCAATAGTAAATGAAGCTGAACTGACAGAGAACCACTTTTTAATCTATATTTTTCAGAGTGTGTTGAACATCAACACTTCAATAAGATAAAAACAAAATATACAGGAAAAATCTAAAGTTAATCCTATTTATATTAATTTAAATATTTTAATCTTAATGATATACAATACCACATCATGTTGAAAAGTAAGGAGATATGAATCTTTTTCAAAATATTTATACTCTGCTGCTGTCCTTGGCTAAACTCAGTAAGTGTTATTTTTAAGAGATTTCTTTTTAAGAGGTCTACAGTCAGAGTCTTGCATGGAAAATATTTTCCCCAAAACTCTACTATTATTTTATCTATGGTTACTTTTTATCTGGCAAATATAAACCATCTCCATAGTACAGCAACATGAGTTAAAAACTGACATTTGTCAGCAAAATGTCACTTCACAGGGTCCATATTGTTGAATTATTATTATGATAAATGGAAAGCAATTACATTATTAATGGCTAGTGAATAGTAAATAGATTCAGGATAAATAATTCTTAAGTTATTAACAGATATTATATATTAATCCATTTGCTATGGAATTGTTTATCTGATATTTAATCAAAGATATAAGCCTCTGGATGTCCAACAAATTAATAAAGTTTTATAAAATAATTCAAAGTCTTCTCAATAAATATATACCCTAAACTTTTTTTTTTTTTTTTTTTGCTTTTTAAACATGTTTCTCACAAATTAGGGAAAAGCTTTTTTACCAGTAAGAGAAAAATCCTTATTTTACAGCAATTGAAAAAACACCAGTGAGAATTTGGCAATATAACTGTGATAAACTCCAGAGTTCCTTGTTTCCAGTTCTTTCAACTACACTCTAAAGTAGTACTCAAAGCTTTCAGAAAGAATACCAAACCTAGCCACTCCAAAATGATACATAATAGCCTTAAGATTGCTCTTGTAACTTCTCCTGTGCTCACACATGTACACTAATATAACTCAATCAAACATAAATCTTACCTTTCATATAAACAGAGATTAAGATTAAATATTATATATGAATTTTTTTTTTTTGGAAACAAGATTACTAGTACCAAAGAAAGCAGGGTAGAACAAAAATGTTACTAATTAAAGAACCAATAATTCCTTTTTTACTTCAGATAACTTCAAATGTGCAAACAATATTTTAAAGGCTTTTATATATAGGCAACATGTAGCCTATTTTTCTTTTATGAGAGAAATGTACAAACAGTACCCTTAATTATACCCCTGCAAATAGGACATTTTCTTAGAGAAGGGGCACATTCCTGACATACTACCAGATGACCACAAGGAATGAACACAATAGAAATTTCTTTGTCCATACACACTTTACAAGTTCTTTCTTCTTGCAACCTTCTCAATTGTTCTTCCAGTGACAGACCTGAAACATCTTCTGTTGGAATATACTTCATATTCTTTTCCAAAAATAAGTTCTTACATAATGTAGAGTCAATTTCTTTAAGACAGTTCTTGAAGAAGTTGGCAGCACCATTTCCTTTAACTAAAACGGTATCAATCAGTTCTCTTGCTTGCAAAGGTATCTGTGTTTTTTGTTTAATAATATCATGTTCCTGTTTATTAATTGGATTGGCCTTTAAAAGGTTATCCAGGATAGGAAGCACAACCATCAACTGTTGAAAGAGAGCCATTCTATTCCTCCGAATAAAGGACAAATCATCTGATGCTGTTTCTTCAGTTTGTCTTTCCTTCTCTTCTTCTCTTTTTTCATCTTCAGCATTAAGAAGTGCTGACACAATATCATTAACTGTTTTGTAATTCTCTCCAGTTGCCCTAAACTTTTCTTAAAAGAAAGTTTGCAAAGATAAGTCCAAGTGATACTCTTCCACTGATTTACGTTGATGTTAGAAGAGATTATAGAAGGCATGAGTCCATTTTTAGGAGAAATCAGTGGATGGAATACAGTTTTGTTAAGTTTTTGTTTTGAGTTCGAGTATCATGCAGTACAAAACCTGTGAAGAAAATATCAGAATTTTAAAAAAACTAATGAAACATTTGCTGTCTGGAACAGATGCTCTAAGGAATTATATGAAGACAAGAAAAATATATTTTACAAATACCAAATACCAGGATTGGCTTTCACTTCTAGTATTAAATGTATTAGCAATAAAAAAATCTCTTTTATATATATTCCATTGCTGAGAAAAAAAGGAAGAGAAATTCTCATATCTAAACCCACTGTTATTATATTCTGTATAAACTTTGACTATAGGCTGTATGAAAGATTATTTGGGGATTTGTTTTAGTGATTAAAATATTTCTGATTATCTATAATGATTTAATGTGACAGCAAAGTAATAACTATGTATTTCTTTTTTAAGTAGAATAGAAATTAATGTTCTGTTAATGCTGTAATTGTTTAATATTTTGTTAAAAGTGTAAAACTACTTTGTTAATATCTTTAGAGCTGCATTTTGTCTTTGCTTTATTTCTGTAATTGTCTTATTTTAGTTCTGCTTCTTTTTTTAAAAACCAATGTGACTGGCATAAATACCTGAACTCTTTATAACATATTTGCTTACTGTCAAGATTTAGGATATACAATATAATAGTTGTTATTTATCATGATATTAGATGACAACTTCAGGGAAGAAAAACAACTAAGAACTAGGCTTGCCACACATTTAATATAAGCCTTGAGTTCTTTATGCTTTTCCTCCATTAATTCAGTATATAAACTACAGCAAGCTTTCTCACATAGAGTAATGTGACAATAAGAACTATAGAAACTTTCAAGTTGTGGACTCAATTTGAAATGTCTGAATCAGTGTCCCTGTGGGCCTAATTTTCTTTTCTACCTTCCCCTTTCTCTGCCTGCATGCTTCCCCTAGACTATGACATTTACAAGGCACATTTACTTGGTGAAAAGTAGCCCAAGAACACCACAAACTACACACATAAGGAATCACACATAAAGAGTTTTTGTTTGTTTTCTGAGTGTCATGGGGCTCAAAAACTGTGGTCACATCAAAGTGAATATACCTAAACCACTAGTTTATCTTCCTGAATTACAGAAGGACTCATATTTTAAGAGTCATTGTCTTCCTTAATTTGGATGAGCACTAGATGTTGGAGATAAAGTCAAGAGATGTACACTCTACTCAAATTTCTGTAATAACCTATGTGGGAAAAGAATCTTAAGAAGAATGGATATATGTATATGTAGAACTGAATCACTTTGCTGTACACTTGAAACTAACACAACATTGTAAATCAACTATACTCCAATATAAAATAAAAATTAAGTTTAAAAAAGAAAAAAAGAGATGTACACTTGAAAATTATGAGTGAGAAAATTTTAAATTTTATTTCCATTTTGATTTGTTTTCACATGTGTTCACTTTGGTAAAAACCATTAATATGGGTGCTACTGATGAGGTTAAAATTTGACATGAATATTGACCTCATTCATGAATGTTGGCTACAGGTCTAACCTGTGTTCATACTGTGGAACTTTAACTGGGAGCAAAGCAGTGGATATTACCCTGAAAAGAACACAGTGTTCTCCTACCACCAATGTATTATTGTGCCAGGGCTGTCATAAGAAAGTACCACAATCTGGGTGTCTTAAACAATATAAATTTATTTTCCCATAATTCTGGAGGCTAAAAGTTCAAATTCAAGGTATCAGCAGGGTTGGTTTCTTCTGCTGTCTCTCTCCTTGGCTTGCAAATGCCATCTTTCCCTGTATCTTCAGGGAAGACCTGTATGGTCTTCCCTCTTTGTGTCTGTGTCCTTGTATCCTCTCCTTATAAGGACACCAGTTAGATTGGATTAGGACCCACCCTAATGACCTCATTTTAAATAAATTAACTGTAAAAAATCTGCTTCCAAAAGTAGTCACATTATGAGGTAGTGAGACCTAGAACATCAACATATGAATTTTGGTGGGAGTGGGGGCACAATTCAGCCCATAACACCCAACATTGGCTTATCATCCTATATGTATGGCCAGTATTAAATTATCCATTGAGCAAAGGTGTTGTAAGAGTCGGGGAAGAAAGGATGGGTCCAGGAAGTCAGAAAGGGAGAGACTTTTTGTTGAATTCTAGGAATAGAAGCAGAGGGTAGAAGTCCACTGGCATTTCTTCTATTTCCAAAATATATATATAAATTCTGCATGACTGCTAAAATATTCTAGAGAAAATTGAAAGTAGTTCAGGTTTTCTAGGAAATTATAACTGATTTTCAATTATTATGATAAGGCAAATATAATAATAATTGATAAGGCTGAAGATCATAGCCCATATGTTATAGTTCAAGCTTTTTGAAGGGTGAACAAGGATACCTCTCAGAGTGGATGTGGAATTCAGAATTCAGAGGCTCTTTACAGAGGTCAAAAATACCACAGGGAACAGTGGCTCTGACAGTCATATTAAAAATGAAGAACTTGAGGTTAACTAGCTTACACAATTTTTGGTTTATAAACTTCCCTCCTTTAAGACAAGAATAAGCTATCCTTGCATACTTACCTTTAAATGTCCTGTTGGGGAAGTAAAATAAATATGAACACTTACAAGCACTGCTAAGTATAAATAAAGTAATTTCGGAATAGCAAAACACACTCAAGATTAATAAAATGGGGACTTCCCTGGTGGCGCAGTGGTTAAGAATCCACCTGCCAGTGCAGGGGACATGGTTTCGATCCCTGGCCCAGGAAGATCCCGCATGCCGTGGAGCAACTAAGCACGTGCACCACAACTATTGAGCCTGCACTCTAGAGCTTGCAAGCCACAACTACTGAGCCCCCATGCTGCAACTACTGAAGCCTGTGTGCCTAGAGCCGTTGCTCCACAACAAGAGAAGCCCGCAACGAAGAGTAGCCCCTGCTCACTGCAACTAGAGAAAGCCCGCATGTAGCAATGAAGACACAATGCAACCAAAAATAAATAAATAAATTTATTAAAAAAAGATTAATATATTCTGACCTACCTATTTGTAATCAGTTGAAAATACCTAGTCTAAGGGATAAAAGTAATTTGAATGGAATGTGAATATTTGTAATGAGAATAGAAATAAATGTCAATATCTGTAATCAGAATAATTTATGTATGTATATACAGGATAATTCACTGAATATCTAGATGTGTTATACTGTATCACTATTCTTTTCTAGTGCTTCGTTGGGTGGTGAGAAAAAATAAGGACTCTGGAACTAGACTGTCCTGGTTGAGCGTCCAGACTATTATTTAGGAGCTATGAGACCTTCTGTATGTTGGTCAAAGTCTCTGCGCCTTATGTGTACATGGAGGATATAAGGATGAGTATACAGACATTATCTATTTCTCAGTGTATTTCTCAGTGTTTTAGGAAGAATGGTTTTCTGTGTTCTCAAAACATTCTGCCCCAAAAGGCAGACACCTTTTTTTCTACGTTTAGTAATTTCCTCAAGGAATGTTTTGCTGACTGCCATTTCCCACTTCCCACTTCATCTGTGTTCATAACCACTGCATTTTCCTCATAGAGCATTTATTAGATTGAATTGAAGTTACCTACTAACATGTTCATTTCCCCTATTCCCACAAGGGAATAAGGCTGAGGAAGATAGACCCTGTGCCTATATGAATTGGCTTTGTATCTGCAGTGATTTGCCACACGGTAGACATTCAATACTTAGGTGGTGAATAAAATCATGAGTGTTTGAAATACATTATAAAATAATAATAAAATAATTAATAATTAAATAATAACCTGGTAGCCTGAAGGAAGTAATTAATTTTGCAGAGTCTAATGGTGTATATGTATACAGTACCTAAGGAGCAGTATGGTTGTTGTCTTTCCCTCAAGCTGGAGATATTCTTAATGTGTTATTTTGTTACTCAACTGAGTAAAATATTTCATGATCAAAGACACTAAATATCATTACAGAATTTGGTTTATTGACTATGATTCAAAGATAATTAAATAGTTGATGGGTCTTACTAATTGAATATATTATTAAAAATACAACCGTAGCTCTTTCCTGGTTATAACTGTCAGTTACATTTCTATGTTAATGGTCTGGTCTGTTTTTTCTTTCCAAAAACCAGAGAAAACAAAAGCCTGATGGATAAGAATTATTTAAAATAGAATTCTCAATTGTTGTAAACCCTCGTAATTATTTCAAATAATAACAAAATGACATTTTGTCATTTAACTAAGGTTTAAGGAACCCAGCACCATGAAGCAGGAACCAGACTCTAATCTCCAGTCTTCCATCAAGTGGCTGGTAGATGTTTGTTGTCACAAATCTGCTTCAGATAACTGTTCTAAAGGTCCTCAGATTCTTAGCACAGCTATAAGTCATGGATGAGATCACTGGTTTTTCAATATTTTAATAGTGGAAATCATTTTTAAAAGACAATTTTGAGACATTTTATTTATAAAATAAAGTGGAAATCTTCTTGTTAAATGGTGGGGGGGGTTCTAGAATTTATACAGTGCCCACATCTTCCAAAATGGCCTCTATGGAACTTCAAATGTCTTCAAGATGTGTAGTTTGCAAAACGGTGAATAGTTTACATTTCATATGCTTTTCATTATAAAATTCTATTATTTTATCCCCCTCTGTTCTTTAGATATATCTAATACCTTATAATGATTTGAACCAGATTATGCTAAATATGCCCTGAAATTTTATATTTTCTGAAAAATATACCATGTTGTAACACATGCACCATTATGTATATATCTTATGAATAAATTTATGTTTAATATATTATGGCTTATACTTTTATATACTTTATTTTGAGTAACTAGTATGAGCCTAGATGTAATTTAAATAGAATATTTTAAAATTTAATATGGAAATTTACAGGCATTTTTGAGCCTTATATAACAGGACATAATTTGGAGCTTTACACGTCAGAATTTTGCCTAAAGTCCGAACCTGATAACCATATACAATTATGCTGACATTTTTAAGAAGAGCTACAAGAGCAATCATCATATGATTTACTGAAAGTGGAAAAACAAGGCCAGTGTCCATTATCTCAACAGCTTCTGTAAAGACAAGACCAGAAATTCCAAGGAAAAACTCATTGGTGATAATCTGTAGGAAAAGGTAATTCTGTGGTGTTTTCCCTCCTCTTCTATTGGGGTTTGGAATTTGAGGATGTTATGAGAGGTCAATCTGACACAACATTGTTAATATCAGGCAATGTGGTGTGGCAGAAGTTGCCATGAAGACTACATAAATATGCCCACAGAACAGAATCACATGTTTGGATGCATAGAAATGGAGAATTTTGATCTAATTGGAGCTGTAAAAAGTGGTAGCTGAGTAAAAGATGTTAATGTCGCATTTCTTCTCATCTGTAGCCCTAGAGAAGGCAGAGCAGTTTTTGTGCATGTTGAGGGTGGGGTGGGGCTTATCATTATTCATATTATTCAACTAGGATCCATTTATTGACTGATTGACTAACATCAGTCTGTCAGTTTTCTATGAGCTGAAACTATAGGAGTTTTATTTTTTAGCCAAGATTTATACTTGGCTATGTATGATTACACATATCATACTCTGATATGAAGTGTTTTTTTTTTTTTTCTTTCTTAATTTCATTATACATTTCCAGGAGGACTCTCATACTGTCTTTATTTAATATTTTTATGTTGACTTGCTTTATCCATATTCAATTATATGATTTCCAAGTAAGTATTCTGCCTTAAAATTGATAAGTTTATGTCTTTTTCATTCACTTGGATTAATTCTATAGCAGAATGAAATAATGCCATTTGCAGCTACATGGATGGACCTAGAGATTATCACACTAACTCAGAAAGAGAAAGATAAATGCCGTATGACATCACCTATAGGTGGAATCTAAAATATGACACAAATGAACTTATCTATGAAAGAGAAACAGACTCACAGACATAGAGAACAGACTTGTGGTTGCCACGGAGTGGGGGAGCGGTGCAGGGGAGGGAAGAATTGGGCATTTGGGACTAGCAGAAGCAAACTATCATATATAGAATGAATAAACAAGGTCCTGTTGTATAGCACAGGGAACTATATTCAATATCCTATAATAAAACATAATAGAAAAGAGTATGAAAAAGAATATATATATGTATAACTGAACGACTTTGCTGTACACCAGAAACTAATACAACATTGTAAATCAACTATACTTCAATTAAAAATATATATAAAATATTAAAATATAAACAGTAATCTGAAACAAAAAATAAAACAAAATATCTTTGCTTGATAGGAATTTTGTTCGATAGGATAAAATGTGTTTATTAATCTTTTGCTTGCCTTTAAAATGAAGTAGATATGAAGTTCTTCATTGGAGGTTTACTCTAGAAAGAAGAAGCTTTTGCTTCTAAATATGTCAATACCTAGCAATTACTACCAACCTAAAGCCCCCTCCTTGAAAATAGAGCCTAGAATATAAAGCTTAGGCTAAAATCTTACTACATATACAAGGCTCCCAGCACTTAACAGTACTGTTGCAAAATTCTATCATCTGTGCAATACTGACTTTCCTAGTGACCACAACTTAATTTCATAATATCTGTCCCAAATTCCTTTTTTTTTTTTTTTCTTTTATCTTGCTTTGAAGAGGAAAAGTTTGGAAGATTTCTCTACATTTCATAAGGCAAGAAAAGCCTCAAAAATTGTGTCATATCCAAAAATCGAGATTTATGCTTCCAGTCAGGGTGACCCTTAGAGATTTTATCTTCCACAAGGATAGAAGAGAACACACTGACTAAGCATTCAGTCATTCCATCTCATGGTTCAATTTTGATTAACTACCAGAAACAACTAGAGAAACTATGTTTCCATATAAAGTATTTTTTTATAATTAAAAATTGTGGTATATTTCTTATTTTATAATACTTCTTTTTCTATAATGGTAATTTTTAAGAATTGTTTCTAGCATAGGTTCATTCAATTTCAGTTAGAAATGGGTCACATTTAGAAACTTCAAGCGTGTTATGTGGAACTTCCCTACTACTTGGCAGTTACTTCTATCTAATTTTATATAAATTAGTCAATTTTATATACAAATATAATTTGAAGATGTGGGCACACAGGGAGTGGCAATTACTGATCCTCCCTCTTGGTCTACCAATAAACGTTTACTTCAAAGCCTTGACCAAGAATCAACAGTAGGGCACCTCAAGACCAAGGTAAGCTTGTAAAAGAAATTTCCAAAAGTAGGAAGATAGGTAAATGCACTTTAAGGAAAAATGAACAAGCATCATATATAATTATTTTAAAATGTCGTTTGTTTTAATATAAGCTAGAAACCATGTTAAAATGACAAAGGAAGATTCTGATGCAGTAATTGGCAGTCATTTGAGGAGATCACATTACATAGTAGGTAGCAAACACTAGAACAAGCCAAAGCAAATAAAATAAAGCTAAACATTAAACTTCCACCAAAATTAAGATGACATTAGAATCTGATTTAGAACTTGTTTTGACTGTCTTCTACTTTTTAATGTCAGAGCTCAGACCCATTCTTCCCTGGATTCAATCCAGGCTCTCCACTTTATTTTAGAGTCCATTTCTGACCCTTCTTTCTGGATAACACAAATTCTTCTCTGATTATTATATTATGCAATTTGGTTATTCTCAAGGCCAAAGCAAAATTTGCCTGTCAAACCTCTAATCACTGGGAAAACAGGATTCTTCTCACTTAAAATCAATTTTATTCCTGTTAGTTTAAAAATAATAGTAACAATTCCAATGATGCATACTGGAATTTCCTAACTCCTGTCTTAGGACTCATCCTATAATCAAAAGAGGCCCTGGTATAAAGAGGTAATCTTTTCCTACACGTGGCTCTCTAAGGTACACCTTGTATGAAACTGAATCTTAACTCATTAACCCATTCTTAGTCAAGCAGAGAAATTCGTATTTGGTACCTAAGATGGTTTCCTCTCTTGTGTTTCACCAAGTAATTCAAATATTTACTTAGTATGCTGTGAAAGTATTATTGTGATAATCAAAACCTAAGCTTCAAATTCTGACTTTAGTTATAAAATTCTTAAGTTTGTAAGAAATTAGTTTAATAATCAAATCAACTTATTCATCGTATCCAGCATATTTTAGGATTTGGGTATTCTGTTTAATCGGATATGGTGATTAATATAGTGTTAACATACAACCTCGTCTTTTTCAATCAAAGTGCAAAATAAACCACTAAAAATAAAATTTACTGCTCATAATATTCCTTTAATAATTAAGAGAATATCTAAAACCTTCAAGGTAAGCAAGATCAAGTTTAACACAACAATGATGAAAGATGTACATGTATAAAGGTTTTCACATGAAGAATGTCTAGCAATGAATTTCAATTTCAAAATGAATGTAAAATTCATTTGGATTGTTAAAGGAAAGGTGGTTATAATGGTGGGATATTAGAGTATAACAATTTTTTAAGTTTCTGGAAAGATTTTTCAAATTATTAAAAAATGAATAATGGTTATTTTTATTTTCTATTTTAACTTTGAATCTTCTTTGGATTAAATTTATTAGGAGCATTCCCCTTATATATATGATCATGAGTAGAATGATTTTCCTTTAATAGCTATAATATATCTACTTTATACCTATAACGATTTTAGGATGCTGGGGTTTCAGTCAAGGAAATTAAAATATGATGATAATTCAGTTGAATTTGCCCCTAATATCAGTGATATGATATGATAAAAATAAGAAAAACGGAGGGTTGCTTTCATTGTCCCAACTCCATCAGCTTAGTAGTTCTTGGATATTTGGGCAAACAATGCAAACCAAAACTGGCAACTTGTTATCAGTAAGGAGTTGTCTGATTTAGAACAGAGAGTGGGAGAAAACAGATGTCCCTGGGTTTTTCAGAAACAGTTGAAATTTCAGCATCAAGTGAACTGGGGAGACCCATATCTCAGCAAACTTGAAGCTGCAATCCTGTTTAAGGCAAGCAGTAGACTGGCAGAAAAGTTAGCAGGAAAATGAGGGCGATGAAACAGCCACAATAGCCTTGATAAACTCACTTATAGCCTACCTGTCTACAGGCAAACTTAGAAGAGAACAGAAAGTGCCCTAGGAATCCACACATGCTTTCAGAATGTGAGATCATATACACATGCAAAGGAGACAGGAGAAAAACTGGGAAAGTAAAAATCTGACAATGAAATTACCCCTTGGAAGGAGTGGGCTTAAAATACAACATCCACACACTCATACACACACATACAAATATAAAATTAAAACTGAAAAGATATCAAAGGCTATCTATCACGGGATAAACAGGCTTCATAGCAAGTTGCTAAATAAACAAGCAAACAAACAAAATATCAACAGCCCAACAGCAAACCCTGGTGGGGATCATAATCCAGAGATTAAATATGTATCATTTAAATTATCTACTTTTCAACAAAAATTATTGGAAAAATGCAAAGAAATAGGAGATTTGTAACATACTCAAGAAAAAAAGCAGCTAGCAGCTAACAGAAACTGTTTTAGAGCACAGTATGCACATGTTGCATTTAAAAGAGTTTACAGCAGATATTACAAATATTTACAAGGAGATAAAGGTTATAAAGGTTAAAGATTAAATAAAATATAGTGACAATGGGACATCAAAGGAGAATCTCAAAGAAAAGAAGGAAATTTTAGAAAATGAACCAATGGAAGTCATGTAGTTGAAAAGCACAGTAAATAAAATTTTTAAAAGGTCAGATTTAAAGATGGCAAAGGGATTAACCAAGATGGCGAAGTAGAAGGACGTGCTCTCACTCCCTCTTGTGAGAGCACCAGAATCACAACTGGCTGCTGGACAATCATTGACAGGAAGACCCTGGACTTCACCAAGGAGGATAACCCACGTCCAAGGACAGAGGAGAAGCCACAGTGAGATGGTAGGAGGGGCACAATCAGAGTAAAATCAAATCCCATAACTTCTGGGTGGGTGACTCACAGACTGGCGAACACTTATACCACAGAAGTCCACCCACTGGAGTGAAGGTTCTGAGCCCCACGTCAGGCTTCCCAACCTGGGGGTCCGGCAAGGGGAGGAGGAATTCCTAGAGAATCAGACTTTGAAGCCTAGTGGGAATTGATTGCAGGACTTCGACAGGACTGGGGAAACAGAGACCCCACTCTTGGAGGGCACACACAAGTAGTGTGCGCATCGGGACCCAGGAGAAGGAGCAGTGACCCTGGGGGAGACTGACCCAGACTTACCTGCTGGTGTTGGGGGGTCTCCTGCAGAAGTGGGGGGTGGATCTGTTTCACCGTGGGGACAAGGACACTGGCAGCGGAGGTTCTGGGAAATGCTCCTTGGCGTGAGCCCTCCCAGAGTCTGCCATTAACCCCACCAAAGAGCCCAGGTAGGCTCCAGTGTTAGGTTGCCTCAGGCAAAACAACCAACAGGGAGGGAACCCAGCCCCACCCATCAGCAGTCAAGTGGATTAAAGTGTTATGGAGCTCTGACCGCCACAGCAACAGTCAGCTCCACCCCCCACCAGAGCCTCCCATCAAGCCTCTTAGATAGCCTCAACCACCAGAGGGCAGACAGCAGAAGCAAGAAAAACTATAATCCTGCAGCCTGTGGACCAAAAACCACAGTTACAGAAAGATAGACAAGATGAAAAGGCAGGGGGCTATGTACCATATGAAGGAACAAGAAAAAACCAGAGAAAAACAACTAAATGAAGTGGAGATCGGCAACCTTCCAGAAAAAGAATTCAGAATAATGATAGTGAAGATGATCCAGGACCTCGGAATAAGAATGGAGGCAAAGATTGAGAAGATGCAAGAAATGATTAACAAAGACCTAGAAGAATTAAAGAACAAACAAACAGAGATGACCAATACAATAACTGAAATGAAAACTACACTAGAAGGAATCAATAGCAGAATAACTGAGGCAGAAGAACAGATAAGTGACCTGGAAGACAGAATGGTGGAATTCACTGCTGCGGAACAGACTAAAGAAAAAAGGATGAAAAGAAATGAAGACAGCCTAAGAGACCTCTGGGACAACATTAAACGCAACAACATTCGCATTATAGGGGTCCCAGAAGGGGAAGAGAGAGAGAAAGGACCAGAGAAAATATTTGAAGAGATTATAGTCGAAAACTTCCCTAACATTGGAAAGGAAATAGCCACCCAAGTCCAGGAAGCGCAGTGAGTCCCATACAGGATAAACCCAAGGAGAAACATGGTGAGACACATAGTAATCAAAGTGGCAAAAATTAAAGACAAAGAAAAATTATTGAAAGCAGCAAGGGAAAGACGACAAATAACATACAAGGGAACTCCCATAAGGTTAACAGCTGATTTCTCAGCAGAAACTCTGCAAGCCAGAAGGGAGTGGCATGATATACTTAAAGTGATGAAAGGGAAGAACCTACAACCAAGATTACTCTTCCCGGCAAGGATCTCATTTAGATTTGATGGAGAAATCAAAAGCTTTACAGACAAGCAAAAGCTAAGAGAATTCAGCACCACCAAACCAGCTCTACAACAAATGCTAAAGGAACTTCTCTAAGTGGGAAACACAAGAGAAGAAAAGGACCTACAAAAACAAACCCAAAACAATTAAGAAAATGGTCATAGGAACATACATATCGATAATTACCTTAAACGTGAAGGATTAAATGCCCCAACCAAAATACATAGACTGGCTGAATGGATACAAAAACAAGACCCATATATATATGCTGTCTACAAGAGACCCACTTTAGACCTAGGGACACATACAGACTGAAAGTGAGGGGATGGAAAAAGATATTCCATGCAAATGGAAATCAAAGGAAAGCTGGAGTAGCTATACTCATATCAGATAAAATAGACTTTAAAATAAAGAATGTTACAAGAGACAAGGAAGGACACTACATAATGATCAAGGGATCAATCCAAGAAGAAGATATAACAATTATAAATATATATGCACCCAACATAGAAGCACCTCAATACATAAGGCAACTGCTAACAGCTATAAAAGAGGAAATTGACAGTAACACAATAATAGTGGGGGACTTTAACACCTCACTTACACCAATGGACAGATCATCCAAAATGAAAATAAATAAGGAAACAGAAGCTTTAAATGACACAATAGACCAGATAAATTTAATTGATATACATAGGACATTCCATCCAAAAACAGCAGATTACACGTTCTTCTCAAGTGCGCACGGAACATTCTCCAGTATAGATCACATCTTGGGTCACAAATCAAGCCTCAGTAAATTTAAGAAAATTGAAATTATATCAAGCATCTTTTCTGACCACAACGCTATGAGATTAGAAATGGATTACAGGGAAAAAAACGTAAAAAAGACAAACATATGGAGGCTAAACAATACGTTACTAAATAACCAAGAGATCACTGAAGAAATCAAAGAGGAAATAAAAAAAAATACCTAGAGACAAATGACTATGAAAACACGATGACCCAAAACCTATGGGATGCAGCAAAAGTAGTTCTAAGAGGGAAGTTTATAGCTATACAAGCCTACCTAAAGAAACAAGAAAAATCTCAAGTAAACAATCTAACTTTACACCTAAAGAAACTAGAGAAAGAAGAACAAACAAAACCCAAAGTTAGCAGAAGGAAAGAAATCATAAAGATCAGAGCAGAAATAAATGAAATAGAAACAAAGAAAACAATAGCAAAGATCAATAAAACTAAAAGTTGGTTCTTTGAGAAGATAAACAAAATTGATAAGCCATTAGCCAGACTCATCAAGAAAAAGAGGGAGAGGACTCAAATTAATAAAATCAGAAATGAAAAAGGAGAAGTTACAACAGACACCACAGAAATACAAAACATCCTAAGAGACTACTACAAGCAACTTTATGCCAATAAAATGGACAACCTGGAAGAAATGGACAAATTATTAGAAAGGTATAACCTTCCAAGACTGAACCAGGAAGAAACAGAAAATATGAACAGACCAATCACAAGTAATGAAATTGAAACTGTGATTAAAAATCTTGCAACAAACGAAAGTCCAGGACCAGATGGCTTCACAGGTGAATTCTATCAAACATTTAGAGAAGAGCTAACACCCATCCTTCTCAAACTCTTCCAAAAAATTGGAATCAAATTCCAAAAACTCATTCTATGAGGCTACCATCACCCTGATACCAAAACCAGACAAAGACACTACAAAAAAAGAAAATTACAGACCAATATCACTGATGAATATAGATGCAAAAATCCTCAACAAAATACTAGCAAACAGAATCCAACAACACATTAGAAGGATCATACACCACGATCAAGTGGGATTTATCCCAGGGATGCAAGGATTCTTCAATATACGCAAATTAATCAATGTGATACACCATATTAACAAATTGAAGAATAAAAACCATATGATCATCTCAATAGATGCAGAAAAAGCTTTTGACAAAATTCAACACCCATTTATGATAAAAACTCTCCAGAAAGTGGGCATAGAGGGAACCTACCTCAACTTAATAAAGGCCATATATGACAAACCCACAGCAAACATCATTCTCAATGGTGAAAAACTGAAAGCATTTCCTCTAAGATCAGGAACGAGACAAGGATGTCCACTCTCACCACTATTATTCAACATAGTTCTGGAAGTCCTAGCCACGGCAATCAGAGAAGAAAAAGAAATAAAAGGAATACAAATTGGAAAAGAAGAAGTAAAACTGTCACTTTTTGCGGATGACATGATACTATACATAGAGAATCCTAAAACTGCCACCAGAAAACTGCTAGAGCTAATTAATGAATATGGTAAAGTTGCAGGATACAAAATTAATGCACAGAAATTTCTTGCATTCCTATACACTAATGATGAAAAATCTGAAAGAGAAATTATGGAAACACTCCCATTTACCATTGCAACAAAAATAATAAAATACCTAGGTATAAACCTACCTTGGGAGACAAAAGACCTGTATGCAGAAAACCGTAAGACACTGATGAAAGAAATTAAAGATGATACCAACAGATGGAGAGATATACCATGTTCTTGGATTGGAAGAATCAACATTGTGAAAATGAGTATACTACCCATAGCAATCTACAGATTCAATGCAATCCCTATCAAATTACCAATGGCATTTTTTACAGAGCTAGAACAAATCATCTTAAAATTTGTATGGAGAAACAAAAGACCCCGAATAGCCAAAGCAGTCTTGAGGGAAAAAAATGGAGCTGGAGGAATCAGACTCCCTGACTTCAGACTCTACTACAAAGCTACAGTAATCAAGACAATATGGTACTGGCACAAAAACAGAAACATAGATCAATGGAACAAGATAGAAAGCCCAGAGATTAACCCACGCACCTATGGTCAACTAATCTATGACAAAGGAGGCAAAGATATACAATGGAGAAAAGACCGTCTCTTCAATAAGTGGTGCTGGGAAAACTGGACAGCTACATGTAAAAGAATGAAATTAGAATACTCCCTAACACCATACACAAAAATAAACTCAAAATGGATTAGAGACCTAAATATAAGACTGGACACTGTAAAACTCTTAGAGGAAAACATAGGAAGAACACTCTTTGACATAAATCACAGCAAGATCTTTTTTGATCCACCTTCTAGAGTAATGGAAATAAAAACAAAAATAAACAAATGGGACCTAATGAAACTTCAAAGCTTTTGCACAGCAAAGGAAACCATAAACAAGACGAAAAGACAACCCTCAGAATGGGAGAAAATATTTGCAAACGAATCAACGGACAAAGGATTAATCTCCAAAATATATAAACAGCTCATGCAGCTCAATATTAAAGAAACAAACACCCCAATCCAAAAATGGGCAGAAGACCTAAATAGACATTTCTCCAAAGAAGACATACAGACGGCCACGAAGCACATGAAAAGATGCTCAACATCACTAATTATTAGAGAAATGCAAATCAAAACTACAATGAGGTATCACCTCACTCCTTTTAGAATGGGCATCATCAGAAAATCTACAAACAACAAATGCTGGAGAGGGTGTGGAGAAAAGGGAATCCTCTTGCACTGTTGGTGGGAATGTAAATTGATACAGCCACTATGGAGAACAATATGGACGTTCCTTAAAAAACTAAAAATAGAATTACCATATGACCCAGCAATCCCACTACTGGGTATATACCCAGAGAAAACCGTAATTCAAAAAGACACATGCACCCGAATGTTCATTGCAGCACTATTTACAATAGCCAGGTCATGGAAGCAACCTAAATGCCCATCAACAGACGAATGGATAAAGAAGCTGTGGTACATATATACAATGGAATATTACTCAGCCATAAAGAGGAACGAAATTGAGTCATTTTTTGAGAAATGGATGGATCTAGAGACTGTCATACAGAGTGAAGTAAGTCAGAAAGAGAAAAACAAATATCGTATATTAATGCATGTATGTGGAACCTAGAAAAATGGTACAGATGAGCCAGTTTGCAGGGCAGAAGTTGAGACACAGATGTAGAGAATGGACATATGGACACCAAGAGGGGAAAACTGCGGTGGGGTGGGGATGGTGGTGTGCTGAATTGGGCGATTGGGATTGACATGTATACACTGATGTGTATAAAATTGATGCCTAATAAGAACCTGCAGTATAAAAAAACAAACAAACAAAACAACTAATACTAAACTTTCATTGGGTTATTTGTATGGAAATATGTTAATATAAATGTTTCAGACATTACATGAAATTTCTAAAAATCTTATATTTGTATTTGTATGGAAATATGTATGGAAATATGTTAATATAAATGTTTCAGACATTACATGAAATTTCTAAAAATCTTATATGTTCTGGTATAATGTTATAAGTAATAATCCTAGTTATTACTTTAAAATGTATATCTCAGAAATAACTAATTTTCTTGTCAACTGCATTATTATGAACTTTCATCAAATCTTTAACTGTGGTCATTTTTAAGTCTTCTGTCATTTACAGACAGTTCTGGGTGTACTCTGATGCTTTTGCAAATATGTTCTCATAAAAGGGTTTCATCTTCAAGAAATTCATGGAAAAGACTCTGACAAGTACAGGTTTCTGGTAACTGACTGTACTGCTGAACTGAATGAATAAGCATTTTCAGAACTCTAATGAAAAACTGATGAACTCATAAAAGTGCTACCAAAAGATCAAGATGAAAAAAAAAATTAATTACATGGGACTGAGTGAACTGATGAGGATGAGTATAATTTTTGTGACTTTCTGTCTGAATTAAAAAAAAAAAAAATCCCACAAGGACTCAGAGGCAAAGAATATACAAATCAATTTTCACTGCAAAGTAAAGGAGCTGTTACAGTGGAGGATTACTGGACTGAATGTCAATATTATGACAAAGTATGAGTGTGTTTCATGTTTGGTAATTGCAATCATTGTTGCTTTTGTTGTGGTCATCCACGTACAATGTTTGGTGTCAGTCTATTTATCTCTTATAAAAATAAAATACAGTGTGTGTGTGTGTGAAAAAAAAATAAAGATGGCAAAAGAAATAATTAGTAAACTTAATGATAGATCCAGATAAATTGTTCTATCTGAAGAACAGAAGGGTAAAACAACAATGAATGAAAAGAGACTAGAGATTTGAGAGCTGTTATCAAGTATATCAACATATGAATAATGGGGCGTTCAGAACAAGAAGAGAAAAACAATGGAAAATAAAAATATTTGAATAAATAATGGCTGAATACTTCCCAAATTTGAAGAAAAACATTAATCTACAGATCTAAGAGCTTAAAAAAATCTAAATATTATAAGCAGAAAGTAATTCACATCTAGGCACAACATAGCCAAACTGTCAAAAACCAAAATCAAAAATAGAATCTTGAATAAAGCAAGAGAAAATTGACATATAAAGTACAGGGGCACAAAACATGGTTAATACCTGATTTCTTATTTTAAAAAATGAAGGCCAGAGGCATAACATGATATATTCAAGTGTGACTGGATTGAATACTCTACCCACGAAGAAGAGGGAGTCATAATAAATAAAACAAAAACAAGATACAACTCTGAGATCTGCAAGAGACACACTGTTGACTCAGGTACACAAACAGACTGAATGTTTTAGGATAGAAAAAAGTATACTATGCAAACCAGCAATAAGAATGGCTATAGAAGATAAAGACCAATTTTCCTCATTAATATAGATAAAAAATCTACAAGAAAATATTATCAAGCCTTATATAGCAATATATAAAAAGGAATATATATCTTATACCTTTTATTGTATATGTGACCATGTATATAAATAAGTGATGTTATCCCAGGAATGCAAGATTCCTTTAACATCCAAAAACCAATTAATGTAACACATCATATTGATAATATAAAATGACAAAGTACATGATCATCTCAACAGGTGCACAAAACCATTTTCCAAAATCCATTCATAAGAAAAATGTGCAGCAAACTAGGAATAGAAGGGAATTTCCTATTCCTGATACAGAGCAGTATGGAGAAACCTACAGTTAACAACACCTTTGGTGGTGAAAGAATGATTTTCTCCCCCTAGATTGGGAATAAGGCAAGTATTTCACTCTTGTCACCTCTAGCATTGGAGGGTCTATCCAGTGCAATAAGGCCAAAAAAAATAAAAGAGAGAAAATTAAAGAAACACATTAAAATCATTCAGATCAGAAAGGAATAAATAAAGCTATTTTTATTCTCAAACAACATGACCCTGGATATCCAAAATTGTAAAGTTGTCATAGAACACTACTAGAAGTAATAATTTTCTTGTATCAGGAAGGTGTCAGGATACAGGATAGACATACAAAAATTAATATTTCTATATATGTGACAAAATATTTGAAATAAAGTTTTAAAAAGTAATGTCATTACCATAGTATCAAATATGCTTAGCAATAAATTTAACCAAAGAAGTGTAAGGCTTATAGACTGAAAACTACACAAAAATTGTTGAAAGATATTAGCAGTGATCTAAGTAAGTGGAGAGGCACTCCTTGTCAACAAATTGGAAAACTTGGTGTTGAACTCACTTCTACAATAATGAATTTGGTAAATGTTATTATTTATGCATCTTGGTCTAGAGTTTGCTTTTCTTCTTAATGTAGTGTAGATATTCAAATGTTAAAAATTAAGATCTGTAAAATATACATAAATATTGTATATTTGAAAATATATCATGTTTATTTAATTGGACATTTAAATTTGTTTTATTAATTGTGTGCACTTCTGATTTTATCTAATTTATCTACGTGGACATATTATATCTATATGTATAGTAGATATATAATATTTCTCTTGGGGCATATTATATATATCAACATATAAGTATGTGTTCCTTTATGACTTAAATATGTTAAGGATGTAAACTCTTGTTGGCAACTTGTTGCAACATATTTCCCCAGAATGGTTATTGCCTTTGAAAACAAATTTGGTGTTTTACCCACATACATTTTCAATATTTATTTGCATTCCATTTTATTAATTTTTGTCTAAAATTTGTGCTTTGTACATCTGGTACTAAAAGACCTTCCTAGACCAAGACTGAAAGTATATTCATTGTATTTTCTTTCCTCTGGCATTGATATGCTTATATTTAACACATACATATATTTACTATTTTGGAAGCTACACATATATTTAAGATGTTCAAGATTTATTGCTTTGCTATTAGTCTTTTCCCCATTTTTAATTCCTACTGTAATTTACTGATTGGCTTTTAGCCAATTCACCTCTCTGCCTCTTCTAATAAAATAATTTAAAATAGTCAAATTATTAAATTTACCCAGCTGGGCAAATATAATACCTCTTATAATATAGATTTCTATTGTTTAGACATTGAATACAAATACATAGACTTATTCCCTTCTTAGATGTTTCTTCCAATTGTTTCTTTTTAAAAATGATGTTCTACATATAAGGGGTTACTAAATCTCCAAGGTTTTTATTAGAAAATTAACATGGGTATGTAGATATTCAGATTGATATATTTTCATATAACAAATCATCTTTCTTATTTTTATCACCAACTCATACATAATTATAATTCACCATTAGGAAAATTATCATAAATTTACTAATCTAAACATAATTAAAGTCATTATGAATGTCAGCAGTACCCTATACCATGTAATGAGAAAAAATTTTGGTTTTCTTTTGGTGACTAATGTTAATAATTCATTCATTTTTAATTTGTACAGCGTTTCCCATTTGGCTTTGACATTTCTCATTACTAATTAAGAATTAATGTAAGGTGTGTGGGGAATTAGTATGAGCTTTCATGATGCTGATGAAATTCACATATTTGCTAGGGAATTAGTTAACATTATTCTATCCACAGCGTGAATACATCCAATCTGCACAATTGTCCTCACTTAGGCACAGTCCTGAAATTTGTTTCCATTGTTTTTTTAAAAACACAGTAAATGTGTGTTATAAAATTTACTTTGATTTCAAATTGAACACAAAAGGTAGCATACTTCAAGTGTTAAATAAATATGTGAGTAATCTTTGGAGTTCAAGTATTTCTTCTTATGGCACTATTTTTATTATTTAATTCCAGATTTATTAGACTCAATTGTATTTTACAAAAGAGCATTTTATGAACAATGTAGTATGCACAAACACCAACCTATTGTGTATTTAAATGTATGGCTTATAATTAACTATACTTTTTTTAATATGGATGTAATTCCCTTCTATTTTTATATAAGTTGGTTATTCTTAACAAGGAATCTCATACAGCTTTGTTTTACAATTAAGAGAATAAAATTTGTTCATGTTTTAATGAAATTTCTGAATACTTCTAAGTAATTTAATTTGATAAATAAATATTAATAAAATAAGCATTTTAAAAAGTACCAAGTTTAGTATTTATATTGGATACATTTATGAATTCTCACAAATTAAAATACAATATTATTATATTAATCTTATGAAGTCCTAAATCATGCAATGCCATCTATCTAAACAGAAAGATAATTTTATTACATTTTATATTATTGTCTTATTTGTTTTCCATTCAAAAAATAAAATATGAGAGCCTGTCTCAGTGTAAAATTTGGATTTGTCATGATGGTGATTAGTATGTTTTGATAAATGAAAACTAACCCCTCATTAATAGAAAATAGGGCAGACATAATTTAATTATTTTGTTTCTGATATTATTTTAGCAACATTTGCTCACTTAACAAAATGGATCAGTTTCATAAATTGGTATGTTAATTTATGGATCTAAATTTTATATCAGTTCACAAATATAAATAAATATATAAGTATCTCTCTCTTTTTGTGCTTGGGTGTGGGTGTGTGTGTGTATTGTCTGCAAATCTGTAGCTAATTAGCCATACCTGTAGCAGAAGACATATAAACAATACATAAATAACGGAAAGGCTTTTTTTTTCAGATTTAGAAGTTTTGAAAACCCTTGAAGAGAGGAAGAATTCACTGACAGTTATGCCCTAAACAAAACAATAATCAAAATAAAGTCATTTGAAATGCACTCTTTCCCCCTTCCATTTAGAGTATTACAGATGATTATTAAAAATAACTATTGCATTCCATATTGTATGATCTTATATATGAGGTATGTTGTGTTAAAAGATAAACTGAGACACATTGAAATTTTCAAGTTTATTTTAGCAAACGATTCGAATGGGAAAGCATCAAACCAAAAGTGGTTAGGACCACAGCTGGCAGGAGCTGGGGAAAGTGTTTTATAAAGAAGCAGGTAGGCAAAGCAAGGAGATCCTTTGATTGGCTATAGCTTAAGAGATTGCCTTTAAGAGGTAAGTCCAGTTGGCTCTTTCTGATTGCTTGTTCTTAGATTTGGAATTTTTTTTTTTAATTGAGGTATAGTTGCTGTACAATATTATATGTTACAGGTGTACAATATAATGATTCACAATTTTTAAAGGTTATACTTCATTTATAATTATTATAAACTATTGACTATATTCTAGTCTAGGTATTCTGGTTTAGGTTTCAATTTGCTTATTTAGGCTTGCAAGGCATTAGAGCCACCTTAGTCTGTTACTGACAAGGGTTGTTGGCCTTCCCCAATCAATAGAAATTGACTAGAGGCCAGACAAGAAATTCAGGCAAGGCTTTATTGGGACCCCTGCTACAGCAGAACACACAACAGGTTCCCTTGCTTGTTCACTCCCTGAGGGGGTGACAAACTTGTTTCTCATATGGGGTGAGGGCAGGGGTGTGTCCAGGGGTCAGGCCAGAGGGGTGGCTTAGGTGGTTTGTCCACCCCTTAGGTGGTGTGGTGTGCAGGGGACATGCTCAGTGCCCTGCTTTTTGCTCCAGGCTCTTCAAAAGTGGCAGTTGCGTTTTTCTGGTCTTTCTGGATCTTTTGTCCGGAATTTGTCCCAACTGCTCATGCACACAGCTATTTTTTGCTGTATTTTTTAATACAGTTTCTTTGTATTTTGTTGCTCGAGGAGAAGTGTGTCCAGGTGCAAACATTGCAGCACTGCAGTGAAGGGTCCCAGGTCCCAGCCTGTCTCATAACGACTTCCTCATTTAATTATTTGAATTATTGTTATACACCATGACTCCCATGATTACTCCAAAGGAGGTTCTTGAGATTGTGTAGTAAACACTATGATATATGTGCTGCTTGGAATTTGTTTCTATATCTGACTTTTTAATTATTTTAAAAACTAATCTCTGAAAACGCATGAGAAAAAAAAATTTCTATAAGCACAGTGAGGTCACACTAGTAATTCCAGTACAAACGTCATTGACTAAGAAAATGTGGAGCACTTGAGAGAATATCTAGACTTAGAAAGAAACTAAAACAGGTCCAAAATTAAAGGATGATACTATTTCCTGTTGTTAATTTCTTGCCTTGACATTATTATTGAAATAGCCTTTGTCACTTTCAAAAGGTGTTGGTTTGAAAGCTAAGTTCTAATTGTTATCACCAGGTTCTTAATAAGAAAAAATAAGAATTAGCCACAGAAGCCACTCTATGTACTGTTGTAGTTGTTTTCAGATATTTCTGAGATTAAATTTCATTTTGTATGTTAATGTAGAAGGTCTTTCTCAAGCCAAGATTTTAAAAATTTTCTGTTTTACTTGTAGGGTTTATATCGAAGGAGAATAGAAAGGAAAATATAAAAGGAGAGAAGAGTTGAATAAAAATAATCAGTACAAACAACCTCTAGTTAAGAATGAATTTAGGAGAGAGAGGAAAAAAAGCAATCATTTTGGATAAACTTTAATCTGGAAAACTAACCAAAATGAGGAATGGTCCATAAATTGTTACAGAGATTTTCAAGTAATGCTTAAGGCATAACTAGAAATTACTCTGGATTAAGAAGGGGTATATTTAATACTGTTAAGGAAAAGACAAAAATCTGAGGCATATACATTCCTTCCTTCAGGGATTTAGAAGTAAACATTATCTTATTAGAAATTTGCTTGTTAAAGAAAAGGACAAAGGTAGGTAGTTAGGATTAAAATTGAGAGGGTGCAATAGAAGACATTTGTAATTATCTACAGCATTTTGAGAAAGGAGTTAATAACAAATTCAAAGATTGCCTTCAGACAGAAGAAAGACACTTCCCCCTGTGGCATGGAGAAAAGGAGAAATAAAATGGGTATGACCATATAAATTGCATAATTGCAATATAACATGTTTTAGGAGATTACATAGATAATGTTCTCCATTTTTGTCTGGAAAAAGAAGCCAGGGCTTTCTGTTTTTATGAAAGGGATATGAGTTCAACAGGAAAGTGGCAACAAATAGGAACAGTTGTTCAAGGGCATAAAAGGAAATTGGCAATTGAGAACAAGTAAAACAATGCAAGGATTGAAAGAACATTTGATGTTGGTTTTAGGTAATTACAGTAAATGTTAGAATGCACTGGTAACTTGCAGCTGATTATTTTCCTGAAGACAGAAATTATTTTTCTTTGATTAATCAGTAGAAGCTCATGCCTATGATGTGAAAATTTTCATATTCATCTATGTTAAATGGAGAACAGTTACAAAATCATAAAAAAACTAATATATTTAAACTATTTTTCTCTTTTTGTTTTTGCCTGGAATAATCCTACATAGTACTTTGTAGATTTTTAATACATATTAACTCTATTGCATAAAAATCTGAGGAAAAGATTTAAAACAATTTTAAAAATCATTTGCCTTAGAATTTAATATATTAAGTCCAATTTAACCTACATCTTCCTTTAAACCAACTTCTTGATATGGAAAGAATTTTCTTTTCCTGCTTTCATGTTGTATCAGGAGGGAAGTTGCATTAATTTAAGAGCAAATCCTTTTGCTCTGTTCAAGCTCCACAATCGAAATCTCAACCTGTGGATTACAACCATTTTTCCCTCCCTGAGAATGTGTTTTCTTATAATACAGAAAAGGAAATGAAAAGGAAATACAAAATCTCCAGCTGTTTAAAAGTAGGGGAAAAAAAGAAAACAAAACTCAATTTGCTTTACCTTAAAATGTATGTGTTGTCCTTGAGTGAAGATTAGGGCAATTAATTTTGGTTGTTTCCCTTACCTGAAGAATCAATCAGGCAGTGATGATATCATCACTTACATCAAAGGTTTTAAAGAAAACACAGTAAACAAGATTTAATTATTGCACTCACCACATAGGGGGTGCACTCTAGGAACCTAAACTGTAAGGCAGATTAATTTTCTTTTATTTTTCTTTCCCTGTAGCGATTGCTATAGCAACAAAACTAAATTGCATGTGAGGCCAACATCTACAAACTTTTAAGGCAAACAGCTGCTACACTGTTCTCCCAGTTTGCAGCATGAAAGAAAGAGTAGCCATTCAAAGAAAGTTTTGAATGATTAATTCTACAAAAGGTCCAGTTTAATGTGTACTGAACAGATCTCTTATTGTTTTGGAGAGAACCTTGGAAATATCCTCTTTGTTTATATGCATCATGAAAATCATTGCTAGGAATAGTCTTTCTTCTACATAAAAGAGCACAATAAAACCTTCTCTACAAAGTTAATTAGATTTAATAGATAGGATTATTTGTGTAAGGGATTCTCCTTTTATAAAAAGCCTACTCTAGCAAAAATAGGGCAATTGAAATTACACTTTTATTATATGATGTCTTTTGCTTTTTATCATTTTCTACATATTTGATGTATAAAATTAAGGGAAGAATGTCTATGATATAATTCATTTTATGAATGTAGAAAAGGACATAAAAATAATAGACTATAATAATGATATAATTCGTATTGCTATAATTAGTATTTCTGGGGAGATGAAAAATTAATATTGCCATTTTTATCTAATGCGGTATGTTTAATTTCTCTTACTCTTATCCATAATAGTTTTTAACATACAGAAAATATATGATTTTAATGTAAATAAAAAATTTGAGAGAAAATCCAATTTTTATAAGAAATAACATTCATTTTTATGTATACATGTGCTTGTGGGTTAAAACTGATGGGCTTTTTGAAACCAAATGGATTTGAATAATATGGTTGTTATCCTAATGAAGACTCTATTTAAAACAGATAGTTTGGGCTTCCCTGGTGGCGCAGTGGTTGAGAATCTGCCTGCTAATGCAGGGGACATGGGTTCGAGCCCTGGGCTGGGAAGATCCCACATGCCGCGGAGCAACTAGGCCCGTGAGCCACAACTACTGAGCCTGCGTGGCTGGAACCTGTGCGCCGCAGCAACAGAGGCCACGATAGTGAGAGGTCCGCGCACCGCGATGAAGAGTGGCCCCCGCTTGCCGCAACTAGAGAAAGCCCTGACACAGAAACAAAGACCCAACATAGCCAAAAATAAATAAATTAATTAATTAATTAAAAAAACAAAACAAAACAGATAGCTGTTGCATGTTGGAAAGATCTTTATTTAATATAAATAAACACAGATTTTGCATGTGGTATTTTATTAGCTAATTTATCATATTTTTAAATGATTGTGATTTGTTGTAGATAGTCTGATCTCTCTGGGCTTACTTTTTAACATTTTCATATTTACTTCTTCCTTCCTACAACCCTAAGAATTTCTTTCTTTGAAGTGATAACTGTATCATATAGTAGTCATATAGTTGGAATTAAATTCATCCCAGCTCAGATCTAAGAGAGGTCTCCACTAGCTTGCAGTAATAAATATAAATCCACAGCTCTTGGCATGGATTTACCCAGTCAGTCCACAGTTTTCCTTTGAAACACAGTGATTGGTTTAGGTAAGGATGCCTATCTAAATTTGGTCCTATCACAGTGAATCACAGGTCTTTTATTATTATTATTATGTGTTACTATTATTATTGATTTGGAAGAATCATTCTCTATCTCCCTACTGTACTCTCTTCCTCCCTCCCTCCTTCCCTCTTTCCCTCTCTCTCTCTTCCTGTCTCCCCGTTTTTCCTCAGGATGAGCAAAGAGGTAATGTCATCGTATTGATTAAAAGCTCGTAATAAATGGGTGTTGAATTTTGACGAAAGCTTTCTCTGCATCTATTGAGATGATCATATGGTTTTTCTCCTTCAATTTGTTAATATGATGTATCATGTTGATTGATTTGCGTATATTGAAGAATCCTTACATTCCTGGAAAAATCCCACTTGATCATGGTGTATAATCCTTTTAATGTGCTGTTGGATTCTGTTTGCTAGTATTTTGTTGAGGATTTTTGCATCTATGTTCATCAGTGATATTGGCCTAGAGTTTTCTTTCTTTGTGACATCTTGGTCTGGTTTTGGTATCAGGGTGATGGTGGCCTCGTAGAATGAGTTTTGGAGTTTTCCTCCCTCTGCAATATTTTGGAAGAGTTTGAGAAGGATAGGTGTTAGCTCTTCTCTAAATGTTTGATAGAATTCACCTGTGAATCCATCTGGTTCTGGGCTTTGTTTGTTGGAAGATTTTTAATCACAGTTTCAATTTCAGTGCTTGTGATTGGTCTGTTCATATTTTCTATTTCTTCCTGGTTCAGTCTCGGCAGGTTGTGCATTTCTAAGAAGCCCTGCAGAAAGTAGGCATAGAGGGAACTTTCCTCAACATAATAAAGGCCATATATGACAAACCCACAGCCAACATTGTCCTCAATGGTGAAAAACTGAAACCATTTCCACTAAGATCAGGAACAAGACAAGGTTGCCCACTCTCACCACTATTATTCAACATAGTTTTGGAAGTGTTAGCCACAGCAATCAGAGAAGACAAAGAAATAAAAGGAATCCAAATCGGAAAAGAAGAAGTAAAGCTGTCACTATTTGCAGATGACATGATACTATACATAGAGAATCCTAAAGATGCTACCAGAAAACTACTACAGCTAATCAATGAATTTGGTAAAGTAGCAGGATACAAAATTAATGCACAGAAATCTCTTGCATTTCTATACGCTAATGACGAAAAATCTGAAAGTGAAATTAAGAAAACACTCCCGTTTACCATTGCAACAAAAAGAATAAAATATCTAGGAATAAACCTACCTAAGGAGACAAAAGACCTGTATGCAGAAAATTATAAGACACTGATGAAAGAAATTAAAGATGATACAAATAGATGGAGAGATATACCATGTTCTTGGATTGGAAGAATCAACATTGTGAAAATGACTGTACTACCCAAAGCAATCTACAGATTCAATGCAATCCCTAGCAAACTACCACTGGCATTTTTCAGAGAACTAGAACAAAAAATTTCACAATTTGTATGGAAACACAAAAGACCCTGAATAGCCAAAGCAATCTTGAGAACGAAAAATGGAGCTGGAGGAATCAGGCTCCCTGACTTCAGACTATACTACAAAGCTACAGTAATCAAGACAGTTTGGTACTGGCACAAAAACAGAAACATAGATCAATGGAACAGGATAGAAAGCCCAGAGATAAACCCACACACATATGGTCACCTTATCTTTGATAAAGGAGGCAAGCATATACAGTGGAGAAAAGACAGCCTCTTCAATAAGTGGTGCTGGGAAAACTGGACAGGTACATGTAAAAGTATGAAATTAGAACACTCCCTGACACCATACACAAAAATAAACTCAAAATGGAGTAAAGACTTAAATGTAAGGCCAGACACTATCAAACTCTTAGAGGGAAACATAGGCAGAACACTCTATGACATAAATCACAGCAAGATCCTTTTTGACCCAGGTCCTAGAGAAATGGAAATAAAAACACAAATAAACAAATGGGACCTAATGAAACTTAAAAGCTTTTGCACAGCAAAGGAAACCATAAGCAAGACCAAAAGACAACCCTCAGAATGGGAGAAAATATTTGCAAAAGAAGCAACTGACAAAGGATTAATCTCCAAGATTTACAAGCAGCTCATGCAGCTCAATAACAAAAAAACGAACAACCCAATCCAAAAATGGGCAGAAGACCTAAATAGACATTTCTCCAAAGAAGATATACAGATGGCCTACAGACACATGAAAGAATGCTCAACATCATTAATCATTAGAGAAATGCAAATCAAAACTACAATGAGATATCATCTCACAGTGGTCAGAATGGCCATCATCAAAAAATCTAGAAACAATAAATGCTGGAGAGGGTTTGGAGAAAAGGGAATACTCTTTCACTGTTGGTGGGAATGTAAATTGATACAACCACTATGGAGAACAGTATGGAGGTTCCTTAAAAAACTGAAAATAGAACTACCATACGACCCAGCAATCCCACTACTGGGCATATACCCTGAGAAATCCATAATTCAAAAAGAGTCATGTACCAAAATGTTCATTGCAGCTCTATTTACAATAGCCAGGACATGGAAGCAACCTAAGTGTCCATCATCAGATGAATGTATAAAGAAGATGTGGCACATATATACAATGGAATATTACTCAGCCATAAAAGAAATGAAATGGAGGTATTTGTAGTGAGGTGGATGGAGTTAGAGTCTGTCATACAGAGTGAAGTAAGTCAGAAAGAGAAAAACAAATACAGTATGTTTAGATATGGAATCTAAGGGGAAAAAAAAAAAAGGTCATGAAGAACCTAGTGGCAAGATGGGAATAAACACACAGACCTACTAGACAATGGACTTGAGGATATGGGGAGGGGGAAGGGTAAGATGTGACAGGGTGAGAGAGTGGCATGGACATATATACACTACCAAATATAAAATAGATAGCTAGTGGGAAGCAGCCGCATAGCACAGGGAGATCAGCTCGGTGCTTTATGACCACCTAGAGAGGTGGGATGGGGAGGTTGGGAGGGAGGGAGACGCAAGAGGGAAGAGATTTGGGAACATATGTATATGTATAACTGATTCACTTTGTTATAAAGCAGAAACTAAGACAGCATTGTAAAGCAATTATACTCCAATAAAGATGTTAAAAAAAAAAACTGGAAAATAACATCTTAGAATTATGATAAAAATAGTTAAAAAAAAAAAAAAGAAAACATCATAGGGACTTGCCTTAATATTTGGTACAGCTTTTTGAATTGAAGAGTTTTTTGCATTGAATTGAACTCCCTTAGTACAGTTTTAGGCCCTACAATTCCTGCAGGCTCTGCTGTCCTTGCCAGAAGAATCCTTTCCTATGCATTAACCCTGAACTAAAGGCTTCTCCTGGCTCTCTGTCTGACAGTACTGGTGTCCAATTTAGCTTTTAGACTGCCTTGAGACCAGATTGAGAAATAACAGAAGGAAAAAACATAGGAGACTCACTGCTACTAGTGATATTTCAAATTCTGATCCTCTCAATCTGCCTGCTACTTTTCAGAGTCATTACCTAGCTCCCCCATTTGCTCTGTTTAGATTTTATAACTGCATTCATTGGGAGAGAAAGGGTGTACTGTGCTTATGTGATCTTCAAGTTTCCTGAACTAGTAACCTAATTATTTTATTTTTACATCACTAAGCATACTAGTCTGATATGGGACTCTCTGTGGCAAAGATCAAAACAAATCAGCCTTAATTATAAATATGCAAACCTCTGCACTTATCCTACATAATGCAAAGCCCTATAGACAATTGAATACTTGATTGTGAGAGAATATGGACTTAATGAAGGTCTGAACAAAGCAGCATCTTGATTCACTCAGGTATATTCTAACATCACCAATTTGGAATTATTTGGAAAATGAGTTTTTAATAGCAGCTATTTCTAATCCTGAATATATGTACCATTTAATTCAGCCTGAACATAATTCCCCAAACAAATTTGAACCTATCAGCCTGCAGTTAATGGAACACACAGCAGCCAGGAATGAGAATTTAGGCTAACAGCATGCCCCTGTGCTGCTCAGTCTATGAAATGCATAGCAGTTATAGCAGGACTAAAGGGTTTAGGACCCATTCAAAACTGTTTGAGCAGCTAGAATTCTCCTATGTGGAAATTTTAAACTTAAAATTTAGTAATATTAATATATTATACTGATAATGTATTTTAAAGAAGAAATGATGGGAGCTATGTTTGTCATAACATAACCACATCCCTAAGGCAGTAAGAGATACTAAACTTAACCAAGTATCTCTAATCCCCAAGAGTAGTTATTATCTTATGACAACTATGCACTAGATTCACTTTGCTTCTATAATAAATGTCTGCATTGTGATAGAAAAATGTAGCATAATTTTCTAGAAGATAAAATCAGTTTGACAGCAGTCTCAGTTTGTTTCGCATAAAATAATCTAACATGTAAAATATTTTCTAGCCAACTAGGGTACCTCTTTTAACTTTTCTCATTTATAAGTCAACATCACTTTGGAGACAGAGACCTGCCAGTGTGCTTAATCCATGGGGCTCTCTGAACTATCAACCCATAGTTGACAAGACACTCACATTAATGTGTTATGATATGTATCATTTCACAGACTTTTATAGTACAATGTGAAGCTAGAATAAGCAGAACATCAATTAGCATTTGTCTTTGGAGAATAAAATTGGTCTTTTGTCCTAAAGGTCATGCAATTTTGCTTTTATAGTAATATTCTGTAAAGTTTTTCATTATTTTTGGATTATGTGAAGATTCCTATTTCTAAAGTCTATTTTTTTTTTATAAATTTTGAAGGAACATGCATTTGATTTAGGAAAACACACAGCTTTAGGTATTTCAAACTGCCAGGAATATAATATAGGAAATTAGAGGCTTAAAATAATATCAGAACTGTTGAGGTGAGAAGATCAAAGAATTCATAAATCCTGTTCAGGAAGTCAGGAAATGCAGATATCACCAGGGACGACTGAGATAAGATGAGCTGCCCGCAGCATCCAGCTGAAGGATTTGAAGAGTATGCCCATAACTAATCAGCAAAACCTCCCGTCTCTCATCTGTCAGAGCCAATGTGTTTAGTCACCACTGCTGCAGGGGCAAACCTGGCTTCTATTTAATTTCCCAAATTTTTGCACAAGTGTCTTTTAATGGCAGAATTCAAACTGCAAATGTTCAGGCAAGAGAACATTCCAGCTCCTGTAGTATGGGCAGAAGCTTATAAAGGCAGCAATTTTGATCAGTATCAACAGACCATGACCTACTACTCAGCATTCCTAAATATCCTTTTACTCATAATTAAACTTGAAAAAAATGATACAACATCATGCCTTTGTTGATTGCATTAGCCTCCTAAGGCTCCTGTAACAAAGTACCACATACTGGGTGGCTTAAACAACAGCAAATTATTGTCTCACTGTTCTGGAGGCCAGAAGTCCAAGATCAAGGTTCAACAGGGTTGGATCTTTCCTCCTGAGAACTGTGAGGGAGAATCTATTCCATGTTTCTCTCCTATAATTACCATATAAATAAAACTTACACTAAGTCAACAGATGGCATGGTTATCAGAGCCTTTTAGCAAAATATACACGTCTATGTCCAATCAAAGTACCTTCTTCAGTGAGACCAAAAGCCATTTACTGCTCCCCTGAGAAATAGTGCTATTTTGACCTTCAGTGGTTCTCTGCTTTTGGATATTGAGGTCAGTGTAGCCTTGGAGGGGAAAAATTCATGTAGTTGAGTGAATGCAGATACCTCTATACTTGCCATCATAGTTACTTTGTTCATGAGATTTTGAGCATATGCTAGGATAGCTGAGAAAGAGGCTGATCGACTTTCACAGAATAAGTCATTTTTCCTACCTGATTAATAAGGACCTCATCAGTATTAATTAAGCATTCAAATGGAATACAAATCTCTTTATATGTTGTACCTTTTCTGACAGATCCAGTCACATACATTTTCCAGGACCCACACTTGTACAATCCTCTGATCTTGTTCCCTCTAAGCCCCAGATCATTTAGCCAAGTTATCAGCGACTTCATATTAAGCAGTGTAGATGCACCTATTTGACCATTTCCTCTTTAGGCAAAATGCACACCAGATATACATCTCAAGTTCTGTACTTAGGAGTAAGTTTCTTTCTCACTGTCTTTTACATCCATTCTAGATTGCGGGCATTCTAGATTAGTGCAGCAGTTCAATTCTAGATGATGCTAACAAGTGGATTTTAAATATTTCTCTCAACACCTGAAAATAGGCAAGTCTCTCTAGATTTTTTTTTTTAATTTTTTTAACATCTTTATTGGAGTATAATTGCTTTACAATGGTGTGTTAGTTTCTGCTTTATAACAAAGTGAATCAGTTATACATATACATATGTTCCCATATCTCTTCCCTCTTGCATCTCCCTCCCTCCCACCCTCCCCATCCCACCCCTCTAGGTGGTCACAAAGCACCGAGCTGATCTCCCTGTGCTATGCGGCTGCTTCCCACTAGCTAGCTATTTTACATTTGGTAGTGTATATATGTCCATGATACTCTCTCATCCTGTCACATCTCACCCCTCCCCCTCCCCATAACCTCAAGTCCATTCTCTAGTAGGTCTGTGTCTTTATTCCCGTCTTGCCACTAGGTTCTTCATGGCCTTTTTTTTTTTTTTTTTTTCCTTAGATTCCATATATATGTGTTAGCGTACTGTATTTGTTTTTCTCTTTCTGACTTACTTCACTCTGTATGACAGACTCTAACTCCATCCACCTCAATAAATAAATCCAGTTATTTGTTCTTTTGCTTGAGTTTCAGGAGTTGATTATTAACCTCTTATCACACATATGGTTTGCAAATATTTTCTCTCACTCCACAGATTTCCTTTTCATTCTGTAGATTGTTTCCTTTGCTGTGCAATGGCTTTTTAGTTTGATGTATGTAGTGGTATATACATACATACATACAATGGAATCTTATTCAGCCATAACAAGAAGGAAATCTTGCTATTTGCGACAACATGGATGAACATGAAGGACATTATGCTAAGTGAGATAAGCCAGACACAGAAGAAAACCAACTTGTATGAGGAATACAAAATAGTCAAACTCATAGTAGCAGAGTAGAATTTTAGTTGCAAAGGGTTGGGGTGAGTGGGAATAGTGAGGCATTAGTCGAAGGGTATAAAGTTTCAGTTCTAGAGATCTACTGTACAGTATAGTGCCTATAGTTAACAATATCGTATTTCATACTTAAAAATTTGGTAGTCGGAGACATCTTATATTAAGTGTTCCTGCCATAAAATAACAATAATAATAAAGATGGCAGGAGGACAGTTTAAGAGGTGATAGCTATATTTATGTCATAGACTGTAGTAATGGTTTCATACACATATTTTCCAACTCATCAAGTGTATATATTAAGTGAGTAGAGATTATTATATGTCAATCATATCTCAATAATATAGTTTAAAAAAGAAACATATATGTGTGTACATACCTATATTTTTTACCAAAATAAACATAATTTTTATATAAATGTAAAACAAACTAATAGACAAAAATGTTTTAGACCAATAAAGAATTATTACAAAAAGAAAAAGAAATACTTTATCAAAAAGATGTAATATATATCATATATAAAATAAAATAAAAATAAAATTTTCAGAATTTCAGCAATAAATTGACAAATCTATAATATTACCATAAAGATAAAATTTAACATACAATTTTAGAAACTTGAATATTAAACAGATAAAAAAGTATAGTCTTCAGATGACCTAAACAATATGAGACAAAGGAAAGGGAGATGAATGAGATCACAAGTTCCAGTAAAAGACAATTATTCCTCCCTTTAAAGGCCAGTCTTGAAGCATGAGGAAATTATGAGTGCCAAAGGAATCTACTTAGTACATACAATTTCTTCTTTCCAGTGGATCCTGAAAAAGGGTAATGAAGTGGACTTTTGAGAAAAGTTTAGAGTATGCCACTAAAAATAATGTATTATGTTGGCACATATATTATTATATATACATACTCTCGCTCAGCTTGATCATTCATAAAAAAATTAATTTTTATTGATTTTCCCAAGCATGAAGAACATACAGGAAGTTTAATAAAATGTGTTGAATAAATATATTCCCTATAGCAGAGCACTGTCAACTGAAAGAGCTATCAATGGCCAAAGCTGATACAATTTGAACAATAATATAAAAATACATGATATTAGATTATAACCCAAAGAATAAAATAGCCATGAGTCCATAGTGATGTAAATAAATGATTGAATAAATAAGTACATGAGAGAAACAAATATTCCTTATAGAATACAAAGAGGGATAGAATAGCTATTTTAATTTCAGACAAAATTATTTCAGAACAGGGAATATTTGTATACATAAAGAGGGATATACATAAAGATCTTCAAGAAAGCATAATAATTCTAAGTACATATACATCTAAAAACTAAATTTAAAAATACATGAAGCAAAAAAAAAATGATAGACCTGAGAAGAAATATTAAAAAAATAAATTATAATTTGATACATCAGAACTCCTTTGTCAGATAGTATTTAAACTATTTTTATACTGTGATTTTTAATGAGAAATACGTATTTGTTCTTCTTCTCATTTCTGGTAGAAAATACTTGGAATTTCCTAAGAGCAACAGAGTTGTCTCTGTTAACATTAATAAGGTGACTTTTGGAAAGTACCTAAGGATGGGGACTGGTTGCCAGGAGAACCAATCAGTGATGGTTGGAACTTTCTGTCCCACCTCTTTGACCTCCAGAGAGGGGAAAGGAGATGAAGCTTAAATCAATTGCCAATGGCTAATAATGTAATCAATCAAGCCTATGCAATGAAGCCTCCATAAAATCAAAAAATGGGGTTCAATGAGCTTCTGGGGAGAGTGACACCTTGGGAGAGGGTATGGAAGTTCTGAGCCCTTTCCCCATACCTTGCCCTGTGCATCTCTTCCATCTGGCTGTTCCTAAGTTATATCCTTTTATAATTAATCAGAAATCTAGGAAATTGAATGTTTCTCTGAGTTCTGTGAGACAATCTAGCAAATTAATCAAACCCAAGGAGGCAGTTTGTTGAAACCTTCAAACTACATATAGCCAGATGGTCAGAAGCATAAGTGATAACCTGAGCTGGTGACTGTCATCTGAAGTGTGTGTGTGTTGGAAGTTGGCGGCAACAGTCTTGTGGGACTAAGTCCTTAACCTGTGGAACCTGAGGCCATCTCCAGATAGTGACAGAATTGAGTTGAATTGTGGGACACCCAGCTGCTGTCAGAGAATTGCTTGGTGGTATGGGAACCCTCCCCCATCACACACACACACACACACACACACACGCACACACACACACATTGGAATTGTATCCAGAATTATTATACAATTTATCTTTATCAGTGGTGTATATGCATCTATATATATATTTCACTTGAGCTTAAACTCTTGTAGTTTTAATCAGGAAAACCATAATACCAGTGAGATAATTATCCAGCAGCAATAGTTGGGTAGAGGAAATGCTTATTTCTCCTACTGTGCCTACCAAGTAAAACGTTTCTGGGTTGCTTTGGAAAGATTTTTGCGTGTAACCTAGCTAAATGCTTGAATATATTGGATTTCCTATTTGCCATGTGACCACAAGCCCATTAATTAACCTCTCCAGATTTTATAATTTTAGCTTTAAGGGAAGTATAATTATAACTAGCTCAATTACTTTAATGTGAGTAAAGTAAAATTATGAAGCACTAAAATTTGTAATCATTTGCATTATCAATAATGTGAATAATATTGTTTAATAGTTCCTTAAGAGATGTGTAGATAGTGAAGATAAGAACAATAGCATTCATTGCAAATTAATAGCTTTATGGTTTTCAGCACCATTTATATGTTAAGAATACCAAATATGTATCTCTAGCTGTTGCCCTCTTGGTGGGTAAGACAGCTGTTATCTCTAGCTGGGTTTACCTCTTGGTGGGTGTGGAGATATGAGACACAACCAAGTCAAAGAGTGGAAGAGGGAAAGATTAATTACTGGAAGCAAGGAAGGAGAACACCGGGGATCTTTCCCAAAGCAGTGTCTCCCGGAACAGCAAAATTGGGAGAGTTTTAAGCTAAGGACCGGTGCATGCATATTCATAAAGGGCCTTGAGCAGAGGAAAATTTAGCATAGAATTGGGGCAAAGGTTGGACAAAGTCCAGGCTCTAGTTGATTGAAGTCACAATGTCAGCAGCATCCTTAAATTCCAGTTAATCTGGTGGTTGAATGCACAAGGGGGGGTTGGATCCTGCAAAACAGCTCAAGAATGTGATTTGGGCTAATCTATGAAACAGAACTGAGAATCTTTACAACTGATATATTTTTTCTGATATGGTGAGTTATCTCCCTGGCCTAGTAATAGCTGTTTGTTCTTACATTCTTTTGTTCCCTTGAAATCATTAACTACTGAGACCTATTCTTCTGCAAGGGCAAGCTTTGTAGCCAGACATAGATCACAAAACTACTTAGGCCTAAAATGGCTTCTCTTTTGTTAATAAAGAGATGCCTGGTTCTCTTTCTCAGGGGACCCCGTACTCTATCTGCCTACAAAACCAGGGGGTCTTCCCTGAACTATAGTCATACCCAAATATCAGCTTACTGTTCCCACCCAGGTTTCTAACCTAAGGCATCCAAACCTAACATGTCTAAAATCCCTCTCAAATCACCTCCCCACAATAGACTTTGCCTATCTCAATAAATGGCAACTCCCCCTTTCCAGATTCTAGAGGCTAAATCCTTGGATTTGTCGACTAAAAAAATATGCACAACCTAAAAGTTGAGTTACGTTTTATTTGGCAGGAATTCTTAGGACTTCAAGCCTGGGAGGCAGCTTCTAAAGTAACTCTGAGAACTGCTCCGAGGAGGTAAGGGAGGAGCTAGGATATATAGAAGTTTTGCAACAAATGGCAGGTAGCTGAGAACATCAAAAATTATTGTTAATTAAAGAAAACCAGATATCCCAAGTTAAGGAATTTAGCACTTTTCTATGTATGGGAAGATGTAAGGATCTGGGCTCACTGAAATAATTCCTTTGATATTCACCTTAGCTATCTGGGACCAGAATCCTATATTTTCACATCCTGAGTTTCCTCAGGGCTCATGCAGGGGGTGGCTGCAATTTGATGGTTGCTAGATGGCAGGTATTCTTTCCTTCCTGAGTTTCCTCAGGGCTCACCAGCTCACTATCTGTGGTGGCTGCAATTGTTAATGACTGTGACATCCTTTGTTTACTGATATGGCAGGAAATATTCCATTTCTCAGAGTCATTCTGGAATTTCTCTCACACACTATATTCTATTTAGCTCCAATTCCTACCGCTTCTCATTGCTGTGACACTGAGCAAAACTACTAACCTTCCCATCTGAATTGTTGTAAAAAACTCCGTAAAGATACTCCTTAATTTTGTACTTTCTGACCTACTGGGCAGCCAGACAGTCCTTTTAATATGTCATACCTCAGGTCAAAACTCTGCTCCAATGGCCCCACTTCACTCAGATAAAAATTTAAAACTTCTCCATGACATACATAGGCTTACACAACCTGGCCATCTGTTTTCACTGGGGTATCATTCCTGACGTCTCTCCTTCCAGCTCACCCTCACCACACATTCTAGCCTCTCTTTATGGATCTAGCTCTCCTACCTCTGAGCTTCTGCACTTGCTGTTTTCTTTGCCTGGAGTACCCTACCTGCAGATAGTCACATGACAAATTAAATGTTCATTATCAGTAAGGTCCTCCACTAAATTGTTGAAAATGTCAACACTCTCTTTATGGTGCCCCATCTTCAGTGTCCCCATTATTTTTTACTATGGCAGGCACTACCAGTATTGCTCTGAGTTTTCTTAATAAATTATATTTTACTAAATAAATAGTTTATTTATTTGTTCATTTATTTATCCATTCATTTGCACCCTATTTTATTCACTGGATTATATCCACAGCATTAAAATAGTACTTGACACATAAAAGGTGATTAATAAATACCTGTTGAAAAATTAATGAGATAAAGGTGTATTCTATGTGAATATGCCTGAGTTTCATAATGATATTTGAAACTCCTGAAGCCTGCATTTCTGACTATAGATTCAGGCAATGAACATTTTTTTTTTTTTTTTACTTTTTGAATTTTGTTCATGAGGTTCCCAGTGAATTTAAGGTTCTTGCTTTGTTGCTAAAGAATTCGGAGATGAAGTGATAGTAAGAAGTGGATTTATTTAGAGAGAAACACACTCCACAGAGTGTGGGCCATCTCAGAAGGAAAGATAGAGCCTCGAAATATGACGTGGTTAGTTTTTATGGGCTGGGTAATTTCATAGGCTGATGAGTAGGAGGATTATTCCAATTATTTCAGGGAAGGGGCAGAGATTTCCAGGAAATGGGCTACTGCCCACTTTTTGGCTTTTTATGGTTGGCCTCAGAACTGTCATGGTGCTGGTGGATGTGTCATTTAGCATGCTAATGCATTACAATGTGCGTATTATGAGGCTCAAAGTCTACTGGAAGTCGAATCTTCCACTGTCTTGTACCTAGTTTGTTCTAAACAGTTTTTGTCATGTCCTATGGCTATGTCATTCTTTTGAAGGTTGTGCCCTGTGCCCTTCCCTCCTGTTTCAATGATGTAATTTGAATTATTAAATATGCCACTTATGTTGTTTACTTTGTTTTTAAAACAAAACAGTGTAAGTAGCCATTTTTAAAAATATGTGATTGACAAGACTCTGATTACTATAGCAGTAATAAAAATATTTGAAATTAGATTCCAAATTTATCTACCTGGACAAATTAGTGAAGAAAAAGATACTATTAGGAACACATTGTCAGCAGAAATTAAAGCATGAACTAGAAAAGTTTTGACTGGAATTTAAAAAATATAGCGAAAGGACTCTGAGAATAGAAGTTGGTCTGATTATAGGATAATCAGGGTTAGATAAAACTTAGAGCTAAAAACTGAAATAATACAGAGGTATCATTAGCTTCATACTTTGCTCAGTGACCAATGGCCTGAACATTCCCCTCAGCTTAATTAAATTTAAATATGTTCTCCCTTACTATAGGTCCATGACTTCCCTTTTCTTAGAGCACTTACTTTAGAAAACTTGCAATTGTAAATTCTTTCTTTACCTCTTTGAGATGTAAATATTCTAAAACTCTGTAATGTCTTTCTCAAGTACCTGGGAGATATCCCTTTGAAATGTAATCAACCACAAAAATAGCAAATCTGTTTTCCAGTCTCTGTGGGAGGGTAGGAGCCTAACTTTCCTAAGTGCCAATTAGCAAACACAGATGGCCTCATTACAGTGACCAACATAACTCTAAGTCCTCTGGTGCTTTTCCAATAGCTCTCACAATATAGGTATACCCCGCTTTTCAAAAGATTGCTTAATACTACTTTCTTTTACAAAAGACCTTCATTAGTATCTATTTTCACTAACAGAAAGTGTCACCTACAAATTGGCACTTGCCATCTACCTCGACAAGGACCAAATTATGAGCTGCTGCAGCTGCTGACCTTCAACACCCCCTGAAAGGAGTTCAGGATGGATATCAGGAATGAGTCACTCTGTGCTCTGGGAAAAATTAACAGAACAGGTCTTCAGATAGTTAAATACTTTCAGGAGATGATTTAATGAGCCCAATTCTTGCATCTCCTCGTATCTAGAAAAGCACTAAAATCCTTGATGGTATGTCTGCTCCTCATGACTAGCAGTAACGTGCATGAGACTAACAGAAATCTTCTGCAAAAAAATATATGTTTGATTGCATGTACTCCCCCTTATATGTACCAGAATCACATATATACTGACCTTCCCCTCTACCTCTTTGGAGCAGCTTCTCAGAGCTATCTGAAATGCTGTCTACTGTGCTATAGTCCTCATTTTATCCCCAATAAAACTTAAATCACAACCCTCACATTGTGCATTTTTTTTCAGTTGACAAAAGAAATCTGAAGAGGTTTTTTGCTTTTACAAAAATAGGATAAAAGTGAAAATAGCGTTTAACGTTAGTTTTGCAGGCAGCGTTTATAGAGGCATCACGCAATCCAAGGTGAAAGAATGGCACAGCCAAGCTCCTTCCCTGGGAACTACACTCAGCATCAAGCCACCATACTGTGTCTGTGAGCATCTGTGCTTTATCTCAACGTATTTATTTTGTGCATTCATTAGCAAGATGTGTCCTAAGGTAATTGCTTTGTCCATTTCAGTTTTCAAAAGGTTTCACAGAAATGCTCTGCTTTCAATAGTGGGGTAAACTATTACTTAAATTCCCTCTCATCTTTGGTATTTGTTCCTTTTCAATTATTTGATAAAATTCAGTAAAGAAAAAAACATAATTTACTTAACTATTTGATTACCTTGGAGTACAGATAACTTAGAAAGAAGCAGAATAAGGCTTGTTTTTTTAAATTTTTTAAAAATGAGTTATCTTAAAAAAAAAAAAAAATGAGTTATCTTGCATTACCCAAAGGTGACTAAAGTACCCCCCATTATGAACTTATGTCACTTAAGCACTTTTTAATGATAGTAATTTGTCATAAAGTTTCTTATTATTTCTAGATGTTGAGACATAATTATAACAATTTTTCCTCTTTAATATTATAGAGATTTACCTATATTGTCTGTTATACTTTTACAACTTAAAAGAAAAATAGTATGTCTGTTCCACTTGCAATTATCTTTTGTTAAAAACAGATACACATTTTTTTCAACATGGCTTTCTAGTTATATAATATCACTTAATAAAAACTCCATCCTTCTTCCTCAGACATTAGTCATTTCTGAATTTTATAAGTAGATACACTAGTTACATAAAAATACCTGATGGCATTTTTATTGGCACTGTAATTTATAAATTAACCTAGGAAGAACTGCCATATTTAAGATACTGAGTTTTTTATGTTTTGAATTTTTGAATTTTATTTTATTTATTTTTTTATACAGCACGTTCTTATTAGTTATCCATTTTATACATATTAGTGCATATATGTCAATCCCAATCTCTCATTTCATCCCACCACCCCTGCCACTTTCGCCCCTTGGTGTCCATACGTTTGTTCTCTACATCTGTGTCTCTATTTCTACCCTGCAAACTGGTTCATCTGTACCATTTTTCTAGGTTCCACATACATGAATTAATATACAATATTTGTTTTTCTCTTTCTGACTTACTTCACTCTGTATGACAGTCTCTAGATCCATCCACGTCTCTACAAATGACCCAATTTTGTTCCTTTTTGTGGCTGAGTAATATTCCATTGTATACATGCACCACATCTTCTTTATCCATTCATCTGTCGATTTATGTTGCTTCCATGTCCTGGTTATTTTAAATAGTGCTGCAATGAACATTGGGGTGCATGTGACTTTTTGAATTATGGTTTTCGCTGGGTATATGACCAGTAGTGGGATTGCTGGGTCATATGATAATACGATTTTTAGTTTTTTAAGGAACCTCCATACTGTTCTCCATAGTGGCTGTATCAATTTACATTCCCACCATCAGTGCAAGAGGGTTCGCTTTTTGCCAAACCCTCTCCAGCATTTGTTGTTTGTAGATTTTCTGATAATGCCCATTCTAATGGGTGTGAGGTGATACCTCACTGTAGTTTTGATTTGTATTTCTCTAATAATTAGTGATGTTGAGCAGCTTTTCATGTGTTTCTTGGCCATCTCTATGTCTTCTTTGGAGAAATGTCTATTTAGGTCATATGCCCATTTTCTGATTGGGTTGTTTGTTTCTTTAATATTGAGCTGCATGAGCTGTTTATGTATTTTGGAGATTAATCCTATGTCCATTAATTTGTTTACAAATATTTTCTCCCATACTGAGAGTTGTTTCTTGTCTTGTCTGTAGCTTCCTTTGCTTTGCAAAAGCTTTTAAGTTTCATTAGGTGTCATTTGTTTATTTTTGTTTTTATTTCCTTTACTCTAGGAGGTGTATCAAAAAAGATCTTGCTGTGATTTATGTCAAAGAGTGTTCTTCCTATGTTTTCCTTGAAGAGTTTTATAAGTGTCCAGTCTTACATTTAGGTCTCTAATCCATTCTGAGTATTTTTGAGTATGGTGTTAAGGAGTGTTCTAATTTCATTCTTTTACATGTAGGTGTCCAGTTTTCCTAGCGCCACTTATTGGAGAGACTGCCTTTACTCCATTGTATATCCTTGCTGCCTTTGTCATAGATTAGCTGACCATAGGTGCATGGGTTTATCTCTGGGCTTTCTATCCTGTTCCATTGATCTATATTTCTGTTTTTGTGTCATTACCATACTGTCTTGATTACTGTAGTTTTGTAGTATAGTCTGGAGTCAGGAAGTCTGATTCCTCAGACTCCGTTTTTTTTCCCTCTAGACTGCTTTGACTATTCGGGGTCTTTTGTATCTCCATACAAACTTTAAGATTATTTGTTCTAGTTCTGTAAAAAATGGCATTGGTAATTTGATAGGGAGTGCATTGAATCTGTAGATTGCTTTGGGTAGTATAGTCATTTTCACAATGTTAGTGCTTCAAATCCAAGAACATGGTATATCTCTCCATCTATTTATATCATCTTTAATTTCTTTCATCAGTGTCTTATAATTTTCTCCATACAGGTCTTTTGTCTCCTTAGGTAGGTTTATTCCTAGATATTTCATTCTTTTTGTTGCAGTGGTAAATGGGAGTGTTTTCTTAATTTCACTTTCAGATTTTTCATCATTAGTGCATAGGAATGCAAGAGATTTCTGTGCATTAATTTTGTATCCTGCAACTTTACTAAATTCATTGATTAGCTCTAGTAGTTTTCTGGTGGCATCTTTAGGATTCTCTATGTATAGTATCATGTCATCTGTAAACAGTGAGAGTTTTACTTCTTCTTTTCCGATTTGGATTCCTTTTATTTCTTTTTCTTCTCTGATTGCCATGATTAGGACTTCCAAAACTATGTTGAATAATAGTGGTGAGAGTGGACATCCTTGTCTTGTTCCTGATCTTAGAGGAAATGCTTTCACTTTTTCACCATTGAGAATGATGTTTGATGTGGGTTTGTCGTATATGGCCTTTATTATGTTGAGGTAGATTCCCTCTATGCCCACTTTCTGGAGAGTTTTTACCATAAATAGGTGTTGAATTTTGTTGAAAGCTTTTTCTGCATCTATTGAGATGATCATGTGGTTTTTATTGTTCAGTTTGTCAATATGGTGTATCACATTGATTGGTTTGCATATATTGGAGAATCCTTGCATCCCTGGGATAAATCCAACTTGATCACTGTGTATGATCCTTTTATTGTGTTGTTGGATTCTGTTTGCTAGTATTTTGTTGAGGATTTTTGCATCTATATTCATCAGTGGCATTGGTCTGTAATTTTCTTTTTTTGTAGTATCTTTGTCTGGTTTTGGTATCAGGGTGATGGTGGCCTCATAGAATGAGTTTGGGAGTGTTCCTTCCTCTGCAATTTTTTGGAAGAGTTTGAGAAGGATGGGTGTTAGCTCTTCTTTAAATGTTTGATAGATTTCACCTGTGAAGACATCTGGTCCTGGACTTTTGTTTGTTGGAAGATTTTTAATCACAGTTTCAATTTCATTACTTGTGATTTGTCTGTTCATATTTTCTCTTTCTTCCTGGTTCAGTCTTGGAAGGTTATACCTTTCTAAGAATTTGTCCATTTCTTCGTGGTTGTCCATTTTATTGGCATATAGTTGTTTATAGTAGTCTCTTAGGATGCTTCGTATTTCTGCAGTGTCAGTTGTAACTTCTCCTTTTTCATGTCTAATTTTATTGATTTGTGTCCTCTCCCTTTTTTTCTTGATGAGTCTGGCTAACGGTTTATCAATTTTGTTTATCTTCTCAAAGAACCAGCTTTTAGTTTTATTCACCCTTGCTATTGTTTTCTTTTTTTCTATTTCATTTATTTCTACTCTGATCTTTATGATTTCTTTCGTTCTACTAACTTTGGGTTTTGTTTGTTCTTCTTTCTCTAGTTCCTTTAGGTGTAAGGTTAGGTTGTTTATTTGAGATTTTCTTGTTTCTTGGGGTAGGCTTGTATTGCTATAAACTTCCCTGTTCGAACTGTTTTTGCTGCCACCCATAGGTTTTGGATCATCATGTTTTCATTGTAATATGTCTCTAGGTATTTCTTGATTTCCTCTTTGTTTTCTTCAGTGATCTCTTGGTTATTTAATCACATATTGCTTAGCCTCCATGTGTTCGTGTTTTTTACTTTTTTTTTTTTTTTTTCCTGTAATTGACTTCTAATCTCATAGCAAAGACTATACTTTCAGGGATCATTTCTATAGTTTGTTACTAATCTCATAGCATTGTGGTCAGAAAAGATGCTTGATATGATTTCAATTTTCTTAAATTTACTGAGGTTTGATTTATCACCCAAGATGCAATCTATCCTGGAGAATGTTCTGTGTGCACTGGAAAAGAAAGTGTAATCTGCTGTTTTTGGATGGAATGTCTGATAAATATCAATTATATCTATCTGGTCTACTGTGTCATTTAAAGCTTGTGTTTCCTTATTAATTTTCTGTTTGGATGATCTGTCCATTGGTGTAAGTGAGGTGTTAAAGTCCCCCACTATTATTGTGTTACTGTTGATTTCCTCTTTTGTAGCTGTTAACAGTTGCCTTATGTATTGAAGTGCTCCTATGTTGGGTGCATATATATTTACAATTGTTATATCTTCTTCTTGGATTGATCCCTTGATCATTGTGTAGTGTTCTTCCTTGTCTCTTGTAACATTCTTTTTTTTAAAGTCTATTTTATCTGATATGAGTATTGCTACTCCAGCTTTCTTTAGATTTCCATTCGCATGGAATATCTTTTTCCATCCCCTCACTTTCAGTCTGTATGTGTCCCTAGGTCTGAAGTGGGTCTCTTGTAGGCAGCATATATATGGGTCTTGTTTTTGTATCCATTCAGTGAGCCTGTGTCTTTTGGTTGGAACATTTAATCCATTCACGTTTAAAGTAATGATTGATATGTATGTTCCTATTATCATTTTGTTAAATGTTATGGGCTTGTTTTTGTAGGTCCTTTTCTTCTCTTGTGTTTCCCACTTAAAGAAGTTCCTTTAGCATTTGTTGTAAAGCTGGTTTGGTGGTGCTGGATTCTCTTACCTTTGGCTTGTCTGTAAAGCTTTTGATTTCTCTTTCAAATCTGAATGAAATCCTTGCCGGGTAGAGTAATCTTGATTGTAGGTTCTTCCCTTTCATCTCTTTAAATATATCATGCTACTCCCTTCTAGCTTGTAGAGCTTCTGCTGAGAAATCAGCTATTAACCTTATGGAAGTTCCCTTGTATGTTATTTGTCATTTTTCCCTTGTTGCTTTCAATAATTTTTCTTTGCCTTTAATTTTTGTCAATTTGATTGCTATGTGTCTTGGCGTGTTTCTCCTTGAGTTTATCCTGCCTGGGACTCTCTGTGCTTCCTGGTCTTGGGTGGCTATTTCCTTTCCCATGTTAGGGAAATTTTTGACTATAATCTCTTCAAATATTTTCTCAGGTCCTTTCTCTCTCTCTTCTCCTTCTGGGACTCCTATAATGCAAATGTTGTTGCTTTTATTGTCCCAGAGGTCTCTTAGGCTGTCTTCATTTCTTTTCATTCTTTTTTCTTTATTCTGTTCCGTGGCAGTGAATTCCACCATTCTGTCTTCCAGGTCACTTATCCGTTCTTCTGCCTCAGCTATTCTGCTATTGATTCCTTCTAGTGTAGTTTTCATTTCAGTGTTTTTATTGCTCATCTCTGTTTGTTTGTTCTTTAATTCTTCTAGGTGTTTGTTAAACATTTGTTACATCTTCTCAGTCTTTGCCTCCATTCTTTTTCCAAGGTCCTATATCATCTTCACTACCATTATTCTGAATTGTTTTTCTGGAAGGTTGCCTATCTCCACTTCATTTAGTTGTTTTCTGGGGTTTTTAGTTGTTCCTTCATCTGGTACATAGCCCTCTGCCTTTTCAACTTGTCTATCTTTCTGTGAATGTGTTTTTTTTTTTCCACAGGCTGCAGGATTGTAGTTCTTCTTGCTTCTGCTGTCTGTCCTCTGGTGGATGAGGCTATCTCAAGATATTGAGTTTTGATGCAAGGTCATGGTTTATCTCTTATTCAGTCTAGTCCAATGTCTTTTATTAGTATTTTATAGTTTTTCCATATGTATTTTGGAGACTTAACTGTCAGGCTAACAACTCAGTATATTGTTTTCTCATTTGCTCTAATATATTGAGATTTCTCTTCCATTACATCTAAATTTTTGGTTCTTTGTTTTTTAATTTGTATACATGATGGTTATTGATTTCTGTATGTTAAATCTATGGCCTGTTACTTTTTTTCTTATTTTTTACTGGAGTACAGTTGCTTTACAATGTTTTGTTTGTTTCCACTGTATGGCAAAGTGAATCAGCTATAGGTATACACATATCCCCTCGTTTTTGGATGTCTTTCCTATTTATGTCACCACAGAGCATTGAGTAGAGTTCCCTGTGTTATCCAGTACGTTCTCATTAGTTATGTGTTTTATACATAGTATCAATAGTGTATATATGTCAATCCCAATCTCCCAATTCATCCCACTTATTCTTTCCCCCTTGGTATCCATATGTTTTACTGTATAGCCTGTTATTTTACTAAATTAACTAGTTATTGTAATAATTTTGCCATTACTTCTTGGAATTTTTCTGGATACACATGCATACAAATTGGAAATAGATTGTGTTTTAATTGTGTTATGCTTTTCAAAGTTTATGCATTTACTTGCTTTCTCCTCTTAATTGCATTAGTTTAAATATCCAATAATATTTAAAGTGTATGAGAAATCATGAGTATGTTTTATTACTGACAATATATATTATATTTATTATACATATATTATATATGATTTTACATACTTAGAGATTATTTACCTACACTGATTACAGAATATATGTATTTTTTAACCAGAATATGCACCTTATATTATCAAATAATTTTTCTATATCTTTGAAGATATTAAGTGATTTATCCTTAATATATCATGGATATTTTAAATGGTTTCTTAATATTGAATCACATGTGTATTCTTAGAAAATTTTTTGCTGTCATATTAGATTTTCTTTGTTAATATTGCATTCAATATTTTTCCATTGATATTTACAAGTAAGTGTCATATATTATTATCTGTTTTAGTAGATTTACTGTTCGGCATTGGGATCTATTTGTTATATGTTTCTTTTGCATCATATTCATAGTGCTTCTCTGTCTTCTGACATTCATGGTTTCTGATGATTAATTTACAAACATTTAATCTCTGTTCCTCATACACAATATTTTGTTTTCTTCTGGCTGTCTTCAAGATTTTTTTTCATATCTTTGTTTTTTAGCAGTTTTAATAAAATATATCTAAATATGGTCTTTGATTTTATTCTATTTGAAGTTTGCTGAGCTTCTTAGCTATGTAAGTTTTTATTGTTCATTAAAATTTGGATGGTTTTATTAGTTATATCTTTAAATTTCCTATTATTTTTCTTCTATTCCTCTGGGCCTTCAATGGCCTATATGTTAAATATTTTTATATGGTCCCACAGATTCCTTTTTTTTTTTTTTTTTTTTTAACATTTTCCCTCTTTCTGAATAAATAATTTTCATTAATCTGTCTTCAAGTTCATTTCTTCAAGTTCACTAATTCTTTTGTCATTTCTATTTTGCTATTGAATACATTGAGTAATCTTATTCCATATTTTAAGTATTATAATTTTCATTAGATTATTTTTTTTATATTAAAAATGTTCTCTCAGAACTTTACCTTTCCATTCATTCTAAATGTTGTCCCTTACCTCAGGGAACAGTTACAATGGTGGCTTTAAAGTCTGTTTGGTAATGCTAATATCTGGGTCAGATTTGGGCAAGGTGCCATTATTGTTTTATCCATAGAAATTGGTTGAATGCTACTGGTTCTTTGTTTATTGTGTTTGGATTTTAAGTAGTTAAGTAGACTCTGTATCCTGTTATGTTTCTTTGAAGAACGTGGGTTTTTTAATTTTTATTTATTTATTTTATTTTAGCAGGCAATCAAACCAGATAGGTTCAGACCACTGTTTCACTTTCTTTGGACTGTGGTTTAAAAATCCTTTCAATTTCAAAGCTCTATTGCTCTACTGCTTTGGGTCTGTCATTTGCATGACCCACTCAGTGATTTGAGACTTAGGCAGTGATTTAAATCCCAGTTCAGTTTCTGAGGCTTTATACAGCTGACTTGGGGTTGCCCATGCAATCATGTGGGCATTAATACACAAAATCTGTGTGTCTCCTTCTCTGGATATCTCCATTGTAAAATTTCTCTACATTTTCCAAACACCAAATTCTTTGTGTTAGTATGATGAAAATGTAAGTCTGATCAGTTGAAAGTGTAATGAACTTGGTACATCAGCCATAGTAATATCACTTTCTGGTATACATAAATTAGAAAAGTAAAACTGTCTCTTTCAAATATTGCTATGGATCTCAAAATAGAAGCAACTTAACTCAGTTATTTTCTACTATAAAATGCTGTTATGAGAGACTTTTGATAGATCTCTCATTTATATTCTTAACTGTCTTCATCCTTCAGTTTCAATATTATCAAGACTGAATACTTGGACAACTGAATTAATGTACACCATATTTCAGTCTAAATCTTCTTTGAAATACATTGGCTCATAAAAGAGCAGTGTGAAAAAATATTTTCTTGAATAACAAGCAAGACTATTTATTATAATATTTACATATTTTAAGTCCCTTTTGAGATTTTTTCTCTCATATATATATATACATATAGGGAAAATTAAATATTCCTAGGTACTAAGTGATAATGTTGAATCATGTTATGTCTTTCTATAAAATAATCAGTGATATATATAAAATAATATATATCAAAATATACATAATTTATATGTAAATGCAAACATATATAAATATATATAGATTAGCTTAAGATAAAGACACACAATCACATACACATTTCAGATACCGGTATATATGGTGTGTACGTGTAAGGATTAGTCATGAAATAATAGAGAACTCCATTGGTATGGAAAAAAGGCATTTCCTTTTCTTTATTACTATAAAAACAAATTGAATTAAGAAACAAGAGAGGGCTTCCCTGGTGGCGCAGTGGTTGAGAATCTGCCTGCCAATGCAGGGGACACGGGTTCGAGCCCTGGTCTGGGAAGAACCCACATGCTGCGGAGCAACTAGGCCCATGAGCCACAACTACTGAGCCTGCGCGTCTGGAGCCTGTGCTCCGCAACAAGAGAGGCCACGATAGTGAGAGGTCCGTGCACCACAATGAAGAGTGGCCCCCGCTTGCCGCAACTAGAGAAAGCCCTCGCACAGAAACGAAGACCCAACACAGCCAAAAATAAATTAATTAATTAATTAAAAAAAAAAAAAGAAACAAGAGAAATGAACAACAGTGCACCTTGTTTAGTAATCAAGGGAGAAAACATCTCATTTTGTAAATTATTGTTACCATATGATCCGGCAGTTCCACTCCTGGGTACAATATCCAAAGAAAACATAAACACTAATTCAAAAAAGATATATTTACCCAATGTACATAGCAGTATTATTTACAATAGCCCAGATATGGAAATGACCTAAGTATCCATCTACGGATGAAAGGATAAAGAAGATGTAGTATATACACACTATGGGACATTACTCAGCCATTAAAAAAGAATGAAATGTTGCCATTTGCAGCAACATGGTTGGACCTAGGCAGGTATTATACTTAGTGAGATAAGTCAAACAGAGAAAGAAAACATCTTCTCTTGAAGGAGGTCTTTGTCTCTATGGTTCAGGCAGATGTTGTGGAACTGAATCGTTATCCACATACCTGCCTGTTAGTTGGTAATCTCTATGATCATTGTCACCCTGCTGTACTAGATGAGGAAACTGGCATATACCACATAGCACCAAAAAGAAAAACTATGTGAATCCATGAAAAATACCCTCCCAGAGGTCCTCAAACATTATTCTGAAGTAATTTAGAGAGGCTCAAGTGAAAGTATAGCCTTTGGAGATGAAGTTAGATAAATATTTTAGCTGTTTTGACATCATTATTACAGAAAGATGGGTACGGTCTAGGGAAACACCATACAACACAAAACAAGTTAATGGATTTTTCAAATGGCTGATAGATGAAAAATAATGTGATTTCAAATTATGTTGCCAATGACCTAACTAATTTTACTAGTAAATTATGATTTGTAAATATTTGTATTTTTATAAGTATTAATTATGAGTAATAAACTAAGGTGGCAGAAACAGATTTTATTTTACACCAGCTGCTTAGAATATCAAGAGAAGAGAACTATGGGAACAAATCAGATTTCCCAAAAGTATACAAATAATGAATCTTTTTGTTAAGAATGTCAAGTTTAATTTAACATTGCTGTTGTAGTGTACTACTCTTCAAAGTTTATTTATTTGGGGCCTTGTGCCAGCTACCTGGATCTACTCCAATGCCTACTGAGCTAAAATCTGGCTTGCCTAAGGAATGATTCCAGTGTATTCAAGTTTGACACACAACATAAGCATCCTTCTGAATAGAGTTAAACTGTTGAGAGCTATTTGAATGATAAACTTTGGTTCAATTCCTAAGAAGTAATTATGTGCTTTATTTGGGACCTATTGTATGATTTCAAGTTTCTCTTTCCTCTTCACTGAACCTCCTTTCTCTTCATTGAATATCATCTTTATTCACTCTATAGAAATGACAAGCAATGCTTCAAACATCTGGAACTGTACTACCTGATAAAGTAACTAGCATCATCTCAAGTTGATTTGTTTCCTCTGTGTATGTTTGACACTACTTTTTCCCATCAATTAAAGGGAAAAAACATCTCTGCATTTAATACAAGTAGAAATCATGAATGTAAACTAATTAACTGAACTGAATTAATTCCTCAGAATACATGGGGAAAATTATAGATTTTGTATGTTATCAGAATCTAAATACAAATAAATAATGTGATCAATAATTCAAAGTTACTGACACTGAAATTCTTTTAACATTAAAATATCATGACATTCAGCCCAAATGTAAAAATCTTCTTTCTTAAAATTCCTTAAATCTGTTTTAGAAAAAGAAAATGGGGCTTGTTGCAGGATATTATGTTTAAAATTATACATTCATCTATATACGATGTGATAATAACCCTATCACAAAGCAAACCTTCTCTCAAACCTTGAAATATAGATTTATGCTGTTCCAGTCCATGTAGAGAAATATGGACTTGGAAAAAGTATTTAGTATTTCAAAAATGTATTTTCCCTTCTGTTTTGACTGCCTTATTGCTGTAATGATACTCAATTCTGACTCGGTGTAGTGCTAGTCATAGAATTCTCAAGGAGGTTACTCCAAAGGCTTCACACAGTGTGAAAAAGGCCAGTTCACTGTTTCAGGGAAAGATGCTGGAATCCAGTCTAATATTTGAATAGCAACATGTTATTCACCCAGGTTCCTTTCAGAATGTCAAAGAAGCAAAAATTTAGGGAGATGATTTTTTGATTTAAAAATATGCCATCACAATAATACCTACCATCCAAAATATTAGAATTCTCAAACTTTAACAAGCATGCATTGAGTTTTACAAATAAGGACATACACTGTAAGTAATGACTTCATTGTGTGATATTGTGGATAATGGGAAATGACTCAATGTCAAATATCTCCCTCATTTTGTTGAAGTTGTATCAAAAGTGAGATCATTTTATTAAAATTTCATACAAGTGATTTCTTAGTTAAGTTTTAGTAAATGCCAAATAGACCAGAAACTACAACTGAACTGGATGTTAAAGGACAGAAAGCATGTGCAGAAAAATACAATAAACAATAAAACCATTAAAGATAAACTATTAAAAATATATTTTTACCTCTTTTACTCTTTGCACCAGACTGAACTTATATCCAAATAATAGATATTGTCACCAAGTATGTATAGAAAAAGGCGTATGTTCATGTTGATTTATACTTTACAGCATATTTTTACAAAAAATATTGAATCAAGTATTTTAAGCCACAGTATTATGAGAAAATAATAGTTCAGTATTTTGCCTGGCAAAATTATGTTACAATAAACACTTACACATTTTATGTCCTGGATTCTGAAATAACTTTATTTCCTGCTGTAAAACAGAGAAAATGAGGTTGATGATATCAGGTTTCAGGCTCACATTTTGTACTGATTTGTCAGAATAAGAAGCAGTAACTACAGGCCTGGGAGACCATGCTGCTCTGCCCTTCTGGCTTTAAATAAACCCAAGAAGAGGAGAAAATAGTAATATGAAAAAGCAAAAGACTCAGGGATTATTATATGGAACATTTACCAGATCTTCTCTAGTCTAAAAGACACATGACTTTCTTAGGAATATTTAAGAATGAATAAAGAATGTGTAAATGAATTTGAATTTATTGAATGTATTTTTCAACATTAGATGTTCTGATACTAGTAATGAAACTCTACAACAAACAAAACCTTTCTCCCTGCTATGCCTCATGCCCTGAGAAATGTAATTTCCTGCATAAGTAATCTTAATCCAGTAAAGATTTAATTTGGTCTTTTTACTTTATAAATGTAATTCACTTACTCAATAAAATGTCACTGGGTTTAAAAAGCAAGGGATATAGCAGAGATGTATTAAAATGTCTTAACTAAGTCTATTTTCTTGATGCTGCATTATGAAACAATTTTTAAGTCATAAAACTAATCTATATACCTCTATAATTGCAGAAAATATAAGGATAATGGATTCTTCAATGGTTATTTCATTACCCTAATGAATTCAATAAATCAATAACATGCCTCCAAATATTTCCCTTCCTCCAAGAAATATTATAAACACATTGTAAAAATCATTTCTCTTAATTTGTATAAAACTATTATGTTTCATATATTATTACAAATAAATTTTGTCCCTGTAGTCAATGACAGTTATTATCACGGAAGATTTTTAAACAACAACAGCAAATCATGGATGGGAAAGATTTACACATAAAAATATTGAATAAAGGTTTCTGATGTGGTTGATCTTTGTTTCCAAACCAATATTCCTTGATCTTTAGTGAAAGAACAGGAAAATGGAACCAAAGTGGAAATTTCATAATTTGCTACATATTTGGCAAGCTTATCTGCTGAGATATAAAATGACCAGGCAGAGATGTTCTATCTGGTTTACCTTTGAAGTGATACATTCATAGACATTTCAACAAAATTATACTCTTTGTTGAAGATCCTGTATTAAAAGAGATATAACCTTAGGCTTCTATAAAGGGAATGTTGTAAATTGTCACCATTTGTACAACATATTTCTCTAGAAATAATAAGACCCTTACTACGGACTTCTGGTGAATTCTCTGCTTTTAAAGCCAAACAGTGCTAATTTTTTTTTTTTTCAGGTATTTAAACCTAAAGCTGCTACTCTTTAGCCTCTGTTAATGAATATATTACCACAAATACAAAATCAAAGTAATTAGTCAAACTTGCTCTAAATAGCCTTAATAGTACAATAAATTGCCATAAGTTTGCCTTTAAACTAGAAATTTAACTTGAACACCTGCATTAGCTTAGCTCTATTTCAGGATGTTAAGTGCTGCTTATCTGGGGGGGAAATAAAGGCAAAGCAAAGAAGAAGAAAACAAACAAACACACAAAAACACTTCTCCTTGATGGTGGGGTTATTATTTATTATAGAAGCACACTACAAAAAAGGTCAGTAAATCTTAGCTAATTCTCCAGACCAGAATTAATATCATAAAGAGTTCTCATTCTGAGTGAAAGTGCTAAGCACCTCATTCCCAACTCCTGCTTCTTTCTCTCACCAAGACCAAATCACATTTCAAACTTTAGATATCACTTCCCCCAAAAGCCTATATTAACCTTAGTCACTCACTCAGTTTAGACTTTGGTGTCTGGTTCTGTGAGCTTAGAACAATGTGTGTGCCACTCTGATGCCACATATCAGCTAGGTCACTGGGATTTGACTGATATCAGACTAGAGCTACTTCAGGTGGTGAATTGTCTTCACTTTCTAGAGTCTAATGACCCAATCCATGGGTTTTCCACAAATGTTTATTAAATGATTGAATTGTTAGCCAGTCTCTCCATGTGTTATTTTAGTCAAGGTTGTCTTTCTTTTTTTTTTTTTTTTTTTTTTAACATCTTTATTGAAGTATAATTGCCTTACAATGGTGTGTTAGCTTCTGCTTTATAACAAAGTGAATCAGTTATACATATACAATATGTTCCCATTTCTCTTCCCTCTTGCATCTCCCTCCCTCCCACCCTCCCTATCCCACCCCTCTAGGTGGTCACAAAGCACCGAGCTGATCTCCCTGTGCTATGTGGCTGCTTCCCACTAGTTATCTATTTTACATTTGGTAGTGTATATATGTCCATGACACTCTCTTACCCTGTCTCATCTCACCCCACCCCCTCCCCATATCCTCAAGTCCATTCACTAGTAGGTCTGTGTCTTTATTCCTGTCTTGCCACTAGGTTCTTCATGGCCTTTTTTTTTTTTTTTCCCTTAGATTCCGTGTATATGTGTTAGCATACTGTATTTGTTTTTCTCTTTCTGACTTACTTCACTCTGTATGACAGACTCTAACTCCATCCACCTCATTACAAATACCTCCATTTCATTTCTTTTTATGGCTGAGTAATATTCCACTGTATATATGTGCCACATCTTCTTTATCCATTCATCTGTCGATGGACATTTAGGTTGCTTCCATGTCCTGCCTATTGTAAATAGAGCTGCAATGAACATTTTGGTACATGACTCTTTTTGACCTATGGTTTTCTCAGGGTATATGCCCAGTAGTGGGATTGCTGGGTCATATGGTAGTTCTATTTGTAGTTTTTTAAGGAACCTCCATACTGTTCTCCATAGTGGCTGTATCAATTTACATTCCCACCAACAGTGCAAGAGGGTTCCCTTTCCTCCACAACCTCTCCAGCATTTATTGTTTCTAGATTTTTTGATGATGGCCATTCTGACCGGTGTGAGATGATATCTCATTGTAGTTTTGATTTGCATTTCTCTAATGATTAATGATGTTGAGCATTCTTTCATGTGTCTGTAGGCCATCTGTATATCTTCTTTGGAGAAATGTCTATTTAGGTCTTCTGCCCATTTTTGGATTGGGTTGTTGGTTTTTTTGTTATTGAGCTGCATGAGCTGCTTGTAAATCTTGGAGATTAATCCTTTGTCAGTTGCTTCATTTGCAAATATTTTCTCCCATTCTGAGGGTTGTCTTTTGGTCTTGTTTATGGTTTCCTTTGCTGTGCAAAAGCTTTTAAGTTTCATTAGGTCCCATTTGTTTATTTGTGTTCTTATTTCCATTTCTCTGGGAGCTGGGTCAAAAAGAATCTTGCTGTGATGTATGTCATAGAGTGTTCTGCCTATGTTTTCCTCTAAGAGTTTGATAGTGTCTGGCCTTACACTTAGGTCTTTAATCCATTTTGAGTTTATTTTTGTGCATGGTGTCAGGGAGTGTTCTAATTTCATACTTTTACATGTACCTGTCCAATTTTCCCAGCACCACTTATTGAAGAGGCTGTCTTTTCTCCACTGTATATGCTTGCCTCCTTTATCAAAGATAAGGTGACCCTATGTGTGTGGGTTTATCTCTGGGCTTTCTATCCTGTTCCATTGATCTATATTTCTGTTTTTGTGCCAGTACCAAACTGTCTTGATTACTGAAGCTTTGTAATATAGTCTGAAGTCAGGGAGCCTGATTCCCCCAGCTCCATTTTTCGTTCTCAAGATTGCTTTGGCTATTCGGGGTCTTTTGTGTTTCCATACAAATTGTGAAATTTTTTGTTCTAGTTCTGTGAAAAATGCCAGTGGTAGTTTGATAGGGATTGCATTGAATCTGTAGATTGCTTTGGGTAGTAGAGTCATTTTCACAATGTTGATTCTTCCAATCCAGGAACATGGTATATCTCTCCATCTATTTGTATCATCTTTAATTTCTTTCATCAGTGTCTTATAATTTTCTGCATACAGGTCTTTTGTCTCCTTAGGTAGGTTTATTCCTAGATATTTTATTCTTTTTGTTGCAATGGTAAACGGGAGTGTTTTCTTAATTTCACTTTCAGATTTTTCGTCATTAGCGTATAGAAATGCAAGAGATTTCTGTGCATTAATTTTGTATCCTGCTACTTTACCAAATTCATTGATTAGCTCTAGGAGTTTTCTGGTAGCATCTTTAGGATTCTCTATGTATAGTATCATGTCATCTGCAAATAGTGACAGCTTTACTTCTTCTTTTCCGATTTGGATTCCTTTTATTTCTTTGTCTTCTCTGATTGCTGTGGCTAACACTTCCAAAACTATGTTGAATAATAGTGGTGAGAGTGGGCAACCTTGTCTTGTTCCTGATCTTAGTGGAAATGGTTTCAGTTTTTCACCATTGAGGACAATGTTGGCTGTGGGTTTGTCATATATGGCCTTTATTATGTTGAGGAAAGTTCCCTCTATGCCTACTTTCTGCAGGGCTTTTATCATAAATGGGTGTTGAATTTTGTCGAAAGCTTTCTCTGCATCTATTGAGATGATCATATGGTTTTTCTCCTTCAATTTGTTAATATGGTGTATCACATTGATTGATTTGCGTATATTGAAGAATCCTTGCATTCCTGGGATAAACCCCACTTGATCATGGTGTATGATCCTTTTAATATGCTGTTGGATTCTGTTTGCTAGTATTTTGTTGAGGATTTTTGCATCTATGTTCATGAGTGATATTGGCCTGTAGTTTTCTTTCTTTGTGACATCTTTGTCTGGTTTTGGTATCAGGGTGATGGTGGCCTCATAGAATGAGTTGGGGAGTGTTCCTCCCTCTGCAATATTTTGGAAGAGTTTGAGAAGGATAGGTGTTAGCTCTTCTCTAAATGTTTGATAGAATTCACCTGTGAAGCCATCTGGTCCTGGGCTTTTGTTTGTTGGAAGGTTTTTAATCACAGTTTCAATTTCAGTGCTTGTGATTGGTCTGTTCATATTTTCTATTTCTTCCTGGTTCAGTCTCGGCAGTTTGTGCCTTTCTAAGAATCTGTCCATTTCTTCCAGGTTGTCCATTTTATGGCATAGAGTTGCTTGTAGTAATCTCTCATGATCTTTTGTATTTCTGCAGTGTCAGTGGTTACTTCTCCTTTTTCATTTCTAATTCTATTGATCTGAGTCTTCTCCCTTTTTCTCTTGATGAGTCTGGCTAATGGTTTATCAATTTTGTTTATCTTCTCAAAGAACCAGCTTTTAGTTTCATTGATTTTTGCTATTGTTTCCTTCATTTCTTTTCCATTTATTTCTGACCTGATCTTTATAATTTCTTTCCTTCTGCTGGCTTTGGGGTTTTTTTGTTCTTCTTTCTCTAATTGCTTTAGGTGCAAGGTTAGGTTGTTTATTCGAGATGTTTCCTGTTTCTTGAGGTAGGATTGTATTGCTATAAACTTCCCTCTTAGCACTGCTTTTGCTGTGTCCCATAGGTTTTGGGTCGTCGTATCTCCATTGTCATTTGTTTCTAGGTATTTTTTGATTTCCCCTTTGATTTCTTCAGTAATCACTTCGTTATTAAGTAATGTATTGTGTAGCCTCCATGTGTTTGTATTTTTTACAGATCTTTTCCTGTAATTGATATCTAGTCTCATAGCGTTGTGGTCGGAAAAGATACTTGATACGATTTCAATTTTCTTAAATTTACCAAGGCTTGATTTGTGACCCAAGATATGATCTATCCTGGAGAATGTTCCATGAGCACTTGAGAAAAATGTGTATTCTGTTGTTTTTGGGTGGAATGTCCTATAAATATCAATTAAGTCTATCTTGTTTAATGTATCACTTAAAGCTTGTGTTTCCTTATTCATTTTCATTTTGGATGATCTGTCCATTAGTGAAAGTGGGGTGTTAAAGTCCCCTACTATGATTGTGTTGCTGTCGATTTCTCCTTTTATGGCTGTTAGTGTTTGCCTTATGTATTGAGGTGCTCCTATGTTGGGTGCATAAATATTTACAATTGTTATACCTTCCTCTTGGATCAATCCCTTGATCATTATATAGTGTCCTTCTTTGTCTCTTGTAATAGTCTTTATTTTAAAGTCTATTTTGTCTGATATGAGAATTGCTACTCCAGCTTTCTTTTGATTTCCATTTGCATGGAATATCTTTTTCCATCCCCTCACTTTCAGTCTGTATGTGTCTCTAGGTCTGAAGTGGGTCTCTTGTAGACAGCATATATATGGGTCTTGTTTTTGTATCCATTCAGCCAGCCTGTGTCTTTTGGTGGGAGCATTTAATCCATTTACATTCAAGGTAATTATCGATATGTATGTTCCTATTCCCATTTTCTTAAATGTTTTGGGTTTGTTATTGTAGGTGTTTTCCTTCTCTTGTGTTTCTTGCCTAGAGAAGTTCCTTTAGCATTTGTTGTAAAGCTGGTTTGGTGGTGCTGTACTCTCTCAGCTTTTGCTTGTCTGTAAAGGTTTTAATTTCTCCATCGAATCTGAATGAGATCCTTGCTGGGTAGAGTAATCTTGGTTGTAGGCTTTTCTCCTTCATCACTTTAAGTATATCATGCCACTCCCTTCTGGCTTGCAGAGTTTCTGCTGAAAGATCAGATGTTAACCTTATGGGGATTCCCTTGTGGGTTATTTGTTTTTTTTCCCTTGCTGCCTTTAATATGTTTTCCTTATATTTAATTTTTGACAGTTTGATTAATATGTGTCTTGGCGTGTTTCTCCTTGGGTTTATCCTGTATGGGACTCTCTGTGCTTCCAGGACTTGATTAACTATTTCCTTTTCCATATTAGGGAAGTTTTCAACTATAATCTCTTCAAATATTTTCTCAGTCCCTTTCTTTTTCTCTTCTTCTTCTGGGACCCCTATAATTCGAATGTTGGTGCGTTTAATGTTGTCCCAGAGGTCTCTGAGACTGTCCTCAGTTCTTTTCATTCTTTTTTCTTTATCCTGCTCTGTAGTAGTTATTTCCACCATTTTATCTTCCAGGTCACTTATCCTTTCTTCTGCCTCAGTTATTCTGCTATTGATCCCATCTAGAGTATTTTTAATTTCATTTATTGTGTTTTTCATCATTGCTTGGTTCCTCTTTAGTTCTTCTACGTCCTTGTTAAATGTTTCTTGCATTTTGTCTATTCTATTTCCAAGATTTTGGATCATCCTTACTATCATTATTCTGAATTCTTTTTCAGGTAGACTACCTATTTCCTCTTCATTTGTTAAGTCTGGTGTATTTTGACACTGCTCCTTCATCTGCTGTGTGTTTTTCTGTCGTCTCATTTTGCTTATCTTACTGTGTTTGGGGTCTCCTTTTCACAGGCTGCAGGTTTGTAGTTCCCGTTGTTTTTGGTATCTGTCCCCAGTGGCTAAGGTTGGTTCAGTGGGTTGTGTAGGCTTCCTGGTGGAGGGAACTAGTGCCTGAGCTCTGGTGGATGAGGCTGGATCTTGTCTTTCTGGTGGGCACGTCCACGTCTGGTGGTGTATTTTGGGGTGTCTGTGGCCTTATTATGATTTTAGGCAGCCTCTCTGCTAATGGATGGGGCTGTGTTCCTGTCTTGCTAGTTGTTTGGCATAGGGTGTCCAGCACTGTAGCTTGCTGGTCGTTGAGTGAAGCTGGGTCTTGATGTTGAGATGGAGATCTCTGAGAGATTTTTGCCGTTTGGTATTACGTGGAGCTGGGAGGTCTCTTGTGGACCAGTGTCCTGAAGTTGGCTCTCCCACCTCAGAGGCACGGCCCTGATGCCTGGCTGGAGCACCAAGAGCCTTTCGTCCACACAGCTCAGAGTAAAAGGGAGAAAAAATAGAAAGAAAGAAAGAAAGAGGCTATAATATAGTGAAGTAAAATAAAACTATTGTAAAGCAAAGCTATACAGACAAAATCTCACCCAGAAGCATATACATATACACTCACAAAAAAAAGGAAAAGGGGAAAAATTAATATATCCTGCTCCCAAAGTCCACCTCCTGAATTTGGGATGATTTGTTGTCTATTCAGGTATTCAACAGATGCAGGCACATCAAGTTGTTTGTGGAGTTTTAATCCGCTGCTTCTGAGGCTGCTGGGAGAGATTTCCCCTTCTCTTCCCTGTTCGCACAGCTCCTGGGGTTCAGCTTTGGATTTGGACCCGCCTCTGCGTGTAGGTCGCCTGAGGGCATCTATTCCCCGCCCAGACAGGACGGGGTTAAAGGAGCAGCTGCTTCGGGGGCTCTGGCTCACCCAGGCCGCGGGGAGGGAGGGGTATGGAGGAGGCGGGGCGAGCCTGCAGCGTCAGAGGCCGGCGTGACGTCGCAGCAGCCTGAGGTGCGCCGTGTGTTCTCCCGGGGAACTTGTCCCCGGATCATGGGACCCTGGCAGTGGCGGGCTGCACAGGCTCCCGGGAGGGGCGGTGTGGAGAGTGACCTGTGCTCGCACACAGGCTTTTTGGAGGCGGCAGCAGCAGCCCCAGCATCTCACGCCCATCTCTGGGGTCCGCGCTGATCGCTGCGGCTCGCGCCCTTCTCTGGAATTCGTTTAGGCAGCGCTCTGAATCCCCTCTCCTTGCGCACAGCGAAACAAAGAGGCAAGAAAAAGTCTCTTGCCTCTTCGGCAGCTGCAGACCTTTTCCCGGTCTCCCTCCCGGCCAGCTGTGGTGCGCTAACCCCTTCAGGCAGTGTTCACGCTGCCAGCCCCAGTCCTCTCCCTGCGATCCGACCGAAGCCGAGCCTCAGCTCCCAGCCCCGCCCGCCCCGGCGGGTAAGCAGACAAGCCTCTCTGGCTGGTGAGCGCTGCTCGGCGCCGAGCCTCTGTGCGGGAGTCTCTCCATTTTTTCCTCTGCGCCCCTGTTGCTATGGAGTCTGTGCTGATAGCCGCGGCTCGCGCCCTTCTCTGGAGTTCGTTTAGGCGGCGCTCTGTATCCCCTCTCCTCGCGCACCAGGAAACAAAGAGGGAAGAAAAAGTCTCTTGCCTCTTCGGCAGCTGCAGACTTTTTCCCGGACTCCCTTCCAGCTAGCCGTGGTGCGCTAACCCCTTCAGGCTGTGTTCACGCCGCCAGCCCCAGTCCTCTCCCTGCGATCTGACCGAAGCCCGAGCCCCAGCTCCCAGCCCCGCCCGACCCGGCGGGGGAGCAGACAAGTCTCTCGGGCTGGTGAGTGCTGGTCGGCACCGCTCCTCCGTGCGGGAACCTCTCCGCTTTGCCCTCCGCACCCCTGTGGCTGCGCTGTCCTCCGTGGCTCCAAAGCTTCCCCCCTCTGCCACCCGCAGTCTCTGCCTGCGAAGGGGCTTCCTAGTGCGTGGAAACCTTTCCTCCTTCACAGCTCCCTCCCACTGGTGCAGGTGCCGTCCCTATTCTTTTGTCTCTGTTATTTCTTTTTTCCTTTGCCCTACCCAAGTACGGGGGGAGTTTCTTGCCTTTTGGGAGGTCTGACGTTTTCTGCCAGCGTTCAGTGGGTGTTCTGTAGGAGCAGTTCCACGTGTAGATGTATTTCTACTGTATCTTGGTTCTGGCAGGCTCAGTCCTTTCTTGTCTCACTGATGTGTGGAGAGAACTCACAGGACAGCAGGGCAATTTCTCTGGCCACGTGATGGTCAGGAACCAGGGGTGAGCCAGGAACTTCTTTTAGTGTAGCCCCGTCTCTAGTCTCTGCGCTGCTCCCCCGCCGGGAGCGTCACAGTGTGGGGACAGACTCAGTCTCCAACTTCCCTTTCCTCAGGACGCGGGTCTGCAGGAGCCCCAGCATCCCAGCGGCGCAGCCCTCTCACCTCAAAGGTTGTCTTTCTTTTTGCTTCACATTTTCTTTTGCCAAAGCAAAATAATATGCTCTTTCCTTGGGTTGGATAATTAAGTTGTTATTCTTATTTCCAAATAGAATGTTTTTGTGTATTTATAGGTAAGTTTAAAAATTTTTTCAAGAGCTTCATTTCCTATATTAACATGAAATAATTGCCAATAGGACAGTTTTATTCTATTAATGCAGAAAAAACCAATAGTCACAAAACTGAGACATCACACCATTTATAGCTAATTTTAAATTGAAGACTTTTTACACTGATAGCTTTCTAAAGGCATATAAGAAAATCAAGGTGATCTCACCAGAGCTTATTTTACAGTTTACTATTAAGAACTAGTTTTGTGAGATGCCCTCTAGGACAAACTATATTTTTCATTGGTATATATTCTACAGCATGTTTCCTTTTTGAATAACTACAAAATACATGGTATATTAAATATTCTGATAATACCGACAGTTAATAAATGTGATTATTTTGCTCATCCATGCATTTCTCAAGTTAATATTAACTCTGAACCATTTGTTTTGTGTAATTTCTACTAACAACTTGGAGGCCTCGCATTTTGTGAAACACGCTGAAAAATGTTACTTTATTACAATCAAATCAAAATTTTGGTTAGCATCTGTTAGCTTTAAAGTTACAGAAACAGTTCAGGAGGTCCGATATCTTAAAAAGAATTATCTCATAGTGAGATAATGGAGCAAACAGAAGGAAGCTAAGTCATCCAATTGTTAATTAAGTAAAGTTTGAACAAAATATGGACAGTATTTCCAGAATAAAAGAAATTATTACATACTGAGTCATAATACAGTTGTTTAAAATAGGTTTACAAGAAAGCACATCATTGGGTATCAGAATAGTGAGGTAAAAGACAAAATTCTGCAAGCTTCTGGAAAGAAAAACATTACAACAAATATTTTTACATAAAGAATAAGAAGCCAGAACCAGGGACAGTGGAAGCTATAAGACATTGGAATATTCCCCACAAAATTCTGGAGGAAAAAATTTTCCCACATAAAATTTTATACTCAGGCTTATTATTGATTCAGTGTGAGAGCAAAATAAATGCACTTTCACATATTAAAAATCTAGAAATTTACTTTACCACCCTCTGTTAGTTTCCCTAACAAAACACCACAGACCGGCTGGCCTAAACAATAGAAATTTATTTCTCACACTTCTGGAAGATCTCACAGTCTTGGAAGTCCAAGATCAATGTGTGAGCAGGGTCGGTGTCTGGTCAGATCTCTCTGCTTGTGTTGCAGATGGCCTTCTTGCCTTTTCACTCACACGGCCTTTCCTCTGTGTTCTCTTAGAGAGAGAGTTCTCCTTCTCTTCCTCCTTTTATAGGGCCAGTAATCCCACCATGAGGACCCCACCTTTATGATCTAATTTAACCTTAATTATCTCCTAAATGTCCCATCTCCAAATACTATCACATTGGGGGTTTGGGCTTCAACATATGAATTTGAGGAGAACATAAGCATTTCTTTCATAACATCCCCCTCCTTTATTTTCATTAGGTTATTAGAAAATTCACTGAAACAAATGAGAGTTATCAAGCATGGACTCTATCTTTTTTACATATCTGTTAATTACAGTTGCCACTAGATAATTAATCCTATTTGATATTCCACTATGACCTAGACTTAATGTATTTATTCCTGAAAGTTATTTGAAAATACATAGATCAGGTCTACCATTGGATAATAATTGGCTTTATGTTGTTTGGGAAGTGTCTGTCAGGTTCCACATTATAACGTTCGTTAATTTTTTTTTTTTTAACTCTGTATACATTTAATTTTAAGGGTCTTTCTGGTGCTATACACAGTTAGTGGTATACACCTACATGTTTTCACACTTTAAAACTTCATCAGTAAGATAGAAGATATGATGTCTTCCTCCTTTGCAATTTTCCAGTATGTTCCCATTAAAGAAAAAGCATAATCATTTTAATAATCTAAGGGTCCATTGACAGATGAATGGATAAAGAAGATTTGGCACATATATACAATGGACTATTACTCTGCCATAAAAGAAACGAAACTGAGTTATTTGTAGTGAAGTGGATGGGCCTAGAGTCTGTCATACAGAGTGAAGTAAGTCAGAAAGAGAAAAACAAATACCATATGCTAACAGATATATATGGAATCAAAAAAAAAAAAAAAGATGCTAAAGAACCTAGGGGCAAGACAGGAATAAAGACACAGATGTAGAGAATGGACTTGAGGACACGGGGAGGGGGAAGGGTAAGCTGGGACAAAGTGAGAGAGTGGCATGGACTTATATACACTACCAAATGTAAAATAGATAACTAGTGGGAAGCAGCCGCATAGCACAGGGAGATCAGCTCGGTGCTTTGTGACCACCTAGAAGGGTGGGATAGGGAGGGTGAGAGGGAGACGCAAGAGGGAGGGGATATGGGGATATATATATACGTATAGCTGGTTCACTTTGTTATACAGCAGAAACTAACACAACATTGTAAAGCAATTATACTCCAATAAATATGTTAAAAAACAAACAAACAAAAAACCAAAACAAACAAATAATAACTGGAAAAATGCACCTTACATTTTTAAATTAAATGAATGTCAGACTATGGAACAAGATACTTCTCTTAAACAGAGTAGGTGAAAATAGAATTGTGATTCCTTCTAAATTTCGTATTTAAATATTTTAATTTTATTTTGTCTTTTTTCCTGTGTTCCCAACTCAGTTTTTTGTTAGTGGCATGTTATATGGATCTGTTTATGCAAATGTGATGTGTATAGGGGAGTAAACAATGTAAGGAAGCAATAAGAAAGTGGAGTGGAAAGGGTGCAAGAAACAGACTGAGAAAGGTCTTTTGCTGTAAGGATGCAAGACTGAAGAAAATTCTCTTGGGTCTGATCATAGAATGCCTTGTGGACAATTCATTGTAATCAATCTGCTCTCTCCTTAGACAAGTCCTAAATATGGAGTATTAAGCCTGTCTATGGAAGACACAGTTTACTCTTTTCTGTTCTGCTCTCTGCTTAAACAATACGATAATAGCAAGTTATACAGATATTTACATTTAATTCAATATGGTTGCTTACTCTAAAGGTGATTTGTTAAGCATATGAGATCATTACATGGCTTCAAAAACTAGTTATACCACTCACTAGCTGTTTCATGGCATCAAGTTATTTAAACTCCATGAGCCACAGTTTCCTCACCTGTACAAAGTGATAGCACTAGCAGTTATCAAATATACAGAGCAATTTAGCACAGTGCATGACATGCGACAGTTAAATATACTAAGGTTGATTTATTTTAAAATAATATATATAATGACCAAAATGGTGTTTACATAAATAGTGTGCAGTAGAATATATATCCAATACTTATAAAATAATTTAGATTAGAATGTGTAAATCACTGTATAATTTCGATATTGCCAACAATAGATTTACCATGAAAATAGCAGTCATATTATTTAGCTTTCTGGTTTTGTTTTTAAAGCAAAAAAGGAACTAACTTATTTTTCTTTTCATCTTAGTGGAATGATGTACCTTACATATTGTTATGTTGTTTTGTGTTATTGTGTTCTTTTTATTAACAATATTAAATACCAAGTCTTTTTATTGGTGTTCTGGAAGGATAATATGAAGTTTCACTAGAAATTATTCTAAAGCCTGTTAAGCAACATTGCAATTGACATTTTAAACACCCTTTTATAGGTAAAATCAGACTGATAACTGTTACTTTTGCATATTTCCAACTGGTAAATGTAGTTTGCGAATATAAAAACTCTGTCTTGGCTCTGAAATGTTACTAGACATAACTCTCCAAATACTATGGTAAACGGAGAAATGCTCTTGAACTTGTTGTACTGCTAGAATTCCCTAATCAAACTTATTTTATCTTTAACCAGAACAGAGATTAGTACCTTGAGTTACTTTGATCTTCTTTCATGTCACTAAAAACTTGAAAAGATTTGTGGATAGGGATATTATTGAAATTGAGCCTTAATTGGAACTTAATCTCCATAATTATGCATAATTTCCTGTGTTTATTACTCCTACGATGAGGACACATTTTTCTTTAGCTCCCAGGAAGCGTGTGTTAAAGCTTCACATCACATATTAAATAATATGATTGCATACACTTCACTGATTTTATTTGGTTATACAGTATTATTATTCAAAGAGAGACACAAAGAACTTAGAGTACAATGGCCTCTGATTTTCTAAGCAACTTCAATAAAATCACAGGTAGAATTTCAAAAATAATATCATTTAAATATATTCATAGACTGGACAAAATTAAATTAGATTAACACTATATAAAATACATTACCTACTACTGTAAGTCTCAGTTCTGAAATGATCAGTAATCAGGTGTTTGGGGAATAGGGATCAAGTAATATTTAATTACATTTTTACTAAATCAAATAAAATTAGTTAGGATATTAATTTCCCTGGAATATCTGGAGTACAAGCAGAATGAGTGATTAATTTTGAAGCTGCTGTAAATTTATGACGACAGTGACAGCTTACCATCGACATACCAATTTAAAATGATCAATAGGTGCTCATATACAATTTTCCTGTTTATGCTAGGTCAGTCATTCTGTTAATTACGATTTCAGGTCTTGTTATCAGTAGATAGGATGTACTAAATGTCCTAGAATGCCTTAGAACTAAGGGTAAATCTAAGCATTTTAGATAAAAATTTAAATGAAAGAATGTGAAAAGAAGGAGTTCTTAAATGGACCAGGGATAGCCAACTCAAAGATAAATAATAAAGCTAAGTCTCAGATGAGCCAAGGAATCATTGTCTGTCCTTTTGGCATCGTATCAAATAGCGAGATCAGAGCAGACTTACTTTGGGTCTCAATTTTCAAATATATAGCATGTATAAATTTGAAATAGAATTTTCTGAAGCATCATTCCTTATAATACTGAATAAATTTGGAACACATTAAATGTTAAATATGTATTAATTGGTTTCTTTCTCTTGCAAGGTACATTTTATTAAAAGAAATCTTTGTTTTGTAATATCTACTTTAGTCCTGATATAACGAGTAATGGATTTTTTTTAGTGTAAAATGTAACAGACTTTTTTTCACTGTAATCTCTGAAATCATTTACTACATAAGTAATTCTTAGCCCTGGCCTCAATAAATAAAGTCTAAGAATCTGTTCAAAACATACCAATATCTTGATGCCATATATTTTCCTGTAAGATTATGACCTGATCATTGTGATGTAGAACCACTTTTCAGGTCATTCTAATATGCTCACTCCTATGATTATGAATCTCTGCAATAGATTATGAGCTTATTATGAGCAGGAACTCTTTTTTTTTTTTTTTTATCCAGATGGACACCAGAACATAGACCAGAGACTGTGAGAACAATATATTTTATTGTATATATGGACTTTTAAGTTCTGAGAAAATAGCTGTTGGTATATAGCTTTTAGAGGGAGCCAACAAATCTGTGGTAAGTTCCACATTTAAAAGCACACTATTCTGACCTTTACTTGTGAAAAATTAAAGGTACAGTTTTTTTCACCAGATGCATATAGAAAAATCACTTTTGTTTCTGATGATACGGGAAGTAGATAGAATTCAAAGTATCTGGAATAGTTTTACTTTTTCTACAGGCACTATAGATAATTCACTCTTATCAGCTCAAAAGTTTTTAAAAAGAGCAAAAACTACCTTCAGAATATAAACGTCGATAGTTAAAATGTATATATGCTAGGCAATATACTAACCACTACTCAAATTTTATTTAACATTGGCCAAAATCTTAAAAATTAAGCATTTTTACTGCAGAAGAAACTAAGTTCTAGATACATGCTATAATTTTCCTAAGCTTGCATATTGGCAAGTGACAGAATTAAATTTGAAAACAGGATCAGTCTGAGCTCTTAATAGTAATAAAAAATTGCCTACTGTACTTGCTGATACATTTGTAAGATCTTTTCCTATAGAGAAGAGAGTCATGTTCTCCTGCAAGTGTCTATAAAATTGTGGTACTTTTAGAAACATGGCTAGAAGACAGTTTGTTCAGAGTAGAACAAATTGTTCTAAGTTCTTTGTCTGAGAACCTTTTTAGAAAGTTTCTTGCCAGTTTACAAGCCAAGAATGCCTTTCTCAAGGACCTGGGAGCCATCCTTTCGACATGTTACCATCAAGGAAGATAATGCCTTTATCTCTCAGTTTTTGTGGGAGGGCAGAAGCCTAACTTTGGCAGATGCCTTGCTCCAATTGTGAAACTACCTCTTGTCATAAAGATATGATAAAGCTTACTTATTCTTTGGGCAAAGCCAAATATGAAACAAAGATGGCCTATTATCCCCCTACCTCAGGTCATAAGAACCTTCCAGTCCTTTCCTTCAAAGCAATAGCCTTGAATAAAGTTTTCTTGCCTATTTAAATTTGTCCAGTACAAGTTTTGCTTGGATATTGTTTTTGTATTTTCACTTTAGTTACACACACACATATAGGTAGATAGATAGATAGATAGATAGATAGATAGATAGATAGATAGATAGATAGATAGATAGATAGATAGATAAACTTGCCTTGACTAAGAACATAGCAGAAACAACATAAAACATTTTCATTTTTGGTAGTGCATGTATTCCTTCTTATGGCCTTTCAATATTTGACTTGCATTCTAGTAAAATTATTTACACAGGACAGCACCTGAATTATAATTAATAATATCAATAGCCACAATTATAATAGTGTTTTAAGAACTGACTTTTAATCTATGAAATTAGTTTTTATTTTCATTATGCTAGACTAGGAGTTAACAACCTAGGTTGTGTTTTAGGTTTGACAATATCTTTAAGCTTCTATACACTGCGTTACCTCAGTAAATCTTGAGAATTTCAGGGGAGTTTTGCATTTATTTTAGACATAGAATCTATACGTGATTTCCATTTATCATATATGTGTGATTATGAGACTAACAGACAAGAATTAAGTGCAAGAAAATACAGATAAAAAACAGTCTACTAAGATATAAAGATCCCAAATTTAATCATTTCTGTTATTCTTCAATTAGATCTCCCTCACTAGTAGAAAAAATACTTCTTTCTGTGATCTCAGTATTGGTCTCATTGCACATGAAAGATCCTGAACATTTGAGACCAGGTTGTATGACATTCTGACTGTCTCATCATATACCTGAGTCTAGATCCAGGTACAGATAACTAGATGTAAAACACATTAACTGTGATTTGAGGAGGACTAGTTGCCAGGAGAAAATTTAGGCATATTTACCCAGAACAAGTTGATTTCTCTTAATAATCACTTTAAAAAGAGCAGCTTATACACAGTATGCAAAGGCTAATAAATGAGTTAGTTAGATAATTAGTTAAGTGAAAAATAAGTTATAGAACAATATTTGCATTATAGAACCACACACACTTGAAAAATACATAGATGTAGGTGTGTGTATGTGTGTGTGTGTGTGTGCATACTGCAATGAGGATAGTGTTTATATCTATGAAGGTGGCATGAATTTTAGATGATGGCCAGTGTAGACATTGTTTCCTTTTATTTTAAGATTAGTTTATTGAAATTAATTTACCGTCTTAATGTATCCTATTAAAATAGTAACTAAAATATAAATTTATTTCTTGAATGTACCAGAATACATACTAAGAAAACAATGACATTTTTACCAGAATATATGAAAGAAGACATGGATCAATAAAACACAGGGAATATTTGTGTTCTGAATGAGTCAATATTGTAAAGTTGACAATTCTCTCTAAATTGGTTTATAAACCACATAACTTTCTGTTGAAATTCCAGTGTTTTAAAAATTATTTCTAAATTTTATCTTGAAGAAAACTCTTAGGAAACTCATTTTGGTAAGGGAAAAAGAGAGGGAGAGAGAAAGAGAAAGAATACTTGGGAATGACATATGACTTATACATCTAGATACCAAGATTTATTATGCTTAAAGTAATTAAAACTGTGCATAAATGGCATATCAATAAATGGATCAATGGAATAACGTCAAGAAGCAGAAATAGACACATCTATATATGGGATTTTAGATTTGAAAAAAGAGAACTTTTAAATCTTTGGAAGTAGGATGGACAATTCCAACAAATATGTTAAGGACTTGAAAGTCTATTAAAATAAACACATAACTCTAGAGCTCTTCTTAAACTGAGCAATATATTCAAATAAAGATTAAAATATGCATATGAAAGGAATATTTGACATTTATTGGGTGATTACTACGAACAAGTCATTCTTCAAAGCTCCCTCTATATACTTACTGGTGTATTCTTCATAACCATTTGTGAAATTGTTATTACCTTCCTTTTAGAGATAAGCAAACTGAGGATTAGAGAGGTTAAATAACTTGAATGAGACTACATGACTAATAAGTAGTGGAGCTGATATTCAAACTCAGGAAGTCTGACACCTCAGTGTCTGACCTCAGATCAGATTCTACATGAAACAATAATACTTGAAAATGTACAAAAATTGTTAGGTTTTATAAGCTGGGTGTAAATAGTTTCTATGGAATGAAATATTAATCCATAAGATAAGACTCTAAACTGTCTGAAGGCGTTAAAAACGGTTTAAAAAATTGTATGGCAAAATAAATCCTGTAAAGAAAGTTATAAGATCATATTAGGAAAGAAGAAAGTATTTGCAGTAAAGATGAGAGAAAATGGTTATATTCCACTATATTTTTTAAAAGTTCAAAAAAGAATAAAACACATATGAGAAATTGAAACATTCCCCAAAAGAATTCCATACACGAGCATGAACTTATTTGTTCAAAAAATACCTTTGAGAGACTACTATGTGGATGCAATGATGGACAAGCAAATGCACAGGTTTTATCATTGGAAATATTACAGTCTACTGACCTGTTACAAAGAAGCACAGGAGTGAATACTTTTGGCTTATTTACAGGTGGGTAGCTCTTAGGGATTTATTCTTGTACATTTTCTAAGTGACTTCTTAAAAATGGTTTACACCATAAAGAGATATTTTAACAAGAACATAACATATAGGTTTGTTAAAACCAAAATTAAACTAAGTAAATTTTAAAGATCTTATTGGCTTTATTCAATGACTAATGAATCAGGCAGCATACAATCTAGCAGAGAGAAGGGAGCTCTGAGGAGCTGTGCAAAATGAAAGACTTTTTATCGCCAGAAGGCAACAGGAACAAGGAGGTTATACTAGGCCAAAAAATGGTTTGGTTATTGCAAGGTTACTTTCCTTCAGGAAATGTCAGACGTCTACCAGGCAGATTTTGTAATAGTGCTGATCAGGCAATTCTTGGCTGACTGGTTTAAGATTCCATTTCTGGGGGATTTGAAACTGTAATTAAGTTTAGTCTTGGTTTGGTTACATGGGGCTTAGAATAAGTGACTCCATTTTGGGCCTGTTGTCTTTTTTTTTGTTTTTTTTTAACAGATTGCCTATTCAAAATTACTACAACATTTCTCATTTAATTCATTAGTTATCTATATTCAGAATCAGTATACTTGTTTATTGCTTCAGTAGAATCAAGAATAAGGAGAGCATAGAAAATATAATATGATTTTTTCTTCCACCAGACTCTTCTCTCATACCTCATGTTACTCTGGGCAAAGACATTCCCCAAACTAAGAAGAATGAGGACGATTATAAAATGAAAATAAAAGCTTTTGAAGAAAATCTAATACTCCCTACCAAGCTAAAGAATTGTTCAATTATCTTTAAATTTAATGGGGTGCTGAATTGTAGTGGAAAGAAAATGGATCTCAATGTTATTAGACATGCTTCAGAATGTTTGTCCTTGACATTATTACATAAAATAACAATGCAGAAATCTGAAATACATTTATTATCAGCAAATAAAAATTGTTGCCAGAGGTTGAAATATCCTGAGGAGGACTGTCTGACCTTCTCTTATAACTGAGGCATATCAGTAAACAACAACGATAAAGATAAACAGTATCGTGAATGAAAGTAAGGTATGTGAATTTAAATGTACCTCTTTCCAATGGAGTTTGTGCAATTAAATATTAAGATATAATACAATTAAATGCTATTTTTGCTAAGAAATAACCATTATTTCAGTAGGTTTTCAAATTTATATGACCATTTATGTCTTAGTCACACAGTTTGGCAGCAGCTTTTATTTTATAATAACATGTCTCCTGGTCTTTTCCATTATTCCAGCATAGATATCATGATCAGGACATTATGAGGAACATTATTTTCACATCTTTTGGAATCAGGATTATGTAAGATTTGTAGTTATGGCAACTAAGCAATATTAAAAACGGACTCTAGGAAACTGAATCACTAAACATTTTGTTTTAACAATGCAGGCTTACCATTCATGCTATTTATTTTACTAATATGGACACATATCCAGGAATTAGAAGAATGTCCTTTATACCTACTCTAATTTGGCATAAAGATAGTTAATATAATCAGATTATTAAGTTTTTATTTTTATAAAGTTCATGACATGCTAAGGCAGGTAAATAAAGAAAAGATGTTCTTTGAGAAAGTTGACTATGTGCATTGTGTTATCTTGGATTGGATCCTGGAAGAGAAGAAAAAAATGTGTGGGGGGAAACATTAGTGGAAAAACTGGTTGAAATCTGAACTAAGTCTGAAATTTAGTTAGTAGTAATATATCAATACCAATTTCTTAACGTTTTAAATATACCATGGTATGCAAGATGCTAACAATTAGAGGAAACTGGGTGTGGGGCAACTCTCTGTACTATATTTGCAAATTCTCTGTAAATCTAAAAGTATTCAAAAATAAAAATTTTATTTTGGGAAGTTGAAGAGAAGTTTTTTATTTAAAAGTTAAAGGTTAAATGACACTCAACATATGAATAATATATTTAATATATTTTCAAAAATAAATGATTGGAAAGTACATTGTAGGTATTTAGTCAAATGAGATAATGGCTAGAGGGATGTCAAACCAATATGCTTTTCTTTGGTGTAGAGATGAATGATATTCTGGGTAACTGGGATAAGGCACATGCTTCAAGAAAGAAAATATATTCTGTGAGAAAGTATTGTGAGTTAGAAGCTCTCTAGTTTTTGTCTAAAGTCCCTAAGGGTGAAAAATTAATTGTGATAATACACAAAAATGTCACATATTAGTAATGATGTAGATAAGCCATCTGGCTGGAGTTGGGGTAATTGAACCATAGAGGAAAGCAAATGCAAGCATGTGGTAGACAAACCAACAGCCAGAAATTAAAAGTTTTATGGCTTATATGCTCATTATTTTACTATAGAAAAGATCTTCAGATAAAAATAGAGAAAATATTTTGCTCTGGTATTTTTGCATACTTTTTTCTATCAAAAAATATATATATATATACATACATTTTATCTTTTCCCCTCTTTTCTTCTGTGACTTGAGCAGTAGTTTTAGAAACAACACCTTGAAAAAGAGCATTTAGCTTATAAGCTAGAGCTTCCTAAGGAGGAAAAACATCCAGAATAAAGCATAAAAGCAGAGAGTCAGGAAAGACTGTAAAGCTATGATCTTCTCTTGACCAAAAAGCAAAGAAGTAGATGAAGGGTCTGGAAAGGAAGTTTCCTTATCCCTTTACTCAACGAATTTAGCTGTATATTTCAAAACATATATCAAATACCACTCTCGTAGCAGCAGAGACTTAAACTCAACTCCGGTGGATGGCTTGATTTTCATTTATTTCACCATAAATGTCTAAGCTTTTTCTGTTTTGAAAGGCACGATAAAACCAAGGATATTGTGACACTTATTACAGAGTTAAGGGAGGAAGTAAGTTAGCCAGAGGAGGACATCCAAATTGGCTAATCCAATAAGAAACTAATAATACTGCCTTATATTTACTGACTGTTTATTATAAACCAGTCATTGCCTTAGGACATTTGCTAGTACTATCAAAGTTACAATTACACCTACTATAATTAAATATATAGATATATTAGGTATACATATATAATGGCTAATATAATTTTTATCTTTCATTTATAGATAAGGCTACTGAGACATAGACACATTAAACAAGTTCCTGATATTTTGATTATGCAATGATGTGATTAAGATTTCAACCCAGAAGACTTATATCAAGGTATAAATTTCTAACTTACCACACATGAAAATAGATAATAAAGGTGCCTAAAAAATTAAAGAGGCAACAGAAAAGGAAAGAAAATGGGTACCCTGAAAAGACAACTGAGATGATAATTAATTCAATTTATCAACATTTAAATAAAAAAGAGATTGTGTAAATGGTATGGCCTAAGAGGTACCCGACAGAGAACTCATTTTAAAGTAAGAGACAAATAAACACAACTATTTTATCCATAATATGATCAATGCTTTCAGCCTGGAATTATTGATACAGTGTGTGGCCTCCCAATAAGAAACACCAGCCCACCTTGTGATTTCATGTTATGACTTCAGAATCTAGGAATCACATGAAGAGCAAGTGATACCAAAAGGGTTGCTCTACTAAATCTCCATAGCTCACTGTGAGCATAATAAACACTTCTTTTTAATATCTTTATTGAATTATAATTGCTTCACAATGTTGTGTTAGTTTCTGCTTACAACAAAATGAATCAGCTATATGTATACATATATCCCCATATACCCTCCCTCTTGAGCCTCCTTCCCACCCTCTCTATCCCACCCCTCTAGGTTGTCACAGAGCATCGAGATGATCTCCCTGTGCTACGCAGCTGCTTCCCACTAGCCATCCATTTTACATTTAGTCGTGTATATATGTCAATGCTACTGTCTCACTTCGTCCCAGCTTCCCCTTCCTCCCGCACCCCGTGTCCTCAAGTCCATTCTCTATGCCTGTGTCTTTATTCCTGCCCTGCCACTAGGTTCATCAGTACCATTTTTTTAGATTCCATATATGTACATTAGCATACGGTATTTGTTTTTCTCTTTCTGACTTACTTCACTCTGTATGACAGACTCTAGGTCCATCCACCTCATTAAAAATAACACTTATTTTTAAACTATGCAGTAGAAGCAGGTAACAAAGAGAGGTATCTTCCTTTTACAAATTGCTCTGGGAGTAAGAACATTGAATTAGGAATATTACACATTTTATGAGCATAGAGTAAATCAGCCTACGAATGAAGCAGAGAAAAAAGCATTGAAGAGCATCATGCTTTGGTGGTTTTATGACAACATCCCAGCAGCTGATGGGTGACTTCAGCATATTTTGGCAAGATTGGATGTTTCAGGACAGAACTGTTGGCTAAGATGAGTCATCTCAACAGATTACATCAGGAAAAGAATAAAATTAAGGATCTTCTTGAACTAACTAACTGAGAAGAAAAATTCATTAGCCCACAGGAACATATGGGACAAAAGTCATTTGGGGCAATGCAAAAAAATGCCATTTTCATCCAAAAGCAATAAAGAAGATTCTAATCATATTATCTTCTTCACTAATGAATTTCTGAGTTTGAAAAGACTTTTAATTTTTCTGGACAAATAAGTGTCAACTGAAAAAAAAGTACAACTTAAAAGTTATGTTTTATTTGGTGGATTTTCTGAGGACTTCAAGCCCAGGAGACAGGACTCTCAGGTCACTCCAAGGGTCTGCTCCCAAGAGGTGAGGGAGGAGCCACCATATATAGGAGTTTTGTAACATAACCTAGGTAGGCAGACATCAAAGAATTACTGTTAATTAAAGAAAGCCAGACATTTCAAGTTAATTAATTTAGCACTTTTCTATGTATGGGAAGATGCAAAGGTCTGGGCTTATTGAAATCATTCCTTTGATAAATGCACCTCAGCTATCTAGGGCTAGTATCCTGTTGTTTTCCATCCTGAGTCTCCTCAGGTTGCACCCTGGGGGGTTGCTCTACTCTAGTGGCTGCTGGGTTGGTGGCTGCAACATCCTTTGTTTACTGATATGGCAGGTGGCATAATCAGTCTACTTCTTATTAACTTATAGAAGTTAATGTATTGTTATAGACATGGGCATTCTAAAATGTGTGGGCTCATTGATACTTAGGTATATTAGAATACAATTGGATCAGTCTGCTATTGAAGAATTTAAATTAACACCCCATTGAAATGTACTTAACCCATCCTCTTACAGAATTCCGATTTCTTTACTCTGGTGTTTACTTTCTAACAATACTACAATATTATAAAGTTCATGTTTCATGTCAACTTTTAAATAAAACATAACCTACATATAGCAATATGCACACATCTTAAGTATACAGCTCAATTAATTTTCACAAAGTGATCAAATATGAGTAAATAGCATCCAGGCAAGAAACAAAAAGTACCAGAATCCTAAATGCACTCTAATACTCACAAGAGCAACCATTATTCTGACTTTTGATAGAATAGAAAAGTTTTGTATTGGTTTTGACGTTTATATTAAATAAAATAGTTTATATAAGTAGGATCATTCAGTATATACTCATTTATATCTAGTTCTTTTCACTGAATGTAATGTTTGTAAAGTTCGTTAAATCTGTTTGTTTGCTTGTATTTTTAATTCTGCATCTAATTGTCATATGGTATGACACTGAATGACCATGCCATAGTTTGTTTATTCCTTGTAGTGCTAATGAATTAAGGTTTTTGAAATAGGTAGAGTAATAAGATAAATAAGAATTATTTTTTATAGCATATAAGATGAGAATTTATAAAATGTACATTAATAGATTAAGATCTCATAAATTTCAGGTGGAAAGAAAGACCAGTATAAAAACTTAGTATCTATTTACTGAGAATTTATGTTTTGCCCCTAAGAGTCTTTATACATTATCTTCATAATTCAGTACTTGAGATAATGGAGAGAACAGATTTTATCACAATATCCTTTTTTTAGGTGATATAACTATGCCTTGAGAATTTTAATAAATTTTCATTGAAAGTGAATGGTATAGATAGTATTCAAGTCAGATCCTTTATGTTACAGACAGTACTTTTATCAACTAAAGAATATTACTTGAATACACAGACACCACTTTCTTTTTTGCACGACTTTTGAATACCCTGTGATGTTCTTTATACAAGTCCAATTTCTTTATTAATTATTTCCTCCCTAAAAATTAGACCCTGTGTTAGTCCCTAGGGTAATTATGATGCAAAAATCATAGTCTCTGAACTATAGAAGCTCCTAATAATTTGAAGAGAACAGACACTTTGACATCCATTTAATTGTATGCATATGGTATTTCAGCATAGGCACAATTACATATAAATCAATTTTTAGCCAACCCTATATGATGGACCGATTCTTTCCCAGTGACCCCCTTGGCATTCACCGTGATAACATCATCTTTGAGTTTTTCCTCTATCTTCCTCTATACCTTTTGAGAAACCTCAGCTAAATCCATATGTTAAGTTCCTTGTTTTTGCGAGTTTAGGTAAACTACTCCACAACACTGCTGCTTTGGCAGCCAGGCACCCGTTTGTGTGGCTGAGCAGCCTGCAGGGGCCTTGGACAGACACTACCCTTCCTGCCAACACATGGCTTAGAAAACACTCACAAGTAAATGTAAGCTCCTGATAGGACTCCCCCGCTAGCCCTTGGGATGAGTGCTTTCCCCTGCCTCCCAGGGTCTTCCTCTTGTGTGCCCCTTAGAAAAGACCCCTGTGGAACTTAGCAAAATCCAACTCTTTTTGGTCTGAATTGACCAATCTCGCCTTAGCCAAGAAACCCAGAGCACTCCCCCCACCAACCCTAACAAAGGCATGTACCTGTGCCCTGCCATACTCTCTGCCTTCACCCTGCCTTGACTTCTCCATGTGGCTCCTCCAGGCTTGCCTTGCACCACCTCCAGGACCTGTGAATGATAAATAAGCTTCTCTATTTCACTGTCCCTTGAAGTCTTTTGTTGAACAACAGCTCACCACTGGATATCCAGTGGCTCTACTTAACAAATGTTAATTTAACAAAGTCATAACACTTGTGAATCTTTTTTTTTATTTTTCTATGCCCAGTTATGCTGTCTGATTTATTACCTTATATTTTTCCATCTGATATTTTTACATTTTCATAGGTGATAGAAATCTCTGATAAAAACATAATAGAGTGAGCAAAGAATAAATAGATATTGTGCTAAACCACTAAACTCAGAGATTGTATTTGTTATCTTATCTCAACTAATATGAGGTTTTATCCCTCTGCACCTTTCCTCTGCCTTCAGAAAAAAGGACAAAACAAATTATGTGACATTGAACTCCTTGGTACTCCTTACACAGGTGTCACACTTTTATTCATAATCTTCCATTATTCCATAAAGGCAATGACTTCCTGGAAAAAATAAAGACAAATCCATTTTAACAAGAATTATTATGTGAACCTTGAAAAACACAGGCCCTTTGTTCTTAACCTTTATTTTAAAGGGAACAGGAGATAAATATATCGTATTGCCTATGGGTTTTGTTTTTCTGGAGAACTTTGACTCTACAATAGAACAGTCAAGAGTTTACAGGATTGTCCCCAAGAGTAGACCAGTAAAAACATGAAAAAAAAAAAGGAGTATATGATATTCTTAATTTATAATATAGACTAGGAATGCACGACAACTATGTTTCTAATAATACGATTATGTTATTAAGTTAAAAGACTTAGTTTTATAACTAAGTACAACATTTTCTGCATCTCTTGAATGTCAAAAAAAAGATGGTTTTAATCTGTTGTCATTAGTAGCATCAAAAATAAATTAAAATCATTGGGAAATAAAATCATAGTTGATAATTTAATTATTTTTAAGTGCTGATATACATGTTGCTGTTTTTATTTATAATTTTAATAATATTAAATATCCTCTACATATTTGTGATTTTTTAATAACACCGTAGGTTAAAATATTTGGATTTAATAAATTTGGGAATTGATTTCACGTTAATGTATCAATACTCGTGTTAAACGTTTTACATATATTAAGTAATTTACTGTTCACATCAACCTGTAAGATAGAGTCTATTATTTTCCCATTTTAAGATGGAAAAACTTTGGCACAGAGTAGTTAAAACTTGGCCAAGCGCTCTGAGCTTGCAAATGATCAAGCCAGAATGTGAGCCAACCAAATATACATAAATAATGCTCTCATAAATAGTGTTTTAATATATTTATGTTAGCAAAGAACTTTGTAAATTTTGATGTATTTTGGAATGTGAATTAAAACATATTTGAGCTGTTTCCCTTCAGTAGATCCTATCCATGGGATACTATTGTTTTAAGATTAGGACCACTAATTTTTCAACATTTAATTATTTTTTAAACCAATATTGCTTGCCATGTGATATTGAATAAAATCTTGTTTAAAAAGATCCAAGATGTGACTGAACAATTAAGATACTAAATGACAAAATTACATTTGCAAAGAGGAGAAAGTTATTGTTGCACTTTTTCAGATATTTGTTTTGGATTGAAAAATCCTACAAATCCCACTCTTCTTCCTCTGTAAGAATTTTATATACAAGATATTAAATCTGTATGTTAAATAATATATATATCTTTTACTACTTTGTCATATACAAGTATGTAAAATATTTTGCCAATTTCTGCATGAGGATTAGTAAATTTCTAACTAATAAAAGGGACCATTCCTCCACAAATGGATCATAATTCACACCTAGCCATCTGGCTAAAGAAAGTAGACAGAGAAGCTGAAAGCAAATGTAAAATGTTTAATTTTTTCTTGTTACATTATACCAGTCAGCCTCTGCTAGTTATCTAGATTCTAATATATAAGAACCTAAAGCTCTGTTGGGGGATTCTCCATTCCATGGGCTAATTGTGATTTTATGCTTATCATAATTGAGCTCCTGATGGGAGATCACCCTATGAAAGTTTATGTCACCAAGAAGTTTCTGTGCATTTGTGTTAATTTCCTAAGGCTGCTGTAAAAAGTACCACAGGCTGGGTGGCTTAAAACAATAGAAATATATTGTCTCACAGTTCTGGAGTTCAGAAGTCTGAAATCAAGATGTTGGCAGGGTTAATGACTTCCTAGGGGCTCAGAGGAAGAATCTGTTCTGTACCTCTTCCTGACCCTCTGGTAATATATAGTATATATGCCATATATACTATATGCCATATATGACCATATATGTGGTCATATAACTCCAATCTCTTCCTTTATTGTCATGTGACATTCTCCTTTATCTATGTCTTTTCTTCTGTTCTTATAAGGATGCCAGTATGTTGGATTAGGGTTCACCTTATCCTAGAATGACCTAATCTTAATATAATTACATCTACAAAAGACCCTATTTTCAAATAAGATCGCATTCATATGTACTAGAGTGTAGACTTCAACATATTTGAGGGGGACACAATTCAACGCATAATCATCTGCCCTCTTGCTCTCCAAAAGCCATGCCTTTCCCAAGTACAAAATACATTCAACCCATCCCAGTATCTCCAAAAGTCTTAACCCATTACAGCATCAAACTACAAAATTTCCTATAAACATAATCAATTCAAAAAGTCCTGAATCTCACCTTCAAAATCATCTAAATAAGGTATGGATGAGACTCAATGTTTTCCAACCAGGGGCAAATCCCTCTCCATCTGTGGACCTGTGAAATTTAGAAAACAAGTAATTTGTTTCTAAAATACAATGGTTGGGTAGGCATATATTAGGCATTCCATTCCAAAATGGAGAAATTCAAAGGAAAAAGGGGTTACATGTCCAAAGAAGTTGAAATCCAGCAGGGAAAATTCCATTAGATCTTAAGGCCTGAGAAAAATCTAGGTGGCTCAATGTTCTGTGCTATGGACAGATTGGGGAGCAGCCCCACCTCCTCGGTCCTCGGTGGTGACCCTGCCTACTATGCCTGTGGTAGCAGTAGCAACCCTGTTGGCCTCTGAACCACTCTCAAAGTCATCATTTCCTTTTCTTGAAGGATACCACATGTTCACAGCTGAGTACAGTCAGTTTTCCATATCCACAGGTCCTGCATTTGCAGATTCATCCACCTGTGGAACAAAAATATTTTTTGAAAAAATTTCAGAAATTTCCAAAAGGCAAAACTTGAATTTGCTGCATACTGGCAACTCTTTACATAGCACTTAATAGTATTAGGTACTATAAGTAATCTATGGATGATATAAAGTACATAGGAAGATGTGCATAGGTTATGTGCAAATACTACACCATTTTACATAAAAGAGTTGAGAATCCACAGATCTTGGTATCCAAGGGGTCCTTGAACCAAACACCTATGGATACTGAGGAACAACTGTAGTTCTACTGGATCATTTTGAACTTGTAAAATATCAGAAATCTGACAGTCTTCCTATCATTTTGTCATATTTCTGCCCCTATCAGTCCAAGCTGTGTGTCAATTGTATCTCAATAAAACTGGAGGAGAAAATGGCATCACTATTTTCTTTTTCTGAAATAAGAAGAGGGAAGGTTTACAATGTCCATCTACCAGGTACTTTCCTTGTGTGTTTGTGCACATGTGCATAATATGTGTGGTATTCAGACATAAGCAGATTTTATAAGTGGCTGATTGGTCATTCTTTTTTTAAAAAATAATTTTATAAATTTTAATCTAATTATAAATTCTGTGTAATATCCTTATATGAAAATATTTTACATATTTAATATATAATATAATTTGTGTTTCAATTTTGGTGAGAGTTAGTAAAAGATGTTGAAGATAATTATGTACATAGATTTATTTCTTTTGTAATTTTAAAACTATAAATAAAGTAAATCTTGTGAATTATCTTCATGTCTGGTTCAAAATAAATGTAGCTATTTCTATTCTGAGTTCAATAACAGTATTTTAAGCTATATTTATTCAAAATAAAGCTTAGTTTTAATTTACAGAATAAAATAATTTGTGAGTTTGTATATTCCATTCTTGGAAAAAAATTAAAAGGTCATAATTTTTTAAGATCATCACAAACATGTTATTTAGTGCTTACTAAGTGTCAGGAACTAGGTTAAATAATTTACATGTATTAATTTATTTAATCCATACAACAATGCTGTATGGTAAGTACTATTAATCTTCTGACCTTAGAAATAAAGAAATGGGAGTAAAAGACATTATGTAACTTAGCCAAGTTACAAGCTAGTAAATGTCTGAATTGCGATTTTAATGTAGGAAGTCAGTCTTCATAGTGTATCTTTTTAAAACTAAGCTATGAGGCTTTCTGTTAAATTACAATTTAGTTAAATTTAGCATCTATTTTAAGTCTAACTTTTGACACCTGTTCATTTTCCAACAAAATACCTTTGGAATGAACAAGCTAGAATGTATGCTACTAGATAACAGATCAGTTTTTATTTTTTAATCACATTTTAACTGTTGAATCCCTAGTACTGAAAGCAAGGCCTAGTTCACAGATATTTATAGTTCCTTATAAATATCTGAAGAAATAAATGAATGAATGAATGATTTTGGTTTCACTAGTATTCCTTTGCTAAACACATGGAAACAAACAAACAAAAAAAATGAAATGAAAAAAATTAGAACATATAGCAGGAATTTTGACCAATGATCTATCAAGTTGTGAATGGAAGGTTTAGCATGCAAAGCAGGGATTGACAGACTATGGCTCACTGATCAAATACAGCTTGCTTTCTATTTTTTTTTTTTTTAATTAAGTTTCACTGGAACATAGCCACACCTGTAGTTTCATACATTATCTGTCGCTGTTTTTTGCTTCATGGCAGGTTGAGTAGTGATGACAGAGATGACATGGCCTGCAAAGCCCTGAATATTTACTATCTGACCTCTTACAGAGGAAGTTTGCCGACACCAGATTTAAAACATAGATGAGGCACAATTTAAAACATTCTGAGACACAATTTCAGAATGCAGCTGACACATTTTTATTCCTTTCTTGGTAACCAAGATCTTGTCAAATAAATGGAGGAAAGTGACCCCTTTGATGCAGAAAAGCTGATATATCAGCTAGGGCCATATATCTTTGCAATGCCCCTGAGGTAACTTCCTTGACTGCTTCTAAGGAAAAAAAGAGAGTGAGAGAGAGATAGAGAGAGAAAAGCCTCAAAATGTAATATAATTGGGTATCAAAGTGGATTGAATTATAATGTCAGCAGTTAAAATAGGGCTTAAAATGGGAAACAAACAAACAAACAGAGAAATGCCCCACTGGCATTTTTACTTTACATAGTAAGGGATGTTAAATACAAAATACTTTCCATAATTAAAAGCTAACACTATGGACTATATGTTTAATGAGGGAGCAAAATAAGAAGGCCTTCCTAAAGCCAGGTAATTACACTGGAAAATACAGTACAAAATCATCATAATAATTAAGATAAATAGCATAGCAATCATCAGGAAGGTAAAGAGAAATGGTGAGAATATACCCATCCTGATAACAGACAACCATTGGCCTAGAAGGGGTTCTTTTAAGAAGAAGATGCTGTAACCAGCATCCAAGATGTCCCACAATGAGCCCTGCTTCCTGATTGTCACACCTTCTTGTTGTCTCCCACATTGTACCAGAGTGTGCCTGAGTGTCACCAATGTAAGTGATGGTATGTCACACATGAAGAAACAGGTATAGGAAGGTTGAATGAGTTACCTAGAGTCTATAAATTAAGTGGAGAATCAATATGAGAATCTTTCTTCAGAAACAGAGCTCTAAACCACTATGATATCAACTGAAAACAAAACCGTTAATATTTTGTACAATGCTGAATATAATGGAAAGACTGACTTCAACAGTTTGTTGAATTGAAACTTAACATCACAATTGTTAGAAAGCATTTGCTTTGGTCATTGCAACCACACAGTTGTTTAATTTCACTGTACACATATCTGTGAAACTACAGAAAAATTAATTCTAGAAATGAACAGAACAATTTTCTTGTTGGTTTCTTTTAATATGGTCCATTAATTATAAATTGATAAATTAACTTTGTGATAAATTATAAAATTATAAAAATTAATGTTACTATGTACGTGTTTACAGACAATTCAGAATAAATATAAGGAAATGAAGTCCTAACAGATTGGTACTATTCAGAGACTAGTTCACACAGTTCACCATTTTGCTCATAATCATGTCAGCCATCATCATTGGGCTTCAAGTTTGACTTGCTACAGTAATGGTAATATTAAAGATGTTGCCTTATTCCTTTGGAAAAGTAGAGACAAAATTTTTAACTGGAAAATGTCAACAACAAAAAATGTTGGTATGAATATTGGGAGAAGAGGAATGTAAAAATCATTTTCAAGAAGTCCCATCTAGGTAATGAAAGTCATAACACAAAGATGGAAACAGAGTGCTAATCTTCAGAAAATAATTTACATAAGCTCTGATAACATTTGTAAGTAGCTGAAGTATTTAAAGTTTGTAGTAAATCAGGTTTAAAAAATATGAATCAAATTTTATATGAAGCAGTATCACAGAATAAGTGAATGGAAATAGTTTGTCCTGATGGCTTGGGTTTATATGAATGCATGCAGTAAAGTACAATATTCATACAGATTTATTATGAAACAAATTACTGTTACTACAGAACTAAATCCAGCTTAGAATAAAGACATATCTTTATTACATTGTCATATTTTGGCCCAAAGGTTATGTCATAAATTAAAGCTGAAATTAGTACAGCAGGGTCCCATTATATTTTCTCAGCATGAAACTTTAGTAATATGACTTAGATTGACCTTATTCCACTATTGTTTCAAGATATCTTGTTAATATTCCTCTTTGGCATTATCTCTTTCTCTTCAGCATATTATTTTCCTCTAAAACATATATTTTAGCTTCAGCTGCACCTTATTCAGCTTGCCATCTGTTGAACATTTGGATTTCAGCTGTAAATGCTGGCACAGTTATTCTGCAGGGAAATTTTGCCAAATGACCATTCTTTCTCTAGTCATTCCTAAGACCATTGTCATGTGCAGGTGCTCTAATTTTGGAGAAAACAAATTTACTATATTCAGAAAATAATGATCTCAGTAAGCAAATAACTTGTTACAATTAAGAATATTTACTGAATCTTTCCAAGTACAAAGTATGTGTTGAAACTAATATAATTGTGGTTTTTCTTCTAACTGAAATCAGAAATAAAATATTCAGAAAAGCAATACTAATAAAATTCCCTAAAACATCAGTTGTGGCAAGACAGCTAATAATTTTCATGAATAAAATATTTGTCTTCATTTTCTGCTACCAAAAGAAACTTACATAAGGATTTTCTTCTATCTCCCAATTGTACCTGCATATATTTTAGTGGAGGCGAAAAAATGTACATTCTATTTTTTTGTTTTAACATCTTTATTGGAGTACAATTGCTTTACAATGGTGTATTAGTTTCTGCTTTATAACAAAGTGAATCAGCTATACATGTACATATATCCCCATATCTCTTCCCTCTTGCATCTCCCTCCCTCCTACACTCCCTATCCCACCCCTCTAGGTGGTCACAGCACCAAGCTGATCTTTCTGTGCTCTGCGGCTGTTTCCCACTAGCTATCTATTTTCCATTTGGTAGTGTATATATGTCCATGCCACTCTTTCACTTTGTCTCAGGTTACCCTTACCACTTCCCGTGTCCTCAAGTCCATTCTCTAGTAGGTCTGCATCTTTATTCCCGTCCTGCCCTTAGGTTCTTCATAATCATTTTTTTTTCTTAGATTCCATATATATGTGTTAGCATACGGTATTTGTTTTTCTCTCTCTGACTTACTTCACTCTGTATCACAGACTCTAGGTCCATCCACCTCACAACAAAAAACTCAATTTCATTTCTTTTTATGGCTGAGTAATATTCCATTGCATATATGTGCCACATCTTTATCCATTCATCTGTGGATGGACCCTTAGGTTGCTTCCATGTCCTGGCTATTGTAAATAGAGTTGCAATGAACATTTTGGTACATGACTCTTTTTGAATTATGGTTTTCTCAGGGTATATGCCCAGTAGTGGGATTGCTGGGTCGTATGGTAGTTCTATTTTTAGTTTTTTAAGGAACCCCCTTACTGTTCTAAGTAGTGGCTAAAAATGTACATTCTAACTAGTATTTGAAAAAATACCTACTGTTTATGATTAGTTGATTAATATAAAGATCTTTTAAAATACAATTATGTAGTTTGTTTGATTTATTTCAGAAAATAATCTGGAGCTGTATTTACTGCTACAAAAAGTGAAATTTGTAAGTAAATAGATGTCAGTCACTACTTAGCCACATAAAAACTTTCCTGAGTCATTCACAATAATTTTTGTTCACATTTGATAAAACTTTAAATAATTTAACCAGTGCAGTTTTATTATATGTTTATTCTATATTCATTTGATATTCTTATTTAATAATCCAAATCTAAGATTTGTATAATAAAAGTTTTGTTGTGAAATGTAAAGGTTTCAATTTATATTCCACAATTTCCTAAACATGTAAGTCTGCATATAATCAGTTTACTAAATTTTATTTAATAAATCCTAATTGTGCAGTAGAATACATTTTTTTTAGATTTTAGTAGCCCCAAATATAGCGGCTACTTCTGATTTTTTTCCTTGTCTGTCCTGTGCGATGCTATTAACCATCACTACGGTTTTCATGGGGGCAAAGAACTAGGTCACAGGTGAATTCTATCAACTTGGGAAGCCAAAAAAGTTTTTATGAAAAACAGTTTTTACATAAAATTTGAAATAATAGATTCTTTTATTTTTAAATGGAAACAGATACTTTATAGGCAACAGCTTATTGTCACATCGAGATGATAAATAATTGAGAACTTGTTTTATCATTGTCCTAAGTACGCTCCATCTACAAAGAGAAAATTTGATTACAGCACAGTTAGTACTGAGGCATTCTGAGTGGAAAATGTACTCTGTAAAAAACCTTTTTTCCAGAAAAATAAAATTGCTTATGACACTTGTGAATAACAGCTATTGCTCTTTTGAAATCCAGTGGAAATTAATAGTTGTGCTAAACAGGAAATCAGCTGAGTAAAATGAGTTCTTAGCTGCTAAAAACATCAATTAAAAAGTCAGGGAAGTGATGGACTTAGCTATTAAACGCTGACAAGCACATCATTTAAACGTTGGAAGTCAAAAGTGTATTTCGAAATCTATGAAACCAAGAACATTAGGGCCAATAAAAATTGGAATGAATTACAAGGGAGAAACATTTAAAGATGAAACTGAACACCTGTGAATTTGGGACTATTTGGTAAGCATATTAGACAATATTGAACTCACATCCATAAAATTGGTAAGACTTTGAAAAATAAAATGTGCTTTCTCCAGGATCAGAAATTCTGCTGACTACATGGTTCCATGTATTTTTATATATCAAAGATTAAGTTATGGGTTATGGATAAGAGAATAGACACATTTACTCTACTCTTCTTTATGTGTAAAATTAAAATACAAATACATACACAGAAGTAAAAATTATGAGCAAATATCTGTAAGGCAGGATATTTTTCCTTCTTTCATCATACTGTATAATAATATATTTACATGGAATTTTATTTAAACACTGGAAACTGTATAAACATCTTATTTTCTAAGTAAAAGAATTTATCAGTGAAAAACACAAAATTAAAAAAAAATAAGGTATATTAATTTTTGTTTTATTTTAAGTACAATAGATCAATAATAGAGTAATCAAAATATCTGTGTTTATCTTTATATACAACACCTACAGTTAATAATGTAACTTAGAAGAGCTAAATGGTACTAATGAAAATGGAACACATATTTTCTGAGGAAAAAAAAAGAAAAGAGAAGTTTCACTTACAGGGATTTAAATATCAGAAAAATAAGCATTCATTTTTTACAAATTTGTCTCTGATTGCCTATAAAGATATTGTATAGTTATGATGCTTTTAAATATTAACAACAGGATTAGTTTTGATGGAAACCTTTATATATTCAAATACTTGGTCTTGGAAGATCAAACTATTTTATTTATACACTTTCCAAAAATACATATATAGTTCTAGCTATTATTTCTAAGAAACTAAGAACATCAAATATATTAATTGCTTTAGAAGAATATTAAAGTATTATTTCTATAAATAAGACAGATATTACATAACAAATTGGGAGTTTACTCTTTTACAGGACTTTCTCTTTGCATTAACTCTCAGTGATTATTTGTACGAAGGTAACAAAGAGTGAAACTGCTCATCATTTAAACGAGAAAAAATGAAAAATGTTTGCCTATAACACTTAAAATAGGAATATAAAAAAAGAATACCTTTAGCAAAAAGCAATTCATGAATTTTTATACATACATGCATTTTATAGAGAAAAATATGTATGTGAATGTAAAAGCAAATAATTGTGCAGTATATTAGAAACTGAACCATAGCTGAGCATATATTTCAACTTATTTATATATATACATGTCCATATATATGTTGTGTGGACATACATATATAAGAAAACAAATATTAACACTCCTCTATACATGTAAATATGCTTTGAATAATTTATATATGTGTATGTATATGTAGGCATATATGTATATATGTGTATATATGATATGTATGTATATATGTTCACACATATCTACATGTATGTATGCATGTGTAGATTGTGCGTACGTATGTGTGTGCATATATAATTATATACAAAAAATTATTTTAAATTACATATGATCACAAACTAGTGGTTATCCATGGGAAGAAGGAAGGGGGAGGGGCAAGATAGGGATAGGGGATTAAGAGTTACAAAATAATATGTATAAATAAGGTACAAATATATATAGTACAACACAGGGAATATAGCCAACATTTTATAATAATTATAAAAGGAATATAACCTTTAAAAATTATGAATCACTGTGTTGTATACTTGAAAATTACATAGCAATGTATATCAACCATACCTCAATTAAAAAAATAAAATAAATTACATATAATCAGTAGGGATCTTGTAAATAATAGTAAACAACAAATAGCTTTTGGGAAGGGAACCAAAACAATTTGTCTCATTTGCCAGTTTCTAAACCAATCATCATGGCTGATGTCAAGCTAATAACGTGATTTCAACTGACCTACCTGATTCGTGAACTTTCAAACAATCAGTTTTTGCAAGGCAATAAGTGCTTGTTCCAGTACAACACCCTATGTAGTGTACAATAAGAGTGAATAGAGGAATTTAGCTATTGTTTTTTCACTTTCTTTAAAATATTTATTATTATTAATATTAGCACAAAAAAATAATATTACCAAGTAAAACACAATTTTAGTCAGCATAAAAAAGTGAATAGTACTTACAACAGCATAGAGAGCTTGTAATAAGTTTTGACTCTATGTTGCTTTGTTACTTGTTATCCATGTGTTTTTATTCTAAAATTGTAATTTTCCATATTTCAGTTTTTCATGTATTTTGTTTTCATTTCCGTTTTCTCCTATATTACATTAAATTTTTTTCCCCAGTTTAAAAATAAAACAAATTTGAAAAAGAGCAATCTGGCTACTCAATTCTGGTGAAATACAAAACAAATAAGCAAAACAATAAAACTTCATCTTAGCAGTGTTTCTTTTGGTGACCTCATTAAAACACATTTCTCAAAAGATAGAAATTATTTTACATGATATGATTAACAGTATTTTCCTACTTTCAAAAATACCATATTAATTGTTAGAAGTTTAATCAAATTCAGGTTTTTTTCACTTAATTTTTTCTTACACCTATCCTGTCCTACAGTTTGTCCATCATACAATTTAGCATAAATATCTTAAATCCTTTATTATGAAATTTCTGCTTAATATGCCCAATAATGAACATGATTTATGAGCCCAATGTTAGTAAAGAAAAATAAAAATTATTCTTTAAATAATCATACAATATCTCAGACTTCCCTAGTGGTGCAGTGGTTAAGAATCCACCTGCTAATGTAGGGGACACGGGTTCGAGCCCTGGTCCTGGAAGATACCACATGCCGCAGAGAAACTAAGCCTGTGTGCCACAACTACTGAGCCTGTGCTCTAGATCCTGCGAGCCACAACTACTGAGACTGCATGCCACAACTACTGAAGCCCAAGTGCCTAGAGCCCATCCTCTGCAACAAGAGAAGTCACCACAATGAGAAGCCCACGCACCGCAATGAAGAGTAGCCCCTGCTCTCCACAACTAGAGAAAGCCCACACACAGCAATGAAGACCCAATGCAACCAAAAATTAAATAAATAAATAAATAAATAATTATAAATAAATAAATAAATAATCATACAATATCTCATGTTCACTAATATTCATCACCTTACATATGATAGCAAAAGATAGAAGATAAATAAAATGTCAATTAAGTCATTCATTGCATTTTTAACTTCCTGCAATCTGTTTCCCAAATGAAGTGAATTCTTTTCTTCCATATCTTAATGGGAAAGACTATAACGCTTGATTATTCAGAAAATATTTTGTCAACAAATTCTACCTATATACGTTAATGGAAATAACCCCAAAATAGTAACACATATCATAACACAATGCAGCATGTACAAAAATGTGTTCACATGGTGTCAAGATTTATACATAAACTATTCTCAGATAAATTTCTTAAATAATCTGTGTCATTTTGTTCTTCATGATATGACCATGTTTCTTACATTAACTTGGCAAAAGTAGAGCATTCAAGAGTTAAAAAGAATCTTTAAAATATTTTAAATTTTAATGCAATTAATATATAAATAAGGAAACAATTCAGACGTATTAAGTAACCTTTCCAAAGTCATAGAGACAGAAGTTACTTATACTCTATATTCCTGGTTGAGTTCCCTTACCAATATCTTACCATACAAGAGAAATTTTGTATAGTTATGGTAGTACAAAGATTAAGGGCATGCTCCCTGCTTTCTGGATCTAAGTTTCATGTAAAAGAGACATGTAATTTTCATACATTTAAATTGGATAAGTAATGTAATTGAGAGTTGTACAAGATATTTTTTGAACACATGAGAGAGAGAAATTAAATCTTCATGAAAGTAAGATTTAAAATGAAAAAAGGCTTAATAGAGGATGTACTATTTTATCTAAGTATTTCATATTTGAAAAAGGTCTACAAAAGTAATGTTTTATATGCAAAGGAAAAAAGTCTAAAAACCAAAACCAGGCAAGATGTAGTTGCCGCACTTGTCTCAATCTCCCCAACTTAGTACATCTAGAAACTCAGGAAAATCATAAAAGGCTCAGAATGACAGGTAGAAGAAGGCAGTCCAGCCCAAGATCTTGGAACCTAAGGAAAAACAAGTCATTATGTTCCATGTTTTGTTGTTGTTGCTCTTGTTCATATATTCCAGTCTGGGTGAAAGAGATGTTGGCAGCCTGGAAACTCAAGCTGATGCAGAAAATAAAGCCCCAAGAAAAGCCTGTTTACTTTAGCAAAAGGACAAATAAAGGGACAGTCTACCAAACAGAATTTTTTAGACAATAACTTCCTAATGCTAGGCAAAGCCAAATTTCTCTCTCTCATCATAAAAGAATTCAACCAGGTTTATAGACTATGAATAACTTCTGTCTGCATGACTTTGGAAAAGTCTCTTAATCTGTCTAAATTGAGTTTCCTTATTTATATATTACCGATGAAGTTCTAAATAAAATATGGGCTAAAGAGGAAGTCTTAAGAGAAATAAATATATTGAATCAAATGAAATTAAAATATAACATATCAAAATTTGTAGGTCACAACAAAGCAGTGCAGAGATGAAAATGTATGCCACACACTGTTTACCATACATTAGAAAAGAGGAAAATTCTCAAATCAGTAATTTAAGCTCTCTTCTCAAGAAACTAGAAAAAACAAGAGCAAAATGAACCCCAAGCAAGAAGTAAAAAAGCACAATATGGATAAGAGAAAAAAGAACACATTTAAGAAAAGACAAAAATCAATGGGAAAAATACCTGGTTCTTCAAAAATAAAATCAACAAAAATTGAAAAATACCTAGTGAAACTGACAATAACTAACTAACTAAATAAATAACACAATTCATCAATATTAGGGGTGAAAGAAGGAATATCACTTTCCATCACCATTAAAAGGGAATACTACAAAAAATTTACAAGCATACTTTTAAGATACTGTGAATTCAGTTCCAGGCCATTTCATATATCACAATAAAGGAAGTCACAATTTTTTTGGTTTAGCAATACATATAAAAGTTATGTTTACACTATACTGTAGTCTACTAAGTGTGCAGTAGCATAATGTCTAAAAAACAAATGTACATATCTTAATTTTAAAAATACCTTATTGCTAAACAATACTAACCATCATCTGTGCCTTCAGTGAGTCACAACACTTTGGATGGTGGAGGGTCTTGCCTGGATGTTGGTGGCTGCTGACTCATCAGAGTGGCGGTTGCTGAAAGCTGGGGTGGCCATGGCAATTTCTTAAAATAAGACAGCAAGGAAGTTTGCCACATCAGTTGACTCTTCCTTTCACAAACGATTTCTCTGTAGCATGAAATGCAGTTTGACAGCCTTTTACCCACAGTAGAACTTCTCTCAAAATTGGAGTCAGTGTCTGAAACCCTGCTGTTGCTTTATCAACTGCATTTAAGTAATATTCTAAATTTTTGTTTTCATTTCAACAATCTTCACAACATCTTCACCAGGAGTAGATTCCACCTCAAACACCCGCTTTCTTTGCTCATCCAAAAGAAGCAACTTCTCATGTGTGAAAGTTTTAATACAAGATTGCAGCAATTCAGTCACATCTTCAGGCTCCACTTCTAATTCTAGTTCTCTTGCTATTTCCACCACATCTGCAGTTACTCCCTCTATTGGAGTCTTGAACACTTCGAACTCATCCATAAGAGTTGGAATCAACTTCTTCCAAACTCCTGTTAATGCTCATATTTTGACTTCTTTCTATGAACCTTAAATGTTCTTAGTGGCATCTAGAATGGTGATTCCCTTCCAGAAGTTTTTTAATTTACTTTGCTCAGATCCATCAGAGGAATCACTATCCATGGCATCTAAAATATATAAGACTTGAAAGTCAAGATTACTTCTCTATCCATGGACTGCAGAATAGATGTTATGTTAGCAGTCATGAAAACAACATGAATTTCATAGTACATCTTCATCAGAGCTATTGGCTGACCAATTGCATTGTCAATAAACAGTAATACCTTGAAAGGAGTCTATTTTTTCTGAGCAGTACCTCTCAAGAGTGACTTAAAATATTCAGTACACAATGTGGTAAACAGATTTCTGTCATTCAAGCTTTGTTGTTGCATTTATAGAGCACAAGCAGAGTGTATTTAGCACATTTCTCAAGGACCCTGGGATTACTGAGATGGTAAATAGGCATTGGCTTTAACTACGAGTCATCAGCTGCACTGGCATCTAACAAGAGAGTCAACCTATCCTTTGAAGATTGAAGCCAGGCACTGACTTCTCGTCTCTAGCTAAGAAAGTCCTACATGACATCTTCTTCCAATATAAGACTGTTTCTTCTACATCGTAAATCTGTATTTTACTGTAGCCACCTTTATTATTATCTTAGCTAAATCTTCTAGATAACTTGCTGCAGCTTCTACAGCAGCACTTGCTACTTTCCCTTGCACTTTTATGTTATAGAGAGGGTTTCTTTCCTTCAACCTCATGAACCAGCTCTGTTAACTTCAAACTTTTCTTCTGTAACTTCCTCACCTCTCTCAGCCTTCATAGAATTGAAGAGAGTTAAGACCTTGTTCTGGATCAGGATTTGGCTTAAGGGAATATTGTGGCTGGTTTGACCCAGACCACTAAAACTTTTCCATATAGGACTTTTCTTTTGCATTTACAACTTGGCTAAGTTGTATTTGGCATAAGGCCTACTTTTCGGCCTATCATAGCTTTCAGCGTGCTTCCTCGCTAAGCTTAATCATTTCTAGTTTTTAATTTAAAATGAGAGACGTATGACTCTTTCTCTCACATGAACCCTTAGAGAACATTGTATGATTATTAATTGGCCTAATTTCAATGTTGTTGTGTCTCAGGGAATGGGGGTGGGCAGAGGCCAGCGAGAGAGACGAGAGAATGGCTGGTGGAGAAGCAGTAAGAACACACTTGACATTTATTGATTAAGTTTTCTGTCTTACATAAGCCTGGTCCCTGGGCCCCCAAGACAATTACAATAGTAACATCAAAGATCATTAATCATAGATCACCACAACAAGCATAATAATAATAATAAACTTGAAATATTGTGAGAATTACCAAAATGTTACACAAAGACACAAAGTGAGCAAAGCTTTTGGAAAAATGGAGTTGAGAGATTTGCTCCATGCAAAGTTGCCACAAACCTTCAATTTGTAAAAAAAATGTAATACCTGTGAAGCACAAAAAAAGGAGATATGCCTGTAATACATTTAAGAATTTAAAAGAAATGGAATAATTCATTGAAAACTGAAATCTACTGTTCTATAGCCACTAAAGTAATATAATTTCTAAGTAAAATTCTTTCAAAAATGTAACCTTCAGTACAAGATGGCTTCACTGGAGAATTCTACCAAATATATAATGAAGATTAAGCATCAATTATACACAATCATCTCTTTCAGAAAATAAAATAGGGTAAAACTCTTCCCAACTCACTTAGTGAATGCTAATATCAGACAGATACTAACTCAGTCAAAGCCAGTACAAAACAAAACTATAAATTTATATATTTAGTGAAGTTAGACTCAACAATCCTCAACAGAATATTAACAAACTTAATCTAGCAATGTATAAAGAGAATTACACACCACAGAAAAGTGGGATCTATCCAAGGAGTGCATGCCTACATTCATGTACATTCAAAAATCAAAGTAATCCATCATTCAAATGAATAAAGAAAAAAAAAAACATGTGAACCTATTATTTGACACAAAGTATTTGACCAAATCCAACATCCATTCATGATAAAAACTGTAAGCACACTAGAAGCATAGCTAACTTTTTAAATTTGATAATGAACATCTACAAAAACCTACAGCTAATACACTTAGCACTGAAAACTAAATGCTTTCCCTTTAACATAAAAAAACAAGTTAAGGATGACAGGTTTTCTTAAGGATGACTGCTTTTCTTAAAATAGTACTAGAAATCTAGCCAGTGTAAAAGGTGAGAAAAGGAAATAAAAGGTATTACAATGACAAAGGAAGAAATTAAATTCTGCCTATTTGCAGATGAAATAATAATCTGTGTAATAATTCACAGGGAATCTAACAAAAAAGTTGTTAACTTGTGATTTCAGCAAGATCACAGATACAAGATGAACATAAAAAAAAATAGCATTTGTACATACTATCAATGAAAAATTAGAAACCAAAATAAAACTATATCATTTTCAATAGTTAAATATGAAATAATTATCTATATGTAACAAAATGTGGACAGTACTTGTATGCTGAAACCTACAAAACACTGATGAGATAAATCAATGAACTTTTAAATAAATGGAGAGACATACTGTATTCATAGATTGAAAACTCAACTTTGTAAAGATTTAAAATCTCTCCAAGTTTATGTAAATATTTAATGAAATCCAAAACACCTGCAAGATGTTTTGTAGATTTAAAGACGATTACTCTAAAATTTATGTGGAAACACAAAGGAACTAGTATAATTAAAACAATTTTGACAAAGAATAATAAAATGAGAAGGATCACTCTACCCTTTTCCAGGACTTATTATATAACTACATTAATCAAGATTGTGATATTAATGGAATGATAGTTACATCAATCAAAGGAATAGAATAAAGAACCAAGAAATAAACTCACACAAGTAGGGCCAAGTGATTTTTGACAAAAGTGCTAAAGGAATTCAATGCAGGGAAGATGTTCATTTCAACAAGTGATGCTGAGAAAATGGATATTCATGGGGTAGGAAATGAATCTCAAACTAACCCCCACATCTTATTAAAATTATAAATGAATCATATCTGTCCGTATAAAATTACAAAATTTTAGGAGAAACCGTAGGAGAGATTCCTCATGACCTAGAATTTAGTAAACAGTTATTAAATATGACACCAAAGCATTATCCATAAAAGAAATAAAATGCTATTTATGTTTTTCCTATGATCGATAGAACTTCCTTAAATATTTCAATACTGGAATTTTATGGTTTGCTAATCTAATTAGAATTTATCATGCCAAACACTTTTGCTTTACACTTTAAAAAATTTACTTTATACTTAATTAGTTTACTTAAAGAGGTACATTGTTGCAATATTGTCATCTACGAACACACATATACATATACACACAAAAAATTTAAAAGAAATGCTTACATTTTAAATAAGGGGCAGAAATCCAAGATACTTGCCTTAACAGGTGTTACTTTGCATTTATTTTTTGCTCTTTTTAAATTCCATTCCATTTTCTTTTAAAATAATTTAAAGTTCCAGACACATGTACCACTTTTTTGTTTGCTTCTATAAGGAGGTCCAATACATTTTCCCTCTTCTCTTCCGGAATTTTGAAATGAGTAAAAAATAAATCTCAAAAGTAACACATGAAAGCAAAAAATACATACTCTATTACTGATAAGGTCTAAGACATAGGTTATATATTAATACAAATGCCATTTATCCACCCCGTACTTGTCATGATGAATTCGGGAAAATCTAAATCTCTCTTGCAAAGGCTACACACCTACAACTTCTGGTGGATTGAGAGATGACATGCAGCCTGTGGGCAGCTCATTTTAAGGGAAGATCCAATAAAAATACTCAGTTTGTTCTTCTCAGATTTGTCAACATGATAATTTATATGAACCCTTCTGTGTCAGAGTGAATAAAGCTTCAGAGATGAGTCCAAGTTTTACAGTAATGAAATCTGTTTACATGGAAGAAAATGCCAGAATGAGAAAAAGCATTTCTCCTGAAGCATGATCCTTAGAAATTAATCATTGACTGGATGCTGGGATGCACCACACGAATATCCTCTATGGATGGAGGCATTCATTCTCCCAGCCATCAGCAGTATTAGCTGTTTCCCTCTCAGAAAATTGCCCATTCTTAGAGGAAGCTTTCTTGTCCAATGTTGGGTCTCCTCCTTTAGGACGGCAAAGAGGAGGCAATTCAGGGGCACAAAGACCCCTCCCCCTTCCCTCAGGTTAATTGCTTCAGGACAATTCAGAAAAGCCATCCATTATACAGGTTTCCCGTTTGCCATACCATCCTCTTCCAAATCATGCTTTCCTTGTTCCTCAAAGGTGTTCCTAAGAATACGCTTCAATAAACTACTGCAAGCAGGCCTCAGAGTCTCAGAGTGTGTTTATCAGGGAACCATACTGTGACCACAGTTCAATCATTCAGCATATGGAGGTCTGTCTCTGTTTTTGCCTCTGTCTCTCTCTGTATGTATGTGTGTATATTAAGCAGAGATATTAGAAAACATTTGGCAGAGACATTTCACAATGAACACACAATCATTAACGTTTCTCCAAACTTTCTTTGAACTCCTTAAGAAATCCAATATTCCATGATTCTAATATCAAATCAAGAATAAAGAACTCATATAATACCGTTGTGTGATATACATTTACTGATACTGATTCTAACCTATGCCATCTAATTAATTAAAGTTGTTTTAAAACATATTTTATGATACATTTATTTAAAACATTTCCAAAATGCAATACTCCAAACATTGCCCTAATATGAAATTACAACAAATAATATTTCATTTTTCTCTGATAATTGTAAATATATCAGATAATAATTGGATTTATTATTTTAATAGTGTTCACTTTAGTGCTCTATAAATGTGAACAATTAATATGAAATTCCCATAAACACTAATGGATCTAGAATATACTCTGATAATTTGTGTTGTTTATGTTGTTTTAAATTGTAATTGAGAATTTAATTTTATACTGGTGTCTCATAAAATATTGAAAGCAAAAAAAAAAATATAATTGTCAGTGTAGGAAAACTAAAAAGTAATTTAATTGGTACTTGCTGACAAAATTATACATCTGCAGGAAAGTGGTCAACAGTAAAATACCTTCAATATTTAATTATGGTGAGAACTAAATATAATTCTCTATCAATATTCAAAATATCCAGTTTAAAATAAAATGAAGGAACGTGTCTCTGGGCTGATTATTGTTTATCGGAAAGATCCCACCAACTCCTGGGACTTTTTTGTTGCATTAGTCGTCATCGCTTTCTGGAAGGCTTAATCCCTGAGATGTAAATTTTAGTAAAACTATGTTTTCAAAGTTACTGTGTTTTAATTCTGTAATATGCAATCTGCAATTAATTTCATACAGTGTATTTTCCTCTCTGACCTTGTACTTTGCTTTTATAGAACACATATTCACACGTTCTTTATTTTTTTCATAACTTTGCTTAACCTGTTCAAGTTTTACTCAAGCTCCTTGCCTATAAAGAATGTAATTATAATAACTCTTTTTACACCCCCCCCCTTTTTTTTTCACGTATTCGATCATCTGTTTCATTTCTGGTTCAGTCTTCATCCATTGACTTTTTTCCTGCTTCATTTCTTTTAATTTTTTTCTGCTTCATTGCAAGCCTGGTAATTTGGGGTAGTATGCCACACACTGTCAATTTTACCTAGTTTGGTACTGGATATTTTAATGTTCCTGTAGATATGCATGTGCTTTTTACTGAGATTCAGTTAAGTAACTTGGAAACACTTTAATCCTTTTCAGTCTGTCAATTAAGATTATTTTTTTAGGCAAAATCAGAATCATTTACTCTAGAGCAAACATCTCACCCTTACTAGCAAAGCCCTTCTGACTGCTATACCTGAGAGCCCATAAATTATGAGATTTTCCACTCTGGCTGATGAAAATACTAAATATTTCTACCCTTGTGTGGGATATGAGGAGTGTGTCCTCTAGTTCTTTCAGATTGTTCTTTCCCTGACTTTGGATAGATTTCCCACATGAATACACTGATAATCAATTTAAGAGTCCAGGGACCATCTATAGAGACATAGAGGTCTTAGTTTGCACAGCACTTTCCTTTCTGGAAATCTACCCTGTGAACTCTACCTGCCCTTGCTCTCCCCAGATGCCTAACTCCATCTCCTCAACTCATAGGGGACTGGCAGGCTTTGCTTGTCTTTCCCTAATTTATGGCACATCCTATAAACTCACCAGGCAGTTAAGTAGGATCAATTTAGTGTAACGCTTTTGGGTTTCCTATTTGTAAGGAATTACTTTATTTCTTGATGTCCAATGTCTTGAACTACTATCATGTATTTTGTCTGTTCCATTTTTTCTTTCAAGTGTGTATGCGTGTCGGGGGTGGGGGGTAGCTTAGCCTTTGTTCTTCCATCTTTGCCGGAAAAAGAAAACCACCCTTAGAGTGTTGATGCTGTATTTCCATGTTTCCTATTATTTTTAAGAATTTTGAAATTATGAATGTAACTCCTTCACAGTGTTTTCTCCACAGTATTTTAAAACTATTAATTTGATGCTACCTATAGTAATATCAATATATTTCTCTACTATTTCTTTAGTACTATCTTTCATATAGTACTAAATGTTGTATCTACAACAGCATTTTCCTGAAAATAAAGTCTTTGCTAGCTCTCTCTAATTAAAACATGTTATAGTTAATGGAATTTTCCTGCAGGAATAAGTAAAGGAAAATAAAATTATATACATTTTTGTTTTGAAAAATAAAATAATTGATGGTTTATAGATGATCTTAGCTCTTGCCATAATATAACTAACTCTGAAAAAAAAATAAAGGCAAAATAAGAAATGATAAAGATGAGAAGCCAAAAAATATTGTAAAGTCATATTACTATTTATATATATATATAAATATATAAATATATATATATATATTTATATATATATATATATATATATATATAGAGAGAGAGAGAGAGAGAGAGAGAGAGAGCATCCAGGTAAAATGCAAGAATAACATATCTTAAGAGTAAGCTCTGGACTGAAGGTTTTGCTGAAGGACAAAGGACATATCTCAACAAGCTTCCTTCACAAAACTAAAAGCCAGCCCTCCAGAAGATCAAGATAATACTCTGGTAATTTACCTGCCAGAAAAAATTCAACATTCTTTAATAAGAAGCAACAAAACTGAAATGTAGTGATGAAAGTAAGAATAGTCGTTGCCATTTGTTGAAGAAGAATCATGTTTGGAGAAAAGGAAGAAGGAACCTTTCAATGGTAATGAAACTTTCTACATTTGCCCAACATTTGTACACATTTGTCAAAGTTCATCAAACTGTGAATTTAAAAATCTCATCATATGACATATGTAAATCATACTTCAATCAAAATTTTTTTGTTAAACATAAAACAAACTCAAAGGCAAATTTACAATGGACATGAGATTGACAAATTTACACGTGTTTGTTTGTGTGTGCGTGTTGAGCTAAAAGACTAGTTTGCCAAATCAAAGCCACATGAATCCACAGTCTTATCCAAGTTAAATTTTATTAATAATTTCAAAGTTTCAAACAATAAGTAGACATAGGCAAAGCAGAGAGGTTTGGTACATCTCAGATGGCCCTTCCTTTTTTACACTGGACTCATGTTCTCTGGTAAAAAACAGTAATGAAGTTTTTTAATGAGGTCCTAAATCACCACACACAGCAGAGAACATTATGAAACATCTTCATTATTTTTTTAACTACAGAAAGTTGATTACATCCACAACGTTCACTGTGGAGTGAGGCATCATAAATCCATAGATTGCAGTTGTGTTTACAAGAAACAATCAGAAGCTAGCAACATACTATTAATAGCATTTTATAGATAAATACTATATCCTAGCAAACAGCATTTACCTTGAGGTCCAATTATCATGCTTATGATTATATTATTTGTATTTCGTATTTTCTTTTCCCTAGGAGTGCCTCCCCACATGACTGCAAAGAAATGGATCACAGGACAGCTACTTTACCCCCTTCCTTCTAAGTTTTCATACTAAAATAAACTGTTTAATAATGCACTCCTCATTATATTGCATTTTTAATTTAGCTTGAAATCAACTTGCAAACCAAAGTTTGTTAATCTTTACCCAGTTTTAGTGACAGAGGAAACCTCCACAACAGCTAGAAAGAGATTTCCTGAATAAATGCTGATAAGCAGCATACAGAGTCCTCAAAAGTGGTTTGCAACAAAGTCTTTAAGTGGTTGAGATGGTACATGTACCATTTCCTTAAGCCTCAAAATGATGCTTAACAAAATCTACTCTTATCTGTAAACAGGTATCATAGAGATATAGTGTAATATTACACATTTTAATGTACTGAGAAATTAGAAAATATGTATATATGATTCCATAAGAATCATCTGAAAACATGACTAAATGTAATTACATGTGTTTTCTTAATATGCTCAATTTAAATGCTAACTCCAAAGTTGTATTGTTCTTCATACACAGCACTTTATGTTCAGAATCTTTTTCTTCCAATTATTTTGATAAAGCTTTCAACTGGATGTCTCATTAAAATCATAGACAGGGACATATAAACTATAAAATTTTTTTGACTGCAGCAATGATACTGAGAAAATATCTTATTCCACAAAGTGGAGAATGCTGGAAGGTGTGCTTCTTAATCAGGTTTCAGATTATTTATTCAACCACAGATTTATTGACCCATATTCTACCACTCTTTTAACTCCAACTGTTCTTTATTCAATTCTCCAACCATTCTATTTCAGAGACTTTGGAAATGGCATTTCTTCATATTTATCCTTCAGATCACAATTTTAATGTCACTTCTCCAAGACTGATTGTCCTAGGACCTAAACTAGGTCAAAACTTCCATTTATGTACTTTACTAGTACCCTGCACTTTTCTTATTAGCATTTGCCACTCTTCTAAGTCTTTTATTTGTGTAATCACACAAACATATCACAGCTGTTAGAGTGTAAGCTCCATAAAGTCTTGAATGTATTTACTTGGCTCACATTTTTATTCCTATCATTTAACAGCGACATGGTTTACTGAACTTGTTCAAGAAACCCTCACTTACAGAGAAAGAAAGAAAAATAGAAAGAAAGAAGGAAAGAAAGAAAGGAAGAAATGAAGGAAGGAAGAGGGAAGGAAGGAAGGAAGGGAGGGAGGAAGGGAAATGTGTCCATGTTATTAGTGCCAACGGAGATGACGACATAATTGTCCTCTGTAAGCCAGAGCATTCACTAAAACTAAACTCCTAAATGGGAGGAGAAAAAAATTAATTTCTCCAACACTCTTCATTTTACAAATTCTTATATAGAATTAATTCAGGATTATCCACACTTACTGTTATGGGTCAAATTGTGTCCCCCAAAATTCACATGGTGAAGTCTTAACCCCCAGCACCTCAAAATGTAAGCACACTTGGGGATAGGACCTTTAAAGAGGTGATTAATTTAAAATGGGGTATTTAGGGTAGCCTCTAATCCAATATGACTGGTGTCCTTATAAGAAAAGGAAGTTTGAACACATGGAGAGATTCCAGGGATGTGTGTACTCAGAGGAAAGACCATGTGAGGACACAGTGAGAAGGTTGTAGGCTCCAAGGCAGAGAGGTCTCAGAACAAAACTAAACCAGATAAATAAAACTAAACCTTGACCTTTGACTTGCAGCCTCCAGAACTGTGAGAAATAAATTTCTGTTGTTTAAGCCACCCAATCCGTGTACTTTGTTCTGGCAGCCCTAGAAAACTAGTATACTTATCCAATCTACTTTAGTCCTCAACATAATCGATGTTCTAATTGTAATTTATATATGGGCCATAGAAAGAAACAAACAAAAATGGTTGAATTCATATTTAAATGGGATTTCAGAGAATAGTTATTGATAAAAATCTATCTTGTGTTCATGAAATATTTTGGTTTTTTCCCCCATCTTCTTCTGTGTTTTAGAGTGAGTGTGTTTGTGTATGTTTGTGTATTAAAGAAGGAGAAAAATGGCTTTGGGAAAGGGAGTATTTTAATGTCAAATAAAATAAATTATAAGTGTGTGTTTGCACCTAAAATATTATATCTTAAATATTAATAAATCCTACCATTATCAGTGGGAAACATTGGATAAATGTCAAAATCAATTGTCTAATATGCATAAAAAAGAAAAAAAGTGAAATAAGTTTGTATGTCTTTCACCTCTAATTCAAAACTTGGTCAGACAGTTTATTATTTTATCAAATTTTCACTTTAGCAAGGCATCAAACCCTTATACTCTATATCTTTTGAAGTATGTATGTGGTTACAACTAAAAATGAGAAAACAATATTGACATCCCAGAATTTCTTGTAATATGAATAAACATAGGGTCATACCACTAGTATGATCCTAACTAATGGTCTAAAATAATGTAGGAATCTCATGATTTTAGATAACAGTTCATTTATAAATATCTTTTTTCACAAGATGAATTTTAAAATAACACTATCAATTCTTTAATTTTGATTTGTAAGTGCCTGTAATAACTTTTAAGATAACATTATGTAGCTCTATCAAGAAAAGTTGTCAGAGGAATACAGCAAAGAAAACCAAATAGTGGTTCAGAGAACTTATTCGACTTTTCTGGGACATAGAAATGTAAAGAAATCAGATATGCCAGAGGGACACATCATATTTTAAAATAAATTCTATTTAAGGAAACCAACATATATAGCAGTTTCCTTTTTCCTTCTTTTTCTTTATTAATTTCTCACAAAAACCTAGTATCTCAGTGTACTCTCAGATGAGATTTATTGGCACAGGCTTTTAGTTACCTGTCTAAACCTCAAAATTCTATTTCATAGGATACTAGAGGCTATTCATTAGCATACTGTGAAGCATGTCATAAGTAATTTAAACTATAGTTGTCAAAATAAATGAAAAAAAAATCCATTTATGCGGCACTGCCCTTAATTTTTTATTATGCATGTATTTGCTTGCTTAATAATCTACAAAATCCAGTAAATCACAGTTCCTGTCATTTTAGTGAATTAATCTGCATCATTTCAACTTGACTGACTATGTTGAGAGAAAATCATCAAGAATCTTAGACTGTCATTTAGAATTGTTTTTAAAATGCATGTAAATACTTTAAAAAATGATGTTTTAAAAACTCCAGGAAGTACTGAAGAAAAAAATATTCAACAGATGAGTAAGTTTAGTGATTTCTTATCACTCAGGAGATTCTAGAACAACAAACTCAGGACAAGAAATGGAAAAGCAAACATCAAATTAATTCAAAATATATTAACAAGGAAAAATGTAAAGCCATCTGTTTTCACTGGTGAGGATTAGCAAGTAGAAAAGAAAATCTGTACTCCAAAAATACAAATTAGATAATTTTTTAAAAAAGATTTTAGCTTAGTGTTTAAAGTTGAGAACCAATAAGAAGGTCTGGAATTCATTTATCGTTCTGTAACTTACTCAACATGTGGCCTTGAGTTAATTACTTTAACTTGTCCTTTAAAGAAAAGTTATTCCTTATCTTTTATTTCTTGACATAATCTTTTTCCACATGGGATTCTTTGATGCTAAATTTGGGCTTGGCATTCATTTTAGGCTTAATCTCAGGTACTTTCAGTCAATTTGAAACTTATCAGTATATCACTTACTGACTGAGGGACTTTGGGTCTTAAGGTTCCTCTTCTATGGAATTTGTCACTAGAAGTGGTAAATGAGAAACTGCAATGAGTGCCTTTGGGCAAGAACCCATTGGTTGAACACATTTTGGTCTATTTTATTCTACATGAAACATATCTCTTATGACTAAGACATTGTTTGGCCTCTATAGGTCTCAGTGAATTTAACATTCCTATTCAGCCTAATAGTACTCCATTTTCTTTATTTTAATTTGTACAGATTTATAACATAGAATTTTTAGGCTCTGACAATTATCTCAGAGATTGATATAATTTGAACCACTGCCAAAAGACAATTTTCTACTTTGTAAATATCCTACAGAATCATAACCTCAAATTTCACAGAAAGCCAATTCAGACTGGCTAAAGATGCATTTTAGTGAATAAAGATAACAGAACCAATATAATAATATGTAAAGTTCAATATATTTAAGACAAGATTGGTTGAATATAGTCACTTAAACTGCTAATTCATTGTACTGAAGAAATAAGTATAATAAAAAACATACAAAAATCTTTGAAAAGTTAACAGGACAATTTTCTGGTTCTGCATGTAAGGAGCTTAGATATTGCTACTCCATCTTAAGGAAAAGTAAAGATCCAAACAGACTGAAAAGATTAATTATTTGATCCATGAGAGAGGTGAGGACACAGGGCAAACCATTCCTCCCAAGATTAGAAAGAGAGACAGGTAAATACAGGGAGACACTCTTTACCTCACAGAGGGGAAAAGAACCATCTTTAAATATGCCAGAGCCTCTGTTCTTCTTAACAAGGCCTGCACTCAGTATGCACTAGTTAACAAGAGCCTAACATGCTGGGATGATATCAAAGTCTAACTGACCTGAGGAAGGGAAATACCCAACTCCAGACCACTCTAGCCATTCTGTCCTCCTAAGAGGGGAGAAAAACATTGAGAAACACTTGTGAAGTTTACAGAGGCTCAGTAAAAACTGAGACCTAATCATAAGACTATAAAATAATTCCCCCCTACACTTCACCACCACATTACTAAAGTTCTCCTTACAGCAGTTTCTTATACCCAGTACATCATATCCACCCATCAAGAAAACATCACAGTGCATACCAAAAGGCAAAAAAACACAATAGGAAGAGAGAGAGCAAGCATCAGAACCAAACATGGCAGGGATGTTTGAAATTATCAGACCAGAAATTTAAAACAACAATGATTAATATGCTAAGTACTCTAAATGGAAAAAGCAGATAGCAAGAAACAACAGATGGGCAATATAAACAGAAATGGAAATCCTAAATAACCAAAAAGAAATGCTAGAGATAAAAATCATTATGACAAAAGTGAATAATGCCTTTGATGAGCCTATTAGTAAACTGGTCAAAGGTAAGGAAGAAATTTCTGAATCTAAGGATATATCAACAGAAACCTCCCAAATTGAAAATCAAAGAGAATAAAGACTAAAAAAAACCAAAGAGAATATCCAGGGACAACAATGAAAGGCAAAATATACTTGTAATGGGAATAACAGAAGGAGAAGAAAGACACAAACAAACAAAAAAATATTTGAAACAATAATGACTGAGAATTTCCCCAAATTAATGTCAGACACCAAACCACAAATCCAGGAAGCTCAAGATCACCAAGCAGGATAAAAGCGGGAAAAAAAAAAAAAAAGGAACAAACAGAACTTCAACTAGGCAAATGATTTTCAAACTACAGGAAATCAAAAATAAAGAAAAAATTCTGGAAGAAGCAGGGAGGGAAAAAAACACTTTACCTATAGAGAAAAAAAGACAAGAATTAAATCCAATCTCTTCTCAGAAACCATGCAAGAAGAGAGTGGGGTGGAAATTTAAAGTGTTGATAGAAAAAAGCAAAAACAAAACACCAAACTAGAATTCTGTATCATGAGAAATTATCCTTCAAAAGTGAAAAAGTGAAGAGAAATAAGACTTTCTCAAACAAACAAAAATTGAGGGAATTTGTTGCCAGTAGACGTGGCTTTCAAGAAATATTAAAATAAGTTCTTTAGGCAGAAGGAAAATACTATGCAAGAAGCTCAGATTTACATAAAGAAAGGTAGAGCATCACAGAAGAATAAGTGAAGGTAAAATCAAAAACTGGTAGAAAAATACTACCAAATAATAGTAGTAGTTATGAATGTATAGTATTTGTGTCATTTTCTGATTTTTAGACAATACACAATGCATTGTTTATTATCAAAGAAAAGGTAACTGTTTAAAAATGATACATTAGTCAGAATTATCACATAGGTAATTTAACTACCGTTAATATATAAGTAATTAGAAACTCTAGCCTAGATACAGAAAGTGAAATATTGTATTACATATATATCAACGTATTATTTCCCTAGGATACTTTATTTCCTGTGTATTTATTTTTGCACTAGGCATATAATTAGGAGAAAATCTTAGTGAGCGAATTATTGGATCTATAATTCCATATTAATTCATAGATATTTATTAACCATAATAATTAGAAACCCTTTCATGAATTAGGCCCAGGAAACAATAAAATATATATCATTCACTTTATTTAATACCAAGAAAGTCATCTCACAGATGTGGATGTGGAAAATCTGCAGATGTGGAAAACATGCAGATTTTATCCAAATATCTACAATGTATTTTATTTCATCAGCTCTTGTTATATGTTATACACCTACCTAGTCATTGGGTGTACAGTGGTGGAAAGGAGATCTGAAGTCCCTGCTTTCAAGAAGTTGAATGTGTAGAGGGAGATTCAGACAGTAAACCAATAAATATACTTAATATATCCCACATTGTAAAAGTGTCATAAAATAATAAATCTGTGTAAGGAAATAAAAAGGACATACACAGGTGGGCTACATAAATACATGGGGTGAGGGACATGATGTTAGATAGGGTATTAAGGATGGCTCCTTTGAGGATTTGATAATAGTTGAAAATAAGATGGAATACTTGTCTTAAGTTTCAATAACCAGTAAAACCATGGTGAGTTTGGCTAATGAAAGACAAAATAACCACAGTGAACACTCTTAAATTAGGAAAATATAATTGTTAAAGTTGGTGAAAGTTTCTTCAATGTTGTCTCTGAGGGGAATCTTCCTGGACCATTTTTTGGTCTCCCTTGGCTTCACACTCAAAGTTGTTCTTCACTCTATGTTTTTCTCCATGGCTTCACTTGAAATGAACGTTGGGGAGTATGCTTTCCCTTAAAGACTGTTCACGGGTGTTCAGGTTTTATTAATTCACTACTTTTGGGACAGAGGGATGGGATTTTGCTTTCTTTGGCTATATAATTGCTTCAAAAATGTGGTAGGCTTTTAATATTCTTGTTTATTGTCAATTCTATTCACCAAGTAACCACACACACACACACACAAAGGTTTTATCTGAGCATAGGGGTTAGGGCTTCTGTACTCCTACTTCTCCCTCATGCCATTTTCATCAATTTAATGGCCTTTTTGAAGCCATCTGGAAGGTCATATCCTTAATCTGAAGTTTGACACAAGATTGCTTTACTTTATCCAACTAAGATATTTTACAGAGTTTTTGTTTCCCCAGGTTTTTTTTAACTAATGTTCCTGCTGTGATAGTTATTATTATGATTTCCACTTTGAGGCCTAGAACAGTCAGATTTTTCAAGCTGAAATGCCTTCGACCTTTAACCTTTCTCTATTCCTTCTCTGCACTTAAAAAACAGAATTTTCTCTCTTGAGTTGACTATCATAATATGTTGCTTAAAGTATCCAATAATAACGAACACATTAGAGCACACTAATACTTCCAACCATTTCTCCTAGAGATACAGCCTCAGTAAATATCAATACATCATTTATCTTGAAAAGCATCACAAAAGACAATGTTTGCTAAAGCATAAGAAACATTTCCACCCTTCCATCCAGAAATATTTATTTCTTTGCCCTTTCCCTCCTGAATTCTAACCCAGTGGCACAAATTTGACAAGAAGTCACCTCAATGTTAGGATCAGTTTCTATACTAATAGGGTTACACAAGTTCTTTCATATGAACATTTCATGATATAAGTGGCTTAACTCCTCAAAAGTTATGAATGAGATTAGTGCCATTATCAGAGTCTAGAGAGAGCTTGCTCCCTTTCTCTGCTCTTAGCCATGTAAGAATACAACAAGAAGTCTGCAGTCTGCAACCTGGAAGAGGATCCTTATCAGAACTCAATCATTTAGGCACTCTGATCACAGATTTCCAGCCTCTAGAACCATGAGAAATATTTTTCTATTGCTTATAAACCACCCAGTCTATGGCATCCTGTTATAGCAGCCTCAACGAAGACAGCAAGCCAGACATTGATTTACAAGGGCATTAAAACATCACTGGAAATGATGAACTAGAAGTAGAAAGTTGTTTACAAGAATATTTGTTGGAATTTGTTGAGCAATTTTTTAATATGGATATGTGAAAAAAATTAGTATCTCCAAGGGTTCCAAGATGGCATGTGAAAATGATAAGTTTTGCTTAACTCTACAGCCTTTCTTTTTCTGAATGAGGTAGGCTAAATTACTTGCCCCCATTTGCTAACACCTTTCCCACACAGAATTCAGTCTATTTATCCAAAAATAAATGTTTACAAGTGTTTTTTTTTTAAAAATATGACTTCAGACTTTGCCTACAGTGTATAAATCTGGAAAGAGCATGAATCCCATTCTAACAACAAGAAAAAGCTCAATCAATAACAAAATCATAACTTTGCTTGAATCCATCAGATAATCGAGGTCACTGCACAAATGTTTGATATCTAAGAAAATATAGATTTATTTCAAAGAGAAATGGGATGTAGCACCGACCTACAGTGGCAGAGAAGAGGCGCAAGGGATGTGGACTCCATGCAGATAGGTAATAAGTTATAAGAATTCATCTAAATTTTATAACAAATGGCTAAAAGCTGAGTGTATGCTAGATGCATGTATAGAAATCCTGAGAGCTGCAGGAACAAGTGGAGTTTGAACTCATTCTCAGATGCTTCTCCAGAGATATCCACTATTTATTCGCTGAAATGTTTGGAGTTGGGGAGCTAGCTGAGAAATATCTATCTTCTTTGGTGACTTGAACTGCAGTGAAAAATACAGAGAGCCCTGATTGAACCCTCATTTTCTATGAAATAATAACTTTAAGTTGATGGAGAAAAGAGAGCAAACCTGTCCACCCATGATCAAAATCTACTGTGTCTGGGGAAATGGGGGAAAATAATAAGGTTTTTACTCTATAGGAAGGGTAGGACAAAGTCCTGGACCCAATAATCTATTTTACTCTCATAAGAGATCTTCTACCATCAGGTGAAGAGAAGAAAACTCTATCTCCAAAAAAGACTCAACAGAGATGTTGTTTGTTTATTTGTTTGTTTTGTTTTGTTTTTTTGCAAGTGGGATGACAGGAAGGATCACTGAAAAAGAGACGCTTTTGAGAACGCTAAAGCAGGAAAACACAAAACTACCTCTGGCCCCCAAAACCTCCTAGCTAACATTGAGTAAATACAGTAACAACTGAACGCTATGGATGGGCGTGAGGATGGAGAAGAGATACCTTTGTGGCAGGAAAAAGTTTAAAATCAGAGAATGGATCAAAAACATTGAGAAAAATTCTCTGGTGCCCTGGCCCCTACCTGAAGCACAAGGTAATACACAAGAATTTGAAACCTGTTGTGCACTGAGGATAATAAAGACAACAAGAAGACCCAAACCCAGCTCAACAACTGTTGAGGAAGAATCAAACTCCCACACTAACAGTAACCAGAAGAATAGGCAGGCACACTTCAAGCGGTAAATATAACTTACCTCAGTCTCTGCAATATTAGCATTCTAACATTCAATCAAACTGATATCAAACATTCAACCAAAAGTACAACACAAATTTTAAAATAAAAAGCAAGAAAGAAGAATCCACTATCAAGAGTAAACTGAGTTGACAGAACCACATTGGATTCAGCAATGATCCAGATGTTGGAATAGTCAGACAAAATTTAAAGTAACTGCACATAAATTATGATCTCTGTAACAAGATGAACAACATACATGAACAGATGGGGAATTTTAGGAGAGAAAATAAGCTGAACTTGAATTTTGGTCAATAAAAATTAGTAATTTTTATTTTATTTCTTCTATTTTTAGGTCTAAATTCCCTTCTTTTTTTAGTTTCCTAAGTCTGAAACTTAGGTTATTGATTTTAGATCATTCTTTTCTAATATAAGAATTTACTGTGATAAATTTCCCTCTGAGCAGTTATTCCACTGCATCTCATACTTTTTGATAAGTTATATTTTCATTTCTTTTATTTAAAATATTTTTATTTTTCCTTTATACTTCTCTCCAATGTGTTATTCAGAAGTGTGCAGTTTAATTTCCAAATATTTGGGTCCAATCCTAATATATTTATGTGTTTGGTTTCTAGGTTAATTATATTGTGGTATGAGAAGATACTTTATATGATTTATATTCTTTTGAATTTCTTAAGATATGTTTCATGGCTCCAAATGTATTTTATCTTGATGAATTGTCCATGTGAGTTTGAGAATAATGTGTATTTGGCTGTTGTTAGATGGAGTTTTCAATAAATGTCAATAAGACCAATTAAATTGAGGGTGGTATTCAGGTCAACTTAAGTTTTTTGACAGTTCTATTGGCTTATTTTTTCTCTTGATTTTTTTCCCCACCATTTAATCTTTTATCCTACAATGCCTGTTGTTTTGATTAACTGAATGTTGATATTGTGTGTTAAACATTTTCGAGGCTTCAGGTGATGTTAAATTCTCCAGACATGGTTTAATTTCCTTTTCACAAACAATTAGATAAGAAAATTATATCACAGGTCCAAATAAGGATTGAGAAAATTTGAAACACATTTCAAACGTTTTAAGGATGATTTCACTTCCTCTCTGTTCTTATCTTGTATGTAGACTTTAGAAATCTCAAAGGAAAGAAGCTCAGGTGATTTCTGGTTTTGTTTTGTAATCAAGGCCCTTCCTCTTGGTGGAACTTCAACTGCAATTTGTTGTTGTTGTTTCCTTAGCTCCATGATATTGATAAACTAGGTTCTTGGTGGCCTGTTAGTAGCTGCTTTCCTCTTGTTTTTTTCCTCTCTGACTCCTAAATAGCTTATAAATTGTAGAAACCTCAGAGCAAAAATCTGATGTCCCCTTTTCTTTGTTTCCCATTTTTCCAGGATTTTGTCATCTTAAGTTCTGTCTGATCTGTTAAAGTTCACTTTTTGGTCTTTCCCACACTGCCAGACTGCTGAATGCTCTAGGCCACTGACTTCTTCTTGACCTTTATACCATGAGACATATTGCAGCAAATAGTGATAAATAAAAAAAGTGGAAGATAATGTCTACTTCATTCCAAAATCGCCCTTTTGGGAGGCTTGGTCCTTCATGCCTCCAAATAGATATTTTTAAACATAGTTTTTCATTGTTGTTTGTTTTCATTGTGGCAAACTATTCATAATATAATATTTATTATTTTAACCATTCATAAACGTGCAATATAGTGGCATTAAATACATTCAAAATGTTGTGTAACCATCACTACTAGTTATACATAAAACCTTTCATCATCCCTAGCAAAAACTCTATACCCATTAAACAATAACTCCAACTTGCCCATCTCCTCAGCCACTGGCAACCTATATTCTATTTTTTGTCTCTAGGAATTTGCATATCCTGGGTACATCATTTGAGTGGAATTATGCAATATTTGTCTGTTTATGTCTGGTTTATTTTACTCAGCATAATGTTTTCAAGGTCTATCCATATTGTCGCATATATCAAAATTTTATTACTTTTTATGGACAAAACTTTTCACTGTGTGTATTGTCAAAGATAAACACAGCTGGACACTATTTAAAGCAGTAAAAACAGATTTAATTCAGTAACTATTAACAATAGTCTGGGAAACAGCTGAGCTCCATTATGATTTGCATAGAGGTGATTGGGCGTGCAAAGGTAGAATGAGGAAGAGGGGAGATAAGGGGCTCACGAGAGTCAGAGAAGTGAAAAAGGACAAAGTATTGCTCAGTGTAAATGCGATTAGGTCATCTATGTCTGTGAGCTGGCAGTTATTGAAGTTGCCATTCTAGCCTCCCAAAGAGACTAGGAGGTAGAGGCCCTTCTTGGTGATTAGATTTCCAAGGAATGACTCAGGCTTTTGAAACAGACACTTTTGAATTGTAAAAATAACATATTCACAATTGTAAGCCCTTTAAAACAAATGCTTAAAAAGGCGAGGTCAAAGGACTATTATCCGGTGCTGGCTAGAACAAGCGGTAAATTTTCCTGGCAGCCTTGAGCTTTCTCATGGAGTCATTTCGGTGGCAGGCTAGGATCAGTGAGGGGCTTGGGTCATCCTAAGGATATGTCCTTCTGCTGCTAGAAGCCATGCTAAAGTTTGGTGAAGTTTCTTAATGCAGGGTTTAAGATGGAGTAGTTACATGCTGAGAGTTCATAATTCTCAGTGCAGTTCTCAAAATATGTTTTGTTTATCCATTTACCTGTTGATGAACAATTGAATTATTTTCACCTTTGGGTGATTGTGAGTAATAATCCTATGAACACTGGTGTTCAAATATCTAAGTTCTCCTGGATATATATTTAGGAGTGGAATTACCATGTCGTATGGTAGTTCTGTGTTTAACCTTTTGAGAAACCACCAAACTGTTTTCCAAAGTGGCTGCATCACTTAACATTCCATAAGCAATGCATAAGGAGTTCCAATCTCTCCATTGCCTTGGCAATACTTATTATTTTACATTTTGTTTCTTTTTAATTATAGCCATTGTAGTAGGTATAATGTGCTATCTCCTGGTTGTGATTTGCATTTCCCTAGTGACTAATGTTGTTGAATATCTTTTCATGTGCTTATTGGCCATTTGCATGTCTTCTTTAGAGAAATGTCTATTCAAGTCCTTTGACTCTTTTTGAAACTAAATTCTTCACTCTCATTATTTTTCTAAATTTCCCTTTCTTTACAATGTAGTTTGTCTCTATGTTACCTCATTTTTTATTTACATGTTTAACAGCGAGCTCTCCGAAAGAAAAATATGTGTGTGTGTGCTTACATAAGTGTTTTATAAATTTTACTGATATAAATGAAGTGTAGCGAACATATACATATATCCGTAAACTATACAATTCTCTTCATTCTAAATCCCTTAGAGCCAATCAGTTATCAAGAGGGCTTTTACAATGTTTTGTCAAACCTTTGTATCCATGGAGACAACTGACTGATGAGAGTAGTTTTGACACGAAATTTGATTGATATTTTTGTTTAAATTAATGATTAAGGCAAAGTAATGATGACTTATATTAGAAATTCAAAAGTTTGTCAATGATGTGTGATTTATTTGCTGAAAAAGTTGATAGCTTTCCAATACAGGAAGAACATGATTTTAAATGCTTGTTCTAATCATAATGTAATAGCTACAGACATGGCATACACAACACTTTCAATCACTTTCTTACGTCTAGAAAACAAAACAATAAATTGAATGTTGATTTGTAGCTCTTGTCAATTTTCATGGTGTAAATACTCTCACGTAGGCCTTTTGGAGCTACCAATTTAATATCACTTGGGCTTAAGAAAATGTGGATAGTAGCAAATACTTAGTGTTTTCACTACACAGCTAAAATAGACAAGGGACAATAGCAGAATGCATTAGAAGAATTAGAAAGTCATGAGTTTCAAATACTAATTATCTTTGTTTCTAACAATTTAATCTGTAAAAAATAGATTTGTTCATGGTTGTGTTTAACAACTGGATCTAGTCAGCTGGTGTGATTTGTCTTCTTCCAGCATTATTTATATACTAATACCTAATATTACAGCCTGATCTTTATTACCAAACAGGTGATTATGTGACATAGAGATACATCTGGTTTCACAAACCCCTTTGTGTTTGCATGCTTGTCTGCTTATTTTCTTCAAACATGTGATTTCCCTAAGATGGTATGAGTATGTGTGGTCTCTCTTTCTTCCACTGTTCTTGGTCAGTGAAAAATGCGTTGGGAATTTCTGTAATTGCTCTGGAACCATTTTTTTGAAGACATAATATCGATTTATTTAATTGATTGTTATTTATTTATTATATTAGTCAAATACCCCCATGTTAAGAAAACATAATATTTTAGAAAGGAAATATATGTGTATCAGTACCCAGTGCAAGCCTTGGCAGTATTACTCGGTGAATATTCTTGAAAGAATGAGTTAAGACACTTAGTTCTGGATACTTTTTCTGAATTTCCAATGTGAATAAGAAAACACCTAATTTAGATTGTCAATTAGACCTTCAGGTTTGAAATAAAGTAAACAGATGACACCAAAAAAACCATGAGGAATCTGGTAAATTAAAGACAAAAAATATTTTTTTTATATGGTGTATGCCATTCTCAATCAAATTTCATTCTAATTCACTACTTTTCATAGTTATAAAAATATCCTTAGACAATTTCCACATCACATTTTTTGTTATGTTGTTTTAGTCCCAGGAAATTTGTGTATATAAAAAACATAGATTTATTTTTCTCATAAGAATCACCATCATAACAGAGATGGTACACTATATTTTATAATAATGTGTCATCTCAATGCTGCAGGGAGTCCTTGAACACATACTGCCCATATGCCCAAAGAATTTACCCAGTGCAAATCCACCTAAATGACTAACTGACTAAATAAATTCTCTCAAGACATATCCCATCATAATGCTGATCATCTATGGTTCATTTATTGTTATATAATTGCAAAGGATGTTTATCCTTTCTTGCCCTTGTATGCTGCACAAGCTGTTGTAATGTTCTGGGTCACAGATAGGATGAAACTGTGACTAAGCTCTTTGGTGAGTAGTCTATAATTTGGTACTTTGCAGAAACCCAAGCAGATAAAATAAAGTCTCCTCTTTTGTAAATCCTAATGCTGACATATAATATAGTAAAATTATAAAGAGTGATTTCAGTTTGTCATAATGTCATATATGATTTCCTCCCTTTGCTTCTTCATATAATTGTACTTAAAATTCCAGTGAATTAAAAAGAGAAAGTACTTCAGAAATTTCCAACATATTATCCTTGTTTAAGAACTGGACAAGTTGAGGATTTAGGGAATATGAATAGATTGTGTAAGGTTACATAGGTTATAAACACATTACATCTGAATGCCTCATCCTCAATGAAAATTCTTGACTTGCTTCATCTGACCAAAAAAAAAGTCTTTCCTATAAATTTCAGAGTGAAAGATGTATTTCTGGCTGCTTAAAACTGTAGAGACAAAGACTTTGTAAATCATGCTTGCTAAAGCTGCCAGTTGTTTTCCATATTTACTGGTACAGTGTTGTTTAATCCAAAGCTATTTCAGTGTTTATTTTGAGGGATTGCTATCAACTATATAGACTTAATAAATATCTTAGAGGCAAGCAAATTTTAGTCCTCATCCAAATGCAGGACAGCTACCTATCCTACCATATGTGGTACCTTCTCATAAAGTGGAAGGAGATGGTAACCTGAGTCCAGGAGAGCCTTTAGTTATTCATCAATACCCAGTGCCAATGTCTAAGTATAGACTCAACACAGAAAAGTGCAAATAAAATATGATTTTCTTTTTCTGTAATCTGTGTTAAACTTATGCTATATAAAACATTTTCAGTTCCTTAAAAAAATTTGGAAAATTTTATAGTTTTCAGTTTATACTTTTTAAATTAAAAGTCCATCTTTTTCATTACATTTCATTTTTTCATCTTATTCTCTGTGCAGTGGAAAGAAAATATCTCCAGGAACTTAAAGTGAGACAGGTGTATGACTTCCATTTTTACTTTCTCTTACTTACTCCAGCGCTTTGAAGTGAAGATAAGTGATATGTTTTTGATTCAAAAATGCTCGTTTCCTTTTTTCAAGGTATTACTATTCTCCTGAGAAGACTGGAAAATAAAGAAAGAGGTAAAAAAACAAGGCAAATGTTTATTTACTAAACTTTCCTCGATTGTAGAAATTCTTGGTTGGTTATTCCCGAAAGTCTGGCTTACTTTGGCCACCTATTCACTCTGACTGTCAGACATCTATATCTGTTGATTCACAGGTGGGGTACATATATTTGTTATTAGGGAACACTGTAAATACAATTATAGTAGCACAATTATCTAATGTTGGGCATCAGTCGCCAAAAAGACTTTTTCCTCTACCTCAGATTCTACCACAAAAAATTTTCCCTAGAATTTCTTGCTGGTGTTATTCCCTTTGCTAATGGGTCGCACTCTTGAAATTCTAATAGGACTCAATATCAGACACTTTGCAAAGGGGAAGACCTATCTTTGATAGGCCAGTCGGTAAGATTCCAGGGCACTTCCCCATTATTCACATAGACCTGAGCCACATGATGCAACTCATTCAGTCCACTGCTTAATCAAAATTTGATAGGTAAATATCAGTCTCCTTTTTTCATGTATTGCAAGTGATCATCTTAAAGCCCTCTGTTAGCTGTCATTGCCAGGGTGTGGGGGAATTCTTCACCACAAACATTCTGATGAAGCTCTTCTTTCCTTTATCCACAGGTTTGTGTAGTAAATCAGTTTCAATAGCTCTTTTTGAATTGATTCAAATACATTATATATTCATGCTTCTTGTCATTAAAGTTGCTGGTATACTTTATAATATTACAGACTAAACAGAAATATTAAATGTGTATTAATAAAATTATTAATTATTTTAGTTTCAGTATGAACCATTGTATTCTATTCCCTCTAAGTATCAGACTAAGAAATATTTAATTATGCTTCCTTTTATCAATTTTCCACAAATTAATTAATTTATTGGTTTATATACTTTGAAGCATAAATATTAATAACTTATATTCTTTATCATAATTTTTAAGTCTAGAAATTATGATTTTACATTTTTAAAATGCTATTGGATACTTTGATCCAATTTTAATTCTTATCAAAACATCTTAGTTAATCCATTATTTTCACTACATAAAAATTTAATGACTAAAATTGCTTTTCTACTTTTAACCCAAATGCAGAGATAATGTTTCTGGATCATTTGTAATATTATTTATATGCTATCACTAATTTTCCTTTATGATGATTTTTTTTTTTTCAAGTATGTTTTCTTAACAGATATTCAGAGTGCCATAGCTACCATCAGCCCTTCTAATTACACATGCATTTTCTTGGTTCATAATTTATTGTGTTTCTTCTACTACTTATTTTCTCTTGTGATCTTTTTGTCTTTTTAATTTTACTTTATATAGTTTTTTCTTGTAAACTTTCCATAGATGTGGTAAATAGATAATTCAGTCACAGAATTTTGGTATGCCCAATAATGCCTTTCTTTTAAATACTGTATAAAATATATATTTGCTGGATATAGAATTTTTGATTTATTGACCTTTTTCTGCATGCATTTTAAAAAGTTATTTCTGATATTAATTATTCTCCTCTGCTGCAGTTGAAAATTATTACATTAACTGTTTTTCTTTGTTTTGTGAACTGTTTTCTTTGATGTAAATGTGGTAAAAGAAATACCCTCCCTTTTGAGATCACACATATTCATTTTAATTTTGTGTCCCATTCATTAGCCTGACTTGACACTCATTATGCCATTTCAATATGTAGCTCCAAGTGATTGTTCAGCCAAAGAATGCTTATATCTATTTTTTATTTGTTAATTGCATCTCCTCCATCTGTTCCTGCATGTCCTTCAGGTACTCATATTATTCACATATTAGAAATTCAAAATATGTCACCATTACATTTATATTTTTTAATTTATTTGTTACATTATTTTGTATTGAAAAAGAATTTCCTTTTATGAGGGTTTTGAAAGATACAGTTTATAGCACTGTACATTTAATTTGACAGCTTATTTATTGAATTTTTAAAAATACTTAATTAAGTTTTAGTGCCTTACAATATAAATTATTTTCCTGATGATAAAATATATTCATTATGCTCAAAAATTAAAATTATATAAAAAGGTATTCCCTCAAATTATCCACATCCAAAGCCTTCATATCTGGTATCACCTTTATTGTTTTTTGTTTGTTTGTTTTTACCTTTATAGTAATACATATGAATATATATTATCATTTCCTAACATTTCTGATTTTGTTTCTGCATCTTAAACTTTTTGTAACATCATAATATTGAAATCATTCTATACTGACATAAGGACTCTATTAAATCGAAATTTCTCAATATTTTTTACACCTGCATATATATTTTGTGGGCATACATATTTTCTAATGAGCCACCCATAGATGGACTTTCATATTGTTTTCATTTTGCTATCATAAACAATGCTCAAAATTGCAAACTTTTACATGTTTTTAAAAAGTGTACCATTTATTTACATATTTAGAATTTAGTCCCAAAAGTGGGATTTCTGGGTCAAACGGAAAACTTGCTATTTATCTCCTCAAAATGTTTTTCAGTTTGCAGTTCCATCACTAATATAGGCTAACACCTGTTCATTACAGAGTGTTGTAGACATTTTTCTGTCAACAGAGTGTTGTCTAGTATTTAATAGTTTGAAATGTTAGGAACGATGCCAGTATGCTTTTAATTCATATTTATCTCATCTTCAGTGGGGTTGTACATATTTTCATATATTTAAGGGACATTTGTTTTGTTTTTGTGTGAACTCTCAGTTCATTTATTTTGCTAATTATTTTTCCTTGGTGTTACTACATTTCAACTCGCTTTCTGAGTTTCACATCATCAAGTCTTTTTGTGTGTGTCTTTCATTTTTTTTTATTTTAAATAATCATATTTTTGTCTACATTCCTTTTTATTTTATTCCAAGACATGTCTTGATGTTATTTTAAAAGAAGCCTTCTTTCACATTACATTTTAACTCTTTATTAAAATTGATTCTATTGATTTATCTATTAATTTTATTTTCTATTTTTTTCATTTCTCATTGATTTTAGTAATTTTGATTTGATTATTCTTGTTTTTTAGGCATACAATTACATCATCTGCCATCTGCAAATCATGGTATTAGTTCCAAATTGTTTTAGCTATAATTCTATTAGAATATTAATTTTTACCTTTTACTGACTATAGTGAGACTGCTTCCATTATATTTTATTAGGTTAGATGATTATATTAGATCAATACTGATTTATATACTGTTAACTATTAACTGACTATTAATTTTTATTTTATTGAGTGGTTTCCTCAAAATTTTGTGCTAAATTTTGAAATTCTTTTTAGCATTGAGCTATTTGTTCACATAATTGTAACTCTTAAATCTATCAGAATTTTCATTTAAATTCATAGGTTTCATAATAATGAACCAGAATTGCATTTTGTGGCATTTGAGTGACTCTACCTATCATGCGCTGTTAATGTAATTCTGGATTGTGAATTTTTTTTAAGATTTTTAAATCAATATTGATTGTGATTATTATTTTCTTTTTAAATTCTGTCTCAGGAGTGGGTATTAATATAATCTTACTTCATGAAAGAATTTGGAAATCTTTCTTCTGTTTTAAATATATGGAACATTTAATAGTGTGAAGTTATCTGCCCTTTAAAAAGTAGATTTCACCCTTCAATGACTCATGGCTTTGGACAAGAACAATTCTTCCACAGCTTAATTATTTTTATTTTCATTATGTATGTCAGTTTGTTGGATATATATTTCTGGGTCATTTTTGATAAATATTTCTATTACATTTTTATTTTATATGCATTTTATTTGCATAGAGTTGAGAAAAGTAGTGCAAATATACAAAATTGTTCAGAATTATTTTGCAAACTGTATATATATATATATATATATATATATATTAGTCATTTATTTGTGGCTAGTCATCATAGCAATTCTTATTTTATGTATTTGTGATTTCTCCTTTTTTCCTTATCAAGTTAGATAAAGCTTCATAAACTTTATTGAATATTATAAAGAACTATCTTATATATTGATTCATTTGGGTTAGTTATATATTTTCATTTTTTGACATTGCATTAATGTACTATCATTTTTAACTAATATTTGTTATTTATTCATTGATTTCTATTATCACCATATGCTTAATTCTTCAATTTTTAGGGATATTGAAAAATCAGATTATGATTAATTTTACTTTAAGTTCAACTTCATCTCTGTCACACTGGTATTTTTACTAATATAGTTTAAATGTTTTCTTCTTTTGGGGGAAGAATGCACTTAAAATTTTGATGTCAATTTCCTGGATTTTTTATTTATTCATGTATTCAAGCACATCTTGTTTGCTTCCAATGTTTGATAACTATGAAGAAAACTGATATAAACAGTCATGTGACTATCTTTTGAACTTTACACACCAGACGTTATCTTTTTTTCAACAAAAATACCTTCTCCATTTGCTGACTTTTTAAAATGTATTATGGCCCTGTCACTTAGTATATCTCATTAACTGTAAAAATATATTCTACTCATTCCATTGATTTTGACTCAATAGAAACTGTTATATTTGCTGAATTTAGTTTCCCTTCTTTAATTTACACATCTAATTTAATCAAATTTTCATCTTTTCCACACTGTTGCTGGGAGGTTGTGACCAATAAAAGCTATGGCTGTGTTGGTTTGCTGACAATTAAAGGCCAAAAATAAAAAGAGCTCATTAAGTGGTTCACTGTCAGTGGATTCCCTCAAAGCAACAAAGAGCTCATGGATTGAAACCATTTCTTCTTGTGTAATGCAAGGACTCATTCAACACAGCTGGGTATGTCTCTCAAGGTCCTCACCCCAGGATCTGACTGAGACTTAGGCTAGTCTGCTCTCAAAACTGTGATCTGTGTCCTGCCAGCACCATCACAAGGTTTCATAGAAGCCACTCAGTAGCCCAAATAACTGCAGAGCATCCTTGGATTTCAAGAACCTTACATGTATTTGAGAGGTCTGCATGCTTCTGGATACGATCACATAATCCCACCTCACCATCACATTAAACACAGACCACTTTTAATGCAGCTGTGCACAAACACATGCACACACACACACACACACACAGTTGACTTACAATTTAATTCACCTAGCAAGAAGCTGAGAGAGGAAAATTAAACTTAAATATACCTTCAGCAAACACAGCCTTGTAAGGAATTTAGTTTGCTTTAATGTGTGATGGAAAATTAATCGATTTGTATTTTCTAAAAATGCTGGTTTTCACACAAAAATTCTTTGATTAGTGCAGAGATTTACTCTCTGTGGTACCACTTAAGGTATCATGTTTTATTATGAAATTGTTATAGTCTATACTTAAATGTTCTCTATATTGTGATATTATTTTAAAATTATTTTTTATCTTTAAACAAATATTTATTTCAACATTGAATTAATATCCATTAAGTTATTTTATGTGTGAAGATCTATTATAGGTTAATATCAGCATAGATTTGCTATCATAACAATTCTGTATCAAGATGTATTTGACATTTAAGTAAATTTATTTTTCTAGATAATATTTAGAATATTTCTACCATGTTTCAAAAACATATGTTGTAATTTTGATTAACAAATGTGATCTTTACAATGTATGTACAGATATTTTAGAAAAAATTTTAACAATCATTATTTTTTCTCATTTTTGTATTATCATGAATATTCCAATTATAATGTGTTCTCTTCACAAGCTCAATTATTAGTAGACTGAATAATATTTCTCTACTCTCCAAATAAATCCACATGCTTTCATTTCTCTTTCTTTCTTCCTTCTTTCCTTCCTTCCTTCCTTCCTCCCTTCCTCCCTCGCTCTCTCTCTCTCTGTCTCCCTTTCTTTCTTTCTCTTCCTTTCTTTCTTTCTTCCTTTCATTCTTTCTTCCTTTCTTTCTTTCTTTCTTTTTCTTCCTTCCTTCCTTCCTTCCATCCTTCCTTCCTTCCTTCCTTTCTTTCTTTCTCTTTCTTTTCTTCTTTCTTTCTTTCTTTCTTCATTCCTTCCTTCCTTCCTTTCTTTCTTTCTTTCTTCCTTTCTTTCTTTCTTTCCTTCTTTCTTTCTTTCTTTCTTTCCTCTCTTATTCTTTTGCATTTCAAGAGATCAGTTCCAATTTGCAATTGTCTACTGCAGCAATTTTACTACTTCATGTTTATGGTTTAAGTTTTTATTTCTGCTATTCAATTTAGAATTTTTAATGATTATTTGTATTCTTCTTTTTCTTTTTCCTTTTACATTGTTTTACATTTTCATTGTATATGCTTTGTGATGTTCATAAATTTTATGGATCCTGTAATGTTATTAGTTTCATTTCGATCTCCTACATGTTGCTATAATTTTGTCTTTCTGAAAAACAAATGTTTCCCATGTCCCATGTTGAAATTGTACTCATCATTCACAACATATATCCAAGTAAAAACAAAATAACATTCTCAACTGGGACAAATAATGTGCTTTAAAGTTTGATTTCAGCTCAGTCAGTAGCCAAAATTATTTGGATTCTAAATATGTTTCTAAGATCAATTTACTAGTCTCCACCTACTTCTAAGAACTTGATAATGCACCCCCACATTCCAAAGTATTAAGAATTTCTACATACTGGTTTATTGATTGTATTCATTTAACTTTCCTTCTTTGTAGCTGTATATTTTCAAAGAAAATGACTTACATTTATCCATCAAAATCCAGTGTCTGCCCAACAATTATAACATGTTAATCTTAAAGGAAATCTACAAAGGTAACCAAAACATTTCTGGGACACAAAATGTAGTTATATAGTTAATTGAAGTTTGCTTGAGAGAGAAGGGAGATTATTGTGCAGAGAGACAATCAATCAAGTTTATTAAATTATCCCTGTATTGATAACATTCTACTCCATTCTATGTTGGATCAGTCTCCTATTAGGACCATCTCCTAATATGTGCAGATTTTCATGAATTCCCTCATGTGATGATTGTGAAGAAGTGTGGCCAGTTGTCATATTTTCCTCTCCTGGCACTCCTGAAACTCTCTGCAATGTGAAACTAGCACCAGTTACAGTGCCCTTTAAATATCAGGAAATAATACATCTTAAATGTAAATATTTTTAATTGAAAAGAATACATAGGTAGATTTATATAAATACCAAACTCCAAGGGATTCTTTTTGTGAAAAACACTTGAACAAATCTTGAACATATTTTTTCTTAAAGTGAGCATGTGCAAACATAGTGTGTGCTTATTTCTCTATTCATTTTCTGTTTTCCTAGAGCTCCACTGTTTTGCAGAATTTCGAAAATGGCCAGAATTACACTGTTTGTACAACTGCAGGCTACTATTCTTTCTTCTTGGTCAATGCTGCCTTGACACCTAACATTAGCAGACGTTAAATTCCTTAACTTCGCATCTGAAAATCCAACAGTTCCTGAGCTCACAAATGCCTGCTAACATTCTATTCTACCTGAGCCACACATTTCTCCATATCTCAATGAAATCACTTCTTTCTTGTCACTTTCTTAACAGTTGCCATATTGCCTCTATTTTCTCCATTCACTTTTACTACTTAAGAGTCAGTTCCTATCCTCTCTGGATCCAGTACAAAGATCTTTTACCACTGAATCTTTCTTCAATACATCTCATACACTGAAACAGGTATAATAGGGGAAAAGTATGTGTTACCAGTATGCATGTGATACATGTGTGGACCCCTCCTGCTCACTACAACCACTTTACCTGCTTCAAGACAGTGAGTAGAAGCTGAATCTATATGCTCTGAATGTTTTGTCATTAGTTGTCCTGGTGACTTTAAGCTCGATTTCTGTGATGTTCCATCCATGTCCATCCCTTTAGTTATTACTTTAGTAAAGGTTTCTGTTTTTTTCCATGCCCTCTGCTAAGTATTAGAGACAGAATAAATAACAGAATTCTTTGATTTGGAAGTTTATATCCGAGTTGTATATCAAAATTATAACCTGAAACCTAGAAACTGGTGTCAAACCAATCATTACTGTTATGGTTATTTGTATCTGTCCTCATCCTCGTCTCTCATTTCAGGCATTCCACTCTTATCTAAAATAAATTCTTCCACTTAAGTTAAGGATTAAAATCTCTCATGAACTTTTCTTTAAGTTTATCATCTACTTCATCTGAATATTTCCTTCTCAAGATTCAAATATGAATAATCATTTAAAAAGAACTCTCTAAGCTCCTTGTTCTGCTTGTTCTCCTCTATCAACTGACTCACGCTTTTTTGTACCTTGGGCAGACATTAGACAAAATAGTACGTAACCACTCCATTCTTCCATCTTCAGTATCAAATATTTTATTTATTCCTAAAAACATTATAGTCAGATTTCTATCACCAAGAACGCATAGGATGAGATATTTGTTGCCAACTGACTTATACCTTATCCATCATTTCCTACAATAGACCACCCATTCTCTCCTTATTGAAATACGGTGTTCACTTGGACTATGTGAATAAACACTCTCCTAATTTGCTTACTCTCTAGACGTCTTGTTATATTGTCAGTTGTGACCCTCTATTTCTGTGCTTTCCCTTAAACATTCCTTTTTTTTCTGCTCTTGTATCTCATCATTTTACAAGCTTTTCCATAATAATCTTAAATACTGCAGTGACTTCAAAGAGAATTTCTGTATAGATTTATTTCTTTGTACCAGAACTCACTTCTGAGTGCTAGACTCTTGAATAATACAATGATACTACACATATATAATAATCCAAAATAAAACTTATGGCTGTTTTTTTACAAAAACATTAATCTTCTAGGTTTATATATTTTCGTTAATGACACAGCATCAATCATTGCTGTGCTTGCACTGGCTCATGTAGCCAATCGTGTGCATTTATTCCCAATTCCACAGTTAATGAAAATGTGTTGGTGGCTTGAAATCAACCACAGTTGATATATTTATATGACAGAAATTGGCAAAAGCCCTGAATCAGTTTTTCTTTTTTCTCTCTCCTCTTTGGAGAAATGGTTGTTAAATATTTATCATCACACTACTGGTTGTTATTGTCCAAAACAGAAACATGAGGCATCATTGACATTCATCTTCTTATTTTGTCCTCATTCATAACCTATCAATCACAATTTCTAATTAATTACACTTTAGGAATGTATCTTTGATGTATTCGCTTTTTCTCAAAGTTTCCCTAACACAACTGTAGACCATCTGTATCTCTAAACTAAATCAGTGTCATCAGCCTGTCTGTATGAAAGGCCAGTTCACCCTTTTTATCACCACCACACCAATATTTTTATAAAATTCAGTGACAACAGAATGATTTAGAAGATGAAATAAAAAGACAAAAAAACCCCAAAACATTTAATTTTACATACATAACATTTTATTTCAGTAAATAAAATTAGAACAAATATAATATGGAAAAATTACAAAAATTTTACATTAATACCTGATCGTTAGTACTTGATCACTGAAATTGCATGCAGAGATAGTTAAAATTCTAAATTTCTGTTGTATTCATATTGCTTGTTTTTCCACTATTTAAGTAAACAAACAGTATGAAAGAGTGACATATTAATCTCATATATGACCCCCTCCATGAATGCTTTGTATATATTTAAATGTATTTAATGTGACAAATGAACTTGTTTCATGTTTATTGACTTAATTAATACATGCTGGATTAATGACAGCACTATTTGTAAGGGATACTATATAACTAAACAGTTTATCTCTTTTGTTTTAATAAGGATAAAAGAGTGTCTTAAAAACACTGTCTCATTAAAAACAATGTCTCAAAGATATATAAAGACAAAAAGTGAACCAAATATTTTAATCAATTTTATCAACCTCAATAAACTTATGCCAAACTTTTTTTTCCCAAAAGAGGTAATGCTATATTTTCAAAATGTAACAAAATGTATCATCAATCCTTCATTGATAACCAATTCCAACAATGCATCCTATAAAATTATTGCTAAATTTAAAAATAATGTTAAAAAACTATATTCAGAGAATTTTTTATCTTCTTTTTTGAAAAATAAAAAATATCATTTATATTTTGTAGAAAAATAATTTTATTAAAGTGTAAGGTGTTTGGTTATAACTGATTACAGAAATGCAATATAAAGATCATCACAAACTTCACTGGTAATTAGTGACAATTTATAGAACATGTCATAACATCTGTAGAATCACCATTCCCCAGAACTCAGTTTTTGCCCCTTAAAATTATCTGATCTTCAGAAAAATGTGCATTCCTTTTTTTTGTAAGCAGTATTACAATCATTAAATGTTGAAAATATTAGATAAATAAGCAAGTATGGCTATCCATTCTATGAAGTTGAGATCTAATTGATATCTTGCAGAAATACAAAGAGTTCATCCCTTTTTCTCAACAGTGTTCCTTTCAATAACAATAATATATCAATATGCAATAATTATCATTTATTAAAGCTTCTATATTATTACATAATAAGGAGAATAACCTTTAATGTAATGCTTTAGGCTTTGTGTATCTCAACTTTTTAAAAATTATATTATTAAGTAAACTGTTCAGTTTAGTTAATTTTTATATCAGACTATTTTAAATGGGTCAAATGAAATCTCCTAAATTTAGGAACAAACAATATATTTTAATAACAATTTAAACTTCAGTGTACCCCATATAGGAGCACCTTAATACGTAAAGCAAATATAATAGACATAAAGAGAGAAATTGACAATAACACAATAATAGTAGGAGACTTTAACACCCCACTTACATGAATGGATAGATCATCTAGATAGAATATCAATAATAAGGAAACACTAGCCTTAAATGGCACATAATACCTGATGAGCTTAATAGATATATCCCTAACATTCCATCCAAAAGCAGAAGAGTACACATTTTCTTCAAGTGCACATGGAGCATTGCCCATGACAGTTTACTTGCTAGACCACAAAAAAGTATCAGTAAACTTCAGAAGATTTAAAAAATTAACATCTTTCTGACCACAATGCTATGAAACTAGAAAACAAACACATGGAGGCTAAACAATATGCTACTGAACAACAAATGGGTCACTGAAGAAATCAAATTGGAAATCAAAAAATACCTAGAAACAAATGAAAATTTTAAAAAAGAATCCAAAAATCTATGTGACACAGCAAAAGCAATTCTAAGAGGCAAGTTTATGCAATGCAAACCTACATCAGGAAACAAGAAAAGTCTCAAATAAATAAACTGACCCTACACCTAAACACTAGAAAAAGAACAAAGCAAACTTAAAGTTAGTAGGAGGAAAGAAATAAAGATCAGAGCAGAAATATAAGATTTAGAGACTAAAATAACTATAGAAAAGATAAATGAAACTAAAAGCTGGTTCTTTGAAAAGATAAATAGAATTGATAAACCTTTAGCCAGGGTCATCAAGAAAAAGAAAAAAAGAGAAGATCTAACTAAGTAAGATTGGAAATGAAAAAGAAATTATAACCAACACCACAGAAATACAAAAGCTTTTAAGAGATTACTATGAACAACTATATGCCAATAAAGTGGACAACCTAGAAGAAATGGACACATTTCTAGAAATGTACAATGTGAATGACATGAAACTATACAAAAATCCTGAAGACACCACCAAAAATACTGCTAGAACTTATCAGTGAATTTGGTAAAGTTGCAGGGTACAAAATTAATTTACAGAAATATGTTGCATTTCTATACAATAACAATGAAAGACCAAAAAGAGAAATTAAGAAAATAATTCTATTTACAGTAACATCAGAAAGAATAAAATACATAGGAAAAATTTAAGTAAAGATATAAAACACCTGTACTTGGAAAACTATAAGATGCTGATGGAAGAAACTGAAGACAGCACAAACAGTTGGAAAGATATACTGTGTTCATAGACTGGAAAAATTAATATAATTAAAATGACCATACTACCCAAAGCAATCTACAGATTCAATGCAATCCCTATCAAAATATCAATGGCATTTTTCACAGAACTAGAACAAATACTTATAAAATTCTAACACATAATTCTAAAATTTGTATGAATACACAATAAACCCTGAATAGCTAAAACAACCTTGAGAAAAAAGAAGAAAGCTGAATCTATCATGATCCCTGATTTCAAACTGTACTACAAAGCTATATCACCAAAACAGTGTGGTACTGGCACAAAAACAGACACATAGATCAATGGAACAAAACAGCAGGACAGAAATGTGTCCACACTTATATGGGCAATTAATCTATGATGAAGAAGGGAAGAATATACAAAAAGGAAAAGACAGCCTGTTCAAAAATGGTGTTGGGAATACTGGACAGCTATATGCAAAATAATCAAACTGGATTACATTCTCACACCATATACAAAAATTAACTCAAAATTTATGAAAAACTTAAGTGTAAGATCTGAAACCACAAGAATTCTAGAAGAAAATATAGGCAGTATTCTCTTTGACATTGATCTTAGCAATAGTTTTTTTAATATGTCACCTGAGGCAAGGGAAACAAAACCAAAAATAAACAAATGAGACTACATCAAACTAAAAAGTGTTTGCACAGTGAAGGACACTATCAACAATACGAAAAGGTCACCTGCTGAATGGGAAAAGATATTTGCCAACAATATATCCAATAAAACATTAATATTCAAAATATACAAAGAAACATACAAATAAACTTCAAATAAACAAACAACCCAATCAAAAAATGGGCAGGGGACCTAAATAGACATTTTTCCAAAGAAGACATACAGATGGTTGACAGACATATGAAGAGATGCTCAGCGTCATTAACCATCAGGGAAATGTAAATCAAAACCGCAACATCACCTCACACATATCAGAATGACCATTAACAAAAAGATAAGAAATAACAAGTGTTGGAAGTGCTGGTTAGGATGTGGATAAAAGGGAACCCTCATGCACTGCACTGTCAGTGAGAATGTAAATTGGTGCAGCCACTATGGAAAACAGTAGGAGATTCCTCAACATATTAAAAATAGAACTACCATATAATCCAGCAGTACAACTTCTGCATATTTATCTGAGTAAAATGAAAATATTAATTTGAAAAAAAAAAAAAAAAAAAATATATATATATATATATATATATATATTCACTCCTATGTTTACTGCAGCATTATTTATGATAACCAAGATATGGAAGTAACCTAAGTGCCCATCAATAGATGAATGGATAAAGAAGATGTGGTACATATGTATAATGAAATATTATTTATGATATCTTTGGTTTTGGTATCATGGTGATGGTGGCCTTGTAGAATGAGCTTGGGAGTGTTCCTTCCTCTGTAATTTTTTGGAAGAGTTTGAGAAGGATGGGCATTAGCTCTTCTCTAAATCTTTGATAGAATTTGCCTGTGAAGCCATCTGGTCCTGGACTTTGGTTTGTTGGAAGATTTTTAATCACAGTTTCTATTTCTTCCTGGTTCAGTCTTGGAAGGTTATACCTTTCTAATAATATATCTATTTCTTCCAGGCTGTCCATTTTATTGGCATATAGTTGCTTGTAGTAGTCTTTTATGATCCTTTGTATTTCTGTGGTGTCTGTTGTAACTTCTCTTTTTTCATTTCTAATTTTATTGATTTGAGTTCTCTCCCTTTTTTTCTTAAGTCTGGCTAAAGGTTTATCAATTTTGTTTATCTTCTCAAAGAACCATCTTTTAGTTTTATTGGTCTTTACTCCTGTTTTCTTCGTTTCTATTTCGTTTATTTCTACTCCGATCTTTATGATTTCTTTTTTTCTACTAACTTTGGGTTTTTTGTTGTTGCACTTCTTCTTTCTCTAGTTTCTTTAGGTGTAAGGTTAGGTTGTTTATTTGAGATTTTTCTTGTTCCTTGAGGTAGTATTGTATTGTTATAAATTTCCTTCTTAGAACTGCTTTTGCTGCATCCCATAGGTTTTGGGTTGTTGTGTTTAGCCAGGTCATGGAAGCAACCTAAATGTCCATAGACAGATGAATAGATAAAGAAGATATAGTACATATATACAATGGACTATTACTCAGCCATAAGAAGGAATGAAATTGGGTCATTTGTAGAGATGTGGATGGACCTAGAGACTATCGTAGAGAGTGAAGTAAGTCAGAAAGAGAAAAACAAATATTGTATACTGATGCATATATGTGGAATCTAGAAAAATGGTACAGATGAACCTGTTTGCAAGGCAGAAAAAGAGACACAGACATAGAGAGCAAACATATGGACACCAAGGGGGGAAGGGGGGATGAATTGGGATATTGGGATTGACATACATACTCTAATGTGTATAAAATAGATAACTAATGAGAACCTGCTGTATAGCATAGGGAACTCTACTTAATGTTCTATGGTGACCTAAATGGGAAGGAAATCCAAAAAAGAGGGGATATATTTATACATATAGTTGATCTACTTCACTGTACAGCAGAGACTAACATAACATTGTAAAGCAACTATACCCCAATAAAAATTTTAAAAACAGAAATACTATTTAGCCATAAAAATAATTAAATGTTTCCATGTGCAACAAGATTGATAAACCTAGAGGGTATTGTGCTAAGTGAAGTAAGTCAGAGAAAGACAAATACTGTATGATTTCACTTACATGTGAAATCTATAAAACAAAACAAATGAACAAACAACTAAAGAGAAATAGTTACAGGTGGATGTAGGAAGAGAGGGGGGTTGGTGTGAAGAGAGACATAGGTGAGGAAGATTAAGAGGTACTAACTTCCAGTTGCAAGATAAATATCACAGGTATGAAATGTACAGTGTGGGGAATATATTCAATAATTATGTAATATCTTTGTATGGTGACATGTTGTAACTAGACTTAGTGTAGTCATCATTTTGAAATGTATAGACATATTAAATCACTATGTGGTGTACCAGAAATTAACCTAGTGTTGTAGGTCAATTATACTTCAAAAACAAACAAACTTATGGAAAAAAGAAATCAGATTTGTATTTAGCAGAGGCAGAGATTGGGGGAAGGAAATTGATTGAAGGTAGTCAAAACAAACTTCCAGTTATAAGATAATTACAGTATGCAATGTACTACCTGGTTAATGTAATTAACACTGCTGTGTGTTATATATGAAAGTTAAGAGAGTAAATACTGAGTTCCCATCACAAATTTATATTTTTTTCTCTTATTTTGTATCTATACCTATTTATCTATATGAGATGATGGATGCTTACTAAACTTGTGGTATTCATTTCATAACGTATATAAGTCAAGTCATTATGCTCTGCACGTTAAACTTACACAATGCTGTATGTCAATTATATCTCAATAAAACTGGAATGAAAAAAAACCTTAAACCTCAATCCACATATTTGACAATGAAATGCTTCACGCTATATTCACGTCGGAATTATTTGAAATTGTAAGTCTTGAATTAAAAACAAAATTCCTCAAATTAAACATATACAACAAAATTATCATGTTAACAATAAGAAAATTAACTAAATTACAAATAAAAATAATTTGCCAACTTCCTTTTTTCTATGAACGGGTCTTCCATGTCACAACTAGTTTCTGAAGATATGAAGTTAATGGGGTTTTGGGAAGTAATATTTGAGCTACCTTCTTTGTTGCAGAATCACTCAGTATTTTAAACAAATATATTTGATGTAGTCTTCCTGTAATATTTCACAAATTGGATATGTTTCTCTATATCTAGCTAAGCATCTATACATCTATCTTTTATCTATCCATCATCTAGCTAGTTATCATCTTTACCTATCAAGCATAATTTATATCCTACTGTTCTAGAATATGATTTTGTAAGTTCATAAAACATTCATGTTTACTTGTGAAATCCTGAATATCTGCTTCAGTCCATTTCTTAGCACAATATTCTTTAATTTTGTATATTCTTTTGGATTTAGTTTTTCAAGGGTTTTGTTAAATAAGTGATGCTTGCATTTTGATGGCTTTATTGTTCCATCAGTCTTTACATATTTGCAAACATTGAATTATGCTCTTAGGACTTCACTAAAAATTATGGTTACCTAATCAAACAATATATTCAAGATTGTACTTCTGAGTGAAACTAGAAAGAATATTGTAAGTCATTTCTTCCAAATCAATTTCATCATCAATGTTTACTTGACTACTACTTTGGCATTGTAAAAAGCTGATTTATTTTCTTAAAAATATAATACAGTGAAGCCTGTCTTATCAGAAGAGTAGAGTAAAACATAACATAATTTTATGTATTTAATTTAACAAACAAAATAAATTTAAATATAAAAATAGGCTTAAATAAAAATAAAATAAAGGTGAAAATAACAAATACATTCTAGCCAGACCTTCATTCACCTTTGGGTTATAGGTGATAAACCAAAATATTTTAAATAACAACCCTATAATCACATGCATTTTTATGGGGTCTTACTGTAAATGCCTAATATGCATTTTGCCTCAATAATTATGAATATTCCACGTTTTGAATTGGATACGGTTATACTAGTGTAATTATTGGTCATTTTTTCTTATTTTCTTCCATTCCCCTGACACATAATGTAAGAAGTGTTATTAATGGTTAAACTTAAATCTCAATATTTAAGTTAAAGAATATCAGAAGGACATGTGACTTACCTAGAAGAAAATGCAAAACCAAAGATGGTTATAGAAATAGATTTGGGGGGAAATATTTGAGACAGCTTTCAAAACATGCATATTTTTAGTTATATGAAGAAAAGATGCATTATATTGGGTAGAAGCATTACTTTTCTAGTGTCTTTACTTGGAAGTTAAACATTGTTAGAAATGGTATATATGGAGGCCCAGATGACAAGAGTTGGACTTTGGTAAGTCTGTAGTGTGTCAACATAGCTAAGATGGAACTATATTTTTCCAGTATTCCCTTTGCTCAATATTTCCAAACTTAGGTATTTACAAGGGATGTTATGTGTGGAAGTGAAATAGAAGCCATATTCTTTTACACTTCCAATTAGGAACAGGATACAGGATGACTATTTAGTTAACATAGGTTGCCAGTTATCTGCTGGACATTTTTATGTGAGGTTAGTGGGGAGGAAGAGCGAGCACATCTGCTACAAATCCAGCTCCTCCTGAATATCCTCTGTCAGCTTCTTTGACTACGCAGCCATGTGGGTTATGACATCCATGGTGAAAGGTCCAGCCTCTTCGGTGGATTGCCCCATAAACAATGTTGAAGACTTCAGAGTGGGAGCAAATTCTGATTCCTATCTGTCTTCATGGGTCCCACCCATGCTCAATTTACGTTTTCTGTGCCGCATCACTTCCACCTTTAGTTCCCAACTGCTTAGCTAATAAACAAAATTATATGTCCATAAGAGACACTATTTGATGTCACAAAGATTTCAATTCAAAGGAAAACCTAATAATTTATGAGCTGTCTATTTTGTAACTTGCTTCAAACTTTTAATACCTTTATTTCCCTTCCTGAAAAATGAGGCTAACAATCTCTAGCTCAAAGAATTATTTTGGCAAATAAATAAAATATTCAAAATGCTTTTTTTATTATGTAAACTATTCAGGGAGCTCTCAGACAATGTTAAATATAATCTATTAGGCAAAAAATAAATGTAATTTTGCTATGATTTAAAGAGTGAAAAAAAATCTTCTAGTGATATTTTTCTTGGAAAGTTTCCTGTATGTATATAGCTCAAATATTTACGCTTTCAAGAATACCGGAATAAGAAATGATACTTCTTACTTTAAATGAAATTTAATTTCTGAGTACCATTTCAAAAGTGTATTTGGCATAAGAAGAACATGAAAAATGTAAAGCACCTTACAAAACAAGCAAATATTTATGCTTATGAATGTAGGGATTGTCTCTTTTAAATCTATTAGGTACATTAAAATATAAGTAAATATTCATTTGGAAGATGAGTGTTGTAAGGAAATCCTGGAAATTTCAAAGGAAGACATAAAGCTCTGATAAGGGAACCTACAGTGAAAACAGAAAAGGTATTTTAAATTCCAACTATTCTCAGGAATAATGAGAAAAATTCACTAAAATAATCCATTTACTTATTGCATCTTCAATTTGTAGAGTACTTTTATTTTAGTATATTTTTCAAATATTAGCAATATTGTCAGATAGATACATCATTCCTATGTTGAACTTTTTAGAGACCCTACCATTGATTAATGTCAAAGCTATGAATTGTCTGTCCAGGTTCATTTTGATAAAACTGTCTCTCAACATCTATCTGACTACTATGAATTGTAGCACTTTGGAAATTATAAAATGCTAAACTACAATTTATTTTCAAGGTATGCATATAAGATGAGTAGGGGGAAAGCTCTTTACATCCTACACCACAAGGAGAGTAGCCTTGAAATTGAACAATACTCACAGGAATTCCTATACAATTAAGGGAAAACAAAATAAATAGACGCTTTATAAAAGATGCCAAAAATCTATGTTCTACACAGGCAGGTATTCTCTGATTTACTAACAGGCTGTCAAATCTTTTACAAATTGAGTTTGTGCCAAATGTTACATAAAGATGTTGTATGTTTCTGAACTTTCCCATAGTTACATCATTTCTAAACACAAAATATAACTAACATTACTTAGGTGTGTGGAAAATCACTCTCTCTGCCTAATTTCTCCTAGAAACCAACATCATTCTTCTCAAGGCACCTAAGTCTACGGAGGCTCCAACTGCTTACCTCTTGTACACCATCTCACTTTAATTGGACAATAATAATAATAATAATAAAAAGATAAACATGTCAATCCAATTAATATGCTAAGAAGATTACATCTTGCCTAGAATTTGAGATTTAATATAGTAATAAAATGCCAGAGTTCACAGAAACTAAGCAAAAAGATATTGCAATAGTGTAATAGAAATGATGAGAAGTAAAAGAGAGATGGGGGGTGTCAGTAAGTGAGAAGAGGGTGGACCAAGTGAGCTGAGGAAGCTGTCAAATGGTATAATAATTTAGTGTGGATACATAATTTGAGAAATGCTTTGTGGGGGTATATTTTTAATAAGCAGTTTTTAAGTGGTAGTTTTCCTGTGCACTCATTTATTTTGAAAGCGAATGTCTGTTTCTATTTTGTTCTAAACTGTTGTTTAGCAACTGTTATCAAATTTTACTATGCTCTTTCTCTATAAAATATGATGAAATTCTTCCAGTTATCCCATAGTGTACACTAAAATAAGGCTGAAGCAGACTTCTTTAGCATAATTTTCTGAAATAATTAGATAATCATACATCAAGAGGAATTATATACATTTTTATCATCTTCATACCTGGTTTTATAAAATATCATTGTACTCTCACCTCTAGTATATTTTGACAACATTAGAAAATGCTGTACTTTATTGTCTTGCTCCAAGAAAATATAAAGTTTTGACAAATAATAAAAATACTGAAATATAACTCAAAATATACAGCATGTTTTATTGATATAACATGCCAGTTAAAAAAATAGCTTAACTCAGGTATGTATTACTTCCCTAATAAGGTTTGTTAGTGAACGTAAGAAACTTACTTATATATAAGTATCTATGGAAAATACATAAAATATTGGCCAGTAGAAAACTAAAGCTATATATCCATTATATTTGTTGTTGTTATTAATCAACCTATTTATTTTCCTCTCTGGGGAGTAGATAGAAATAATCCATTTGAGAGAGCAACTGAAGAAAAATGAAGCAAAATTTTGTGTAGGAGTGTGTGTACATGTGTGTGTGAATACATTTGCATGCACACAGCTATGTGTATTAATAAGGCTTCACTAAGTATCAGACAGCCTAGAGGAACTTTCTATCCATTTTCACTTTTAAGCCTTAGGCCACCCAGACAAAGTTCATTGACTTTGAGTTACACACCAGAAACTGAGGATCAGAGGAGCTACTTTGTCTTTTCAAGATCACATAGCTAATAAGGAAGTAGAGGAGTGGAAATGTGAAACCAAATTTTTATAACATCAAATTACTGTTATTTTCCCTCTAAACCAAGCTCTATGACCTATATTATTTATGACAATTTGAGGAGGAAAACAATTTAAATAGCCACACTTGAAAATATTTTTGAAAGCAAAGTACACTTTTCAAGTATTATTGTTTTTCACCATTTCTAGTTTTATTTGAACATTTTTATCTACATTACATAGAAGTTATGTTCAATAGAAATTTAAAAAATTAAGATATTAAATATTTATCTAAAATACACTCAAAATTAATTAACATATTGAGGTGGGAGTTAACATGAGTGTTTGATCCTTAGCTGGTGGCTTGTATGAGTTTAATCAAAATTACTTATGATGGAAGAAATGCAACCAACATCTAATTTGCTCAGCTCCATTGTTAAAAAAAATGGCATTTCCTCCATTCTCTGGCTTCCAAAATATGAACAATCTTGACTCTAATCAATAATATAAATTCTTCAAAAGGCCCTTGCCTCTCTTCAGAAAATTATTCCTCTACTTTTTTCTTTACCGTCAATGACAAATATTAATCATGAAGTGAATTCAATTAAAAGCAAAATGAAGTGTTACTATACACATATTAGAATGCTTGAACTAAAATGACTGACAATAACATATGTTGGTGAGAAAATTGTTCAACTGGAACTATAATACCTTGTTAGTGAAAATGTGAAATTGTAAAACCACTCTGAAAAAGAGCTTGGCCTTATCCTACAAATTTAAATATACATTCTCCTTAAAACCCAGCAATTATACTCCTAGATATTTATTTTTAAAAAAACAAAAAAATACTTTCTACAACAATATGTATCAGTATGTTCAAGACATCTTCATTCATAATTGCCCAAATGTGGAAGCAAGCCAAATACTCATCAGCTGGTGAATGGGTAAATCATAGGATACATTTGTGTATTATTGGAAAATAAGTAGGAAATAACTATATAGACATGCAACAACATGACTGAATTTCAAACATATTAACCTAAGTGCATTCAAGCCAGACATAAAAGACTGCATGCTGAATGATTGCATTTATATTATTTTCAATAAAATGAAAAAATAATAAATAAAAGAAGAGGAAAAAGCCATGGGAGAACTGGGAAAGAGAATGTGATTTATTCAAAAGTTCTGGAAGTATTTTGGGGCCAGTGGAACTACTCTTTATTGTGGTGGTCATTGCATGGTTATATGCATGTCAAAACTCAACAGTACACTTAAAAGGGGTGAATTTTATTATGTGTATATTACATCTCAATAAACATGAATTCTGCATAGTTTATCCTCTAGGAAACAAGAACATTATAAAAATAATGTTAATCAAATTTATTTACTGTTGGCTTTGGGCAAATTATTTAGGCTCAGATTACCTTTGTGTCCTGGTTTTGAAAATATTTATATTAATAAACTCCTTCTTCTGATGTAGAAAATAATAAAGTTGATAATTTTAGGTGAATGCAAACATACCTTAGAACCTGGTGACTTAATAGATCTCAAACATTTTCATTCTTAATCAAATGTAATGCTTGTTAAAACACATATCCCTGCCCTATGTTCCAAGAGGGTATGACCCAGTTGGTATGGGTTAGACCATTAATTTGCATTTCTAACAAGATCCCAGGTGAATCCAATGCTGCAGATACATGGACCATACTTTCACTTGCATTGCACTAGGTAGTTTGTTGACCCTAGATATGATTCCTTAACTTGTAATCCGTATAGAGTCTGTATACCCCTTCTCTTAACCACCAAGTTCTCAGTCCTTTTTTTGTTGTTGTTGCAGAAGGGCTCCAAACAGAAAGTCCCTGCAGTTTTATGGATCTGTGGGTTAAAGGCAGGGAGAAGAGAGAGGACTAGGACTGGAAAGCAATGGGCACTGAGTCAGAGTGGAGAAAAATATCTCAAGTTTTCTCCTCTCATTTTGATAAGGAGGTCTCAGCAGAGACACCTGAGGAAGGCCTCTGCTGAAGCCCCCTGTCACCCACCCTGATAAAAAGACTTTGTGACCGCCTAGAGGGGTGGGATAGGGAAGGTGAGAGGGAGACACAAGAGGGAGGATATATTGGGATATATGTATATGTATGGCTGATTCACTTTGTTATAAAGCAGAAACTAACACACCATTGTAGAGCAATTATACTCCAATAAAGATGTTTAAAAAAAAAAAAAAAGACTTCTGTATGGAGGTATCTGGAATGGGAATGCAGATATGCCTAAAAGCTTGGGATGGGGGTCCTTGATAATGAGTCCTCGACAACAGCTCCTTCAGAGCCTGCAGTGCCTTGTCTGTGAACCAAGTGTGGTGTGGGGAGGCAGTTTGCTCCTGTGAGGACTGACCAGGAAAGCCTTCTTCAGGTTTATGGTCAAGCCTGAAAACACACACAAACCTCTGCCTGGATGCAGTCCCTGGCATCTCAGATGAGTCTAGAAGGGTTACAATGATCTCAACAATGTATCTGGAGCTTTGATGTTGGCTGTCTGGTCTTCTCTCTTCAAGTAAGCTCTTACTGTAGACCATCTACTACAGGCATTGAAAAGGGTATATTGTTTGAAATTTATCCAAGTAGAGATGAACTGGCTGTGGCCAGTGCTATGGTATCAATTACCTCTCACAAGGATTACTAAAATAGCCTCCTATGTGGCCTTTCTTCTTTCAATATTGCTATATCAGAGCCAAACCTAATCCACCAGCCAGATTGTCTTAAAAATTACAAATCAGTTCACATAATCCCTTGCCTTAAATTTTAGAGCATTTCATCATTTTACTCAGCAGAGTAAGTGAGCTCATTACTACTTTTTTCTATAAAATACTTAAATAAAAGACCCTGCTTACTTATCTGCTTCTTTCTCTTCTCTCTTTCTTATTATGCAGATATATTGGTCCTTGTCTCTACTTTTCAAATTTGACAATGGTGTTCATTGTAATTTCCTCAGAGGGGCATTATATGACTGTTGTTACCTAGCTGCCTCATGTAATTTGAATTTCTCTGAAACACATTGTCCTGTTCTATTTTTTCCATAAATCTTCTCAAAAAATTACCTGCTAATTTGGTATGTCTCTAATCATACCGGATTATAAATTTTCTGATGGAAGGAAAATTGTCTGTGACCCACTTGAAGATAGACTGAAAGTTATATTGCTGTATCGTTGCAAATCTGTTATTTATCATTCATCAAGTTACTTTATATATGGAAGTTAATGCCTTAGCTAGTTCTTTCTCTTTTAATACATTAGAACATGTTTTCTACTCATAGCCAATGCAACTGTTCATCTTGAAATCTTTGACCATAATCAAACTATGGAAAGTTTTATATATATATTTTTAAGTCCTGATTTTATATATATAAGATTTTATATAAAATTAGGACTTACATGACTTTTATGAACTGTTATGTAATATTTTTCACACCTTTGTTTTGTTTATATTTCATAGGGGATAAAATTACATGTGTTTTTACTTCGAGTATTTTATTAACTCTTACCTTTCAAATATGAGTGAATTATTTTTAATTGACTAATTTTAAAGTACTATGGAGAAAAATTCTTGAAATATAATGGTGATAGTTCTGAATCATGATTAAGCTATATTCTACTTTTCAGGATAATAACACAGATTAATAATTCATCTAGGAGGAGTTCATGAGTATGAAAGAATAATTAGCTGAAATATACTGAATCAAAATAAAATGAGATGGAGTCTGGACCACAATTAGATACCAGGATATAATAATAAGAACAGGTTCACATAGCACTTTGAAAGCTGAAATAGGGGTGTACAGGTAAGGAACTCAATCTCCAAAACATTTTTAAGACCCAATCCCTGTCTATCCCAAAAACTTTATAATGTTAGGGTAGCAGAATCCAAAGCATACAAGCAAGAGACTATAAACAGATAAGAACTTGAGGCAAATATAAAATGAGAAAGAAAATTAAAGTCTATCTAACATCTGGGACTAAGGATAAGGAGACTAAAGAAAGAAAGCTAAAAGCTTTTTATCAACACAGCCAACACCAGAAAATCAGTGGACCCCAGGGAACTATACATGTGTTTTCTTTTGTATCTATCCTTTCTGATTCCCATACTGGGTACTGTAAGGACTTGTAATTCAAGTAGGGAATCTGGAATTTAAATGTTATATTTAAAAATATTAATAAGCTATTCAGTATCATAAAAATACAACACAAACAAAATCCTACATACAAAGAAATACAAACATACAATGTATTCATGAATAAGATAATGTGGAGAAAATCAGGACATAATGATTTTTAATTATCTCAGAGAGTGAGAAGGGTAAGATACCTTCATACAAGGCAGTATTTTACAATTGCAAATAGCTTTGGAAGTTCCCATCTTAATTGCTGGATGTATTACTATAGCAATTCAATTAGCTCCATCAAGTAATTTTGAACACAGAATTCTCAACATCTTTATTCCTTTAATATAATGATAACCTAAATAGAAAAATGTTTTAACAATTAAGACTCTATGTTTGTGTTGAACTACTAGATAAAATATAACTGTACCCAAACAATGGACAGTTTTTCTCATAATTATGAACTGTTAGAAGATATGTTTTTAAATGTATGTGAGGTACACAGAACACTTTAAAAATAATATAATTTTGTGCCCACTTTTTAAAACATATTGAAAAAGAAAATGGTACATACATCTTAGGAAATTCTAAGACCCAATATTATTCATAGGTCTGAATTTAGGACCCCTGTATATTGTAATAACTAGGCATCCTACAAATATCTTAGAGCTTCTATTTATAGGTACACAAGACTGCACTTTCCCACAGACCTTAAAGTTAGATGTGGTTATATTACTTGCAGGGTTATTGGAGTGTGAGGGGAAGTAACTCAAGGCACTCTTATAAGAAGCTGCTGAGGATCAATGTACAATTCTCTACACCTCTTTCCTGTTACGGACTTTATCAAAGACCTGTCAAGATCAGATTTGTCTGTCTGAATCCCTGATTCAGAAAAATGAGCAGACCCTCCTGGTCTGAGGTGGATATGTAGCTGGGAAATTAAACCACTCTGTGATGCATCACTATGGTTGAGGGATCAGGTTGTAACTTCAACACAACTAGTTTATCCTGACTTATATACCAAACAAGACCAAATTCTCATGCAGATGCCATTAGTTTACATCATTGTGATATACACTGTTATTCCCTTACAAAAAAAAAAAAAGAAAGAAAGGAAGAAAGAAAAAAGAAAACAAAAAGAAAAGCAGCATTAAGATCCGCTGGGGGCTCTTTTGACAAAATGAGGTTTAAAGAAAAAAAAAATCTTTTGAAGACCAAAAGCATTAAAGATAAGACCAAGAGGAAATATAGTTTTGTTATATCTAAGAAGAAAAGAGTTAGTGATTTTTTTTTCATTGTGATCACTGAGAATGAAATATGATTACATATCTTATAAAACAGGTAACAAAAAGGAAATTAGTGCCAATTATGGATATATGACATTTAGAAGAGTTGATTTGATACACACACAGTTGTACTTATACATATAATCATGTATTGTATGTAGCTGTATAAACATATTAAATAAATATAACATATATACTGAAAAGTGGGCATTAATGAAATTATCTTACTTTTTGGTAAAATTTAACCATATATTAAAATCCTGTTGTGCAATTTTCTCTGTTTATTTTTTTTTCTGTCTTAATATTGATGAAGTGGAATCATATAGAATGTATTCTGTGCCTGATTTTTTTAGCACAGCACTTTTTGTCAGCTTCACCTCTGTTTTTGTGTGTAGCTGAAGTTTGCTTATAGATTATTTTCACGTGACATGTGATGTGCAGTACTCATTTATATGTATGATACAACACAATTTTATTCATTCTATTGTTGATATTTTCATTTAAAATGGTGCTATGAACAACACTATACATTTCTCATGATGTACATCATGAGAGTTTTTCATTCGTTTTTTCTGTAAGATGGTTCTAGTAGTGCTTAGTTATCTATAACTTCATTTGAAACAATTTTGCTAGATTGTATTGTGACAGCTGCCATTTCAGTGTGCATTTTTTAAAAGAGTTATCAAAACAGGTGAATTTTTGTGAGCCATTTTAATATTGAAGATGGAAGAGAAAAGCAACATTTTCAGCATATTATGCTTTATTATTTCAAGAAAGGTAAAAACACAACTGAAATGCAAAAAAAAAAAGATTTGTGCAGTGTATGGAGAAGGTGCTGTGACTTATTGAATGTGTCAAAAGCAGTTGGCGAAGTTTCATGCTAGAAATTTCTCACTGGATGTTGGTCCATGGCCGGGTAGACCAGTTGAGTTGATAGCAATCAAATTAAGACATTAATTGAGAACAGTCAATGATACACCACAGGGGAGATAGCCAACATACTCAAAATATCCAAATTAAGCTTTGAAAATCATTTGCACCAGCTTGGTTATGCTAATTGCTTTGACGTTTGGGTTCCACATAAGTTAAGAGAAAAAAACCTTCTTGACCATATTTCCACATGCGATTCTCTACTGAAGCATAAGAAAATTGTTCTGTTTTTAAAACAAATTGTGACGGGTAATGAAAAGTGGATACTATACAATAATGTGGAATGGAAGAGATCATGGGGCAAGAGAAATGAACCATCACAAACCACACCAAAGACCTGTCTTCATCCAAAGAAGAACATATACATGTTGTGTATATGGTGGGAGTGGGAGTCCTCTATAATGACCTCCTTCCAGAAAACCAACCGACCTTGTCACATTCATTTATATTCATATATTAGTTGTACTATTTGTCTGTAAATTATTTTAAATATCTTATATTCACATGTGAGAAATAACAATTTTACATTTTCTTTCCAACCATTAAAAATCAGATTCTGCACCTATTTGAACTTCCATCACAATGTGAATACTAATGGTGATAGATATCCTTGTCTGTTTTCAGTATCCAGATGGAACTATCAATAATTTACCATTACATATAATATACAACTTTTTAGGGTATGTTCTTTATTAAATGAAGAAAGTTCCCTTCTGTTTTTATTATTCTGCTCATTTTCTCAAGTTTGGCTGATCTGTATCTGTTGAGATAATGATAAGCATCTTCTCTTTGTTTATTAATGTAATGAAATTACATTGGCTGATTTTCAAATTTAAACCAACTTTGCATTTCAATCTGTTTGTGATTACATGAGATTATTGGCATGTAAACTTAATTTCTTATAATGTCCTTGTTGAGTTTTTGTTTGTATGTTTTTCAAACACTTCATTTTCTTAGAAAAACTGAGAGGAAAGTATGTTGATTTTTATATATCTTTTGCCCCCACAGAAGTCTAGCCTCTCCCTTTATCAACATCAGTCACAATAGTGGTGCATTTGTTACAGTTGATGAACCTACACTGACACATCATAATCATAGTTTACATTACAGTTCATTCTTTGTGTTGTGCATTATATAGATTTGGACAAAAATATAATGGTATGAATCCATCATTATAGTATCATACAGAGTTTTTTACTGACCTAAAAATCCTCTGTGCTCCACCTATTTATCTCACTAACAGAAATCACTGTTTTTTCTTCTTTTTTTCTTTTTTTTCTGTCTCCATAGCTTTGCCTTTTCCAGAATATAATATATTCTGAATCATACAGTATGTACTATTTTCAGATTGACTATTTTTACTTAGTAATATGTATTTAAGTTTCCTCTATGTCTTTTCATGACTTTACATATACTTCTTTTTAGTACATCCACTGTCTGGATGTACTACAGTTTATTTATCCATTCACCTTATGAAGAACATCTTGGTTGCTTCCAAATTTTAGCAATTATGAATAAAGCTGCTATAAACATCTGTGGGCAGGTTTTTGTGTGGAAAAATTGTTCAGATCTTTTTGGTATATACAACGGAACACACAATTCCTGGGTCAAATGGTAAGGGTATGTTTAATTTTGTAAGAAAACACCAAATTGTCTTCCAAAGTAGCTATACCATTCACATTTCCAACAGCAATGAAAGAGTGTTCCTGTTGCTCCACATCCTTAACAGCATTTGGTGTTGTCAGTGTTCTGGATTTTGTTCCTTCTAATAGGAAAATAGTGGTATCTCATTGTTTTTCTAGTTTTCATTTCCCTGGTGACATATGATCTGGAGCATCTTTTCATATGATTATTTGCCATCTGTATATCTTCTCTCATGAGATTTCTGTTAAGGTCTTTGGCCCATTTTCTAATCATATTTGAGGGAGGGGGTCTTATACTTGAGTTTTAAGAGTTCTTTGTACATTTTGAATAACAGATTTTTATCAGATGTGTCTTTTGCAAATATTTTCATCCAGTCTTTGGATTGTATTCCAATTCTCTTGATGTTGTCTCTTGCAGAATTTTATTTTTATTTTAATAAAGTCCAGGTTATTATTTTTCTTTTCATGGATCTGTCTTTGATATTGTATCTAAACAGTCATCATTATACCCAAGTTTATATAGATTTTCTTCTATGTTATCTTTGAGGAGTGTTATAGTTTTTCATCTTACATTTAGGTTCATGATTCATTTTGAGTTAATTCTTTTGACAAGTATAAAGTCTGTGTTTAGATTCATTTTTTTGCTTGTGGATGTCCAGTTTTCTAGCACTACTTGTTGAAGAAACTACGTTTGCTCCATTTTGTTCCTTTGCTTCTTTGTCAAAGGTTAGTTGTCTATATTTATGTGAGTGTATTTCTGGGTTCTCTATTCTGTTGTTTTTGAGTTTTAATATTAAAATTTTGTTGCCCACATAAAACAAGTTTTAACCTCTTTTTCTCTTACTGATATCACAAAAAAAATTGTGAAAGAGGCATTTTATTTGTTCCTTAAAGGTTTAGAAAGAAATTACACTGTTAGAGTAATTTTTCTGGGAAGATGTTTAATTTTAGATTTTTTTGGATACATATTAATCTATACATAGTTTTTTGCTGGGTTTTGTTACATTTTTCAAATAATTTATTCTTCTAATGTACATTTACTAAATTATTAGCATAAAAATTTTATTCATATCTTTTCATGATCAGTTTATGAAGTGCTGGATCTATAGTGATAATCATGTATCATTCCTGATATGCATATATATGTATATATACATATTTACATACATATATATTTGATGAAGAGTGGTGTGCTGATTTTTCTATGTTACTATTACTCTTGCTTGGTAATTATGATATTTATTAGTTTTTTAATTAATTATCATTTGAATTTTTATATGTTGTTATCTCCTCTACAAATTTTTATTTAAGCCATTAATTTTCTATTTTATCTTTAATAATTTTCTACCTTTTATTTTCCTATGGGTTAAATTTGTTGTTTTTTTAAAAAAATCTGAACAGCATGATAAATAAATTTTACCTACTTAAAAAGTTCACCTAGGGCTTCCCTGGTGGTGCATTGGTTAAGAATCCACCTGCCAATACAGGGGACAATTGTTCGAGCCCTGGTCTGGGAAGATCCCACATGCCACAGAGCAACTAAACCTGTGCACCACAACTACTGAGACTGAGCTCTAGAGCCTGCGAGCCACAACTACTGAAGCCCGTGCACCTAGAGCCCACGGTCCACAACAAGAGAAGCTACTGCAATGAGAAGCCCATGCACCGCAACGAAGAGTAGCCCCTGCTCGCTGCAACTAGAGAAAGCCCGTGTGCAGCAACAAAGACCCAACACAGCCAAAAATTAATTAATTAATTAATTAATTAAAACAAAAAGTTTACCTAAAATTTACCTAAGTAAACCATATGTATTTTTTTTTTCTTTTTTCTTTTTGCTTTAATCTCTAGCCTATAAAGGTAATTCACATTTTTCTTTTTTTCTTTTTTCCTTTAACATCTTTATTGGAGTATAATTGCTTTACAATGTTGTGTTAGTTTCTGCTGTATAACAAAGTGAATCAGCTATATGCATACGTATATCCTCATATCCTGCACAGGACAGGAATAAAGATACAGACGTAGAGAGTGGACTTGAGGACACAGGGAGGGGAAAGGGTAAGCTGGGACGAAGTGAGAGAGTAACATTGACATATATATATATACTACCAAATGTAAAATAGATAGCTAGTGGGAAGCAGCTGTATAGCACAGGGAGATCAGCTCAGTGCTTTGAGACCACCTAGAGCGGTGGGATAAGGAGGGTGGGAGGGATACCATATGTATTCTTTACCTTCACTTTCCATTTGCCTAAGGGGACATCAAGACAACATTGTTTAGTTAATCTACACTTTGCTGTCAGGTTCCATTGCAGCT